>NC_140075.1:7755609-8361152 GCF_964194135.1 Talpa europaea | reverse complement strand
GAAGGAAGGAAAGAAAGGAAAGGAAAGAAAGAAAGGAAAGAAAGAAAGGAAAGAAGGAAAGAAAGGAAAGGAAAAGAAAGAAAGAAAGGAAAGGAAAGAAAGGAAGAAAGAAGAGGAAGAAAGGAAAGAGAGGAAGAAAGGAAGAGAGGAAGAAGAAGGAAAGAGAGAAAGAAAGGAAAGAGAGAAAGAAAGGAAAGAGAGAAAGAAAGGAAAGAGAGAAAGAAAGGAAAGAGAGAAAGAAAGGAAAGAGAGAAAGAAAGGAAAGAGAGAAAGAAAGGAAAGAGAGAATGAAAGGAAAGAGAGAAAGAAAGGAAAGAGAGAAAGAAAGGAAAGAGAAAGAAAGAAAGGAAAGAAAGAAAGGAAAGAAAGAAAGGAAAGAAAGAAAGAAAGGAAAGAAAGAAAGGAAAGAAAGAAAGGAAAGGAAGGAAGGAAGGAAGGAAGGAAGGAAGGAAGGAAGGAAGGAAGGAAGGAAGGAAGGAAGGAAGGAAGGAAGGAAGGAAGGAAGGAAGGAAGGAAGGAAGGAAGGAAGAAAAAAAAGAAAAATTATCCAGGCAGGCCTCCCCGGTGGCGCAGCAGTTGAGCGCTGGGTTGCGAAGCTGCCCGCAGCCTCTGCAGCACCAGTTCGATCCCCGGCTGCTCCCCGGCCACCGGAGGAGGGTCCCGCATGGCACGCAGACCTCTCCTGCCGACCGCTGCTCCCCTCAGCAGTGTCCTTCGGTCCTTCTGTCTGCTCTGCTCCCCGCTCTGGCTCTGGTGGATTCTCTCACCCTCCCGTGCTTCTGACTGTACCCAGTGCTTGTGTAAATAAATAAATAAATCTTTAAAAAAAAAAAAAGAAAAATTATCCAGGGGTTGAGAGGCAACCTATGAAGCTGGCCAGGGAGCAGACCACATGGCACAGCGGACCTCTCCTGAGTTACCTGCTGCACCCCTCAGCAGTGTGTTTCAGTCAGTCTGCCTGTTCTGTTCCCCACCCTGTCTCTGGTGAATCCTCTCACCCCCTACACCTCTGGCCTGTACCCCAGTTCTTATATGCATAAATAAATCTTAAAAAAAAATTATCCGGGGCCTCCCTGGTGGCACAAGGGGCCAAGTCATAGCACAATGAAGCTGTCCACAGCCACTGCAGCATGAGTTCGATCCCTGGCCAGAGAGGTGACCCACATGGTGCAGCAGACCTCTCCTGCCTCACTCGCTGCTCCCCTCAGCAGTGTATTTCAGTCAATTCGCCTGTTCTATTTCCTACCATCTCTGGTGAATCCTCTCACCCACCACACCTCTCGCCTGTGCCCCAGTTCTTGTATGCATAAAGATTTATATGCATATAAATGGGGTACAGGTCAGAGATGCGGGGAGTGAGAGGATTCACCAGAGATGGAGTGGGGAACAGAACAGGTGAATTGACTGAAATACACTGCTGAGGGGAGCAGCAGGTGAGGCAGGAGGTCTGCTGCACCATGTGGGTTTCTCTCTGGCCGGCCAGGGATCAAACTTGTGCTGCAGAGGCTGCGGATTGCTTCATAGTGCAGCGCTTAACCCTTTGTGCCACCAGGGAGGCCTATACATAAATAAATCTTAAAAAAAAAAAGAAAAAATATCCAAAATTCAGAAGTAAGACCAAGAGTGTAGCATGTCATCCAGGCAGTTCAGAAGCCCATCCAGGGATTATCTGACTATTTAATTACCCACAGGAATAGACAGTTGGACTTTACTATGTACTACTAAGGGTTCAGACTATGAAATTACAAGTAGTTGTTGTCCAAGAGAGATGTAAAACATTTATATTGCATGAAAAAAAATCTCAAAAATTATTTTTATTGCCATGGAGGACATCAACCAGTTTCACTTCTAAGCTCATAATCACACATTCCTTCTTAAATGCCTGTAAATATACAGTTCCTCAAGATGTACCTCCATCTTCCTGATTCCTGAGGGGGAACTCATCATGTAACTCACATCGTAGTTACAAGTTCTCTATTTAGATGTCATGTTTTAACTTTTTTAAAATTATACTTATACTGACAATATTAACATCTAGTGTGTGCTGTTAATTTAGCTCTTGAACCACCACAGGTTCTTGTCCCACAAAGCCATAAAAATGAATTCATAGACTTTTTAGATAAGTAAGCAGAGACAAGCAAACTTTATTCAAGAAAGAAAGTTTATTTAGAGGAAAAAGAACAAAAGCAGACTTCAAGGCAGCGTTGCCAAGGTGGGGCAAATATATATATATATATATATATATATATATAATATATATATTTAAATATAAATATATTTTTATGATATTTTCTCCGTATTTTTCATCAATCCTACTTGAGATATTATCAAGTGATGACTGTGATGGAAGACAAGAATAGAAAGACTGGAGAGGAGGTGCCCAAGACCAGAACCTGGGGTCGCAGGGAATAAATGGACCATTAACCCAGCTGTAGAGGTCGTGATCCTCAGGCGCCAGTGCCTTGTCACAAGGCATAAGGCCCAAGCAGGATCAGATGGTCTAGGGAGTGGAGCACAGGCCTGAGGGTGAAGATATGGAGATTGGGTCCATCCTGGAACCCGTGACCCCTTTCTCAGTTTGCCAAGTTACCCAACATCAGCAACAAACAGTGCCACTCCCAAAAAGAAAAGGATTGTACCTGTGCAGTCTCTAGAGAGGTCTTGGCCTTGCGGAGAGCGGCCCTTGAGGAGAGTGGCCTCCGCTGAGGGAGGTCAGTGAAGGTAGGTCCTGGCAGATACAGGTCACGGCAGGCAGGAGGCTGCTGCCCCGCAGAGGAGAGAGTTGGTGAACAGAGGCACCTGCATAGTCACAGGTGGGCAGACGGACGGCTGCCCCGGGCCAGTGCAGAAACCACACTGATGTAGTCTTCTGTTTGCACCATGTGGGTTGCTCCCTGGCCGGCCAGGGATCTAACTCATGCTGCAGAGGCTGTGCTTAACCCCTTGTGCCACCAGGGAGGCCCCTGGGCATAGAATTCTGTAGGTGCACATTAGCTAAGTAATGAATCTCTATGTTCACCACCAACTGTGGGGTCCAGGAATCAGAAGAACAAGGATGCTTCTTAAATGCCTGCATCTTGATTTTGACCAAAGAGCATACAGTGGTATCTGAATATTTAGACAATATGTGAACTTTTGTTTTTTAAAGAGGCATGTATTTTTATTTATTTGTTTTATTTGTTTGTTTATACCTGCCCTGGGTACAGTCAGAAGCGTGGGAGGGTGAGAGAATTCACCAGAGCCAGAGTGGGGAGCAGAGAAGGCAGAAGGACCGAAGCACACTGCTGAGGGGAGCAGCGGGCGGCAGGAGAGGTCTGCGCACCATGTGGGACCCTCCTCTGGTGGCCGGTGAGCAGCGGGGATTGAACCGTCGCCACAGAGGCCGCAGGGTGTTTTGCAACCCAGCACTCAACCGCTGTGCCACTGGGGAGGCCCACAATATGTGAACTTTTAATATATGTTTAATAGAGATGACTTTTTTAAAGATTTATTTATGCATACAGAGCTGGGGTACAGGCCAGAAATGTCGGGGGTGAGAGGATTTATCAGAGACAGTGGGGAACAGAACAGGCAGATGGACCAAAGTACACTGCTAAGGGGAGCAGTGGGCAAGTCAGAAGAGGTCTGCTGCACCATGTGGGTTGCTCTCTGGCCGATTGGGGATAGAACTCATCTTGCAGAGGCTGCGGATTGCTTCATAGTGTGGTGCTTAACCCCTTGTGCCACCAGGGAGGCCCTAAAGCTGAATTTAAAAAAAATCATTTAATTATTCATACAAGAACTGATGGAGGACAGGAATAGAAAAAAAATGAACAGGAGGAGCCACAAGACCAGAAACCTGGCTCACTCGAGGAGGGGGAGGTAGAAGGGATTAGCACAGCCACTGACCAGCTATAGGAACCAAGATCCTCAGGCACAACAGCTAGATTACAAAGCACAAGACCCATGCTGGTATCAGGCTGTAGGGAGAGTCTAAAGCACAGACCTAAAGGTAAAGATACAGAGATTGAGCCCACTGTGGAATCTCTGTCCCTTTCAGATTCTGCGGATTTGTCCAAAATCAGCTACTAACCAATGCTCACAAGGGGTGCCCCTCCCAAACAGAAGACTACATCAGTGCAGTCTCTGCACTGGCTCAGGGCTGCACTCCGTCTGCCCACCTGAGACTATGCAGGTGCCTCTTTTCACCAACTCTCTCCTCTGCAGGGCAGCAGCCTCCTGCCTACCGGTGCCCTGTACCTGCTGGGCTTGTCTTCACTGACCCCCTCTGCAGAGGCTGCTCCCTCAGGGACCCTGCCTGGGGGCATGCAGGCCTCTCAGCAAACCTGCCCTCTCTTGGGCAGCTCTTCCTGCCCGCTGGTGTCTATGCAAGTGTCCTTTATTCTTCTGTCCCTTTCACTAATAAACCTGCCATTTAAATATAACCAATGTCTCTGTCTTGTGGAGAAACGTGCCTGGGAAACTCGCTACTGTTGTGTCCAAGTTTAGCAGACTGGCGAGCATAGCCTCCAAGAACCCAAAGACAGCTGATGCAAACACAAAAGGGAGTTTATTTCAGACTCGAGTCCGGGTTCATGGCACCTACCAACGCAGTGGCAGATCCTGAGAACCCCGAACAAAGGAAGCAGGGGTCTTTTAATAAGGTTAAATTATGCTGGCATTTACACATTGGCTATAAGGATGTGTTCTCCAACTTTGCCCGGCTATCATTCTAAGCTGACTGGCCAGGCCAAGATGCAGCTCCAACCTGCAGCTCCAATTACAGAAAGTTCGACCTCATTGGTGACCAGAGAGTAAGGGTGGAGTGAGGGTCCAAACTATCTCTGGAATGCAGTCTTTTCCCGGGACAGCAAGACCTGCAAGACCTGAAATTCTACAATGGCAGTTACACACAAAATGACAAAGCAATGGCTAAGAATACTTATGCTTGGTTCCACAGCTACATGTCACTGAAACGGGAGCTCTGGGGACACCTTTCCCAGGGTGACCCCAAGGAACCCGCACCCCAAACTGACTGGACTCCAACAACAACAACAACAACAAGAACAGAATGGGGGTATAGGTCCAAAGTTGGGCAGGGGATTGAGAGGATTCTCAGGAGACAGGGTGGGGAGCAGATGTACTGGCATCCAGTGCTGAGGGGGGCATTGGGGGAGACGGGGCAGATCAGCTCTGCCCTCTGGGTCAGCTCCCCGGCCAGGATGGAACTCAGGCCGCAGAGGCTGGCAAGAGGGTGCTAGCACAGACACTTCAACCAGTTCACACGCGGTGTGTCCTTGTTCAGCTCCTTTTCAACTCAGCCCTGAACCAGTTCTCCAGCAGCCATTTTCAGGGGCCCCGCCCACCGTCCATTCTCCCTGACCCTCTGCTCATCCTGTCAGGGGGAAAGGCTGTCCTGAGCTAATCCCATACAGGCTTGGTGGACTCCACCCCACTCCAGACAGAAGCCATCAAGACACGGGAAAGACAAATCCGTCACCACCAAAGGGAGGGTGGCTGGGACCTGAGGGCGGAGCTAAGCAGCCGGGTTTGGTATAAAGCCAGACGCTGGGTCTCTCCCGGCCTCACAGCTCTTGGGCCTCCGCCAGCTCTCCGTGCCCCTGGGACTCCAGCTCCGCAGGCCGGGAAGGACGCATTTAAGACCTATTCTCCCTCTTTGCTCCCTGACTGTCCATTTCCTCATTTCCCCTTCCCTGTGGATAGCCTTTTGTCAATAGCTCATGCATGTCTCAGTCAGCATTACTACGTCCCCGTTAAGCGCCGGGCGAGGACCCACAGTCAGGCGGCCCGCTCACAGCGGCGGCTGCCACGTAACACTCCCACCTCCCGGCTGCGAACCGTCGCCCCTCAGACGCCCCGGAAGCGGCGCATAGGATTGTGGGAAATGTAGTCTCCTGAGCCTGCGCGTTTCCCGCCAAGGGCTCTGGGCGGGGCTTCTGGGTTCTGCGCAGACGCGACCCCGTCCTTCGCCCCGTCAGGGCGTCCGGATCCTCCACGCGCTGCGGCGTCATGGTCGTGCGCGGCCGTTGTCTCGAGGCCGGCTGGCGCGGAGCTGAGGCGGCGCGCGGGGTGGGGAGACGGGGGGAGGGTTTGGGGGGCGCCCTACGTGCGGGGTGGGAGCGTCGAGTGAGGCCTGAGGGCGGGCGCGGGGGAGGCCTCCTGGACGCGGGGCGCCCCGCCGGGCTCTGAGGGTGACGCCGGGCGGGGAGTGTGTGGTGGGGTTTTAGATGCCTCGCCCCGTGGATCGTTAGGAACGCGGGGTGCGGGCCACAGGGTCGCTGAGTTCTTGCTTGTGACGACCCCCCAGATTTGCGGCCCCTCAGTTGTTGGACGTGGGTGTTCTGCTTTTGGGGCCTTTCCCGTCGCCGCCGCGGTGTGCCGGGGCACGGAGGCCGAGGGGAGCCGCGGCCTGGCTGAGGCTGGTTGGGGAGAACGTCGCGGCCTTTCTGGGGGCTTCCCGGCGCGGCGCAGGGCCGGGTCCCCGGACGGACGCTGCCCCGGGGTCTTCCCTGGGGGGGCGGGTACGGGGTCCTGCAAGGCTGGAGCCTGGGGAAGCGCGTTTCCACCTGTGCGCAGGGGCAACACCCCAGGACAGATCTACTCACTGTGTGTGTGGAGGGGGGGGGGAGGCGGGGTTCCACAGAAAAGATGGCGGGGAGGCGGGCTCTCCCGCCCACCTCTGGGAGTCTCCTAGCAAAATAGTGCATTAGGTACATTTTTTTTTTAGATTTATTTATTTAGTATACAAGAGCTGTGGTACAGGCCAAAGGGGTGTGTGTGCGGGGCGTGGGGGCTGGTGAGAGGATTCACCAGAGACAGAGTGGGGAGCAGAACAGGTTGACGAAATACACTGCTGAGGGGAGCAGCTGGGAGACAGGAGAGGTCTGCTGCGCCATGTGGGTAGCTCCTGGCCGGGGTCGAACTGGTGCTGCAGAGGCTGGGGACTGCTCCGTAGTGTGGTGCTTAACCCCTTGTGCCACCAGGGAGGCCCAGCTTTGAAACTTTTGTTCTTTGTGTGAACAATGAATCAGTAGAAAGTATTGGTTTTCGTTGTTCACAGCCTCTGCAGTGCGGGGTTGGATTCCCGATCTGCCAGGGAGAAACCCACATGGAGCAGCAGAACTCTCCTGTCTCACCCGCTGCTCCCCTCAGCAATGGCTTAGGTCTGTCTGTCTGTTCTGTTCCCCGCTCTGACTCTGGTGAATTCTCTCACTCTCCTGCGTCTCTAACTGTACCCCAGTGCTTATATGCATAAACAAATTAAAAAAAAAGGTACAGTAAATTGTAAACCCATTCTACCAGCTATGGACTTGTGGGTCCTTTCGTGCCCCTTCTAAAAGTGTGAACACTGCTGTCACACGCAGTGACTCTCTGGTCTCTCCCATGCAGTGTGGGGCGCTCTGGACAGGAGACTCCAGGAGCAGCAGCCTTAGTCCTCTCCTGTGGGACTCCATCCCCTCTCCAGCTCCAGCCCCACAGCCCTCAGGCATCTGTGAGAGCAGCAGACAATGAAGAAATCTCTGGTGAGTGATGTGTTTGCTTTAGCTTGTGGTACATTGACTTTATGCACTTTTTGAGAGTTCATCAACTGAAATGTAAAAGTAGAAACATGTAAAGTTTTCTCCAAGGACCCCTGCATCAACAAGACAGGTGTCATGTAGATCCTGGCAAATCACATGTCCAACATTTCTGAAGATTGGGCTCTGCCCTGAGGCCATGTCAGATAGTGAGACACTTGTCCCCTGATGAGAAGGGACCCCTGGGGGGCACTGTGCTGGGTGTCCTGGGGCCTGAGCTCTTGTAGAGCAGAGTCTGAATCTGGGTCTCCTTTGACGTAGCTGATGGTGTGGACTGTGGCTCTTCACCCCGCTGGACAGAAACACTTCCCAGCTCTGCGCTGCTCAGGTGCGGGGTGAGGGAGGAGGAGGAGGATGGGCCTGAGGACCCGAGTGCAGGTGGGGGTGAAGGAGCCACATGTCATTTGAAAAGGACAACTGAATTTTTAAGGCTTCTGTGCAGTTGCTGAAATCCTATCCTGTGTCCCAGGCCACTCTCGGAGACTTTCATGCAGGCGTCAGTCTTGGCACGTGTGACGTTGAGTCCAATGGGGCGTCCTTACATCCCTGCCCCTGCTCTTCTCTCAAGGGGTCTGCAAACCCCAGGTGCCCAGCAGGCTGTTCTTTGCATTTTACCTTGGTGTAGTCTGAATACATTTCTAGTGAAGCTCACCTGTACCCTAAGATGTTCTCAAGTGCAGTTACATTTCTCTAGTCTTGGCCTTATCCAATTTTCCTGCCGTATTTGACAATACTATGTATGACCTTGGGAAAATTTCAGTTACTTTTTAATTGTCTTAAACCTTCCTGTACTTGTTTGCATGTTTACTTCTTTTACTTATTTTTGGCCTCCTCAGTCTGTCTTCACATGTGTGGCACTGAAAGCCTTCTGCTGAAATAGTGGTCAATTTTCTCGTATATTCCAAATGGGCTTTTCCCTATCCTTTTTTTCCCCTGGCCCCACCCTGGCCCATCCCCCTCTGCCCCTTCCCTTCTCCACCCTTTCCTTCTTCCCGAGGGTGGTAACCTTTGTCTTCTTTTTGCCTCCTTCAATTTTTATGCCTACAGTATTTTGCCTGTAAATGTATTTTGGCTATTTATTTGTTCTTTAAAGATTTATTTATTTATGCACACAAGAACTGGGGTACAGGCCAGAGGTGCGGGCGTAAGAGGATTCACCAGAGACAGAGTGGGGACCAGAAAAGGCAGACTGACTGAAATCCACTGCTGAGGGGAGCAGTGGGGAGACAGGAGAGGTCTGCGGTGCCCTGTGGGTTGCTCCCTGGCCAGGGATCAAACTGGTGCTTCAGTGACTGGGGATGGCTTCATAGGTTGCGTCTTAACCCCTTGCGCCACCAGGGAGGCCCTATTTTGGGTGTTTATGTTCCATAGTTGAGTGAAGCCATCTAATATATGTGTCTTTACTTTTGACTTATTTTACTCCAGGTAATCATGACCCTGTCCACCAATTTTGTCCTCAGGGCCACCCCTTGCTCTTCCCTCCCGGGCCTGCAGTGCTCCCCTGCGTGTGCTCCACCCTTCCCGTCCCTGCCTCTGTTAAAGGGATGTAGGTTGGGCCATGAGTGGGCAGTTGGGAACAGAGCTGCTCTGCTAACGGTTGTAGATAAATCTTTTTGTATTTAAGATTTCACTTTTCAATATATAACTTACAGAAGTATTGCTGATTATGTGGAATTTCCATTTTTATTTCCTTAAGAAACCTCTGCACCGTTTTCCACAGGGACTGTCCAACTCTCATGGCCACCAGCCATGGGTGAGAGCTCCTTTTTCCTCTTTAGAGGACTGTTTATGTAGTTCCTTTGCCAATTTTTAATTGGGTCATTGTTGGTTTCTCAGATTGTTTGGAAATGAACCCCTTGTGAGATGTGTGGCCTGCAGATTTTTTTTTCTATTCTGTAGACTGCCTTTCTGCTTTTGTGCTGGTTTCTTTTGAGGTACAAAAGCTTTTAGGTTTGGTGTTGTCCCATGAGCTGATTTCTGCTTTTGTTTCCCTTGGTGTTGGGGTTGTGTTCCTTGGTACAGTTTGTAGCACCCACCCATCCTGTCACATGTCCCTTATTTTCTGTCAGTAATTCATGGCTAGGGCTCTTATGTCCAAACATCAAATCCATTTGGAATTCATTTTGCGTATCGAGTTTGGTATGGGTCTTGGTTCTTATTTTTGCAAGAGGCTCTCCATGTTTCCCAGCACCATTTATTTTTCTGAAGCTGTATTTATGTACTTATTTATGCATAGAAGAACTGGGCTGTGACCAGACATGAAGGGGTTGAGAGGACTCACCAGAGACAGTGGGGAGCAGAACTGGCAGATCTACTGAAATACACCGCTGAGGGGAGAAGTTGGGGAGACAGGAGAGGTCAGCTTTGCTACATGATCTGCTCCCTGCCATGGGGTAGTGCTCATATTTCTTAGTGTTAACCCCTAGGCCACAAGGGAGGCCCCCTCCCAGCACCATTTGTTTAAGAAGCTGTCTTGTTTCCATTGTGTGACTTCAGCTGCTCTGTCAGAGATGAGCTGTGTTGGTATGATTTGCTCTCTGGGTTTTCAGTTGTCTTCTGGTTGTGTTTCAGGCCAATACTGTTTTGGTTACTATTGTGTTTAATATATTTTGAAGTCAGGAAGTGTGATACTTATATTTTCTTCTTTTTTCTCAAGATATTTTAGCTATTTGGGACCTTCTTTGAGTTCATATAACTGTGGTAATTGTTCTATTTCCTGACAAAAAGAAGTCCTTGTTATTTGAGTAGGTATTGCATTCAATTTGTAAATTGCTCTGGGCAATAAGGTAATTTATGATGTTAATTCTTCCTACCTAGGAGCACAGGACATCTTTCTATTTCTCTGTCTTTGATTTCCTTTAATAGATTATTATAATTTTATGTCCCTGGTGGCGTAGCAGGTTGACCTCAGAGCTATGAAGCAACCTGCAGCACTGGTTCGATTCCCGGGCGGCCAGGGAGCTACCCACATGGCACAGCAGACCTCTCCTGTCACACCTGCTGCTCTCCTCTGCAGTGTATTTTGGTTGTCTGCCTGTTCTGCTCCTTGCTCTGTCTCTGGTGAATCCGCTCACCCTCCCATGCCTCTGGCCTGTACCCCAGTTCTTGTATAAATAAATAAAATCCTTAAAAAATAGTCTTATAATTTTCAGGGGTCACATCCTTTACCTCCTTCTTTAACTTTAATGAAATAATGAGTTATTTCAGTATTTTTGGTGTGAATGTCAATGGAAATGCCAGTCATTTTTCACACACATTCTCAGCATAACTTGTTTATACTTCCAGAAAAAGAAACAAAAAAATTTATCATATTCAACCGTTATAAAACTATGAAATGGTTCAATATATTATGTAACATTTTTTTTGAGAAGTTACACTCAAACACGGTAGTTCTTATTACAATGGGTTCCATGTTGTATGTTTGTCTACACTGTGGATATGAAATATGCAGAAAGTATCACCAAAGCTTGGTTTCCTTCATACTGTTTGAAATAATCTTGAATTCGTTGACATGACTACATTCATCAATTTTGTGTCTATGTGGTCCCCATGTTTATTACTTGAAAAGGTCACGTTATATACTGTGTCCTGTGTCTTTCCCTTTTTTAACTAGTTTTCATTCTTATTGGCTGCACAACCTGCTGTGTCCATTTGTTTAGGGTCCTCTCTGATCCATTTTAGCTCAGATCTGCAGGGAAAACCCAGGTCTCTAATTTTGCGGATGTTTGAGGAAATGTTCATTGTAAAAGATAAAATGTATTATTAAGCTTGGAGAGTACTATCTGGTTCATATATGAATCTAATAAAAGCTGCAGGAATGGCATCTAGGACACTAAATGTTCAAATATGATTATCATTGCTTTGCTTATTATTCCATCATAACCTACAATTTCCTGCCAGTCTTTCACCTCAGTTTCTACTATGATTTTTCTCCATTGTCCTGTGTCCTTGCTGTACAAATGTTGCCTTTGGGTCAGATTTGACATCACTGAAATTATAACGTCAAAGTGTTTTCGTGGGTGTATGTGATCCTCTGTGCTTGGTGGGTGCATTGCACTCTTAGGGTGTAAACATGGAACTTACTGCATAAAGGCATTCTCCCTCAGAACCATGTCTCTTTTTTTCTTTAAAGATTGATTTACTTATGCAAATAAGAACCTGGGTACAGGGCCTCCCCGGTGGCGCAGCGGTTGAGCACTGGTTTGCGAAGCTGCCCGCGCCTTCTGCAACGCTGGTTCGATCCCCAGCCACCGGGCGAGGGTCCCACATGGCGCACAGACCTCTCCTGCCGCCTGCTGCTCCCCTCAGCAGTGTACTTCGTCAGTCTGCCTGCTCTGCTCTGCTGTGCTCTCTGCTCTGGCTCTGGTGAATTCTCTCACTCTCCCACGCTTCTGACTGTACCCAGTGCTTGTATAAATAAATAAAATTTAAAAAAAATCTACAAAAAAATAAAAGAAAGAAAGAACCCGGGTACAGGCCAGAGGGGCGGGGGTTGAGAGCATTCACCAGAGACAGAGTAGGGAGCAGAACAGGCAGACTGAGTGAAATAAACTGCTTAGGGGAGCAGCGGGCAAGTCAGGATCGCCTGGCTGGGGATCAAACTTCCACTGTGATGCCTGCAGATGGCTTCACAGGCTGTGCACAATCCCTTGCACCATCAGGGAGGCCCTCTTCTTTTTTTAAGATTTAATTTATTTACACATACAAGAGCTGGTGTATGCGCCAGAGGTGTGTGGGCCAAGGGGCTGAGAGGACTCTCCAGAGACAGGGTGGGGGGCTGAATGGGTGGATCTTCTGAAATCCACTGCTGAGGGGAGTAGCAGGTGAGACAGGAGAGGTCTGCTGCACCCTGTGGGTAGCTCCCTGGCTGGGTGTGCAACTCATGCTCAGTGGCTGCCATAGCTTCACAGTGCTGAGACTGAGCCCTTTGTGCCACCATGGGGCCCCTTTTAACTCTCTTTACCTCTTGTCCAATTTAGAGCTCTGCTAGAGGCCCCATAGTAACTGTGTATTTTGATTTCAGGAACCCTTGACTTTCAGAGATGTGGCCATAGAATTCTCGGAGGAGGAGCAGGACTGCCTGGACCCGGCACAGTGGAAATTGTACTGGGACGTGATGTTGGAGACCTACAGGAACCTGGCGTCCTTGGGTGAGGAGAATATCCCTCCAGATTTCCTCATCTGCCCTCACCGTTTCCTGTTATGTGTGTGGGCGTGCTCCTGGGATGTCCAGATTTGTAGGCTACATTTACATCCCTGCTTTTAAGAAAAACAGTGTGGGTTTGTTGGAAAGAAAGTCTCATGCTGTTTGATCATGACTTAAACTTCTGTTCTCTTAGGGTGATCTGCAGCCTGCTCTCTCTCAGTGCTCATTCAAGAAATTCAGTGCCTTAAGGGTATTGCTTACACCTAAGACCCCAGCTTCCACACTTTCTAGGACTCAGAGGTCTAGAAATGGTTCTCAGGATATGAAAATTTAAATGATTTTTATTAGGGGCCTCCCTGGTGGCACAGCCGGTTGACTGCCACTCTGTGGAGCTGTTCGCAGCCTCTGCAGCACTGGTTTGGTTCCCAGCTGGCCAGGGAGATTCCCACATGGCGCTGCAGACCCCTCCTGTCTCACCTGCTGCTGCCCTCAGCAGTGTGTTTCACCAGTTGTGTGCTCTGCTCCCTAATCTGTCTCTGGTGAATCCTCTCACCCTCCGCACATCTGGCCTGTACCCTGGTTCTTGCATAAAAAGAAATCTTTAAAAGTAAATAAATAAAATTGGGCCTCCCCGGTGGCGCAGTGGTTGAGCGCTGGGTTGCGAAGCTGCCCGCAGCCTCTACAGTGCTGGTTCGATCCCCAGCTGCTCCCCGGCCACAGAGGAGGGTCCCATATGGCACACAGACCTCTCCTGCTGCCCGCTGCTCCCCTCAGCAGTGTACTTTGGTCCTTCTGCCTGCTCTGCTCCCCGCTCTGGCTCTGGTGAATTCTCTCACCCTCCCGCGTTTCTGACTATACCCAGTGCTTGTATAAATAAATAAAAATAAATCTTTAAAAAAAAGTAAATAAAATAAATGAATGGATGATTTGTAGTAAAGGTGCTGTCAGAAAAAGTATTTTCGGTGATCCTTCTCTAGAACCTTCTATATAGTCCTCTCTTGAGTACAAGACTGCATTGGGAATTTGAGAATCTTTAGGCCATCTCATATCACCTGTCCTAATAAACAGGTCTTGCTGTGTCTAAGCCTGACCTGGTTGTCTTGTTGGAGCAAAGGATGGAGCCCTGGGATGTGAAGAGAAGTGCAGATCCCGTCCTCCTCCCAGGTAGGTGGAATGAATCAGGCAGAGGCCGCAGCTGGGAGGTGCAGTGGTCAACAGGCCAGCATCCTAAATGTCTGGGAAGCTCTGTTTCAGGGGTTGCAGACATGCTCCTCTTTTGTCTTGGAGTCTTAGTCTTGCTCTCCCTGGGGGCGTCTCCTCTCTGACACTTGAGTCCTCTACCTTTCCTTCTCACTAACTTGAACTGAGGTTTTGTCCATTTTGTTGCTCTTTCAAAATCCAGACTTAATCTTTTAATAAGAAGCTCCTACTTTTTGGTCATGAGGCTACATTTGTGTATTTCTTCTTAATTTTTTTTTATATTTAAAGAACAGATTTAGTAGGAAAAGGGACAGAAGAATAAAGGACACTTGCATAGACACAAGCAGGCAGGATGAACTGCCCCAAAGACACAGCTTTGCTGAGAGAGGCCTGCATGTTTGCAGGCGGGCGGCCTTGAGGAGAGTGGCCTCCGCTGAGGGAGTTCAGTAAGAAACCCCAGCAGGTACAGGTCACGTAGGCAGGAAGCTGCTGCCCAGCAGAGGGAAAGAGTTGGTGAAAAGAAGCACCTGCACAGTCATGGGTGGGCAGACAGAATGCTGCTTTCTTAACAATTTTTTTTTTTTTAATAGAGGCATGTTTATTTATTTATTTATTTGTTTTTTGTTTTGTTTATACAAGCACTGGGTACAGTCAGAAGCACGGGAGGGTGAGAGAATTCACCAGAGCCAGAGCAGGGAGCACAGCAGGCAGAAGGACCGAAGCACACTGCTGAGGGGAGCAGTGGGTGGCAGGAGAGGTCTGCGCGCCACGTGGGACCCTCCTCTGGTGGCCGGGGAGCAGCCGGGGATCGAACCTGCACCGCAGAGGCCTCCGCCAGCTTTGCAACCCAGCACTCAACTGCTGCGCCACTGAGGAGGCCCCTTCTTAACAATTTTTAAGTGTCCTCCTGTTTTCTTTCTTTTTTTTGGTAAACTTTTTAAAAAAAAAAATTTAAACTTTTTTTTTTTTTTAAGATTGATTTATTTATACAAGCACTGGGGTACAGGCCAGAGGTGCGATAGGGTGAGAGAATTCACCAGTCAGAGCAGGGAGCAGAACAGGCAGAAGGACCAAAGCGCACGGCTGAGGGGAGCAGCGGGCTAGTCATGAGAGGTCTGCTGCGCCATGTGAGAATCTCCCTGGACGGCCAGGAATTGAACCTGTGCTGCAGAGGCTGCGGACAGCTTCACAGTGCTGCACTCAGTGCTCTGCCCTCAACCCACTGTGCCACCGGGGATGCCCTGAGTGTCCTCCTTTCTGTTATTATGGAGTTTAAATGGTTCTTTTTCTGATTCCTTGAGGTGTGAAGTTATGAGATCCCTCTTATTGCTAGTATAATTGTTTTTTAAATATTTTATATAATTCTTACATCATTATTCATTTTTGCACAATATATGCATTTTCATTTTAGTTATATTCCCCATACAATTGCACCCCCCCTCGCTTATTTTGACCCTAATCCTCCCCCCCCTGCAGTGTTTCTCTGGATGATAGTTGCTTGTTGATTTTGATTTTCACTTTGTATTAATTAGTCTTTTTCCTGGTCCCTTATTTAGGTTTTCTAAATTCCTGCTATGAGAGAGACCATCTGGTATTTTTCTTTTTCTTTCTGACTTACTTCGCTGAGCATGATCCCTTCTTGCTCCATCCATGTTGCTGCAAACTGCATGTGTTTACCTTTTTGAATGCTGAGTAATATGCCACAGTGTATATGTACCACATCATCTTGATCCAGTCATCTATTTTTGGGCATTTGGGTTGTTTCGAAAGCTTAACTATTGTAAATAGTGCTGCTATAAACATAGGGGTGCAGGTGCCCTTTGGAATTAATGTTTCTGTGTCCTTTGGGTAAATACCTAAGAATGGAATTGCTGGATCATATGGAAACTCTATGTTTAGTAGATCCAGAAATCTCCACACAGCTCTCCATCGTGGTTGGACCAGTTTGCACTCCCACCAGCAGTGCAGGAGAGTTCTTTTTTCTCCATATCCTCGCCAACATTTGTTGTTGCTAGTTTTTTTAATATGTGCCTTTCTCACTGGTGTGAGATGGTATCTCATGGTAGTTTTGATTTGCATTTCCCTGATGACAAGTGATGTTGAACATTTTTTCATATGCCTGTTGGCCATTTGCATTTCCTCTTCAGAGAAGTTTCTTTTAAGCTCTTCTGCCCATTTTTTGACTGGATTATTTTCTTGGTTTTTGTTGAGTCTCATCAGCTCTTTGTAGATTTTATGATCAACCCTTTATCATTAGTGTTATGTGCAAAAATTTTCTCCTAGTCAGTGGGCTTTCTCTTTATTTTTGTTATTGTCTCTTGCTGTGCAGAAGCTCTTTAATTTGATGTAGTCCCAGCTTTCTATCTTTGCCTTCACTATCACTGCTTTGGCCGATGCTTCTGTAAAGATGTCTTTGAGGTGCACATCATGTAATGTTTCGCCTATATTTCTTTCTATATATTTTACAGTTTCAGGTGTTATGTCTAGGTCTTTAATCCATTTTGAGTTCGTTTTTGTGCATGGTGTTAGGTAGTAGTCAAGCTTCATTCTTTTGCATGTAGCAACCCAGTTTTCCCAGCACCATTTATTGAACAAACTTTCTTTGCTCCAAACTTTGTTTGCTCCTTTGTCAAAGATTAGTTGACCATAAATCTGTGGGTTTGTTTCTGGATTTTCTGTTCGGTTCCATTGGTCCATGTGTCTATTCTTGTTCCAGTACCATGCAGTTTTAATGATTATGACTTTGTAGTATAGTTTGAAGTCTGGGAGTGTGATGCCTCCATTCCCTTCTTTTTTTTTTTTTCAGGAGAGCTTTGGCTATTCGGGGTTTTTGGTGATTCCATATGAATTTCATCAATAACTGTTCTATTTCTTTTTTTTTTAATTAAATCTTTTTTTTAAGATTTATTTATTTATTTATACAAGCACTGGGTACAGTCAGAAGCGCAGGAGGGTGAGAGAATTCACCAGAGCCAGAGCAGGGAGCAGAGCAGGCAGAAAGACCGAAGTACACTGCTAAGGGGAGCAGCGGGCGGCTGCGCACCATGCGGGACACTCCTCCAGTGGCCAGGGAGCAACTGGGGATCGAACCGGCACTGTAGAGGCTGAGGGCAGCTTCACAAACCAGCACTTAACCACTGCGCCACCGGGGAGGCCCAATAACTGTTCTATTTCTTTGAAGAATGTCATTGAAATTTTTATTGGAATAGCATTGAATCTGTAAATTGCTTTTGGTAGGATGGCCATTTTGATAATGTTAATTCTTCCAATCCATGAGCAGGGGATGTCTTTCCATTTCTTGTGTTTTCTTCTATTTCTTTTAACAGGTTTTGTAGTTTTTTTGTTTTTTTGTTTTTTTTTTTTGTATAGGTCCTTTACCTCTTTTGTTAGGCTTATTCCCAAGTATTTGATTTTTTTTGTTTCGATAATAAAAGGGATGCTTTTTTTTATTTCTTCAGATTTATCGTTTGTGTATAGTAAGGCTACTGATTTTTGCATGTTGATTTTGTATACTGCCACTTTACTAAACTGATTGATTAGTTTAATTAGTTTTTCTGTGGTGTTTTTGGGGTTCTGTATATATATATATATATATATATATATATATATATATATATACATATCATCTGCGAATAGTGATATTTAACTTCTTCCTTCCCTATTTGAATTCCTTATATGTCTTTCTCTTGTTTTACTGCTCTGGCTAGGACTTCCAGTATTATATTGAAAGGCAGTGGTGAGAGTGGACATCCTTGTCTTGTTCCAGATCTTAATGGAAATGCTTTCAGCTTTTGCCATTGAGAATGATACTGGCTATGGGCTTGTCACATATGGCCTTTATGATGTTGAGGTATGTTCCTTGTATCCAAGGAATTTCAAGGGCCTTTATCATAAATGGGTGTTGTACTTTGTCGAAAGCTTTCTTGGCATCTATTGATAATATCATGTGGTTTTTATATTTCTTTTTGTTGATTTGTTGGATAACATTTTGTTGTTGTTGTTGTTGGATAACATTGATTGATTTTCAGATGTTGAACCATCCTTGTGTCCCTGGAATAAATTCTACTTGGTTGTGGTGAATTATCGTGTGGATACATTGTTGGATTCTGATAGCTAAAATTTTATTGAGGATTTTTGCATCTGTGTTCATCAGAGAGTTTGGCCTGTAGTTTTCTTTTTTGTGTTGTCCTTGTTTTGTTTTGGTATTAGTGTAATGTTGGCTTCATAGAGTGTGTTTGGTATTATCCCTTCCTTCTCAATTTTTTTAAAAGATTTATTTATTTTTTTGTTTGTTTGTTTATTTATTTATTTATTTATACAAGCACTGGGTACAGTCAGAAGCGCGATAGGGTGAGAGAATTCACCAGAGCCAGAGCGGGGAGCATAGCAGGCAGAAGGACTGAAGTACACTGCTGAGGGGAGCAGCGGGCGGCAGGAGAGGTCTGCGCGCCATGGCCATGAGGGACCCTCCTCTAGTGGCCAGAGAGCAGCCGGAGATCGAACCAGTGCTGCAGAGGCTGCGGGCAGCTTCACAACCCAGCGCTCAACCGCTGCGCCATCGGGGAGGCCCTCCTTCTCAATTTTTTGAAAGAGTTTGTGAAGGATAGGCACCAATTCGTTTTCAGAGTTTGGTAGAATTCATTTGTAAATCCATCAGGTCCTGTGCTTTTGTTTTTGGAAAGGTTTTTGATTACCATTTCAATTTCGCTGCTTGTAATTAGTCTGTTTAGGTGTTCTATTTCTTCTTTATCTAGCTTTGGGTGATTGTAGAGTTGTAGGAATTTGTCTGTCTCTTCTAGATTGTTGAACTTTTTTGCATATAACTGTTGATAGTAGTTTCCGATTACTCTTTAGATTTCTGCTGTGTCTTTTGTGATTTCTTTTTTCTCATTTGTGATCCTATTTGTTTGTGCTTTCTCCCATTTTTCCTTTGTGAGCCTGGCTAGGGGTTTGTCTATTTTATTTATTTTTTCGAAGAATCAGCTTTTGGTTTCATTGATCCTTTGGATTTTTTTTAAGATTTGGTTTCATTTATTTCTGCTTTGATTTTTATTATTTCTTTTCTTCTACTGGTTTTGGGTTTTTGTGGTTGGTTCTTTTTCTAGTTCTTTGAGCTTTGAGATTAGGTTGTTTCTTTGAGTTCTTTCTTGTTTCTTGATGTTAACCTCTATTGCTATGGATTTTTGCTCTTATTACTGCTTTTGCTGCATCCCATACATTTAGGAAATTGGTGCCCTCCTTGTCATTTGATTCAAAGTATTTTTTAATTTCTTCTTTGATATTCTCATTAGTCCATTGGTCTTCTAGTAGTGTGGGTTTCAATCTCCATGAGGTAGGAGAGTTCCTTGCCTTCTTTTTATGATTTATTTCTAGTTTGATGCCTTCGTGGTCAGAGAAGATGGTTGGTATGATTTCAGTCTTGGTGGACCTGTTGATGTTTGTCTTGTGTCCCAGTATGTGATCGATCCTGGAGAATGATCTGTGTGTGCTTGAGAAAAATGTGTACTCAAATTTTTTGGGTTTAGTGTTCTATAGATGCCTGTTAAGCCCATGAGCTCTAGATCCTTATTTAGAGCTTTAGTGTCCTTACTTATTTTTTGTCTCATTGATCTATTTATTGTTGACAGTGGTATGTTGAAATCCTACTACATATGTGTTTTCTCTGATGTCTTTTCAGAGATAATAGTTGTCTGATATATTTTGGTGCTCCTTAATTTGGTGAGTATATGTTAAATGAGTGTTATTTCTTCTTGAAGTGTTGTCCCCTTGATCATAATGTAGTGACCATTGGGGTCTCTTTTTACCTTTTGGAGTTTGAAATCTGTTTTATCTGATATAAGTACAACTGTTTCTGCCTTCTTTTTTGGTCCATTTGCTTGTAGGATTGTTTTCCTTCCTTTTACTTTGAGTCTGTTTTTATCTTTTGTAGTTAAATGTGTTTCCTGTAGACAGTAAAAGGTTGGGTTTGTTTCTTAATCCGGCCTGTGACTCTGTGTCTTTTTATTGAAGAGTTTAGTCCATTTACATTTAGAGTTAATATTGATATGTTAGCGCCTGTATTTGCCATTGTGTTTGTCTTTCCTCTGAGTTTGTTTATTCTTTTAATAACTTTTTTTTTGGCCTTGTTTCGCTGTTATTCATCCCTCTGTTGGTTCTGGCTTTAGGACTCCTTGTAGTTTTTTTTTGGAGTAGGGGCTTAGTCGTAATGAAATTCCAGAGTTTCTGTTTGTCTGGGAAGGTCCTTATTCTTTCTTCCTAGTGGAAGGAAAGCTTTGCAGGATAGAGTATTCTTGGTTGGCATCTGTTTTCTTGGAGTCTATTGACTATGTCCCTCCACTCTCTCCTTGCCTGTAGTGTTTCTTCAGAGAAGTCTGATGTCAGCCTGATTGTTTTTTTCTTTGTATGTTATTTCTTTCTTCCCTCTTGTCAGCTTCATTATTTTTAACTTGTCTTGGATTCTTGGGGGCTTTACTATTATGTGTCTTGCTGTATTTTTCCTTTCATCATGGAAGGTTGGTGTTCTTCTTGCTTCTTGTATGTCTATTTTCAGCTCCTTATTCATGTTTGGGAAGTTCTCTTCATTTATTTCCTTGAATATTTTCTCTGTTCCTAGGTCTCTCTCCTCTCCTTCTGGGATGCCTATAACTCATATTTCCTTTCCTCATTGAGTCAGATAGTTCCTGAAGTTGTTTTTTTTTTAACCTTTTTTTTTAAGATTTCTTTATTTATATAAGCACTGGGTACAATCAGAAGCGCGGGAGGGTGAGAGAATTCACCAGAGCCAGAGATGGGTGCAGAGCAGGTATAAGGACCGAAGTACACTGCTGAGGGGAGCAGCAGGTGGCAGGCTGCGCTTCATGTGGGACGCTTCTGCAGTGGTTGGGGAGCAGCTGGGGATCAAACTGGCGCTGCAGAGGCTGCAGGCAGCTTCGCAGCCCCGCGCTCAACCGCTGTGCTACGGGGGAGGCCTGTTCCCGAAGTCTTTCTTCAGTCTTTTTTATTCGTACTTCTCTTTCATTTTCTGTTTTGGTTGTTTTTATTTCCGTGTCTTTGAGAGTGCTTATTCATTCTTCCATTTCCTCTATTCTGTTATCACTGCTTTTCCCAGTGTTCTTTAGCTCTTCTGTTAATCCTTTAATCTCCTGCATTTCCTTAATTTCCCTCTTTAGGGACTCAATTTCATTCTTCCCAGTGTTGTTTTCCTTAATGACTTTCATCAGTTTTTTCATCTTTGCAATTTTGAATTCTCTTTTGGGAAGGCTCAGAAGTTCTTCCAGTTCACTGTTGTTGCAATCTCGTGGGTGGTTTTCTTTTTGTGGTGTGTCTTTTTCCTGAGGAGTTGCTAGGTTGCATGTAGTTTTTCTTCTCCCTGCTGCCTGTTTTCTAATTAGCACTATGTGTTGGGACACTGTGTCGCTGGTATTGGCTGCATCTTTTTGGTGTGCTCTTTCTGGGATTTCCGAAACTGGCAGTCCAATTGAGTCAAATACCGTTATGCCAGAAGTCCAGTGAGGCAGTGGTGCTTTGAGTATGTTAATGGTCGCTGTCACAGAATATCTCCTCCTTCTGCATTTGTTTAATTCCAAAGGTGTGTCCTGAAGTCCCACAGACTTCCCAGGAGGTGCGGTGGCTGGATTGCTCTCTGGGCTCCAAATCGCTGAATCCCCCTCTGGGCTCCAACTCCCTGCCAGGCAGGACCAGGCTTGTGGGGGCCTTCAGCTCACTTCTGGCTGCGCAGGGAGCTTCTCCCGGTTTAAAGCAGTCTTTATTTAAGGATGGTCCCTATTCTAAAATGGCGAGTTGGTGACGTACTTTCCTGCCCACGCACATTCTGCCCTAGCCGTGGATGCCCGCTCCCCCTCTGGGCTCGGACTGCTGGCCAGAAAGGGCCCTGCATGGGGGTTCTTCCCAGCTCACCTCTGGCTGAGTAGGGTGCTTTCTCCCGGTTTCAAACAGTCTTTATTGAAGGGAGGTCCCTGTTCTAAAATGGCGAGTCGGAGACGCACTTTCCTGCTCCCACGCGTTCTGTCCTGGCTGTGGATGCCCGCTCCCCTCTGGGCTTGGACTCTAGTGTAATTGTTTATGCTTTAATTTACACCTTACTATTTTCTGAATCCCACATGTTTTTGGGGGACTTTGCTTCATTTCAGTGTTTTCACAGTATTTCTTAGTTTTTTGGAATCAAGGAAACATTGTTTTACCTTGCTGTATGTGATTTAGGGAGTAGAATCTCATCTCCTCAGATGTCTGTCACCACCACATGCACCAGCAGTGCATTGTGGGCTTCTCCATAGATCTTTGAACCCTTCCCACTTTCATATTCACACCCACTCTCCCCCACTCTTTAGTGCCCTCAATTCTGCAGTCCTGTTTCTAAAATTGATTTTGTTTGTTTTTCAATAGATTTTTTAAAATATTTATTTATTTCCTTATACAAGAGCCAGGGTACAGGCAAGATGCTTGGGAGGGAGAGAGAATTCACCAGAGACAGAGCGGGAAGCAGAACAGGCAGACTGACGAAATACACTGCTGAGGGGAGCAGCGGGCGCGACAGGGAAGTCTGCCTCACCATGTGGGTATCTCCCTGGCCGGCCAGGATTGAACCGGCACTGCAGAGGCTGCGGGCAGCTTCATAGTGCTGCGCTCAACCGCCTGCGCCACCAGGGGAGGCCCTGATTTTGGTTTATATTGTCAGTTTCTTGGCTTTCTTTCTCCAGATTCCAAATAGGAGTGAATTCATCCAGTAAGTCTTTCTCCTTCTGATTCATTTCACTGAGCATCATCCTCCCCCAACATTCCATCCTTCTTGTTGCAAATGGTCAGATGTATCCTTTGTAATGGCTCAGTAGTATTCCATATTGTCTATATACCACATCTTCCTTTTAGAATTATTTTTCACCCCTGTTGGCCAAGTCAAGTTCCTGCATTTATATCATTGTTTTCCTTCCAGTCACAATTGGGGCTTGAACCTCTCCTTGATTTCATGTTTTCCTCTTCTGCATTCAGTTCTGTCTTTGTGTGCTACACACATTCAGGGTCTCATGTCATGTTAGTGCATATGTTATATTACAGTGCTTCCCAATACATGTAGTTTTCTGTTAACGTTCTTGGGGCATTCTTTTCATTCTGTGATTCGGTAGACTCAGATCAATATTATTCTGATATTAGTGTGATCAACACGTCTCCATTTTCATGATCAGTTTTCAGATAATCTAGTTCCATACTTAACATTCCACATAGTGCACTGAAGTCTATGTTGAGTGTCATAGATGGGATTGAATTGGTCTTATTTTTATTTCATTCAGACACATATGCCATTGTAATGTGGACCTTTTATTTATTTACACACAAATTATTACTGAAAGGGAGGCCTTAACTTTACTAAAGAATGAGTCCTGTATTCTCAGCCATTTTCTACATCCTTCCCTCACTGTTGTATTTCTGTGTATATTTTAAAATTTTTTTAGAGATTTATTTATGCATACAAGAGCTGGGGTACAGGCCAGAGGCCCCTGTAAAGTTTTATTTATACAAGATTTATTTATTTATTTATACAAGAACTGGGGCACAGGCCAGAAATGCGGGGGGTAAGAGCATTCACCAGAGACAGAGTGGGGAAAACAGAACAGGCAAATCGACTGAAGTACACTGCAGAGGGGAGCAGTGCGTGAGACAGTAGAAGTCTGCTGCGCCATGTGTGTTGCTCCCTGGCAGACCAGGGATCGAACTCCTGCTGCAGAGGCTTTGTGTTGCTTCACAGCGCAGTGCTTAACCCCTTGCATCACCAGGGAGGCCCTCTGTATATTTTTTGACTTTTTAAAAAATTATTTATTTATACAAGCACTGGGTACACTCAGAAGTGCGGGAGGGTGAGAAAATTCACCAGAGCCAGAGCTGGGAACAGAACAGGCAGACCGACGAAATACACTGCTGAGGGGATCAGAGGGTGTGGCAGGAGAGGTCTGCACGCCATGTGGGACCCTCCCCGGCAACCGGGGATTGAAACGGCGCTGCAGAGACTGCAGGCAGCTTCGCAATCCAGCGCTCAACTGCTACGCCACCAGGGGAGGTCCTTTTTTTGACTTTTTGTGACATGCTTTTATTCCTCTCTCCTTTCTTGTTAGTGATTTCCTTCCTATTTCTCACATTTTGATGTTGATTGCAGTATATTCGTTTGTAATATTATTTACTCACCTTGTAAAGCATTGTCATCCAGCCTGTGCACACATCACATCATTCTCTGTTTTCATTTCCTTTTCCATGTATTTTACGATATCCTTTTTGTCATAGTGGGGATTACATAGCATGTTGAGAAGTTATGACAGCCGGGCCTCCCTGGTGGCGCAGGTGGTTGAGCGCAGTGCTGTGCAGCTGTCCACAGCCTCTGCAGTGCTGGTTCGATCCCCGCTGCCCTTGGAGCAACCCACATGGCAAGCAGACCTCTCCTGTCTTGCCTGCTGCTCCCCTCAGCAGTGTATTTCATCAGTCCGCTCTGTCTTTGGCCTGTACCCTGGCTCTTGTATAAATAAAAATAAATCTTTAAAAAAGAAAAGTTAGGACAAGTGAAAAACATATAAATTCAGCTGCATACCAAAACTCAACTGTTGAACATTTCTACCCCTACTAACATCACAAATTATGTCTCATTATATTTGTATTCTACCACACAGTTCTGTGATTTTTTTTGTTTGTTTCCATATTTTCAAATTCTTAAGCAGAAACACTATTTTTGTTGGTGGGATGTATATCATGCAGTTTTCTGTATTTGGTATGTATTCACCTTCCCCTAAAGACATTACCGATTCATAAGGTGTGTGTTGCTGTCTAGTGCTGATGTTACTTATTCTAACATCAGGCTGGTGAGCTTTATTTGGTATCAATTTTATGTATTAAATATTTAAAGTATTTCATCTTGAGTGCTGTGAGTGGGGTAATTCTTCCTTGCTGTCTCCCAGCCCTGTCTTCTCAAGACGACCAGGTCTCCATGCCACAGTCAGGCACAGAAGATTTGTTCCTAAATGTGGGACTGGGAGGAGATGGAATCGACGCTTTCGAGAATTTAGAATTATTGCGAAACCAGACATGTCAAGAGGCATGTGAAGAACACAAGAGCTGTTGCGATGAAGATTGCCAAGAAGGGAGATTTATCCACAATAGAATTCCTCCTGCAAAAGGTGATCCAGCATGTAAACCATATTGGGTAAAACACCATTTTACGTCTGTTGCATGTATAGATAAATATGTTTCTGTTAGCAAAAATCCATGTGACATTTTTAACAAGACACATTTTCAGAGAGGAATGTTGGAACATATGGGAAGTCCCCTAGTGCATAATGCAAATGATTATTCAAAACATTGTCAATGTGGGATAAATTTAAACTTTCAGTCAAGTCATTCTCAACATCAGAGAATTAGAAAGGAAAATAAAAAATCTACACAGGGTCACATTGAGGAGTCCTCAGAACTTCTCCAGCATCACACAGTTCATGAGAAACCCTACAATTGTAAAGGATATGGCAAAGCTACCAAATGGTGCCCAAGACTTACTGAACATCAGAGAGAGAAACCTTCCAAGTGTGAAGAGCATGGTAAAGCCTTGTATTGGCATCCACAGCTGACTAACCATCTAAGGATTCATGCTGGAGAAAAGCTTTACACGTGTCCAGATGGTGGTAAAGTCTTTCTAGGCTTGTGTCACCTTTCCCAGCATCAGAGAGTTCATACTGGGGAGAAACCTTACAGATGTGAGGAATGTGGCAGAGCCTTTAAACAGCAGTCACATCTTAATCAACATCACAGAATTCATACTGGGGAAAAGCCTTGCAAATGTAAAGTATGTGGCAAAGCCTTTAACAGTAAGTCAGATCTTGCTCGACATCATAGAATCCATACTGGGGAGAAACCTTACAGATGTGAGGAATGTGGCAAAGCCTTTAACAATAAGTCAGATCTTGCTCGACATCATACAATTCATACTGGGGAGAAAACTTACAGATGTGAGGAATGTGGCAGAGCCTTTAACCAGCAGTCAAATCTTAGTCGACATCACAGAATTCATACTGGGGAAAAACCTTACAGATGTGAAGACTGTGGCAAAGCCTTTAACTACCTGTCAGATCTTTGTGGCCATTACAGAATTCATACTGGGGAAAAGGCTTGCAAATGTAAAGTATGTGGTAAAGCCTTTAACAGTAAGTCAGGTCTTGCTCGACATCATAGAATTCATACTGGGGAGAAACCTTACAGATGTGAAGAATGTGGCATAGCCTTTAACCAGCAGTCACATCTTAGTCAACATCACAGAATTCATACTGGGGAGAAACCTTACAAATGTGAAGACTGTGGCAAAGCCTTTAATCGGAAGTCGAGTGTTACTCTACATCAGAGAATTCACATCAGAGAGAAATGTTAAAACTGTGAAGTCAATTTTTTGACTTTAGTCTTTTTTAACCAGAAGTCAAATCATCCTAAATATCAGAGTGTGAACTGAGAGAAACCCATTAATGAAAAGTGATGAATGGTCTGTCCAAATACAAATTCTGAAACCACCAGATTTTCATACTGGAAACTTGAAAGAAGTGAAATATGAGAAAGTAATTTATTACAAAATTTGGATTCATATTAAGACATTGCAGTACAGTCGGAAGTGAGTAACACTTATCAGACATTCCTTAATGAGAAGATTGTTATGGAGCCTAAACCAACATTAAAACACTAAATATTAGCATAATTGAATAGCTCAAGAGGCCTTCCTGGCAGTGCAGAGGGTTAAGTCACAGCACTATGAAGCTATCTGTAGCCACTGCAGCACGAATTCCCCAGCCAGGGAGCTGACCACATGGAACAGCAGACCTGTGCTGACTTTGCTGCTCCCCTCAGCAGTGTATTTCAGTATACACATCTGTTCTGCTCCCCACTCTGTCTCTGGTGAATTCTCTCACTCCCACGCCTCTGGCCTACACCCCCATCTCTTGTATGCATAAATAAAATCAATGTTAAAAAAAATATCAAAGTTCAAGATGATGGTTTGAGAACACGCACAGTCATTTTCTGTGTCTTTTTTTTAACCAACCGTTCTTGACATTATGAAGAGACCTGATGAATGTAATTCAGCCCTAAAGCATGTCATTGTATGGCTTTCTCCTCATATGTAAGTCAAGTCATGTGTTTGAAAATTGCTGCTTCATACATCTAAGAGACCCTCCTAGTTGATGAATTTGTTCACATCTTAGTTGCTCGGGCAAATTCACGATGGTGTCACGTAACATGTATGAAGAAAAATCTAAATGGATATGCTGTCTGTGGTTGACTCAAAAGATTGATCTGAATCACCCAGAGGAGTTGTGGACTTCATTGTGGACATGAAAGTCAGACAGAAACATGCTGAAGTTCAAAGCATTTCATTATTTTCTCCTTCAGGGTATACACTGACAGTTTATTAAAAC
The DNA here is from genome assembly GCF_964194135.1 of Talpa europaea. Lineage (NCBI taxonomy): Eukaryota > Metazoa > Chordata > Mammalia > Eulipotyphla > Talpidae > Talpa > Talpa europaea. Next base: position 8,333,784 of record NC_140075.1, on the reverse strand, counting down.
GCTCATGTTTCTTCACGGTAGTAATCGAGATCATGAATATTACTTGATGCTGTTGCCAGAAGAAATCTTCACTGGCACATGATGATAGTGCAGGTGAGTTTTCATAACAGGGCGTAGAATTCTTGCCCATTCACATTAGCTGAGTCAAGCGTCTCTGTGTTGAACAGAGTGACTCTGAGTTCCCGGTATCGGACAAGATGCTTCTTAAATGCCAAAATCTTGATTTTGACAAAAGAGCACACAGTGGTTTCTGAATGTCTTATTTGGACTATATGTGAGCTTACCGTATATTTTAATAAAGCTGATTTCCTTTTTAATGTGGTCATCCTGATGCGTACTTGATAATAGTTGTTGATCCTCAGTATTAGCCTCTCCCTCCATTTCAAAACTGTAGGTAACAGAGGGGAACAGCAAGCGGGTTGTCTACACAGTGTCATTTATCACTAGCAGGCTCTGTTCTCAGATACCTTATATCTCAAATAGTTTTGATGAATTTTGCAACAACTACACATTCTTTTTGTTCCGTTAGTAACCCTGGACATTGTCATGAGTGTATAGAATATAATGTAGGATTATTTTTAAGAATTTTGCCTGACACTCCATGATATTGGTGCTTTGCCATCAATTTTTGTACGTAAACTATGGGCCTGAAGTGACACTAGAACCCTTTTAGAGGTTCCTGCTATACTCTCCATGACACCCTTCAGGATCACAAGGAAATATAAATTCTTCACATGACTTCACATGCAGACATTGGCATGCCTCCCTATCTCTGTGGGTAAAATCTCCACAGAGCTGACAATAAACAATACTTAGTTACATTCATTAAGTAATACCTAATGTATTTCTCCTTTGAGTTTACCTGGAGTAATACAGTCTTCAGGACCTTCGTAACACTGCAGTTAGGGACCTTTTCATGGCCTACAAACACACACATGGTCACGGTTTGGATGTATTTTGAATCCAACACGTACATTAATTGAGACATTACTCAGGAATGACAGTGGTTGGAAAGGAAGTGCGTGCTTGTTCATGTTGTGTGCAATGGGAGAGCAGGATGTGCGTAGGGAAGCATGTCCTGATGTTCTGGCGTGGGCAGCAGTTGCCTATTTTTAGAAGAGGTGAATCCTTCTAAAGCGGGACTGTTTGTACGCGGTGTCTGGCGGGATGGAGGCGTCCTCCATTACATTTCGCGAAAATCAGGCGACTGTGAGCAGCTCTCACTAAGACCTTTTAAGAAATTGTATGGGGCCTCCCTGGTGGCGCAGCGGTTGAGCTGCCCGCAGTCTCTGCAGCGCCGGTTCGATCCCCGGCCCCCGGGCGACGGTCCCACATGGTGAGGCAGACCTCTCTTGTCTCGCCCGCTGCTCCCCTCAGCAGTGTACTTTGTCAGTGCCTGTTCTGTTCCACGCTCTGGCTCTGGTGAGTCCTGTACCCAGTGCTTGTATAAATAAATAAGTAAATAAAGAAATAAAATAAATTGTATGAAGGGACTTTGGCTCAGCCATGGCAGCCCAGCAGATTTTGGGGAGCAAGGTGATGCAGGGATGAATGGGGTGTTAGAATACCTTCTGCTGCCCACCTGGCAGGCAAAGACTAAACATGGAAATGCCTTACAAAGAGCTTGAAATAGATGGTTGGCCACGGAGTCGTACCTGACTGAGGCTGCAGCTCTGAACTAGGAAGGAGTGGAGTGGTGAAGAACCCCACTTGGAATCCAATTATAGGATTCCACGAGGTCCCTATTTAAGGAAGATTTATTTTTATTTCTGCATGCAAGAACGGGAGTCTAGGCCCAAGGTTGGGGGGGGGCGGTTTGAGAAGATTCACCAGAGACAGGGTGGGGAGCAGATGTACTGACATCCAGTGCTGAGGGGCGCGTTGGGGAGACAGGAGAGGTCAGCTGCGCCCTGTCGTCAGCTCCCTGGCCAGCTGGCCGGAGAGGGCAGTCAGACCTCAGTGGCTGGTGAGAGGGTGACAGCGCTGAGCCTTAACCCCTTCACCCCCGGGAGACCCTGTTCAGCTCTTTTTCACTGCAGCCCGGACCCAGTTCTCACCCCGCAGTTTTCAGGGGCCCGCCTACCCGTCCATTGTAACTCAACCTCTGCTCATGCCACCTCCAGGCTGCAAACCCAGCACACAGATGCACGCGACGGGCGGCGCACGGGATTGTGGGAAATGTAGTCTCCTGAGCCCACGTGGGTCCAGGAAACGGCTCTGGGCGGGGCCTCCGGGTTCTGCGCAGGCGCGGCCCCGCCCCACGGCGGGACATAAGGGGCCTCCACGCGCCGCGGCGTCACAGTTGTGCGCGGGCGTGTCTCGGGGGCCGGGCTCTTGGGCAGCTGAGGCGGGGCGAGGGCGAGGGCGGGGGACTGGGCCTGCTGGGTGGGGAGCAGGGGTCCCGGGCGTGCGGGGTGTGGAGTGAGGGGCCTGGCCGCGTGGTGTGGGCAGCGGGGGGGAGGGCCCGGGTGCGCGGGGTGGGGAGCGGGGGCACGGGCGTGTGCGGTGGGGAGCAGGGGCGCCCGGCCGCGTGGTGTGGGCAGTGGGGGGGGGAGCCCGGGTGCGCGGGGTGGGGAGCGGGGGCCCGGGCGTGTGCGGTGGGGAGCAGGGGCGCCCGGCTGCGTGGTGTGGGCAGTGGGGGTCTGGGGCACGTGGGGTGGGGAGCGGATGGAGAAGCGTCGGGTGAGGCCTGAGGGCGGGCGTGGGGGGAGCCCGGGCCCCTGGACGGCGCGGGGGGGGCGCGGGTGAGGGGGTCTTGGGGACCCCGCTATGGACACGGGGAGCCCCTCACCGGACCCCTTCGCGCTCCCCGGAGTTCTGGACGTGACGCCGGCGGCGCGCGTCGTGGGTGAGGAAGCCTCCCACGTCCCCGCCTTTCAGACGCGCGGGGCGGGACGTCGGGTCCTGATGGGCGCCCCGCGGCCGTTCCCGGGGTTTGGGGGGCGTCTGCATTGCAGCCGATTCCCGGGTGTGCGCGGTGTGACTGGGGGATGGAGGCCGAGGGGACCCTCCGCCTGGCTGAGGCTGGCTGAGAACGTCCCGGCCTTACTGGGGGATTCCCCGGTGCGCCGGGCTGTGTCTTCCCGGGGGACCGCGTGTTCTCCCGAGCGCTCTGACTGCCTCCGGGCCTCGCCCAGGGCAGGTCCACGCCGTGTCAGGGGGTGTCCACGGAAACCGAGGCGGGAAGCGGGGCGCACCGAACCATTTCTGGGAGCGTCCTCGCAAAACAGCCCATCAGGGGCACCTTTCCCATGAAACAGTGGTCAGCGGTTTTGCATGTGACTAACCATCTTCGGAAACGTTTAAGTTTCTGAACTTTGAATTTCTTGGATCATCACTTGTGTTTCGACGCAGGAGGCAGGTAGGACGGGCGGGGGCGGGGTGTGGGAGAGGGAGGGAGGAACCCCATCCCATGGAAGTGTGAGCACAGCTGTCAGCGCGGTGACTCTCTGGGCTCCCAGGCAGTGTGTGGTGCTCTGGGCAAGACACTCCGGGGCCCCGTGCAGCTGCCTCCGTCCTCTCTGCTGGACTCCAACCCTCTCCCAGCGCCGCCTCCAGAGTCCTCGCGCATGTGAGAGAGCAGCAGGCAGTGACTCCATCTCTGGTGAGTGATGTATTTGCATTAGCTTGTGGTGCACTTCATGGGAGTTCATGACCTGAAGTGTAAATTAGAAACATAGCTTTCTTGAGGGAACCAACATCACAGGATAAAGGTCTAGATCCAGGAAATCACATGTCCAGCATGCGTGGAGATTGGGCTCTGCTGTGATGCTCATGCATCAAATTCTGGTTGACATCGATGATAGTGTGGGCTGTGGCTCTTCATCCCGCTGGACAGAAACACTTCCCAGCTCTGCGCTGCTCAGGTGCGGGGTGAGGGAGGATGAGGAGGGGCCTGAGGACCCGAGTGCAGATGGGGGTGAAGGAGCCACGTGTCATTTGAAAAGGACAACTGAATTTTTAAGGTTTCTGTGCAGTTGCTAAAACCTATACTGTGTCCCAGGCCACTCTCGGAGACTTTCATGCAGGCGTCAGTCTTGGCACATGTGACATTGAGTCCAATGGGGCGTCCTTACATACCTGCCCCTGCCTTTCTCTCAGGTGGTCTGTAAACCCCAGGTGCCCAGTCGGCTGTTCAGGGTCCTTTTTTCTGGCCATTGTTTCCACTGCTCCTGAGCATTTCTCCTTGGTGTGGTCTGAATGCACTTCTAGTGACGCTCATTACATCCTACAATAAGTCCACTTCCACTTCTGTAGCCTTTTTCTCCCCAAATTTCCTGCCATATTTGACAATATCATGTATGACCTTGGGGAAATTTTGGTTACTTTTTTTTTTAAAGATTTATTTTATTTTATTTATTTATTTGTTTATTTATTCATACAAGCATTGGGTACAGTCAGAAGCGCAGGAGGGTGAGAGAATTCACCAGAGTCAGAGCGGGGAGCAGAGCAGGCAGAAGGACCGAAGTACACTGCTGAGGGGAGCAGCGGGCGGCAGGAGAGGTCTGCGCACCTGGTGGGACCCTCCTCCGGTGGCCACGGAGCAGCCAGGGATCAAACTGGCACTGCAGAGGCTGCGGGCAGCTTCGCAACCCAGCGCTCAACTGCTGTGCCACCGGGGAGGCCCAATTTTGGTTACTTTTTAATTGTTTAAAATCTTGGGCCTCCCTGTTGGCGCAAGGAGTTGAGACACAGCCTATGAAGCCATCTGCAGTCAGTGCAAGCACGGGTTTGATCCCCAGCCAGGGAGCAACCCACATGGCACAGCAGACCTCTCCTGGCTCACCCGCTGCTCCCCTCAACAGTGTTTTCGGTCTGTCTGCCTGTTCTGTTCCCTGCTATGTCTGCCTGTTCTGTTCCCTGCTCTGTCTCTGGTGAATCCTCTCGCTGGCCCCCCAGACACTTCTGGCCTGTACCCCAGTTCTTGTGTGCATAAATAAATATTTCAAAAAAACTTCCTATACTTGTTTGCATGTTTACTTCCTTTTTTTTAAGATTTATTTATTCATACAATAACTGGGGTACAGGCCAGATGTGCGGGAGGGTGAGGGGATTCACCAGAGACAGAGTGGGGAACAGAACAGGCAGACTGATGAAATACACTGCTGAGGGGAGCAGTGGGCGACACAGGAGAGGTCTGCCGTGCTTGTGGGATTCTCCCTGGCCTGCCAGGATCGAACCTGCGCAGCAGAGGCTGTGGACAGCTTTACAGTGCAGCGCTCAACCACCTGCGCCACCAGGGAGGCCCTGCATGTTTACTTCTTTTACTTATTTTTGGCTTCCTCAGTCTGTCTTGACATGTGTGACACTGAAAGCCTTCTGCTGAAATAGTGGTCAGTTTTCTCTTACATTCCTAATAGGTTTTGCCCTACCCTTTTTACCCCTGTACCAAACCACCCTGGCCCATCCCCCTCCTTTTCTTCTCCACCCTTTCCTGCTTCCCACTGGTGGTAACCTTTGTCTTCTTTTTCCCTCATTCAAGTTGTATTCCTGCTGTATTTTGCCTGTAAATGTATTTTGGGTTTTTATATTCCACAGATGAGTGAAGCCATCTGATACATGTGTCTTTACTTTTTGACTTATTTCACTCCAGGTAATCACGGCCTAGTACATCCATTTTGTCCTTGGTGCACCACTTGCTCTTTCTTCACAGCCCTGCATTGCTCCCCTGCGTGTGCTCCACCCTTCCTGCCCCTGCCTCTGCTGACGGGATGTAGGTTGGGCCATGAATGGGCAGTTGGGAACAGAGCTGTTCTGCTCATGGCTGTAGATAAATCTTTTTTTTTGTATTTGAGATTTCACTTTTCAATATATAACTTACAGAAGTATTGCTGATCATGTGGAATTTCCATTTTTATTTCGTTAAACCTCTGCACCATTATCCACAGAGACTATACCAACTCTCATGGCCACTAACCGTGGATGAGAGCTCCTTATTCTATGTATCCTCTCCACCGTTCTGAATTCCATTCTTCTTTTTTATTTGGGCCATTCTCAAGGAGTGAGGTGGCATCTCAGTGTGGTTTTAATTTACATTTCTCTTACAGTAAGTTAAGATGAACATTCCTGTTTCTGTAGGACATTAGAATTTCTTCTCTAGAGAAGAGTTTATGTACTTCCTTTGTCCATTTTTTATTTTTTTTTGGTGTTGTTGGATTTATGATCTGTATATATTTTTAACAAGATTTATTTATTTATTTATACAAGTACTGGGTACAGTCAGAAGCACGGGAGGGTGAGAGAGTTCACCAGAGCCAGAGCAGGGAGCAGAGCAGGCAGAAGGACCGAAGTACACTGCTGAGGGGAGCAGCGGGCGGCAGGAGAGTTCTGTGCGCCATGTGTGACCCTCCTCCGGTGGCTGGGGAGCAGCTGGGGATCGAACCAGTGCTGCAGAGGCTGCGGCCAGCTTTGCAACCCAGCGCTCAACTGCTGCGCCACCAGGGAGGCCCATTTTTTAAATTATTTTTTAAAGATTTATTTATTTTTATAAAAAAACTAGGGTACAGGCCAGAGGCACAAGAGGGTGAGAGAATTCACCAGAGACAGAGTGGAGAGCAGAACAGGCAGATGGACTGAAGACACTGCTGAGGGGAGCAGCGAGCAAGACAGGAGAGTCTGCTGCGCCATGTGGGAATCTCCCGGGCCAGCTGAGATCAAACTGGCACTGCAGAGGCTGCAGACAGCTTCATACGGCTGTGCTCAACCCGCTGCACCGCTGGGAAGGCCCTGTCCATTTTTTTTTATAAAGATTTATTTATTTGGGCCTCCCCAGCAGTGCATTGGGCTCAGCGCTGCGCTGTGAAGCTGTCCGCAGCCTCATTAACGCCGGTTCAGTCCCACACGGCCAGCGAGGGTCCCACGTGGTGTGCAGACCTCTCCTGTCACACCTGCTGCTCCCCTCAGCAGTGTATTTCATCAGTCTGCCTGTTCTGTTCCTGCTCTGTCTCTGGTGAATCCGGAGACTAAGTTACTTAGTCTAGGTACTAAGTTACTGAGTTACTTAGTTACTTTCCTCCCGCGAATCTGTCCTGTAGTACCCCAGTTCTTGAATAAGTAAATAAATCTTTAAAAAATAATAATAGTAATTCAAAACTTATTCAACATCATGGAATTCATACTGGGCAGAAACCTTACAAATGTGAAGAATGTAAGAAAGCCTTTAAGCTGAAATATGTCTTAGCATCAGAGAATTCATACTGGCCGGAAAGCTTACCAATGTGAAGTGTGTGGCAAAGTCTTTAACAAGAAATCACATCTTACTTGACATCACAGAATTCATACTCGAGAGAAACCTTACAAATGTGAGGAATGTGGCAAAGCCTTTACCTCGATGTCAAGTGTTTCTGACCATTACAAAATTCATACTAGGGAAAAGTCTTATAAATGTAACAAATGTGGCAAAGCCTTTAATAATAATTCAAAACTTACTCAATATAATAAAATTCATCTGGGGAGAAACCTTATAAATGTGAAGAATGTGGGAAAACCTTTAACCAGCCATCACATCTTAGTCAACATCATAGATTCATTCTGGGGAGAAACTTTACAAATGTGAAGAATGTGGCAAAGCCTTTACCCAGAAGTCAGGTCTTACTCTACATCACAGAATTCACATCAGAGAGAAAGGTTAAAATTGTGAAGTAAATTTTTTGACTTTAGTCTTTTTAGCCAGAAGTCCAGAAGTTTAACCAGAAGTGGCAAAGTGATTATCCAGAAGTCAAATCATCCTAAGCATCTGAGAGTGCCTACTGAGAGAAACCCATAAATGGAAAGTGATGAATGGATTGTCCAAATATATGTTTGGAAACCACCAGATTTTCATACTGGAAACTTAAAAGAAGCTAAAATAGGAGAAAGTAATTTATAATGAAAATTAGATACATATTGAGACATTGCAGTGCAGTAGGAAGTTAATTACACTTGCCAGACATTACCTAAAATGAGAATATGGTTATGGAGCATAAACCAAGATTAAAACACTAAATATTAGTGTAATTTAAAAGTTCAAGAGGCCTCCCTGGTGGCACAAGGGGTTAAGTTGCAGCATTGTGAAGCCACTGCAGCACAAGTTCCATCCCCATCCAGGGAGCTGACCCACATGGAGCAGTAGACCTCTCCTGTCTTGCCTGCTGCTCCCTCAGCAGTGTATTTTTGTATATCCACCTATTCTCCTCCCCACTCTGTCTCTGGTGAATCCTCTCACCCCTCCCCCTCACCTCTGGCCTATACCCCCGTTCTTGTATGCATAAGTAAATACATCTTTAAACAACATAAATAAAAATTAAAGACAATGGTTTGGATCATGTATAGTTATTTTCTATGTCCTTTCTTATTAGCCATGCTTCAGATATGAATAGATGAATGTAATTCAGCCCTAAATTACTTCTTCTACGTACGTCATGGCTTTCTCCTCATACACACGTTACGTCGTGTTGATTGTTGCTACCTCAAACATCTAAGGGACCCTCCTCTAATGGATGGATTTGCTCACATCTAACTTGCTCTGGCAAATTTAAGATGGCATCATATATTATGTATGAAGAATATCTGAATGGATATGCTGTTTGTGGTTGACTCAAAAGATCGATCTAAATCACCCTGAAGAGTCATGGGCTTCATTGCTGGCGTAGAAGTCAGATAGAAATGTGAGCCTCCAGTAGGTTCAGAGACCTGGGACACTGATCGCGAAGGACACACAGACAGGAGACTTCTGTGAGCCAGAAGCAATGATTCTTTACCTTTCTCAGCATGGCTATATAGGAATTATGAACAAAGACATCTGCATTTTCTCACAAGTCAGAGAAAGCCAAAACAACCTGTCGGGGCCCAGACCTGAGGCCCAGACCTGAACATCCGGGTTCTTGCCTGAAGCAGGTACTGAATGTTAGCTCAAGTGAAGGTTTCAAGTTTCCTATTGTGACGACTGAACCTTTCCCCCTGCTTGCTACTGTGGCTTGTTTGCATTGGTGGTCTCTCCTTGCTAGAGATAACGAGAGACCTCCTCCTCTGAACCCTATATAACATTGTACACATTCCTGAATAAATGAGACTGGCGATGATCCTGGCTTTGTCTCCACTCCTCGCGTACCCCTGTCCCATACCAAGCCCCTGCTTCCTCCCCCGGGTACCCCGTTGATCTGCCCTGCTGGCCTGGACACAACCTTCCCTCGCACGCCGTGTACGTGCGCTCATATATGCCACATATGTGAGGCCTTGTGGACATGTCCGCCCCAGTGGACCTCTATTACTAGGTCACAACTGAGGAGACTTCCAAGGATAAAGCAAGTTTGGTGCGTCCCTCCTGAGCAGTTTTCCGTGCTGGTGTATGTGAGTTTTCGCAAATGTTTTGGTCAGCCCTCTCCCTTGCTGTCCTCAGGTCACCTCTCGATCATCCTCATGCAACAAGAAGCATGCTGAAGTTCAAATCATTTCATCCTTTTGTCCTTAGGGAATATACTGACAGTTTCTTAAAGTCCTGATGTCTCTTCATGGTCGTAATAGAGTTCATGAATATTATTTGATGTTGTTGCCAAAAGAAATCTTCACAGGCACGTGATGAAAGAGCAGGTGACTTTCACAAAAGGGCATGGAATTCTCGTCCATTCACATTAGCTAAGTGAATAGGCTCTGTGTTGAACACAAACTCTGGGATTCTGATAGCAGAAGGTCCAGATGCTTCTTACATGCCTGAATCCTGACTTTTACGAAACAGCATACAGAGCTCTCTGAATGTCTTGTTTAGACTATATGTGAACTTTATGTATTTTAATAATGCTGATTGATTTTTTTTAATAGAGGCATGTTTTATTTATTTATTTGTTTGTTTGTTTATACATGCACTGGGCACAGGGGAGGCCCTGCTGATTGATTTTTCATGTCATCCTGATGTGTACTTGATCATAAGTTGTTGCCCATCAGCATGAACCAATTCCTCCATGTTAAGGCTTTCAGTCACTGATGAGAACAATCAGGTGGTTGTCTACACAGTGTTACGTAATCACTAGCAGGCTCTGTTCTCGATACCTTATATCTGAAATTGTTTTGACTGCATTTTCAACAACTACACACTTTTTGTTCTGTTAGTAGCCCCGGATATTGTTGAGTGTTTTTAAAATAACACCACAGTATTTTGAAGAATTTTGCAAAACACTTCATGGTATTGGTGCTTTGCCATCCATTTTTTGTACCTAAAGTATCTCTGGGGACTGAAGTGACACTAGACCCTCTTTTAGAGGTTCCTGCTATACTCAGTTATAACACTCTGCATGATCACGAGAAAATACAAATTCTTCACATGACTTCACATGTGGAAATTGTCTTGCCTCTCCTGTCTAGGGGCCTTCCCTTGGTTGGCCCTGGATAAAATCTCCACAGAGCTGACAATTGACAATACTTAGTTACTTCCATTAAGTAATACTGTATTTCTCACTTTGGTTTACCTGGAGTAATACAGTCTTCAGGATCTTAGAAACACTCCAGTTAGGGACCTTTTTGTGGCCTTCAAATACACATTGTCTTAGGTTTGATATTTATTTATTTTTAAAGATTTGTTTTATTTATTTATACAAACACTGGGTATAATAAGAAGCGCGGGAGGGTGAGAGAATCCACCAGAGCCAGAGTAGGGAACAGAACAGGCAGACTGACGAAATACACTGCTGAGGGCAGCAGCGGGCGGAGAGGTCTGGGCGCCATGTGGGACCTTCGCTGGCGTCCAGGGATTGAACCGGCCCTACAGATGCTGTGGGTAGCTTCACAGCCCCGTGCTCAACCGATGTGCCAAATCAGTTGTATTTTGATACAGTTAGGCAGGTAGGACAGGTGGGGGAGGAGGGGGTTGTGTGGGTGAGAAAGGAGTTACATACCACGCTGTTCTGTCTGTGCATCTGTTTAATTTCTTTTTAATCCTCATGTTTTATTTTTTTCCTGCTCATTCTCTGTCCTTGGTCATGTTATATATATTGCTCAGTGTTTCCTTCTCTGATTGCTACTGTCCTGGATCTCCCGTGTATGTGAAGACTTTATATTATTTTATACTCTGCTCATTGAATTTTCCTCTTTAGAGTAGCTTTAATGTGATTTTCAAAATCTTCAAAGGATGAATTGTAACTACTTATGACTGTTTTTACTTATGATTTCTTTTTTCTGTTGTATAGAGTTATCCTAACCTTTGTGAATAAGGGGAAACTGAGAATCTTTGTTATTCCTTGTCTCTGTGAATGTCAGTGTCACCTGTGCCTGTGTCAAGGATACTGAATGTTAAGGAAAAATCCTCTTAACCCTTTTTTTTGTCACAAGAAATGGAGAGTATTTGTTGAAGGTCCTAATCAATGCATATGTGAATATACATAGGATTTTGTACATAGCAATAAGAGATGATGGAATGCATGAACAGATTTCTCAAGATTGAAGTTTTCTTTTGCACAGTGTCATCTTTTCCAGAAGTCTTTCATTGCTCTCATCAATGTTTTCTTTCTCCAATAGTAAATATTAGTGTCTTCCAGTTGTTTTTCCTCTTCTTTCAATTCCTTTTGTTCTGGTCGAGCTTTGTTATTGCCTATGATGATGAAAATACCAGTAATATCCTGGAGATCCCCAAATTTCTATTCTCAGCTTAGAGTTTCTGATCTACAAAACACATGTTGCATGTGAAACATCCTTATCTACCAGCTGGTCATGTGGACAACATGTCATGAAAATATTTCTTCTACCTTCAGCCACCAAGTTCTTATCTAGTTATTCTCTCCTTCACCCTTCCATTTTAGATGTACTGCCCGGGTCTGTATTCCATTGAGTCTATCAGGTGAGCATCTCTTACCTCTGCTTACCTCCCCCTCATTGTTTGAACATTATGGGTTAGGGTCTAGGTTTTGTTTAGTCTGATGTGGCAAGAACAGCTTTGAGGGCACAGGAATAAAATATTGGCACAGATTTGTACATACTTTTCATTAGCATATGATCGGATAACATTTGATACTGGTGAATTCAGCTCACATGTCCCACAGTTCATGTAACCTGACTGACTTTAGTTCCAGAATACTTTTACTGTCTTTCTCATCTCCCTGCCCGGAACTCTGCCTGGCAGTGTGCTCTCTGCAGGTCAGTTACCATGGCGAGTGCTTTTTATTTTCTCATACTATGACATCTGCTGTTGTCTCATCTTGATGACAGTGTTTTTTACAAGGAAGAGATAAGCGTCTTCAGTGAAGTACATCCTGCTAGTCTACACTGTTGTTTTTTCTTCTCTTGCAAGTGTGTCTTCATCACAGCTTTCCACATAGCTCTTTAGCGCATTATTTCAGGTATGTGGTTATTCTACCTGCCAACCAGGTTTTCAGCTCTTCAAGGAAAAAATTATATTCATCATGTAATTCTTAGCCTCAAAGACACTTCCAAATTCATAAGGTAAGCTATGAAAGTACTTTTAGGAGCTAATGGGTTAATCCAGAGGTAAGGCTATTTCTACTGAGAATTCTGCTCACATCACAATGTAGAGTACAAAGATGATGCCTCCTGTACAAGATCAGAGACCCACAACAGAATATGATTTTACAGTTGCTGCTGTCTGACCCAGGCTGATGGCCCTGAAATGATGATAAATGTTCCCTCACAGCGACTGGTGTCATTTTTGGATGTCTTTGTGAACTTCACCTGGGAGGAGTGGCGGGACCTGAATGATGCTCAGAGGACCCTGTATGGGATGTGATGCTGGAGACCTGCAGTCACCTGGTGTCCCTAGGTGAGGAAAGTTCGATGTACCACTCGAGTGCAGCACTCTTTTCTACACTGGTAAGTGTGCTCTTGTTTATGAAATTGGGTGCTGGCGAGGCTGAACATTGCAGGCCAAGCAGATTGTGGGTGTTCACTCTTTTCATGAAAGATTCAGATTGACCTTTGCTGCACAGCTCTTAACACTGCTCTTATTTGTTTCATAGACTGAAATTTGACTTGATCAAAGATCATTACTGTTGCTCATCACAGAGCATTGTGTTAATGATCCTCTGCTGGGAGCAGAGAGCACAGCCATGGAATATAGAAGAAACCCCGAACCAGAACCTCTCAGGTCAGTCAGTGCATGCCTGGCTGGGAGGCAGAGACACCAGCAGGTATTGACTACGCTGAGCTGCTTTTCCAGTGTCCAAACCTTAGACATTTTGTCTGCGTGTATCAAAGTAATTCATTATTCCTTTTCCAAATATTGTTCTCTTGTAGATTTAATGTTGTTCTTTTAATGATTGTCAATATTCTTAACCAGTATGCAATCCCCGATACTGCAGGAAATTATTCTGCCTTAGTCACATTTTCTGTACTCTCTCTAGTAATTTATTCTCAGAGACTGTTTTCTTTAGGTTATTGTTCAGGCATTTGTTTATTCTTTCAGTATGTTCATGGGGAGTTTTAGACAATGGTCAATTTTCTATGAGAGTGGATGGCAAACATGGTCACAGCAATGGCCTTTACTTTATTAAAGTTATATTCTGTGTGAAAGGACAATGAAACTAATACATGTATGAAATAGTGAGGTCAAACCACAGAGAATGTTTGACCAGGATGAAAGAGAAAAAACGGAGGATGTGATTTTAGAATGTGCTCCAGTGGAAGCGTTGTACAAATGAAGTCTTTTCTTGCAGAGCTCAGGGTAGAGATAATTTCACTGCTACATCGTGTATATAGTTTTATATACAGTCTGGGCTAGAGGTTGTGTATTGCTATTGAAGGTGTCATTTACCAGCTGATTAACTCCAAAGTGATAGAATGAGAGGAGGTTGACTGGAGAGTTATTTAGGACATGAATAGTGTTTTATGTTTTATTTAGGACATGAATAGTGTTTAATGCCTATGGCCCCCCTTCATGAGAAACTGAGGCAGAGAAGGACCCAGCAAATCATTCATCATGGGATGGGATGTTCCTGACATGGTGTGGAAATCTGAGATTGTAGTTTCTAAACCATGAAGCGAATCAGGTTGGGTGCTTATACCTTGGGAGAGTGTGGACTGTATTACAGCTTCTTTTGTGGTTTTCATTGTAAAGAATGTAAAAGAAAAAGTGAACCCTTGGGATTGCAGCTTAAGTAAGATAATGTCAAAACAATAATACTAGATAAAAATATGACATGTTATGAATCAAGTAGAAACACAGGTACCAAGTAGTGCAGAGAGAATACCAGGAGTGTTACTCTCTGAAGGGTGTGAAAAAAGCTGTTTATGATGGTGGACACAGGCTGCATTGTAGACCTTTTTTCTTTTTGATCAGCTGGCCGAAGAGATGAGGCAAAGTTTGCTGTATCTGTTACAACTCTGAGAAACATGTGATATCATATTTAATTACAAATTAAAGAGGGTCTCTTTGGTGGTGTAGGGGTCAAGTCTTGCTGCTGTCACTGCAACAGCCTGAGTTCATGTCCCAGCAGGGAGCTAACCTGGCACAGCAACCTCTCTTGTGTCCTCTGCTACTCCCTTACCACTGTATTTCAGTAATAGCTCTCTGTTCTTCTCCCCATTCTGTCTATGGTGAATCCTCTCACCCCCCCGATACCTCTGATCTTAAAAACATTAAAAAAAATTGACAGAAAGGGCCCTCTTTTTTCAAAATATTTATTTATACAAGCACTGGGTACATTCAGAAGCATGGGAGGGTGAGAGAATTCACCAGAGCCAGAGCTGGGAACAGAACAGGCAGACTGAGGAAGTACACTGCTGTGGGGAGCGACGGGCGGCAGGAGAGGTCTGCAGGCCATGTGGGACCCTTGCTGGCCCTCCAGGGATCGAACCAGTGCTGCAGATGCTGTGAGCAGCTTTGCAGCCCAGCGCTCAACCGCTGCACCATCGGGGAGGCCCAAATGTCTCTTTCTTGACGTGGAGGAGAGTACATGCCTTTGAAAACACCAACATATGACTGTTGACTGTGCCAATGGAGAAATAAAAAGAAAGGAATGTAGATGTGGGATCCTTGTCTGTAACAAGACTCTTTCTTAAAGTGACTAAAACCTGACCCTGCATTACCTCCAATCAGTAGGTTTTGTAGGAAAACTGTGACATCCACAAAGCTTGAGGTTTCAATAAATACCATCACAAGTTATACAGAATCATTGTAAGAAAGAAGGTATAGAGGCAGAGTGTTAGGTTAAATGCTTAAATGCTTCTGAATGAAATGGATATCTACATTTAAATGAACATGTTTACCAAATATTTATGAATTGAAGAAAAAAATATGAAATAAGTTTTACTACTTCCTTGTCAACCTAGTTTGGAATTAGAAAATCTGTTAATTCATACAGTGGGGAGAATGCATACAGTGGGGAAAGCCTATCACTGTCAGTGTAGGAAGGCTTTCTTCCACAAGTCAGGCCCCTACAAACATCAGATGGCACACACTGGCGAGAACCCCTGTGAATGTCAAGACAGTGGAAAAAATTTCCCCTGTAAGTCATCCCTCACTTACCATCGCAGAATGCGCACTGGAGAGCAATCCTGTGAATGACACAACTGTAGTCAAATTTCCTTCTGGAAATCAGCCCTCACTGTACATCTGAGATGTTGCACTACAATAAACTCTATGAATGTCCAGAGTATAGGAAAAGTTTCTCCTGAAGTTGGACCTCACTGACCATCAGAGAATTCTCACAGGGGAGAGACCGCATGAATGCCAAGAGTGTGGGAAATCTATCTCAGAAGTAAGTCCTTAGTGTACATCAGACAATTCACACTTCATAGCTTCTTTGCAGTGTCTAGAGTGTAGGGAATCCTCAATTTAGTCCTCTCTAGGGAACTCAAAGGAGAGCTACACTGTGAATATCCAGAATGTAGTAAAGCTTTTTGCTATAAATTCCATATCTCTGGATAGCAGAGAACTCACAGAGGAGAGAAGCCCTGTGACTGTCAGTGCTGCAGGGTCACTTTCTGCCAGAGGGAGCTCTCACGGCATCGGGGTATTCACACGGGAGAAACCCTGTGGGGCTAGTGAGCTGGGGATACTTTCTAAGGAAGTCAGACTTCAGTGATCCTAGAAATTTTAAGAGTAGCGTAACACTGGTGGAGACTGTTCATATATTTACACAGCATTTTGATGCTGTTGGGAAGACCACGTGCATTTCCCTGCCTTGTTGTCCTATACTAAACCCAGCCCAGGAGGATGTCAGCACAAACAAGGATCATTAATTCTATTTAAACTGCACCCAAAAAGTTGTGCTTCTTCCCAGCTCTCCTTCCCTGTGCTCTGAAGGGCATCTGTTTCCCAGGTTTGCTAAAGGCACTAAAGGGGGAAGACGATGACATGATTGAGGAAAGGGATTGATTGGGGGGAAGAGTTTCCCAAACTCTCCTGAGCTCTCTTTGTTGTTTCCTTGAAGAAGAGGTATGTGCTTTGTTGAAACATGCCTTGTGGTGTTTCTCTTCCTGTCAGTCCATTCTAACCAGTTCTCCTTGTCAGTCTGACTTCCGTGAAAGTTACCAGGCCTTTCCCAGAATTTACACAGGAATGACGGCATTTTGTTTCCTTTTATTCTGAGTCACTCAGTGGAAAAACAGAAATAGTTTCATGTTCCAATGAAAAGAAAAGGCGACAATTACTCTACCCTAATTCCAGAGTATCCTTAAAGAATGCCCCTTGGAGGGGCCTCCCTGGTGGTGCAAGGGGTTAAGACGCAATCTAGGGAGCTATCCACAGCCACTGCAGCACAACTCGATCTCTGGCCAGAGGTGACTCCCAAGGTGCAGCCCTCTCCTGTCTCCCCGCTGCTCCCCTCAGCAGTGTATTTCAGTCAGTCTGCCTGTTCTGCTCTCCACTGTCTCTGGTGAATCCTCTCTCTCTCTCTCTCTCTCACACACACACACACACACACACACACACACACACCGCACCTCTGGCTTGTACCCCAGCTCTTGTATGATAAATAAATACATCTTTTTAAAAAAATGCCCCTTAGAGGTTACTTCATTCCCAGTGGAGCAGCACTGGTCTGCTGTCCCTATTTTCAAAACCTTTGATCACAACAAAGCGCCCCTGGCCATTACCTGACCTGAGGACTCTGAACATACAGATGAGAGAGGAAAAGTCTGAAGTTTGTCCTGCGGTGGCGCTGGGGAGCCATTGGACAGGAACTCTTACCTGTGCCATTTGAACCGGTCTACCTGAGAGCAGTGAACTGGACCAACACAATTTAGATGGGACCAGGTGCAGTTATACTGTGGAACCAGCAAGAAAAGAAGGAGTTTTCGGACTCCTGAGAGCTGGTGATTGTGGACTTTGACCCAGAGGACAGAATCAGCTGCATTTCCCTGCTTTCTGGCAAATGATCTGATTCCTGATAGCAGGAAATAGTCTGAGCTTGTTGACACACTTATCATTTCTTACCATCTACCACATTTTCATCCTAGAAAATCCTTCCCCACTCTCCACTGAGCACAGCGTAGGTTTCTAGTTACTGTGTGCACCCTGAATCAGGACACTTTGAAATGAACATGTGACTTTTACTGTCTCCTGACCCTTGAGGGTAATGGCACAGAGATAAAAGGTGAACAGACCGTCCATTCAAGGGAGATGGTGGGTGGGAGGCACTTAGTGCTGAGTGGTCCTGGGAACTTTGACTTGGGCGGGCTATGTCAGTTCCTCGGTTCAGGTGCAGTATGCTGGGAATTACTCCTTAATGCATGACTGTGCTCTCTGTCCCCCACTTTTTTCCCTTCCTCGAGCTGTGGTTTGTTTTTGTAGGGAAGCACACTTGCCCTGTGACTAATGTAGGTTTCAGCTGTGCAGGTCAATTTACACGCTGATGTTTTCATTGTACAGATTTTAAAATTTGGACATTTGTGACTTTTTTAGGATTTATTTATTTATTTATACAAGAACTGGGGTACAGTGGGAGTGTGAGAGGATTCACCAGAGACAGAGCAGGCAGATTTACTGTAATACACTGCTGAGGGGAGCAGCGGGCACGACAGGAGAGGTCTGCCACACCATGTGGGACCCTCGCCCCCGGGATCGAACTGGTGCTGCAGAGGCTGAGGACAGCTTCATAGCATGGCGCTCAACCGCCTGCGCCACCAGGGGAGGCCTGTGACTTTTTTTTAAAGATTGATTTATTGGGCCTCCCCTGGTGGCGCAGCGGTTGAGCGCTGGGCTATGAAGCTGCCTGCAGCCTCTGCAGCGCCAGTTCCATCCCCGGAAAATTTACTTATTTATTCCTACAAGAACTAACGTGTAAGCCAGAGTTCCGGGGTGGAGGTGTGAGAAGATTCACCAGAGAGAGTGGGGAATAGAATAGGCAGATCCCCTAAAATACACTGCTGAGGGGAGCAGTGGGTGAGGAAGGAAAGGTCTGCTGCACCATGTGGGTTGCTCCCTGGCCTGCCTGGGATAGAACTCGTGCTACAGTGGCTGGCAATAGCTTGATAACACTGACTTAAACCCCCGCACCACCAGGGAGGCCCACATTTGTGACTTTTTATGACTCACCAACTTTGCATCCTATGTCGTCAAAAATGTTTTAAGGGAGGGGCCTCCTTGGTGGCGCAGGCAGTTGAGCGCAGCGCTGTGAAGCTGTCCGCAGCCTCTGTAGCACTGGTTGGATTCCTGGCAGGCCAGGGAGAATCCCAAAGGCATGGCAGGCCTCTCCTGTCTCGCCCGCTGCTCCCCTCAGCAGTGTATTTTGTCAGTCGGCCTGTTCTGTTCTCTGTTCTGTCTCTGGTGAATCCTCTCACCCTCCTGCGAATCTGGCCTGTACCCTGGCTATTTTATAAATAAAAATAAATCTTTTAAAAAAATGTTTTAAGGGAAACTTCAGTGTATCATCAGTGCATGAAACATACATAGCCTGTAGTCTGTTTACTGTCATAAAACAGGCATACGCTTTTATAGAATGTTAAAAATCATTAAAACTTGGGCCTCCCCTGGTGGCACAGCGATTGAGGGCTGGGCTGTGAGGCTGCCCACAGCCTCTGCAGCACCGGTTCGATCCCCGGCCGCCAGCGAGGGCCCCACATGGCGTGCAGACCTCTCCAGCCGTGCCCACTGCTCCCCTCAGCAGTGTATTTCGTCAGTCTGCCTGTTCTGCTCCCCACTCTGGCTCTGGTGAATTATCTTACCCTCCCACGCTCTGACTGTACCCAGTGCTTGTATAAATAAATAAATAAATCTAAAAATCATTAAAATTTAACATAATACACCCTTTGGTTGAGAGCACTGTGAACAAACATGCAGCTTGAATCATTGTTGCATAAAATTATCTAGTTCATTCTTTTCTCCAAGTTTTTGCAGTTGTTATGTAGCTGTTCCTGTTGCTATTCTTCTAGTATCCTCTGTGGTTGCTGGATGTTGCTATTCATGCCCATGGCTGCTGTTTGTCTACCTGGTACCTTTCATGTTGCATTGATCAGTGTTCTCTGAGGCTCTTCTAAATTGACCATAGTGTTCTGTCCACTGCTGTCAGCCTCTGTAGTGCCATGGGACTAGACAAAGTGTCACCAGTCATGCTGGAATTGCTCTCCACACCCAATGTCATGTTATTAAAATGTTGAACTGTTTGTTGTTGTTTTTTTTTTTTTTTAAGATTTTCTTCTGTATATTTATGCATAGAAAAACCAGGATCTAGGCCAGAGTTATAGGTGGATGAGAGACATTGTTGAAGCAGAACAGGCAGATCTACTGAAATACACTGCTGAGGGGGAGCAGCATGAGAGACAGGAGAGGTCAGCTGTGCTGTGTGGGTGAGCTCCTTGGCCAGGATTAAACTTACACCACAGTGGCTGGTAACAGCTTGATAGAGTTGAGGCTTAACCCCTGCACCACCAGGGAGGTCTCACAATGTTGAACTGTTTGATGTCTACTGTGGATTGAGGTCTGTAGGTGTGCTACGACCTTTTAGAAGAGGGTATTTAGCTTAAGGACCAATGAAAACAAAAATATTCTAAAACCATAGCGGTAACTCGACAGGCGGTCCAAACCCTTGCACTTACTCAAAATGCAAAATTTTGTCCATATAAGAAAATATTGCTATGGTTCTATGAGATGGTTCCACTTATAGACAGACCATGTAAGGTTATGAGGTTGAAGAGTATGACATGGTCCTATTAACCTGTTTTGTTTATCATTTTACTGACATTTTATTTTCCCCTAGTTTCTATTAGAATATAGTTTATTATATAGGTATCACGCTACTTTCTGAGTTCAGCATGTGGAGCTTAACTCAAAAAGGTTAACTCAACTGGATTGTTCAACTGCGTGGCCAGGGGATTAGTGCCCCAGCACCCACGCTGCTCCAGGCTCAACTGTAGTTTCTTTAGTCTGACTTTCTGTCAAGGAAGAATATCTTCTCTATTTATTTATTTATTTATTTGTTTGTTTGTTTGTTTGTTTGTTTGTTTATACAAGCACTGGGTACAGTCAGAAGCGCGGGAGGGTGAGAGGATTCACCAGAGCCAGAGCGGGGAGCAGAACAGGCAGAAGGACCGAAGTACACTGCTGAGGGGAGCAGCGGGCGGCAGGAGAGGTCTGCAAGCCATGTGGGACCCTCGCGAGCGGCCAGGGATGGAACTGGCACTGCAGAGGCTGCGGGCAGCTTCGCAGCAGAGTGCTCAAACGATGTGCCACCAGGGAGGCCCAAGGAAGAATATTTTCATGGGAGCTCTTTCTAAAGCTTTTCTATGTGATGGATTTGCATCCTTTTAGGACCTTTTGGGGATTTTGATACATTATAATCCACACCATTTAATTGAAGCCACACCCATATTTTAGAGCAGAAGAACATCATGGAAACTCTGGGGTGATTCAGGGACAGGACTCATCACATTTGAGAGGCCTGTGAGGATTTGCAAGCGACCCTAGAGGAGCAAGAAGGGTCCATGACAATATAATCTTGCTTCAGAGATTTATTCTGAGGTTCCTTTTCACTGCTGTGTGCTGAGTGTGATCTTTGAAGTCAGTTCATCTGACTAGAGTAGCTGGAAGGAAGCCTAACTGATTTCTGCCTCCATTTGGTTTTACCCTGGCTGTTCTTCACAGCAGAACGATAGTTCTTTTTCAGTCCTTCTCCTGCTACATCTGCCTTATGCTGTGTGACTCAGGGAGCCATGAATTGCTTGTCTCTGAGGAAGAAACGCCATCTAGGGCCTTCCTGGTGGCCTAGGAGTTAAGTCTCAGCTCTGTCGCTGCTGTGACCTGAAATGATCCCTGACAGGGAGCTGCCCCACATATGGCAGAGCAGACCTCTCCTGTCTCGCCTGTTGCTCCGTTTAGCAGTTTCTTTTAGTCAGTCCGTGTGTTCTGTTCCTGACTCTGTTGCCAGTGCATCCTCTCACCCCCTGCACCTGTGGCTTACACCCCAGATCTTCTACACAAAATTTGAAAAGTAATAATGAATAAATGCAAAAATATAGATAGAAAAAAAGAAAATGCAAAATATACCAGAATTTGTTGTCCTGGATGATCCACAGATGTGTAGGTAAGAAAGGATTTGCTCAAGAGAAACTAAAGAAATCTCTAAAGATTACAGGGTGAGGCATATATGTGGCCTGACATCTGCATGAAAGTATTCTTGTCTCAGATCAGCTTCATACCTAATTTAGCCTTTCAGCCCTCTGGGTCAGCATAGTGACAGGCTCCAAGGCATGTCAGCCCTGAGAGCATCTGTCCCGTGGTAGCTGCCCTTAGTCTTCTGAGTGAACTTGGCTCCTGTGCTCTCTGCCTCATGATTGCTCCCGCTGCCGGGAATGATGTCTTTGGGGACCAACTAAGTGACTTAAGTAATTAATGTTTCATTTGTAAGTTTCCTTTCCCCTGAGTTTGTCACTGTGTGAAGTGTTCTCTGGGAAGGGAAGTCTCCTTGGACGTGTCGGCTTTTACAAGAGGAGGTTCTGAATCAGCGAGGCCTCTGCCTGTCAGTCTCCATTTCATTCCAGTCACATCAGACATACTGTTCTTTGTGATCTCTAGTTTATGAAAAGAGAACCGTCATTATATACATAGTATGTATTCTGGTGCATAAGATTCTGAAATACAGCTCAGTTCATAGTATAAACAAAAAAATTCTAGTATAAACAATGGTAGGAAATTACTTTAATTAGTTCATGTCACTTTCCATGTTTGTTTCCATAGTGCTTTGTAATAGGCATGTCCGTATGTATGTGTTTGTGACTTCCTCAATTGAAAAATTCCTAATTTCAATGATAATGAAAATGTCCATGGTTTCTCTTTCACTAATATCTAGCATCAGTGTAGTATTTGTGTTTTCTGCATTCTCTGCTGTTAACTGTTAGTATGTTTCCACTTAGTTCAGAACCCTGCTGTGTACATTCTTTTAAGGTTGTCAGGACATTTATCTGTGTATACTCTTTCTGATAAACTGGGAAAAACCCAACTTCTACAGTTTATTGGTGTTTAAATATTCTGATAGGATGAATATTAGTTTTTTCCAAACATTTTTGGGGTCCTCCCCGATGGCCAAAGGGGATCCCCTGGCCGGGGATCGAACTCGTGCTGCAGTGGCTGTGGATAGCTTCACAGGTTGGGTGTTAATCCCTTGCGCCACCAGGGAGGCCCCAAATAAATAAATCTTTAAAAAAAATTTGTATTCATTAAAACCTAGTCCAGTAATATCTAGTATATAACAACTGTTCAAAAAAAGGGTAATATTTGCCATTTTGACCCTGATACAATGTGAGGAACTGCATTTGCCATGAACTTTTTACTTCAAGTTCTGTTACTTTGCTGTTCTATTGCTATTGCTTTTATTTAAGACACACGGGACTGGAGAGATACGCCCATCACATCACTGGGGAGCCTGTCAGGAATGATTAAACCCCTCCCCCAGCCCCCGTAACTCCTGAGGCAGCGTCTTCCCCTCCTTATTCATGTTCCCATGAACATTTGCTCCATTCGCTTCTAGCTCACCATGACTTTCCCATGGGAGACAGTCACAGCAGTTCCCCTGTACTTTCCAGCGGAGTGCTTGGTCATGCGTGGGCTGTGATGCCTTCACTGTTTGCTTTCTCTTCCGCGCGTGAGTTGTGTCTATACTCTCTTAATGGCTCTTTTTCCTGAGAGTTATGGAGACAGTAGGGTGTATTTTTCATTATAAGTATCCTGTTAAACAGTCTTGGTCTTTCACCTCAGAGATAACCAGTGTCTCATCTCTCCCTTTTCATTCATTTACAGTTGAACACTTGGACGGACTCACAATTTTTTTTTTTTGCTTTTTAAAAATAAATCAAGGTCTCTTGTCCTTCAGGGCTGTGTCTTCTGCATTCTCCCAGGAGTGGGAAGGCTGGCTTCATAACCGGGTTTGGGAATATGCCCTTCAGTGGAAATGGTGTTGAGTAGAGTAAAGTCGTTTCACTCTCTTGGCTAAATTCATTCCTAGGTATTTAATTATTTTGGAGTGAGATGGGATTTTCCCGATTTCTCTTTCACTAGATTGTTTATTGTGCATGGAAATGTGCACGATCTCTGCATGTTCATTCTGTAGACTTCCCTTTCCTGGCTTCATGTATTATTTCTAATCACTTCTTGCTGGCCTCTTTTTGATGTCCTGTGTCTAATCTGCCAGCGAACATTGTTACAGTGTTACTTCCTCCTTCCCCTTTGCTTTTTCATGACTGTCACTAGGTCCTGCTTCAGGTTGGACTTCCAGTTCTTCATTGAATACCTGGGTGAGATGAACATCCTTGTTTTATTTCTGATCTAAAATAAAATCTTTCAGTTTTTCCCCATGGAGTTGAGGGGGCAGAGCTCTGGCTGGTGGAGAGCTGGCCTGCAGGAGCTGGCTGCAAGCTGCTGGCAAGGGCTGGTTGTAAGATCGCAGGCTGAGGCTGGTGCTCGAGGGAGCTGAAAGCTGACAGGCAGAGGCTGCTGGGCACTGAGCAAGCAAACAGGGGCTGGTAAGCACAAGAGGCATGTGGAGGCACAAAGCAGCTCGTGGTGGCTTCACACTTCTAAGCCGGGCAATGAGGCAGAGGGTGGCAGTGGAAAAGCACCAGCTCGGGGAGTGTCCCCATGAGAGATGATGAAGGAAACCTACCCCCAACAGTAACAGGCTCCTCCCTTGCACCACCTCCTGCTGCCAGGAGACTCTTGCGTATTGCTTGCTAATCTTCAGTCCAGTGTGTCAGTGATTATTCCTCAGTCTCTGGGACTCAAGAACCCACCCGATGGGCAACAGAGCGATGCTGACTGTGGGTTGGTCATGCTCGGCCTTTATTGCGCTGAGGTATTTTCCTTCTGTACCTGGCATGTTGAGCTCTGTTTCAGGAGTGGAGGTAAGATGCTGTCGATTGTTTTTTCTGTGTCTTTTGAGATGGCCTTGCTTTCGTTGGAGGGGTAATCACGTTCATTTGCTTGTGTCCATTGTGCCTCCTGAGATGTGTGATTCCCCAGCAGCCGTCCCAGGAGTCAGTGCCTTCAGATCCTGCTGTGTGTGCGTGGCCGGCGCAGTTTCTCATTCTGATTGGGTCTGTGTCAGATTTGTGCTTTTCTGAAGTCGTTAGGTTCACAGCAATTACAGCAGCAGTGAATCTGGTAATTAGTCAACACTCCACATGTATGAGAATGAGAGGAGTTGTTTTTTGAGTCACATTTATTACAGACAAAACTTATTCTTTGTTCTCAAGTTGCGTCAGAATTGTGGTATCATTGAATCTCAAATACTTATTTTATAAGTCAGTGAGTCTCACCATATTTTCCGCCTTTCCTGTTTTTATTTAGAGAGGATGAGCTCTGCTTTGTCTCTGATGACAAATGACAATCTTTCACAGTGAGTGTGTGTATCACTTTCTCCCTGAATGTAACATTGTGCCACCTCCAGCACAGGTTTTGTTCCTGCTGTCCATGTAGCTGTGGATGCAGTTTGTTTTTTGTAGTGTGGTGTAGTTGTTTTTTTTTTTTTTTTCCAAAGTTTTATTTATTTGGACCTCCCTGGTGGTGCAAGGGGTTAAGGTAAGCGCAGCACTGTGAAACTATCTGCAGCCTCTGCAGCACGAGTTCGATCCCCTGCCAGCCAGGAAGCAACCCTCGTGGCGCAGCAGACCTCTCCTGACTTGTCCACTGCTCCCCTCAGCGGTATATGTCAGTTGGTCTGCCTGTTCTGTTCCCCACTCTGTCTCTGGTGAATCCTCTCACCCCCCACACCTCTGGCCTGTACCCCAGTTCCTGTATGCATAAATAAATAAATCCTTAAAAAAAGTTTTAGTTATTTATGCATACCAGAACTGGGGTACAGGCCAGAAGTGTGGGGGGTGAGAGGAATCACCAGAGACAGAGTAGGGAGCAGATCAGTCTGATCTACTGAAATACACTGCTGAGGGGAGCAGCAGGCAAGACAAGCTCTCTCTGCTGTGCCAATTGGGTGGCTCCCTGGCCGTGGATTGTACTCGTGCTGCTGTGGCTAGCTTTGTAGTGCTGAGACTTAAACTCTTGCACCACCAGCGAGGCCCCTAGCATGGGATGGTTTTACTTACTGACTTCTACTGTGTGAAATAGAAATGGTAATAGTAACTTTTTCATCTGACAGAATAAAGGTGTCTTTTTTTCCCCACAATTGAGTGTTTGCTGTGGATTTTTCACAGGGACCTTTATTATGTCAAGCTCGGCTCTTTCAGTTTCTTGTGTTGGATATGTTCCTTTTTCATCCATTTATAGTCTTGTGTTTGTCAAACGATCCTTCTTTGAAACATTCTCCTTTGTAAGTCACTTATGTGCTGGGCCTCCACTGCACCATTGGTGTCCTCTGTGCCCTCCGTGCCGTGGTGAGGGCAGCAGCATCAGCAGGGCAGTCCCCAGGGTCTATCTCCTTAATGGTGCAGAGTTCTGTAGCTCCAGGTCGGTGCCAAATCTGGTCGGCTAACTTCACAGTCTCCTCAGAATGTGACCAGAACCAGCCGCCTCAGCTGTGGGAGCCCGCAGGAGCGTGGGTGTCCTCTCACCCCGCAACTCCTGCCAGGTCAGTGGTGCCAGTTGCTCCTCAGAGCCCAGTAACTGCCGTTTGCAATGGGCCAATCAGGTGCGAGCCTTGAGCTGATTGGTTATACAGGGCCCAGTCAGACTTGTGGGGGCACACCCCGAGAGATGATGTAAGCCAGGGTCAGAGGGAGCTGGGAGAGCCCCCGAGGGAAGCAGAGATGACTTTATCCCTGAAGAAGAGAGACAACGCCACCCCCGGAAGGAAGAAGGAAGAAGGGGAAGACTCCATTCCTGGCCTTGGAAGAAAGAGGAAAAGCAGCATCCAGCAGCCGCCCTCCGAGGAGGGAAGAGCGGCCAAGGACTCGGTCACACACGGAGCCTGGGGCCTGTCTCTGACCTGGCCTGTGAGGAGCCCAGAGGCCCTGGGCCTGGTTTCTCAAGGAGCTGCGTGTTGCTGGGGTAACCCAACAGCTCGCTCACAAAGCGCTGTGAACACTGGGGTGTCTCTGACACCGCCTCTGTGGACCAGTAGTGGCCATCATTACTGGCCAGTGCTGTCCAGGCCTCCTGGTGACCGGTGGTGGCCATCACTGATGGTACCTGGGTGAGCAGCCACCACCTGTGGCTACAGTGGGCTCGTTTCCCCTGTTTGTAAGATAAACCCCATGGTGGTGGCTCCTGGAGCCTGAGGTCTCTGGCAATTGTGCGCGTGGGTGAGAACCCACGGACAGTGACCTGTCCTCTCATCGGGCACTGTCCTGTGTCAGGCTGTAGCCCGTAGGCCCCTGCCGTGTGGGTGTTGTGTTGCTACAGCCCTTGGTTGTGGTTTTGGGCCTTTTAGGCGGCTCTCTGGCCTCAGAGTGCTGTGCGCCCCTGTTTCAAGAAGTGGTCCTCCTCTCTGCTGGTGTCTCTGCTGCTTTCTGTGTGTTCGCAGCTCCTTGGGGGCCTCCATGTTTTTGGGCCGCGGCTGAAGGGCCCCGTCAGTCAGGGGCTGTGGTGAATGGTCTGTACCTGACATCCTCAGACCTTTCCACCCACATGTTGCTGGCGATGGCGTCACCACCTTATTTAGGGACAGACCTAGGGGACCAGTCCTGGGGGCCACAGTAGACATGGCACCCGCCTCTCCACCCGCGCACCTCAGGAATAAGACTTTGATCTCATTGGCATCGGACGTAGAACAGAAGAGGCGGGTGCTGTTGGAGGAACCTGGACTTGGGCGAGTAAGGAGAGTTGTCCTTGGCCGCCTCCTAACTGGGAATCGGAAGCCCTCATCGCTTTTATTGCTACAGAACGTTGGATATTTCAGAAATGTTTGCTGCATTTTGTGGGATCGTGATGTGCTTTTCCCGGGCTCTCTTCCATGTGCGATGCTGAAATGTTTGTTTTTATTACAGCGAAATAGTTTGCATGCCGGGACGCATTCCCTTTTTGTCATGTCACATCATCCTCTTCATGTGCTCGTGTTTTCTTCTTCACTGGAGGATTTCGCGAGCCTACTTATCACCCATGTTGTTCTGAAAGTTCCTGACGATCCCTTTCTGAGGTTTCGACATCTGAATCCTGTTGACGTACTAGGAACAGCCTCGGGAATGTTCCCGGCATTATGTTGAAAAGTACTGAGGGCAGATGGTGTCTCTGTCAAAGTGTGGGAGCCTTTTCAGGAATTTTCTTTACCGCTCAGATTTTTCTTCTGTGTGTTTGTTTTGCTTGCAGTGGTGTCCTCGGCCGACAGCGCTGTGTTGGTCGCCCAAGGACAAGTGTCCCCTCTCGGCTGTCAGTTACCCTGCCACGTCCATGACCAAAGCCCCAGGAACCCTCCACCATTTGCCTCTTCACCCCTTTTTCTCTTCCCAGCTCCTCCCTTTCTCCTCTGGCAGCCCCAGTGTTGCAGTCAGATGTCAAGGATTTGTTTGGGTTGCTCTGTGTGGCTCTTTCTCTGTCTCTTTATCGTCCACAGATGTGTGCCGTCTTCCGTGTCTGTGTGTCCAGCTCCTGACTTACTCTGCCGTGTCCTGCGTCGCGTAATTCCCTCCAGTCCCATGCATGTTTTCAGAAAACAAGAGTTCATCCTGTTTGCAGCCAAGTAGTATTCCAGTGTGTCTGCAGACCGTGTCTGAATCCACTCGTCTGTTGTTGGGCCCTCAGGATGTTTCCAAAGCTTGGCTTTTACAAGCAGTGACGAAAGGGGTGTGTGTGTCCCGTCAGATGGGGTTTGTGTAGTCTTTATAGAGAGCCCCAGGAGGGGGCTGCTGGTCTCATGTCAGATCTATTTTTAATGTGTGCAGCGTCTGTTTTTCAAATCGTGTTTGCCATAACCCATCACTGTCGCCTTAGGGGATGGACACCACCATGCTCTCTGCTATGTTCAGCAAGAAATACTTTGGTCATTATTGGGTTTCCCGAGAAGTCAGTCACATCCCTTCCCCTAGAGGACGCTTGTAGCCACGCTGGCTTAGCACAGTGTCTGCTGTGTGTTGACAAATGGCCTTCAGGGTCATGTTTGAAGGGAAATAGCTTCAGACACCAGCTTTCTGCCATTTCACCAATGAGAACTCACCGATAGACACTTCTGCACATCACCTCAGGTCTGCAGAGGCCAGGTGGTGACTATTCGTGGGATCCTTTTCTCCTGGGTCATCAGAGCGTGATCGCAGAGCCCAGCTTGTCTTGTGTCATGTAATTTCTCTGGGTCACCATTTTGTCCTCAGTTAAAATGTTGCTAATAAAATCTGTCTTATAGCAGTGTTATGAAAGGAAATAAAATGATTTCTAAAGGCCTACAGCACAATAGACCCTAATAAGTAGTGGGTCTCATTTTTTATTTTTTTTGGGATTCATTTATTTGCGCATACTAGAGCTGGTGTGTAGGCCAGGGGTGAGAGGATTCACTGAGACAGACTGGGGAGCAGAACAGGTGGACTCACTGTAATCCACTGCTGCGGGGAGCAGCGGGCCAGACAGGAGAGGTCTGCTGCCATGTGCGGTCAGCTCCCTGCCTGGGATTGAAGTGGTGCTGCAGTGGCTGTGGTTTGCTTTATCATGCTGAGATTTAACTCCTTGTGGCTCCAGGGAGGCTCTGGTGGCTCTCATTTCAGAGGGCAGGTCAGTGGGTCTAGCAGTGCCTGCTGGGAGGAAGTGAGAGAGGGAAGATTCCACCCAGAGCCTCCAGAGCTTGCAGGACCCCCTTCTGTGAATAAGGTTTGGAGCCAGTTTTTCAGCTACTTTAAATAATTGGTAAGTTAGTTAGCTGGTTCGCTAATGGACTCGTTTTCTGGTTAGCACATTTGTCAGCTAGTTAACTAGGTGGTGAGGTAGCTAGTTAACTGGTTAGCTAGTAGCAGGTGGTCGGCTAGTTACATACTTACTTAGCAGGTTAGCCAGCTAGTTAATTTATTCAGCTAGTTAGATAGCTGCTTAGCAAACTAGGTGACTAGTTTACTAGTCATCCAAGTAACTAGCAGGTTAGCTGGGTCATCAACTAGTTAAACTGGTCTGTTATGTTACTAGTGAGCTTGCTAGTCACCTCATTTATCAGTCAGCCAGATGGTTGTTTAGGTAGATAGCTAGTCAGCTAGTTTAACATTAGCGAGTTATTCAGCAAATTGGCATCCATGAGTGAGCTCATCAGTCAGCTGGTTAGGTAGACATCTAGTTAAAGTAGTCATCTTGTTGGTTGGCTAGTTAACTTGTTAGCTGTCCCTTTGTCTGTATCCTATTTCCATCATCATAGCATCCCAGAGAACCGTGACACTGCTCTAAGATCCCCCACCCTCAGCCCCGGACGCCTTGGGCCATTTTGCTGCCTATGTGGCTTTGCTGTCTGCAGAACACGTAGAGTTGGCATCAGACGTGCAGAGCATTTCCCATTGGCTTCTTTCCCTTTGCGGTAGGCATTTCACTTGGCTCCCCACCTGCTCGTGACCTGGTGACGTCATGCTTGGAGCCGTCATCAGCACTGCACTGTCTGCTTGCACCAGCCTTGTCCCTTCCCCTCCTGAAGGAAATCGCAGATGCTTCCCGGTTTCAGGCGCGCGTCAAGCCGTGTCAGCATCCGTGGTATCATGGACGTGAGTTCGCAGCTCCTGTGGCTGAACACCATGGGACACAGCCTGGGTCCTGGGATAAGTGTGTTATGATTTCTAAGCAACTCCCAAGCCGTCTTTCAAATTGGTGCCATTATTATTCCCTCTGCAAGATGAGAGCCTCAAGGTCCAGAGCAGAAAAAACTGAGAAAGAGGCGCCACAAGACCAGAAACGTGGCTCACACCAGGAGGTGGTGGTAGAAGGGATGAGCCCAGCCATGGACCCACCTGTGGGAACCAAGACCCCAGGCTCCCTAACCCTGGCTCCCGAAGCATCACACCCGAGCAGGCTGTAGAGCGTGCGTCCACGGGGAAAGACACGGAGACAGGGCCGCGGTGGACTCTCCGTCCCGTTCAGATTCCGCAGTTACCCAAATCAGTCGCTACGCCGCAGGCTCTCCAGGAGGGGCCCTCCCGACAGGAGGCTCTGGCGGGGCAGTCTCTGCACGGGCTCTGGGCAGCACCAGTCAGCCACCTTCCTGCCGCACTGAGGGTCCTTGGGCGCGGGCGGGCCGGGCCCCACCCAGGGTGCCCCACCCCGGGGAGCAGCCCCAGAGGCGCCCAAAGTCACCTAGTCGTCCAGAACCCGCAAGACCCGAAGATATGCCCGTCCCTGCTCTGAGGTGGGCCCGGGGTCGGCGGCCTCTCCATGCAGGACCTGGGGCGTGAGGATGAGAGAAGCGGGGCAGGGCCTGGGGGTGGGAGACGGTCTAGGAGACCAGCCAGGACGGGCGAAGACGAGGCGACCGACTTTACAGACCAGGCCACGGGCAGGGCGAGGCCGCAGACACCGACACCCGCAGAGCAGGCCTCGCCCCCGAGAGGGACGCCCAGGAGGAGCCCGGAGGGGAGCCCAGCTTGTCGTGCCACCTCAAGGGGAGGGAAGAGGAGGCGTCTTTTCTCCGCACTTCAGTCTATTCGTTGGACACTGTCTCCACTGAGAACTAGAGTGTGTTAGATGATTAAAGACAAGATTTGGGGCCTCCCCTGGTGGCGCAGGCGTTGAGTCGCACGCTGTGCAGCTGCCCACAGCCTCTGCAGCGCCGGTTCGATCCTGGCCTCCAGTGAGGGTCCCACATGGCACACAGACCTCTCCCGCCGCCCGCTGCTCCCCTCAGCAGTGTGCTTCGGTCCTTCTGCCTGCTCTGCTCCCCGCTCTGGCTCTGGTGAATTCTCTCACCCTCCCGCGCTTCTGACTGTGCCCAGTGCTTGTATAAATAAATAAATAAATCTTTAAAAAAAAAAGAAACAAGAAAGAACTCAAAGAAACAATCTAATCTTGAAGCTCAAAGATCTAGAAAAAGAACAACAAAAAAACCCCAAAACCAGTAGAAGAAAAGAAATAATAAAACCAAAGCAGAAATAAATGAAATTGAAACTAAAAAAAAAAAAAAAGTCCCAAAGATCAATGGAACCAAGAGCTGGTTCTTCAAAAAAATAGAGAAAGTACACAAAATAGGCTCACAAAGGAAAAAAAGTGAGAAAGCACAAATAAACAGGATCATAAATGAAAGAGGAGAAATCACAACAGACACAGCAGAAATCAAAAGAATAATCAGAAACTACTATGAACAGTTATATGCAAACAAGTTCAACAATCTAGAAGAGATGGACAAATTTCTACAATTCTACAATCACCCAAAGCTACATAAAGAAGAAACAGAACGCCTAAACAGACCAGTCACAAGAAGCAAAATTGAAATGGTAATCAAAAACCTCCCCAAAAACAAAATCCCAGGACCTGATGGATGTACAATTAAAGATCTTCTGCACAGCAAAAGAGACAATAACAAAAAACAAAGAGAAACCCCACTGTCTGGGAGAACATTTTTGCACACAACACTAATGATAAAGGACTGATCACAAAAATCTGCAAAGAGCTGATGAGACTCAACAACAACAAAGAAAATAATCCAGTCAAAAAATGGACAGAGGAACTAAAAAGAAACTTCTCTGAAGAGGAAATGTGAATGGCCAACAGGCATATGAAAAAATGTTCAACATCACTTGTCATCAGGGAAATGCAAATCAACACTACCATGAGATAGCATCTTACACCAGTGAGAATGGCACATATTAAAAAAACTAGCAACAACAAATGTTGGCGAGGGTGTGGAGAAAAAGGAACTCTTCTGCACTGTTGGTGGGAGTGCAAACTGGTCCAACCACTATGGAGAGCTGTGTGGAGATTTCTCGACCTGCTAAAGATGGAGCTTCCATATGATCCAGCAATTCCACTCCTAGGTATTTACCTAAAGGACACAGAAACATCACTTCCAAAGAGCACCTGCACCCCTATATTTATAGCAGCACTGTTTACAATAGCTAAGCTTTGGAAACAAACCAAATGCCCAAAAATAGATGCCTGGATCAAGAAGAGGTGGTCCATATACACCATGGAATATTACTCAGCATTCAAAAAAGATAAACTCATGCCATTTGCAGCAACATGGATGGCGTTGGAAGGGATCATGCTCAGCGAAATAAGCCAGAAAGAAAAAGAAAAATACTGGATGGTCTCACTTGTAGCAGGAATCTAGAAAACTTAAATAAGGGACCAGGAAAAAGAATAACTATAAGAAAATGAAAATCAAAATCAACAAATAACTATGAGCCAGAGACACTCTATGGGGGGTGGGGGGCAGGAGGGGAGGGCTTGGGGTCAAAATAAGGGGTTTTAATTGTATGGGGAATATAAAAATAAAATTTAAATTAGAAAAAGAAAATAAATTAAAAAAATCTGTCATTATCTATCACTATACACAAAAATTAATTAAAAATGGATCAGTTGGTATTTTCAGTCTATTCTGATAATCACTGACTTTAAATTGGAATGCTTACTGATGTAACATTTAATGCAATTATTGGCAACATTGTGATTTAGTTCTATTGCTTTACCATTTGTTTTATGGTTGTTACTTCTGTATCGTTTTACTCTTTTCTGATTTTTTTTGCATTGTTTAAGTGTTATTAGAATTTTATTTTCATGTGACTACTAGCTTTTTTAGCTTAATCTTTTACATTATTATAATGATTGCTCTAAGGATTACAATAGATATTTTTTTCCCCATTCACCTTGTTTATAACATTTCATACAAACTGTAGAAAGGAGTTATTCATCTCTTATGCCATAGTAGAAATTTTTACCACATACACGTTACCTTATAAGCCCCACAGTCAATGTACATTTGTTTAACTTGTTCTGAACATTGTCCTTTAGAATTTCTTGTAGAACTGGTCTGTTGGAAATGAATTATCTTAGTTTTTCCTCTATTTAGATGTGGATTCATTTCACATTTATTCCTAAAGGGTAATTTTTCTGAATGTAGAATTTCAGGTTTTTTTCTTTAATTGCTTTCAGGAATTTGGTTTACTGAGTTCTGATGAGAATCTGTGTTAAATAAATTACTATTTCTCCATCGGGGAATTGCTGTTTTCCTTTGCTTGCTTTCAATATTTTTTTTTCTATTTAGTGTTTGCTGCTTTGACTATGAAGTGACAGGTATGGATTCCTTCCTATTTATCCTGCTTTATTTTTGTGAACTTTATGAATATTTGCATTTGTATATTTCACCATATTAGAAAAATATTTTTTTAATTTTTTTTAATAGAGGCATGTTTCATTTATTTATTTATTTGTTTGTTTGTTTGTTTGTTTTGTTTATACATGCACTGGGTACAGTCAGAAGCGCGGGAGGGTGAGAGAATTCACCAGAGCCAGAGCGGGAGCAGAGCAGGCAGAAGGACCGAACTACACTGCTGAGGGGAGCAGCGGGCGGCAGGAGAGGTCTGCGCGCCATGTGGGACCCTCCTCCGGTGGCCGGGGAGCAGCCGGGGATCGAACCGACGCCGCAGAGGCCGCATGCAGCCTCGCAACCCAGCGTTCAACCGCTGCGCCACTGGGGAGGTCCATATTAGAAAAATATTGATCATTATTTCTTCAAATATATTGTTGGCCTAATTCACTCATGTTTTCTTCTGGAACTCCAGTTAAATATTTTGCTGAATATTTTGACATAGGTCTACCTATGAGGCTTTTATTTTTCAACTTTTTTCTCTCTAACTTTTCTGACTTTCTCTCATTCAATTAGTTAAATTTTTTAAGTTTTAAATATTTTTGCATTTTGTATTTTCACCTATAGAATAAGTATTTATTTCTTTCTCTTTCTAGATGTCTATTTTCTTTTTTCATTGATTATATACTTTTCCTTACATCTTGAAATATTATTATAATTGCTAGTAAAAATACTTTGCTACTAATTGTAACTTGTGAATTATCTCAGGATTATCTTTCCTCTTCAAAATGGATCAAATATTTTGG
This sequence comes from Talpa europaea, assembly GCF_964194135.1. Classification (NCBI taxonomy): domain Eukaryota; kingdom Metazoa; phylum Chordata; class Mammalia; order Eulipotyphla; family Talpidae; genus Talpa; species Talpa europaea. The sequence continues at coordinate 8,299,490 of NC_140075.1, read as the reverse complement.
TTTCATGTGTAGGTTATTTTGTATTATATTTTGAACAGTGTTCTGCTATAGACGTTTAGGACTATTTTATTTTTTTTTTATTTTTTTTTTTTTATAAATTTTATTGTTATATTCCCCATACAATTGCAGCCCCCCATTCTGACCCCAATCCCTCCCCTCCCGCCCCCGCCCCCCTAAAAGTGTCTCTGGTTCATAGTTTTTTGTTGATTTTGATTTTCACTTTCTTATAGTTATTCATTTTCCTGGTCCATTATTTAAGTTTTCTAGATTCCTGCTATGAGTGAGACCATCCGGTATTTTTCTTTTTCTTTTTGGCTTATTTCGCTGAGCATGATCCCTTCCAGCGCCATCCATGTTGCTGCAAATTGCATGTGTTTATATTTTTTGAATGCTGAGTAATATTCCATGGTGTATATGTACCACATCTTCTTGATCCAGTCATCTATTTTTGGGCATTTGGGTTGTTTCCAAAGCTTAGCTATTGTAAACAGTGCTGCTATAAACATAGGGGTGCAGGTGTTCTTTGGAATTGATGTTTCTGTGTCCTTTGGGTACATACCTAGGAGTGGAATTGCTGGGTCATATGGAAGCTCTATGTTTAGTAGGTCCAGAAATCTCCACACAGCTTTCCACAGTGGTTGGACCAGTTTGCACTCCCACCAACAGTGCAGAAGAGTTCCTTTTTCTCCACACCCTCGCCAACATTTGTTGTTGCTAGTTTTTTTAATATGTGCCATTCTCACTGGTGTAAGATGGTATCTCATGGTAGTTTTGATTTGCATTTCCCTGATGACAAGTGATGTTGAACATTTTTTCATATGCCTGTTGGCCATTTGCATTTCCTCTTCAGAGAAGTTTCTTTTAAGCTCTTCTGCCCATTTTTTGACTGGATTATTTTCTTTGTTGTTGTTGAGTCTCATCAGCTCTTTGCAGATTTTTGTGATCAGTCCTTTATCATTAGTGTTGGGTGCAAAAATGTTCTCCCAGTTGGTGGGGTTTCTCTTTGTTTTTGTTATTGTCTCTTTTGCTGTGCAAAAGCTCTTTAATTTGATATAGTCCCAGCTGTTTATCTTTGCCTTCACTATCACTGCTTTGGGTGATGTGTCTGTAAAGATGTCTTTGATGTGCAAATCACGTAGTGTTTTGCCTATATTTCCTTCTATATATTTTATGGTTTCAGGTCTTATGTCTAGTTCTTTAATCCATTTTGAGTTGATTTTTGTGTATGGTGTGAGGTGGTGGTCAAGCTTCATTCTTTTGCATGTAGCGACCCAGGTTTCCCAGCACCATTTATTGAACAAACTTTCTTTGCTCCAATGCATAGTCTTTGCTCCTTTGTCAAAGATTAGTTGACCATAAATCTGTGGGTTTATTTCTGGATTTTCTATTCGATTCCATTGGTCTGTATGTCTGTTCTTGTTCCAATACCATGCAGTTTTGATGATTATGGCTTTGTAGTATAGTTTGAAGTCTGGGAGTCTGATGCCTCAATTCCCTTCTTTTTTTTTCAGGAGAGCTTTGGCTATTCGGGGTTTTTTGTGATTCCATATGAATTTCATCAATAATTGTTCTATTTCTTTGAAGAATGACATTGAAATTTTGATTGGAATAGCATTGAATCTGTATATTGCTTTTGGAAGGATGGCCATTTTAATAATGTTTATTCTTCCAATCCATGAGCAGGGGATGTCTCTCCATTTCTTTGTGTCTTCTTCTATTTCTTTTAACAGTGTTTTATAGTTTTCTTTGTATAGGTCCTTTACCTCTTTTGTTAGATTTATTCCCAAATATTTGATTTTTTTTGTTTCAATAACAAAAGGGATGGTCTTTTTGATTTCTTCTTCTTCAGATTTATTGTTTGTGTATAGGAAGGCTACTGACTTTTGCGTGTTGATTTTGTATCCTGCCACTTTACTGAACTGATTGATGAGTTGAATTAGCTTTTCTGTGGAGTTTTTGTGGTTCTCTATGTATAATATCATATCGTCTGCAAATAGTGATAGTTTGACTTCTTCTTTTCCTATTTGGATTCCTTGGATGTCTTTCTCTTGTCTTATTGCCCTGGCTAGGACTTCCAGTATTATATTGAAAAGCAGTGGTGAGAGTGGACATCCTTGTCTTGTTCCAGATCTTAATGGAATAGCTTTCAGCTTTTCACCATTGAGAATGATACTGGCTGTTGGCTTGTCATAGATGGCCTTTATGATGTTGAGGTATGTTCCTTGTATCCCAAGAACTTCAAGGGCTTTTATCATGAATGGGTGTTGCACTTTGTCGAAAGCTTTCTCAGCATCTATTGATATTATCATATGGTTTTTATATTTCTTTTTGTTGATGTGTTGGATAACGTTGATTGATTTTCGGATGTTAAACCATCCTTGTGCCCCTGGAATGAATCCAACTTGGTCGTGGTGAATTATCTTATGGATACATTGTTGGATTCTGATAGCTAAAATTTTATTGAGGATTTTTGCATCAGTGTTCATTAGGGAGATTGGCCTGTAGTTTTCCTTTTTTGTGTTGTCCTTGTTCGGTTTTGGTATTAGTGTAATGTTGGCTTCATAGAACGTGTTTGGTATTGTCCCTTCCTTCTCAATTTTTTGGAAGAGTTTGTGAAGGATAGGCACTAATTCGTCTCTGAATGTTTGGTAGAATTCATTTGTAAATCCATCAGGTCCTGGGCTTTTGTTTTTGGGGAGGTTTTTGATTACCATTTCAATTTCGCTAATTGTAATTGGTCTGTTTAGGTGTTCTATTTCTTCTTTATCTAGCTTTGGGTGATTGTAGAGTTGTAGGAATTTGTCCATCTACTCTAGATTGTTAAACTTGTTTCCATATAACTGTTCATAGTAGTTACTGATTATTCTTTTGATTTCTGCTGTGTCCGTTGTGATTTCTCCTCTTTCATTGATGATCCTGTTTATTTGTGCTTTCTCCCTTTTTTCCTTTGTGAGCCTGGCTAGGGGTTTGTCTATTTTATTTATTTTTTCAAAGAACCAGCTCTTGGTTTCATTGATCTTTTGGATTGTTTTTTTAGTTTCAATTTCATTTATTTCTGCTTTGGTTTTTATTATTTCTTTTCTTCTACTGGTTTTGGGGTTTTCTTGTTGTTCTTTTTCTAGATCTTTGAGCTTCGAGATTAGGTTGTTTCTTTGCGTTCTTTCTTGTTTCTTGATGTGAGCTTCTATTGCTATATATTTTCCTCTTATTACTGCTTTTACTGCATCCCATACATTTAGGATATTGGTGTCCTCCTTGTCGTTCAATTCAAAAAATTTTTTAATTTCTTCTTTGATCTCCTCATTAGTCCAATGGTCTTCCAGTAGTGTGGTTTTTAATCTCCATGAGGTAGGAAAGTTCCTTGCCTTCTTTTTATGGTTTATTTCTAGTTTGATGCCTTCATGGTCAGAAAAGATGGTTGATATGATTTCAATCTTGGTGTATCTGTTGATGTTTGTCTTGTGCCCCAGTATGTGATCGATCCTGGAGAATGATCTGTGTGCGCTTGAGAAAAATGTGTACTCCGTTTTTTTGGGGTTTAGTGTTCTATAGATGTCTGTTAAGCCCAATTGCTCTAGGTCTTTATTTAGAGCTTTGGTTTCTTTACTTATTTTTTGTCTTGTTGATCTATCCATTGTTGATAGTGGTGTGTTGAAGTCTCCCACTACGTATGTGTTTTCTCTGATGTCTGTTTTCAGAGAGGACAACAGTTGTCTGATATATTTTGGTGCTCCTTCGTTTGGTGAGTATATGTTAATGAGTGTTATTTCTTCTTGAAGTATTGTCCCCTTGATCATAATGTAGTGACCATTGGGGTCTCTTTTTATCTTTTTGAGTTTGAAATCTGTTTTATCTGATATAAGTATAGCTGTTCCTGCTTTCTTTTTTGGCCCATTTGCTTGTAGGATTGTTTTCCATCCTTTGACTTTGAGCCTATTTTTATCTTTTGTAGCTAAATGTGTTTCCTGGAGACAGCAAAAGGTTGGGTTTTGTTTCTTAATCCAGGCTGCAACTCTGTGTCTTTTTATTGAAGAGTTTAGTCCATTTACATTTAGAGTTAATATTGATATGTTAACATCTGTATTTGCCATTGTGTTTGTCTTTCCTTTGATTTTATTTATTTATTCTTTTAATAACTTTTTTTTTTTTGGCCTTCTTTCATTGTTATTCGTCGCTCTGAGGTTCTGGCTTTAGGACTCCTTGTAGTATTTTTTGGAGTGGGGGTTTAGTTGCAATGAAATTCCGGAGTTTCTGTTTGTCTGGGAAGGTCCATATTCTTTCTTCAAAGAGGAAGGAGAGCTTTGTGGGATAGAGTATTCTTGGTTGGCATCTGTTTTCGTGGAGTCTGTTGACTATGTCCCTCCACTCTCTCCTTGCCCGTAGTGTTTCTTCGGAGAAGTCTGATGTCAGCCTGATTGGTTTTCCTTTGAATGTTATCTGTTTCTTCCCTCTTGCCAGCTTCATTATTTTTTCCTTGTCCTGGATTCTTGGGAGCTTTACTATTATGTGTCTTGCTGTATTTTTCCTTTCGTCGTGGAAGTTTGGTGTTCTTCTTGCTTCTTGTATATCAATTTTCAGCTCCTTCTTCACATTTGGGAAGTTCTCTTCAATTATCTCTTTGAATATTTTCTCTGTTCCTACATCTCTCTCCTCTCCTTCTGGTATTCCTATAACTCTTATATTTCCTTTCCTCATGGAGTCAGATAGTTCCCGAAGTCTTTCTTCGTTCTTTTTCCTTCGTACTTCTCTTTCCTTCTCTGTTTTGGTTCTTTTTATTTCTGTGTCTTCAAGATTACTTATTCGTTCTTCCATTTCATCTATTCTGCTTTCATTGCTTTTCCCAGAATTCTTTAGTTCTTCCATTAATTCTTTGATCTCCTGCATTTCTTTTACTTCCCTCTTTAGGGACTCAATTTCTTTCTTCTGACCATTGTTTTCCCTCTCTAGGGACTCAATTGCAGTCTTCTGATCGTTGATTATTTTTCCCTTATCATTGTTTTCCTTTATGACTTCTGTCAGTTTTTTAATCACGGCAATTTTAAATTCTCTTTCTGGAAGGCTCAGAAATTCTTCCAAGTTATTGTCGTTGCAATCTGGGGGCTGGCTTTCTTTTTGTGGTGTGCTTTTTCTCTGGAGAGTTGCTAGGTTGCGTGTGGTTCTTCTCCTCCCTACTGTCTGTTTTCTAATTTGCCGTATGCGTTGGGACACTGTGTTGTTGGGACTTGCCGGCATCTTGGGTGGGCTTCTCTGTTCCCCTCTGGTTCTTCCAGGATTCATCTGTCAGTTTCAAGCAGCCTTTACTGGAGAAAGGTCCCTGTTCTAAAATGCCGATGTGGGGACACACTCCCCTGTGCGCCTGGTCTGCCCCGGCAGTGGGTTCCTGCTCCCCTCTGGGCTTGGACTGCAGGCCAGAGGGGGTCTGGCGTGGGCGAACTTCCCCCGCTCACCTCTGGCTCCTGGGGAAGCCTTCTGCAGGTAGTCTTTACTGAAGAAATGTCCCTGTTCTAAAATGGTGATGTGGGACACACTCCCTGCGCTTCTGGTCTCAGGCACACTATTCTGCGCGCCTGGTCTGCCCCGGCTGTGGGTGCTCGCTCTCCCTGTGGGCTCAGACTACTTGTTCAGAAGGGGCCCGGTGTGGGCTAACTCCCCAGCTGGCCACTAGCTCCTTCAGTAGCCTGTGCTGGGGTCAAGTCGCTAGGTGGCACCAGAGATCTCTCCTAGAGCCCTTGGGGAGCTGATTTTCCACCCCGTGGGACAGGGAGCAGAGCGGGGATGGTAGGGTACACCTCAACGGCTTTGGGGTGCTGTGTCTGCCTTGTGCCCCACCATCTTGGGGAACCCACGCCCCTAATTTCGTGCCCCGGGTCTCAGTTCCAAAGCCCTCAGTTCCAGGATGCGGGCTGTAGCCCAGATCAGTGGCGCGGGAATGGCGCCTTTTGAATCCCGCTCCCCTGCCTGGGCGCCTTGTTCCTGCTCACTCAGGGAGGGCCTCCGCCCGGGTCTCAGTTCCAAAGCCCTCAGTTCCAGGACGCAGGCTGTAGCCCAGATCAGTGGCGCGGGAATGGCGCCTTTTGAATCCCGCTCCCCTGCCTGGGCACCTTGTTCCTGCTCACTCAGGGAGGGCCTCCGCCGTCTCCCCGCTAGCCTAGGTCGCAGGCGCAGGGCCCTGGGCAGCTGCAATCCGAGCGCCGCTTTCGCGCAAGCTTACCGGGCGGCCGGGGCTGTGTGCTGGTGCTGGTCTCCTCCTGGTGGGCGGGGCTCTCTTTAATGGCGCCTGGAGCTCACCTCCGCGGCGGATCCTGCAGAGTTCGCCTCAGCTCCCGTTCACGGGGTGTGGTGGCTGAAATAGTTCCTTTCCACTCACAGTCCGGCTTGCTGCATCCGTTTTTCTTGTTGGGCGTTTTGGTTTGTTGTTTCCCTCGTCTCTGCCGGTCGGAGAGTGCCGCCTCTGTGGGCGGGGGAGGGGAGCAGGGTTCTGCGCTTCCCTCCCTTCTCGTCCTCTTTTATGGCAACTTTCTTCTTCGGGCAGTTTGCTGGAGTCCTCCGTTTATCTTCCGTGTCCCAGTTCTCACTGGGACCTGCCGCTTTTCCTCCCTATTAACTTTTTTTAATGGGAGATCTTACTCGCAGCATCTCCTCGCCGCCATGTTGCTCCGCCCCCCCCCCCCCCCGTTTAGGACTATTTTATTCATTTTAAAGCGTTTACAGTTTTATTGTTATAGATGTTGTCTTGGACTGGAAATGAACTTGTTTTTAGGAATTCAGTTCTAAGTTACATTTTTTTCAAATTCAGTTTAGTCTGTTAGTCCATTGCTGAAAGCTCTCAGATTGTATGGTTCAGGAATGAAACATTTGCGCAGAGTTTATACACAAAATTGGGGCACTTATTTTGCTAGGCTTTGCATTTATTGGATGTACCCTCACTTTAAAGATGCTTTCAGTTATCTCAAATTCTATCATCTGCTTTAAGTCACAAGCCTTACGTGGTCTAGCAAAATGTTAGCTACTCTATGGCTAACTTTTACTTAAAACATAGAAATCCAAAGGCATCCAAATATCTTGTTTCAACATAGTTTTACTCCCAAAACAATCTTTCTGCTACAGTGCACTTTAATGTATTTGTTTTAAAGTAATAGTTCCTAGTTTATAGTTCTTAGATACAATTGCATTATGTCCTCTGGGAGATTATTTGATTACAATGGATTACAGCACTAATCTTTATTTTTTTTTTAACATAAGCTGTTCTAACTACCCACAAATACTGGAAATTTATTGATGATGTATAATTATTTTACATCCTTATTTGTTTTTACAGGATATAGGATTTCTCGCCACAGGTGTGGCACCACCAACCTAGTCTTGTTTTTGTGCTGCTTACCTAGTTATATAAATGATTATAAATTACCTAGTTCATTTTCTCCCAATATCTTTCAGTAATCAGAGCCTGAGAAATAAAACCCCACAAGGGCAGTAGGAACCTACAACCACATTTAAATATTCAGTGATTCAGAACAATTTTGATATATACTCTTGCTTTAATTATAATAAAGAACCCTATAGAAATATGAGCAAATATAGATGAAAATATCTTTTTGAGGGTATTTTTGAATTAAAATCCTCTCCCCAGTCACAAGATGTTGAGTATATATTTAAAGGTCCTGTGTCATAGAAGTTATGGTACAGGTCTTTCTTACATAAAAATTGGACTGTCAATAGGAATGTAACTAGAACCATGTTTTCTGATAGCACTGATGCTTCTAAACCAATCATCCATAGCACCTTATCAATTTCACTGAAAATGGAATTTGCAGAATGAATTTCTAAAACTAAAGGTTTTGTATATAGTCACAGAAAACAAAAAGGATAGCTTTAGCAAAAGGAATTATTTTCAAAAATAAGTTCTTATTAAACACAAGGAGGATGTTTAAGCTATCCTAATCCAAACCATTATAAGTATATAAGCTCTCCAAGACACAGTACTGGACTGAAGACAGACTTGTCTTGTTAAACAAAAGATACAAAGTTTATGCAGACATTATTTGGACTTTTGGGGGAAATACATATGCATATGCACACACACTTTTGTAAATGTGCATAGATTGTCATTGAATATTTTTATGAAAGAATTCTATTAAAAAGTGAGTCTAACTAATGTCTATGTTTCTGAATTTTTCTCTATCCTTGTCATTCTAATTTATCAGTCCTGCTGAGAAGCTTAAACATGAAGGTTTAGTGTTTTACTGAATATGATTTTCATTTTTATTGTTTAACCCAATATGAATTTTTATTAGACTCGCTGAATTTTAGCATTGATTTCTCTGCAATTTTCTAAATGAGTTTCTGTCACTGTGGGGTACTATGTATTGCTACCAGATTAGTAGGTAGCACACAGGTTTATTATTAGACTTCTATAAATAATGCATATTCACTTACACAATATAAGTTAGTACTGAAAATTATTTTGTAAAAAAAGTGAAATTTTGTGCCTCGCCGGTGGCACAGTGGGTTGAGAACGGTGCTGTGGGACTGTCTGCAGCCTCTGCAGCATGGGTTCGATTCCTGGCTGGTTAGGAAGCTACCCACTTGGCGTGGCAGACCTCTCCTATCTGTCCCACTGCTCCCCTCAGCAGTGGATTTCACTCATTCTGCCTGTTCTGCTCCCCACTCTGTCTCTGGTGAACCCTCTCTCCCTCCCGCACCTCTGGCATGTTCCCCAGTTCTTATGTAAATAAAAAATATATCTAAAAAAAGTGAAGTTTTTAAGTTAAAGGATATATGATCTCAAGTTGATAGAATGGTGCTGATTTCTTGCTCTCCTAGATCTTGAATTAAGTGTTGGATAGAACATTCTGGGTAAATAAGACTATAAACCTTTGGTATATCAATATCAGCTTTAAATTTATTATTTTAAAGATTTATTTATTTGTGCATACAAGAGCTGGGGTACAGGCCAGAGATGCGGGGTGGGGGTGGGGGTGAGAGGATTCACCAGAGACAGACTGACTGAAATACACGGAGGGGAGTGTTCAGGCAGACTGACTGAAATACACTGCTGAGGGGAGCAGTAGGCGACAGGAGAGGTCTGCCGTGCCATGTGGGTATCTCTCTGTCCTGCCAGGGATTGAACTTGGGCTGCAGAGGCTGTGGATTGCTTCATAGTGTGGTGCTTAACCCCTTCGCCACAAGGGAGTCCCATCAGCTTTAAATTTAAAGGCTAATTAGTTGGAGAAGTTTCATGAAAACTGGAATTAGGAAGATACTTGTCCAAGCTATTTGATATCCTCATTCTTTTCATTTTGTTTTCTATAAGTCAAATATGACAAAGCTTAGTGATGGTTAGAGTTGAAGATGACTGATTCCTCATATGTAATTTTGTGAGCAATAAAAGCAAATGCCATTCAAATTATAAATTACAATTGAAATTAGGCATTCCCTTGTTTAAAGAACTAATTTGAAATATGATGAGACATTAGATATATAATCACTATATTGGTATTTAGTATGGATAAAAATTAGAAACAAAATAAATGCTCAAAGTTACAATGTTTTAGAAAAAAATATTTAATAACACATAAGATAATCACAAGATGTTGCTAAATTGAATAGAATACAAATCAGTAGATATAATATTAATCTAATTTGTGGGCCTCCCCTCGTGGCGCAGCAGTTGAGCACTGGGCTATGAAGCTGCCTGCAGCCTCTGCAGCACCGGTTCGATCCCCGGCTGCCGGCGAGGGTCTCATGGTGCACAGACCTCTCCTGCCACCCATTGCTCCCCCAGCACTAGGTATTTCATCAGTCTGCCTGTTCCGTTCCCTGCTCTGTCTCTGGTGAATCCTCTCACCCTCCTGTGCTTCTGACTGTACCCAGTGCTTGTATAAATAAATAAATAAATCTTTTAAAAATATTAATCTAATTCGTAATGTATGAATATTAAAATGAACTATATGTAACAGGCTGACTTGTTTAATTCTCCATAAAAATTATATGTGATTTTAAATGTTTTCTTATTTGGCTAAACAATATTTTCTAAGAATAATTAGAATTATTTCTGGCTAATCTATAAGTTCCAAAATTAACATATTTTTGAATAAGGAAAAGTGGCCATTAAAGACTTTTATTGTTTAGTGCAGTTATAGATTTGCCGAATAATTAAGCAGAGGATATATAACGTTTCATATCTAAAAAATCATCAACAAGCCCAAGGCCACAAAATTTCTTTTTGCTATGTTAAATTCTCATTATTTTATGATTTTGTGTTTTACGTATAGATTTATGACCAGATTTGTGTTAACTTTTATGAAATTTATGTCCATGTCTAGATTTATATTTTTATGTAAAAATATTCCACCACCATTTATTGAAAGGGTTCTATTTTCTCCACTGAATTGCCTTTGCATTTTTGAATAAGAACAACTGAATATATTTGTGTGCCTCTATTTCTAGGCTCCCTGTTTTTATTCACTGGTTTACTTATCAATTGCTTTGCCAGTACCACGCTGTCTTGATTACTGTAGCTTTCTACTGAGTCTTAAAGTTAGGGAATCACTCCTTTGACATTGTTCTTCTTCAGTATTGTATTGACTGTTGTAGGGTCTTTGTCTTTTCCTTTGAACTTTAGGGTTAGTTTGTTGACATCCACAAAATAACTGGCTGAAAATTTGATGGGGACTAAGTTGAATATGTAGATCAATTTGTATGAAAGTGACATCTTTAAAATACTGCATTTTTTTTCTATTTGTGAACAGGAAGTATGTTTTTCTATTTTTCAAGTTTTTATTTCATCAGAATGCTGTAGATTTTCTCAAATGTGTACAGGATCTTCTTCACTGCTCACATTTTGTTAAATGATGCCTAATTATTTCCGTCTCCCACTTCTGTATTACTGGTTTTCAGGTAAACCAGGGAGGGGGTTGATTGCCTCCACCAACAGGATGTAGAATCCCCAGAACCAGAGATGGTTGTCCTAGTTGTAGATCCCAGCTGGGACCGCAACAATGGGAGAATGAAATGTTGGTCTATAAAGAGTGTTTATTGGTAGGACTGCAGCAGGGAACTCCCAAGCAAAGAAATTTCAGTAAAATTCTACAGCTTGAACATAGAGATAACAAGGATCCATCAGAGTTCCTTGAATGAATTATCCAGAGATGTACCACCCACCCGGATATAAATCTAGATGCCCCAGCAAATGCTCATCTGATCACTATGGCGTTCATGACACATAGTGCCCTAGATATGAGGAGAAAGTTAGCAAAGGTGGATGGTGTCACAGAGATGAGTCCATCCCAATCGGTAGACTTGGCATTTCGGGTTTATAGTAACAGAGAGGACAGGAGACCGAAATCTGGATGCTTTTTGTACAGAGGGAGCACAGGACAGAGGTTCAGAGAAACAGTGACAGAATGGGGAGAGCACCCCAGGAGAAGTGAACCCCTGGGGCGAGATCAGTGTACTTACTGCAGGAAAGAGGGACATTGGAAGTACAGTTGTTCCAAATTACAGGTAAATAGGAGACAAAATAATGACAGAAGGCAGGAAAGATGGCTGATGACACCACAACATGATGATTCATACAAGGGTTCCAGGAGAGAATACTGATGGAGTGCAAGGTTCTGGAACCAGGATAGAGGAAAGGAGACAAATGATAGCACAGAGTAGAGGCTCAGACGAAGACAGGAGGGAATATGGACAGAGTAGAAGGAATCAAGAGGCAATTACAGAGGAGAGGAGACAGATGGTAGTACATGGAGAAGGTTCAGATGAAGAATAGGGGGCCCAGGGGTGCCACTAGATCTAAAAGAGCCCCAGGAGGAACTGACCCAAAGACAAAAACCACTGGTCTTGTAAACCCATTGGGGACCCGAAATATTTAAAAAAAAAAAAAAAGAGAAAACTTATGTTACTCTCTTGTCTTCTTTTCCAGCTACTGTAGCAGGATAATCCAGAAATCACTTTCTGAAAAAACTCAGAGATGACAAATACGCTTCAACCAATCTTCCTTTCAAAGTTTAGGAGATAGGAAATAACATCTGAAGTCATGCAGTTTTCCTGACAGTACTTTCTCTTTAATAATTTAATTTTTATTACATAGAAAGACCTTCAATCTTGATTTTGGTATTTCCTTTTAACCTTTGCCTTTTTATATCTTTGAGGTTTTTTGTTTTGTTTTGTTTTGTTTTGTTTTTGCTTGTTTTTGTCATCTTGGCCTATGAGTGAAACTAAAGAGCTGTCTTTAGTTATCTAGAGTCTATATGTTGTACGTCTTGTGTCCTTGCTTTGGCCTCTAGTGGTTTTAAAATTGGTATAGATGGTGCCTATAGACATTGGAAAAAAAAAACAATCTCCATGCTCTGCTCCCCGCTCTGGCTCTGGTGAATTCTCTCACCCTTCCGCGCTTCTGACTGTACCCAGTGCATGTATAAACAAACAAACAAATAAATAAATAAAAAAACATGCCTAAAAAAAAATCTCCAGTTATGAGGAAGAACTAAAGTTTATGGTTTGAGTGTCAAAATTGTATTACTGACCTGAACTAGAGCTTTCACAGAGATTAAATATTGTTGTTCCTGCTGTTTTTCTGATATCTATGACAAAGCGTCCTAGAAAATCAGGCCTCCCCTGGTGGCTCAGTGGTTGAGTGCTGGGCTACGAAGCTGTCTGCAGCCTCTGAGGGCACAGTTCGATTCCCGGCCACCAGTGAGCATCCCACATGGTGCACAGACCTCTCCTGGTGCGCCCGCTGCTCCCCTCAGCAGTGTGTTTCATCAGTCTGCCTGTTCTGTTCCCTGCTCTGACTGGTGAATTCTCTCACCCTCCCGTGCTTCTGACTGTACCCAGTGCTTGTATAAATAAATAAATCTTAAAAAAAAAAACTGTCTTAAAAAAAAAAATGTTCCCAGAAATGTAAATTGAAGTAAAATTTGGTAGTCTGTCATTTGGTTGATAAAAGGAAATTTTGTGGAACCTCAGTAGAGCACCTGAGACACTCCACAAAATTTCTCTTTATCTTCTGGGGAGAATTTGTCCTATTTGGTTTCCTCAGTAAAGAAAACTGGAAGGGAAGCATCATAACTTGGCAAAATGATAAAACTTCAGCATGTACAGAAATGTTAACACTGTTTTCTGAAACTTGTGTAAAACCTTTCATTACCTATGTATGTAAATTGCCTGTGTTGATTGTTGTCCCACAATACTGTGTATATCAATGGTTTGGTATCTGCAGAAATTGTTTCTGGAGAAAAATACCCCAAATGATTCCAATTAATGGAACTTTGACAGTGAGAATTTCATACAAAGGACTGAATAGACTGGTGAAGAGAAACCTGATTTTTACTAAGTTTTGGTTGAAATAATACTGGTAATTTTGTTTGCATTTTGTTTTGATTTAAAGGAAATTTTCTCATTTTGAACAACCAGCATAGGCAGCAATATTGCATTGTGTTTCCCAGCAGAGTAACTTGTGTTTGCATTTTCTCTCCCCTTGATACCAACACAGTATGAAAAATAGTGGTAGTAATTTTCAGTGCTCATGGCAGAGTATTTTTGCATAACTTCAATGGGGAATTTTGTTTGCTTAAACTAGAAAATTGGAAACATGTTCCACTGGGTGGCTTTGATTGGAATTCTTCCAGGCAGTTGAATTTGAGCTGAACCAGGAAGAGAACCTGCTCTTTTGTTTGTAGGGTTCCAGAGACCTCCAAAGATGGTGAGGAAGCTGCCTCCATTGGCAGGACTGGACGACCAGGAAAAAGCAAAAGACCTTGTAAACCTTGAGACGAGGACACACCAGGTGGACTCTGGAGAGACCAACTTCGTTCCTGCGCAGACCAGATGTCAAGAGTTCACTCTGATCCTATGTGGGGTATTCCAGCACAGCCCGCTAAAACTGCTGTTGGTTATGCTGTCCGATGTTTTATGCAAAAATAGGTTAAATGGTTTAAAAGTAGATTTAGGTTTTTTTGTTGTTGTTGTTGTTCTTGCTAAACAGCCATCTGTGTTTCTCCATCATAACTTCTTTTAAGTTTGTGGCCTTTCCTGACTCATCTTTCAATGTTTTCCAGAGAACTTGCCCACGTGGAAGAAAATGCACACCACATAATGACTTTTTATTTCCCATGAATCCCTAATCAGGTTCCTTTGTTCACAACCAAGTAGTTAAAAAAAAAAAGATTTAGTTTGAAAATTTTCACTATATTGTTGGATAAAGTTGGGATCAAGGTGGACTAGAACTTTAAGATCAGTTAATCAGTTTTTAAGATTTTTTTTCTTCTTGTGATTTTGATATTTTTGCTGTTTTGTTTTGGCTAGTGCCTCCCAAAGATTTTCTTTTGGCATGGACTTAATTCTCTTCCAGGAATAGAGGACTTTTGTTTGCCACACTTGACGAAACCTGGAGACTGGTTTTTGTTCTAAACTGGAACCCTGAGCAATTATCATCTGAGCCTGAATCCCAGCATATACACATCTGACCTTCAGCAACATAGAAATGGGGGCAAAAAATGAAAGGGGGGAATTGTTGGGGAGAAAGGACGCCCTGAACAAACTCCACAAACTCCACTACACAGGTTTATGTGGACTCCTCCCCCTCACTCTAGACTAAACACCGGGAACTACAAATCCCATAATGCAAACTTCATGGAAGGAAGGATTGGAGGGAACTGAGGGTGGAGTTAAACAGGCCCGGTATATAACCTGATAGGTGGACCTTGGGGGTTCGCTTGGCATTCCGCCAGCTCTCTGTATGCTGTGTGGGCCCCGTGTGCCATGAGGGATTCCAGCTCGATGGAGCTAGTAGGATGCATTCACCAATTTATCTCCCTCTCTTTGAGTTCTTCATTCCCCCTTCTTTTGTAAATAAACCATTGATGAACCTTTCTGTGTGTCTGTCTGCAGTTCAGTCTTAAGTTCTCCGGTGAGGACCCACAGTCAGGCAACCCATTTTATATCAGCGTTACCCTGTAACATGAATCACAGGGAGGACACAAAAGGGGGAGAGTAATGGAACTCATCACTTCACTGAGAACGAACTCCGTATGTTTTATGATTTGTATGGGAATATTAAGGCTGAGTTAAAGAACAAAACAGTCAGTATAGGGAAATATAACAAATGGTGTAGTTGATCTGCCAAAACCTCAAGGTACTACGGGGTAATAGATGCTTTACATACGGAGGGTGTTTAGTGGCATGGTAGTTGTTAATCGACTGATATTCACATTGCAGTTGGGAGTATCTAGGTGTTAGATTTTACTAGGAAGAGCAGGGCGGGGCAAGGGAGGAGAGAGATCTGAAGCACAGAGTATAGTGGAGCAGCAAGCACAGAGAGAGGAGACCTTCTGCTGCACCACATGCGCTCTAGCTCCATGCCCCCTTTTGGGGGCCAACTCCCACACTCCTTGCGGGTAGCTCCCTGGTCGGGGCTTGAACTCAGGCCGCAGCAGTGAAAGCGCTGAGACTAACCCCTAGGCCATCCTGGAGGCCCCACCAGAGGCTTAGTTAAATGGAGCCTTTAGCCTTTATTAGGAGGCTTCAGGAGAACTACTGACAGGTGCTCCTCCAGCAAGTCAGAAGAGACTGCGGCTTCCCTTCCCTTCCCTCAGTGATCATCACTGTCTCCTCCTCGGGCCCGTGGGTGCTGAGGGAAGATGGCTTTCAGCGGCACCTCCATGTCTTCATCGGTGACAAGAGGGGGCAAAGTATGGGGATTTTTCAATTCTAAAACAAGTATTTTTCATGGATGAATCAGAAGAAAAACCTACACAGTTCAGAAAGTAATCAGGATAGTACTGATCCTGTAAGATTTCTTTGGTGATGATCATGTGTAAAATCAATATTTAGAAGTTTCTAGAGATTTAAGTCTGCAGACTTCTGATGTCCTCATAGAATAATGAATGCTCTTAGCGAGCTGAAGAGACTCAAAAAAAAAAAAAAACACAAAGTAAATAATCCAGTCACAAAATGGGCAGAAGAGCTAAAAAGAAACTTCTCCAAAGAGGAAATGCAAAGGGCCACCAGGCATATGAAAAAATGTTCAGCATCACTTGTAATCAGGGAAATGCAAATCAAAACTACCATGAGATACCATTTCACACCAGTGAGAATGGCACATATTAAAAAACTAGCAACAACAAATGTTGGCGAGGATGTGGAGAGAAAGGAACTCTCCTGCACTGCTGGTGGGAGTGCAAACTGGTCCAACCACGATGGAGAGCTGTGTGGAGATTCCTCGACCTGCTAAAGACAGAGCTTCCGTAGGATCCAGCGATTCCACTCCTAGGTATTTACAAAGGACACAGAAACATCAATTCCAAAGAGCACCTGCACCCCTATGTTTACAGCAGCACTGTTTACAATAGCGAAGCTTTGGAAACAACCCAAATGCCCAAAAATAGATGCCTGGATCAAGAAGAGGTGGTCCATATACACCATGGAATATTACTCAGCATTCAAAAAAGATAAACACATGCAATTTGCAGCAACATGGATGGCGCTGGAAGGGATCATGCTCAGCGAAATAAGCCAGAAAGAAGACAAAAAACACTGGATGGTCTCACTCATAGCAGGAATTTAGAAACCTAAATAAAGGACCAGGAAAAAGACTAATTATAATAAAATAGAAATCAAAATCAACAAGCAACTACAAACCAGAGACACACTATGGAGGGAGGGAGGTGAGGAGGGATTAGGGTCAAAATGAGGGGGGTGGGAATTGTATGAGGAATATAACCAAGATGAAAATGTATACATTGTACAAAAATGAAAAACGATGTAAAAATTATATAAAAATAAAAAAAAAAATAATGCTCTTTGCGGCTGGGTTACACGCACTGCATGGTAGCCTGAGAGTCAGCAGACACCGGGGGAGAAGTAGGTCCTTGACTGTGTCACTATTGCTGCTTAGTGACAAGAATTCCCACCGCCTTCTGACAACGGACAATCTTTCATACACAACATCTGCGTTTTCAATCAGCACCTTGAGGGCCTGGAGCATCAAGATAGAAGCTCTTACAGGCTGTCCTTTTGGGGTTCTGTGGCGGCTTCCTAACATGGGCGTGATTGATGAAATCACTGGCCCTTGATGATGATCTCAAGCTACATCCTCGCCCCCTCACAGGAAATACGTACTGATCTCTCCCTCTTACACTGGTATTGTGTACCTTTGACAAATACATACCTACTAGATCAAATATGCATAAAAATATTTTATTGACTGAAGTTTATTTTTCCTTTATTTACCGACATTTATTTTAGTTTATGACTATACAGTATATAATTTATGACTATATAATTCTCCTTTCTGAAGGGATTCTCAGCATAAGCTAAACATGATTATCTATTGAGTCAATAGATTGGGCAGACACAACAATCTTTGATGGTGTGATAAAAGTGAGATATTTGGAATCAAGTAAAAACAAATCTGTAAGGCACAAGTAAGTTACACAAACAGATGTTGACTTTCCTTTTTGTACTGACTCTCATCTCTTAATTCACATCTATGGGCCTCATGAGGGGCTACACAAACCAATGAATGAAAAGAACTCAATTCTGAGAGATAACTTTGCTAGCAGAAAAATGACCCGCTGCCACAATGTGGCGCCATTGCTGCTGCTCTGCAATCTCTCAGTAAACATATCTGCAATTGTGCACTTATTTTTTCTCTGTATTTCTATATTTTAAAAATACATTGTTGTACATCCTTGTTAGTTCTTTGTTAGTGTAGGATTTCTCCCCTCAAGTGTGGTCGCCATAGTTAACCTACCAGCAAAAGACCTGTAGTTCATGACCTTAGCCTATCCTTTGCACTTGTTTTCTTCACGTTGTATAGAAGAAATGGATTAAGTAGAAGAAGCCATACATTTTTGGGCATTAAATAATAGTTTGAATGGTTGTTCAGAAACCTAGAAAAAAATAAGATCGAAATACTGAGGATAAGTAAGCTTGGATGAAAGATAGGTGTATATGATGAAGTAACTTATATCTTGAAAACCAGGGAGTCATTTTGTGGCAGGTGATTTTATCAGAAGGCTTACATCTTGGAAGGTGCAGTGATTTATCTCTCCATATCCTCCAGATATTTCTTAGCTCGTAAGTGTCTTCTAGTACCACCGTCTGAAAATTACAGAAGCTTGGTTAACAACATGGGAATTCACATTGCATTGCCTTAGACTAAAAAGAATAATTTGGACTAATAGGCATATAGCAATCATTGGTGTGACATATGCAGGACCATCAAGAATGTCCAGAATAATAAGAATACAGAATGATCAATTAAACCAGCAAAGGGGCTGGCTTGAGACAGTACCCTGAGGAGCTGAGCACAGTATATAAAACTAAACTATTGGGCTATTTATGGTGCTGTATCCCCAGCAGCTAGACTACATGTGTCTGAGAGTTAAGGAATAGAAATATGATGAGCTCTAGTCACCATCATTCATACTGACTACTTAATGTAATTTACACTTCTCATCTGTAAAAGTTAATTTCACTGGAATATAAATCTTGCCTCCATGGGGTGGGGGTGGGAAAATGATTTTACAAGACATTACAATGAGAATACCACTAAAATTAAAGATACAAAGGGCTACATATTTTGTGCATTAATGCTGGCATGCTAATAGGCAAATAAAATATTTTATCTATTGATGATGATCTAGTTGCCATATTGTTTGATTAGTAATGATCCTGCTCACTGTGACAGGTGGGGGAACTCACATTGTGAGTAGGAAGAGCTATTTTACGACCTGAGGGACGCCTGATACTTATATGCCTGAAATAACTGAACACTGGTATTTGTCACAACCATAACCTGATGGGTATATCCCAGCTAAGTCTTCCCAAGAGGCAATCAATGAAGACCGGTAGAAGACTGGCTGAAGAACAGCGGTACAAAGTAGAATGAGTGGGAATGGAGAAAAATGATGTCAATTACGTCAAAGTTTCAACTGGAGCAGAGGGGGCTGTGTCTGCTCCGCTGACACTCTTCTGCAGCGACCTTTGTGGTGATGGAGGCACTGTACAACTATGACGGTCATCTGATTTAATATGCACGGTATGACAAGGGAGCGAGCAGTGTTGGTCTATGTTGAAAACATCATGTCCCCACCTCTTAGCTCTGTTTCAGCTGCTGGGTTTGGGGGAGGTTGCTTTGTGTGTGTTCGCTTGTTTGGTAATTAGAAAACGTAGGATGTCTCTTGTGTTGAGGAAGGCAACCACGAGAATGTGAGCACTTGTTGATTCAAAGTTGGACCTGGGATATTAAAGGCGCTGTACCTCTTCTCCCATCAGTATACATTCTGTTTGCCTTCCTTGCTCCTAGAAGCTGCCCAAGGACATATGACTGAAAAAGAAAAATGTTTAGACAATTTAGACAATACAGGTGATGACATAAACTTTTCAGTTTCGGTGATTACATTAACTTTTCAGAAAACTCCTTGTCTTGTAGCTGACCAAGACAAGGTTTTGTTAAGTACATACCATTCATTATTAAAAATGCCACCTACCAATATTCTAAGATCTTTCCAGGCCCTCCATGGATGGCAGTGGTTTCATATCACGCTTAAAAAATCTCCTGAGGTTGTGACCTGTGACACAAGCACAGAGAATTTGCAAAACTATGAGACATGGCAATATGGATGGGTACAAAATAAAAATTGTTTCTACGTTTTCTTATATTTTTGGCATTTTCAAAGTTGTGAACAGTAAACTTTATATCTGTTCAAAACTTGTTAGGAAATTATTTTACTAAACATTTCAACTATAAAGACTCATACAGTTGGAAAAGTTATATAGTGATCTCTTGAATAACCAACAATTTACCCCTATAAAAAATTCTGGAATGAACATAAAGGATTACACACTGATTTCTGACATCTTACATTTTTCTCTAACCACTGAGAACAGAATGATTGTACGACTCCAAGACCATCCTCCAGGTTGTAACCTATGTGACTTTTCTGTCTGTAATTGTGTAACGAGAAAAGGCATCTACCAACATCTGTTTTGAAGAATCCATAGCTCTTAGCTTTATATCATTATCTTTCTAGCAAAAAACCTGAGTATTTCAGGACTATTAAAATTATAGCTTTAAACACATTACCAAACCACGATTTAAGGTCTGCTAACACCTATGGGAATACAATTGGCTCGAGTTTTCCAGTTGAGATCATGGTCAGAGGTGTGATACATGCCAGAAACCTCAGAAAAACACATATTCACACATCACTCCACCCTTTGCCACAAGGAAAAAAAAAAGGAAACAGAAGACTAGCAACTGTCCACCTTTTCCTAAATTCAAGGCATTACCAGTTCCTCTGTGCAGACTAGGTTGTCAAGTTCCATGTCTGAATACACAGAGAAATGCACAGGTCATAGGTGAAGCACAGCAGCAGACAACCTGTTTTAAAGAGCAGGTTCTCGTGGCATTCTCTTTGTACTAGATTTGACCATTATTAAGTCCCAAAATATCCTAAAATAGAACTGTCCAAAATTCTTCAAAGCATATCCTTGAGGAAACTGGAATGGATCACTGTTTCTCACTAAATGAAAACTTGAAGTAGAAGTAAAAATAGTCTTCTACTTCAAGATATCATAGAAATTAATTTGTCGATGTCATCCACTGTGAAGTTTCAACACCATTTGAATAGACTTTGGAAAAATTTTATTATCATTTATAACTTTGGGGAGAAAAGCTACAGAGAATCAGATTAAACATTACAGGCATTGTTTTAAAACACTCATTATTGTATCATTCTGCCTTGATATTATCTAATCATTTTATTATTTTTACTAACATGAAAAGGACCTATGAACATATGAGTCAAACCAAAGCTAAACTGTGAATAATAAAACAAAGTTAAACATTAGGTCTTCCCACATGCATAACTCTTACTCTCTCTACTTGATATTATTTGTCTTTTCTTTCATTTTTGAAAAGTTTTATGAGATGTAATGGATATAAAATAAGCTCTGCATTTTGGCCAATTTTATTGAGGTGTAATGTACATAGCACATCATTGTTTATTTATCTTAATGATTTCATATATGTTCACATTGCATAATGATTACTGCAATAGATTTAGTTAACCATCCTCACCTCATATAGTCACAATTGTTTTTTCCTTGGGATGTGAACTTTTAAGAGCATGTTTATCAGCTCTTCAGTATACCCTAAACCACTGCCAACTATAGTCACCGTGCTGTTCATTAAATGCCCAGAACTTATCTATCTTATGACTTGTACCTTTTGATCATTACCATCCATTTTTCCCACCCCTAGTCAATACCCCTACAGTATTTGAAAAACTATGACAAGTGGCAATACTGGTGGGTACAAAATGGAAAATTGTTTCTATGTTGTCTTATATTTTTTTGGCATTTTCAAAGTTGTGAACAGTAAACTATTTGTATCTGTTCAAAACTTGTTACGGCATTATTGTACTAAACATTTCAACTAGAAAGACCCTAATCAATACCCTAGTCAATACCCCTGGCAACCACCAATATTTTCTCTGTTTACGAGTTTGGGTTTTTTGGCATTCCACATTAAGTGAAATCATACAGTATTTATCCAACTATCCATAAATTAACACTTAGGTTGATTCCATGTATTGACTGTTGTAAATAATGATGCAGTGAACAAGGGGAACAGATACAGTGATTTCATCCATTTGGATATGTACCCAGAAGAGGAATTGTTTGTGAGATTGAACATATTGTATTTTTCAAGGAATTGGTTCATTTCAGGATTATCCAATTTGTGGACAGACTTGTTTATAGTTTCTTCTCCTTCTCTTTCTTCTTCTGTAATCCTTTACAATTATATGGAACTTGTGACACTTTATTTTCTCAAGTTAGCAGACTGTGCCCTACTCTTGTCTTACTGAATCTTGTTAGCGCCTTATACATTTTACTGATCTTTTTAAAGAAATAATTTTTGTCTCCATTTATTTTTTCCATTAATTTCCTGTTTCCAGTCTCACAAATGTCTGCTCTAGGCATTATTATTTATTTTCTTCTACTTGCTATGGCCATACTTTTGTCATATTTTTCTAGTTTCCTAATGTGGAAACTTGTATTATGCATATTACATCTTTCTTCTTTTTATATCAATTCAAGGCTATGAATAGCCCTTGGTACACTGGATTCTCTATATTCCACATATTTTGATAAGTTGTGTTTTCATTTTTGCCCAATAAAAACTATTTTTTACTTTCTTTTGAGATTTAATACACAACAATAAGTAAATAAGTAAATAAGTAACTGGGGTGTAGGTCAGAGATGAGGGGCTGAGAGGATTCACCAGAGACAGAGTGGGGAGCAGAACAGGCAGAAGGACCAAAATATACTGCTGAGGGCAGTGGGGCACCACTGGAGAGGTCTGCTGTACCTTATGTGAGTTAGCTCCCTGGCAGGGATGGAACTCAGGCCCATAGGGGTGATAGGGCCGAGATTAACCCCTAGGCCACCAGAATGGGCCCACCTGCTGTTGTTAGATGAAAAATTCTATAGCTATCCAATTAATTGATACTAATGTTGAGTTCCACTATGTCTTCACAGAGTTTTTCCTCTGGATTTGTCCAGAATGGGTGTGATGGGTGTAGAAATATCCAACTCTGTCAGTAGATTCATTTGTTTCTCCTTGCAGTTCTTTCAGTGCGCTTGATTCTCATTGATTTTATGCAGTGAACTTTTCAATCTCAGACATAGCAATTTTCATCTCTTGAATTTTAATGTGTGCCTCTTTTATATAGTCTATATCTCCTCTTAATGTCAATCTATTCTTCGGCTTCTTGAACACACAGAATTCAGCAATAATATTTGCTTTCATGTCCTAGTTTACTAATTCTGCCACTAATGTCATTTCTGGGTCTACTTCAATTGATCGATGTTTGTGTTTTCCTCTTTTTTAAAAGGTCTCGTAATTTTTAATTGGATGGCAGGCATTTTAGATTTTCACATTGTTGGGTACGGTATAGATTTTTGTTTTTACAAACATTATTGAGTTTTGTTCAGAAACATGTTGAAGTTATCTATTAACATGTTGATCCTTTGGGGTCTTATTTTTAGGTGTTACTAAGTGGTAGCAGAGTTGATTTTCCTGAAGTCAATTTTCCCTCATGGTTATTTAGGTTGAAGATGTCAAATGCACATTTCAGAGAGTGGGAAGATCGTGTTGTCATTCTTCCATCTCATATAACACTTTATCATATGAGCCCATGAAGAATGACACAGAGCAGTGTATTTCTGCAGACAGTAGTCCCCATTCAGTGTTGATTAATATTTAAATTCTTTTTTTAAGATTTATGTATTATGCATACAAGAACTCGGGTACAGGTCAGAGGCATGGGGGCTGAGAGGAACCACCAGAGACAGAGTGGGGAGCAGAACAGGCGGATTGACTGAAATACACTGCTGAGGGGAGCAGCAGGTGAGACAGGAGAGGTCTGCTATGCCATGCAGGTAGCATCCTGGCTGGGGACTGAATGAATGCAGTGCTGCAGTGGCTGAGAATAGCTTCATAGTGGTGCAACTTAACCCCTTGCACCACCAAGGAGGCCCCCGACGTTTAAATTCTTAATGTTTGATCCATGCTGTCATTTGCTTAATGCTTTGTGGTGGATAGATATAGCTAAAAATATCCAAAGGGCTGACTTGGATAACCTAGAAATAGATTACAATATCTTAAAACTGACTGATTTTTTCATACTGGTTAAAGTGCTTGACTCTTGCTAGAAGCAGATTTCCATGTTTAAAAATAAAATGCAGATTTTAATATTGCTCTAAAATCTCTGACACTATTTTATATGCCAAATGTGCTTGCTTTTTATATTGCAAATTTCTAAAATTATTCTGTCATTTTGCAGTCAAGGATATATCTGTGTAGTGTAATATAATCACAAACTAGCTAAAGACCAGGCCCATCATGTCGTCCTATTATTCTGTATGTAGGTTTAGGTTACTTCTAATGAAGAGATTAATTCCACATATTCAAGTTAACAGATATTTATCAGGCAGGTTTATGGGATGGAAATGCTTACAGATCATCCAATGCTTACAGATTGGAGAGTGCTTTGAAATACACTTTAATATATTTTCTTAGTTATTTTTATCCGTTAGGCTTATAGACCTATAAATAAAAGTGGTGGGTTTCCCAAAGGAATAAAGATTCAGCTTATGAGTTTATTTTATGCAGCCTTCATTCTACCTGTACAACACCTCAAGTCCTAACACAGGCAAATATAAAGCAACATCCTATTTTATTTTATTAGTGTATTTTACAACAATTGTGCTGTTGCACCTCCCCCTGCAGTGACCTTTAGGGCTAATGGCTTTCGCCACAGTCCCTAGGTCCGTCCGCTGGGCAAGGAACCAGTGCACAGGGGAGTACAGCATAGTTCCCTGAAGACATAGATAAGGCAGACAGCTATCAAAAGATAACGACCACCAGGAGCCACCACAAGAATGCTGACCAAAAGGAGCCTTATCTCGTCTCCTCAGACCTACAAACTTTATCCCTTCACTCTCTTTGTAAAACTTCTTCCTTCTCCTCTGTAAAGGTCATTGATTGCTAAATTAAAGAAACCTATGAAATCTAGTAACAAGGATGACTCAAATTAAACACCACTAAACCTTGTGTAACAACAAAATTGTTAGTTCAATAATTGCTCTGTTATATGTTAAAATTCCTTAGCTTTGATCCCTAATGAAAAAATGTTATTACATAAAAATAATAATAATTAATAATAATTAATTATTATAATTAATAACGATATAATTAATAATGTTATAATTAATAATGATTAAGGAATTTGGTGGTTAGCTAGGAGAAAATGTAATTATATAAAACAAAAGACAAAACTAATGGTCTGACTGCTTAGGAATGTGCCTAGATCCAAATGTAACTCTGGACATAAATCACAGCCTTGTCAATGATAAGTTAAACCTATGAGCCAACTGGTTTAGTTCACTGATAACCGATCCTATGCCTTTATAAAAACATATATACTGGCCACTAACCCAAATAAAATTACACTCAGATTTCCACTTTCTTGAGGTGTGTCTGTGTGTCATTTATTCACCGAATCCCTGACCACCCTGCGCAGTCTCTCAACCCTGAGACGGCCTCATCGTTCACTGCTGTGCTGGTCTGCGCCATTGTGCAGATATACAAGTTTCAGAGATCATAAACACCCAAGGTCTTGAAGACTTTAACTTCCTGTAAAATGCTTTTTGAAACGTGGTTCTGTCTTCCAATCTAAAAATAGAGCACTACCCTGGAAGGAACAAAGATTTATCTCTTCTCAATTTACAAGTAAATCCATTGTTAACCCACTTCACCTCTTGACCAGTAAAGGGCTGATTTATGATTGAAGGTCAATGAGTCTATCTGAGGCCATTTCTATAAGGTCAAGAAAAAAAGTACAGAAATGCTAGTACATTGTGCATAGTTTAATGCAAATTAAATGAACTGAGCTGCATTGTACTATATCACATCAATCCTAAGGAACCATCTGACAATGCAAAACATATGTCCATGGTGAGACTGATGCCAAAAGCAAGCAATTACTTATTCCTCCAAAAGAACCTTGGTCAAGATGATTGGCAATGGTCAGTATGGCACACTTGTCTCCTAATAATTTTGCTGAATTCCCATTTATAAATAACTACTTGTCCATTTATCTCCTGCATTTTCCTCCAATTAATTTTAAAGTCCATTTCTTTGTTGGCATGAATATATTATTCTATGCTATGGGACACAAACAGCAAAACCCAAATAACACATATGTCTTTATAACAAAAGAATGTTAAAACAGGGCCTCCCTGGTGGCACTTGGGGTTAAGTGCCACACTATGAAGCAATCGGCAGCCACTGCAGCATGAGTTTGATCCCCTGGCCAGCCAGGGGGCTACCCATACGGTGTAGCAGACCTCTCCTGTCCAGCCCCTGCTCCCCTCAGCAGTGTATTTCAGTCAGTCTGCCTGTTCTGTTCCCCGCTCTGTCTCTGGTGAATCCTTTCACCACCACCCGCCCCCCGCATCTCTGGCCTGCGCCCCAGCTCTTGTATTCATAAATAAATAAATCTTTAAAAAATGCTGAAACAGATTGAAATAGGAAAACAGGTACATTTCAAGGAAACTTCCTTAAAAATGGTAAGTGCAGTGAGTGTGTGGAGTTTCAAATCCTCCACTAATTATCCCTTTAAAGATTCTTGTTTCCTGGAGTAAAGAGCATAGTTGTGGTTTCTTAAGGATTTTTTCTGGGATGTAGACCTCCTAAAACACCCTTCACTTCATTATTACTCTTTCTTAGTGAATTAACAGTCAAAGAACTAGGAGGCTCTGGATGTGACCATAAGACATTATGATCAAAGGGATCTGACCATTTGGGATCCAGGGGGAATTATAGCGAATAGTAGCCTCTTCCTTATGTAACCTGTCTCCAGTGATGTGTGCCAAAACAACATGTGAGGGATATTGTGTGTGGTATCCTTTCCTTGCAGCTTTGTAGAGCACATTGACTTTAAAATGCTCCAAGAAATTCTGTGACAGAGAGGTCTATTCAAGCTTGCACAGTCTATGTTTCTGCACGGATTTTGCAGTTGTGATTGCAGTAAACCTCATTCACCCGTTAGTAGTGCTAGTCTAATCCAAATTTTCTTAAAATGTGGAAATTGAGACACCAAAATGTAAGTGATTTAGCCATGATATCCCAGATTGTATCAAAGCTTCAACTAGACTTCGGATTTGTGGCTGACAAACTCATGGCACCTTGGGGTGTTCTACTGAAACCTTTGTGAAAAGTTTGAGATATAGTTAATATCAGGGAAAAATAAAGGAGAAGAAAAATGTCTTTGCTCAAATATTTAAAAAATCTCATTTGCCCCAATATGTTATTTTTCTTAGATCTATTTATTTATGCATATAATAGCTGGGGTGCAGGCAAGAGGTGCAGGAGGTGAGAGGATTCACCAGTCAGAGTGGGAAGCAGAACAGGCAGGTTGACTGAAATACAGTACTGGGAAGTAACAGGCAAGACAGGAGAGGTTTGCTGTGCCATGTGGGTCACCTCCCTAGGTGGGGATTGAACTTGTGCTGCACTGGCTGTGGATACCTCCATGGTGTTGCGACTTAAGGCCTTGCACCATGAGGGAGAGGCCCCACATCTATTATTTCTTTTTACTACTATATGAAATGGCTCAAAACATATTACTTTATTTACCTTTGTCTGTAATAAGGCATTCTACTTAAGGAATTAGCCAAAAACATGGATCATTCTTCTTTAAAGTTGGAAAATTTAAATTGTATATTCCTGTATTTGTCTGTTCCAGTGACCATGACAAAGTAACTCATACTGGGTGGCTTAAATAACAGATATTTGTTTTCTCAGCTCTGGTGGCTGGAAGTTCAGATTAAAATGCTGTTAGTGTTGGTCTCTGACAGAACCTTTCTCCTTGGCTTGGAGATGGTTTGCCTTACCACTGTGTCCTCACAGGGTATGTCCTTTCTTTGGGTAAATACTTGGTGTTTATTCATTTTCGATAGTGACACCAGTCCTACTGGATTCGGCCATACTCTATGACTTTTAATAACTTACTTACCCCTGCAAAGTTCTTAACACCAATTACAGTCACCCTGGGGACAGGGTTTTAACATATGAATTTTAAGGGGGATACAATTCAGCCCAAAACATTTCCAATCATATCTGTTACTTTTGTCTATCATTTGTTCTTTTGGCAAAACAGTTTTGTTTCATTTCTGACCTCTAAGGGTGTTCCAGGTTAGCACATTCTTGTCCTTATACTTTTCATACATATTTTACCACTGAAAAACTGAAGTTTGGTGAATAGACCCAACTTCAGTCTTGATTTGCATTGCCTTCAGTGTTTTAGAACTTACATTCCTGCACAGACCAGTCTCTGTGTCCAAGCTCTCAGTTTTGGAAACATGTCTCAAGCCATATGCTACTGTCCTTGAATATTTCCAACAATCAACTGCCCAAAATGCCCACTGCTTCTCTGATTAGATCCCTGGTCATTTTATAGAGTGGTTTCTGGGTCAGGATCCCATCTAGGAGGCGAACCTTTCCACTGGTGTCAGCCTGCTAGCCTTATCAACTTGTTCAATCTTTCTTTAAAAAGTAGTCAGTCTGCATGTTCTATTCCCCACTCTGTCTCTGGTGAATCCTCTCACCCACCAGGATACAGTACCTCTGGCCTGCACCCCAGTTCTTAATAAATAAATGATTTTAAAAAATGAAGGGCCAAGGTGGAGGATGGAAAGCAAATTTGGTGGAGATTGTGATGTAGTACATAATACAGATATTCAAGTCTAGTGCTGTCATCTGATCCGAAAACTATATAAAGTTGCAAAACAATGATAATTCAAAAACATTAAATAAAAATTGAAAATAGTGGATATACATTAGCAAGGAAATAAGCATAATTATATTGTTGTTAAATTGACCAGTTCATCTGACATTCAGCAATAAAAGCAGAGATACGGTAAGGTATGTGTTCAGTGAATGTCAATTCTGCTTCAGATTCAGTGGTTAAAGTGAATTGGACCAATGCAAAATGAGTAAGTTGCATTCAATAACTTTATTTTATTTTTATTTATTTTTAAAGATATATTTATTTATGCATAGAAGAACTGGGATGTAGGCTAGAGGTGAGGGGGCTAAGAGGATTGACCAGACACAGAGTGGGGAGCAGAACAGGCAAACTGAATGAAACACACTGCTGAGGGGAGCAGTGGTTGAGACAGGAGAGGTCTGCTGCGCCATGTGGGTTAGTTCCCTGGCTGGGGATTGAACTCAGGTCTAGAGGTGATAGCACTGAGACTTAACCCCTACACCACCTGGGGGTGGGGGGGGCTGCATTTGATAACTTTAAAGACAACCTTTACATTAGGCATCATGGCTGTGTGATTAAAATGACCACTGACATCTTTATGTGGTTTTCAGTTATACTTTTTAAAAAATTACTTCTCATAATAATTTTTGCAAAGTGAGAAACAGACATAGGTAGTTATACGACTTGGCTAGGATCATTCAGCTATTAAATGATTAAACCTAACTTAAACCTAATTGCTTTCTACTGAAATTCAATAATTAACTCATTCAACATTGACTGCTTGCCAAATGGAGACAGACATTAATATGACAATAAAAATAGACTGTAGGATTGCAAACCTGAGAATTATTTATGTTTCTATTAATTTAGGCTTTTTCGTGTATGAAATTTCACTAGCCATCCAATTCACCTGTTTATAGTGTTTAATAATCCATAAATCCAATCCATAATTAATATGACTACATTGCCTTTCTTTTCAATTAACACAGTGAAATGAATAACAAAAATGCATACAACTAAATGACAAAATTCCTGTTTTTATCAGAAAATGTGTATTTCAGACAGACAGAGCTTAGAAACCCTGGCAGAATTTATATCCAGACCTGCCCTCTAGACTCTGGTGAGAAGACAGAAATATTTATGGTGAAAAGTAGGGGAACCTTTAAGGCTGTGATTGGCCAAGAAAATTAAAGGATTCAGAATTTCAGCCATGGGAGGGACAAAGTAGTTAAGACAAAGAGGGGCATCTCCTTCATAGGGATGGGCTAGAGACTGATACAAGAAGGTTTTTTTTTATTTATTTATCCATACCAGAGCTGGGGTACAGGCCAGAGGTGTGGGGGATGAGAGGATTCACAAGAAACAGAGTGGGAAGCAGAACAGGCAGACTGAAATACACTGCTGAGGGGAGCAGCGGGCAAGGCAGGAAAGGTGTGTTGTGCCATGTGGGTAGCTCCCTGGCCAGGGATCCAACTTGTTCTGCTGTGACTGTGGACTGCTTCATAGGTTGCATCTTAACCCCTTGCACCACCAGGGAGGCCCTGATGCAAGAAGTTTTTTTTTTTTTTTAAAGCATTGTTTTTAGTTGCCTGTTGATTTTACTTTATTATAATTAGTCTTTTTCCTGATCCTTTATTTAGGTTTTCTAGGTTCCTGCTATGAGTGAGACTATCTAGTATTTTTTTCTGTCTGGCTTATTTCACTGAGCATGATCCCCTCTAGCTCCACCCATGTTGCTATAAATGGCATGAGTTTATCTTTTTCGATTGCTGAATAATATTCCATTGTGTATATGTACTACATACAGCTGAAAAGCATGAACCTATATACCCCCAAATCAGTTACATTGTTGTAAATTATTATTATCTTAATAAAATAATTTAAAAAAGCATTTAGTTTAAGAGAGAAGCTACTATAATGACTGACATTTCTTTTGGAAATAATTTATGCTGTTCACCATTAAGTGCCACTACAGTGGGAACTGAATAATACCATGCACCCGGTTTCCAAAAAACTATTCATGGCTTGAAACACATTTTAATTTTTGACTATTACTTTTCCATGTCAACCTAAGACTGTAGGAACAAGCTTCCCAAATCCAGTAAGGACAATAAATTCCAGAGCTAAATGTTGGTGTCTGCTATCAAAGGCATGGAAAGTACATGTCAGCGTGTATTCTTCATACCATCAGCCCCAAAGAGTAGAAGAAACTCCCTAAACTTTCCTTCAGTACCTCATCGCAAACACTAGATTTCACCATCTTGAATATATGTCTATTCTTTATACTTTAAGGTATAATATTCTTTAATTCATCACCTTTAATATTTGACTTTTTGTTACTTTTATAATTGTTTAAAAATCAAGTTATCTTCATTCTACTCAGGTGCAGCACTTGGATCTAAATATTTATTGTCTCCATCATTTATAGTCATCAAAATATCAGCAGCATATTTTTTCTATCTTTATAAGAAAATGCTGAGTTTATCTGATCTTCTCACAATTGTCCCAAGCCATTGCTAGTATTTTGTTTCACTTATGGTTCTATGTTCAATAATATTTTAATGATTGGTAGAGGAATCATCAGCATATTTCTTTGTAATAAACTCCTCCTTTTACAAATCATCCATTCAATACAATATTAAATACCTACCCTATGTCATCTATTTATGAACCATATAATTCAGCAACATGTTGATTTTTCCTTTTTCAAAGGAGATTTATTTTGTCTTGCTGCATGAGAATCAAGAAAGATTAAAAGCCTATGCACACAAGCAAATAGTTACCAGAAAAGCTTTTTATGATACATGATTCTAACATGTCAGAAGAAAATTGCATTGAAAATGATGTAGTCTAAATAATAAGAAATACATTTGAAATTGAAAATTAAATATGCTTTTGCATATCCTGATATGCTACTTCTCTTGCCTCATTTGCATGCAAATAATGGTTCAATCGCTATTTTAATTGCTATATTCTCCCAAAAGCAAGGAAAGAAATTTCAAAATATATGTATTATTTTGTATGGGGAAGAATGTTAATATTCACAAAATAATTACCTAATTTACATAGTGATTAGACTC
Organism: Talpa europaea; assembly: GCF_964194135.1. Taxonomy (NCBI): domain Eukaryota; kingdom Metazoa; phylum Chordata; class Mammalia; order Eulipotyphla; family Talpidae; genus Talpa; species Talpa europaea. The sequence continues at coordinate 8,268,061 of NC_140075.1, read as the reverse complement.
ATCTGCAATAAAGTATTTTTATAAATATACAGAGGAAACATTAGACATTGTGAAATTTGACAAGTGAAATATCAAGCAAATCTAATAAGTAAAATTGTATGCAGGTGAAAGACTTCTTGCTGCACCTCCCCCTGCAGTGACCTTTAGGGCTAATGGCTTTCGCCACAGTCCCTAGGTCCGTCCGCTGGGCAAGGAACCAGTGCGCAGGGGGGTACAGCAAAATTCCCTGAAGACATAGATAAGGCAGACGCCTATCAAAAGATAACGACCACCAGGAGCCACCACAAGAATGCTGACCAAAAGGAGCCTTATCTTGTCTCCTCAGACCTACAAACTTTATCCCTTCACTCTCTTTCTAAAACTTCTTCCTTCTCCTCTGTAAAGGTCATTGATTGCTAAATTAAAGAAACATATGAAATCTAGTAACAAGGTTGACTCAAATGAAACACCACTAAACCTTGTGTAACAACAAAATTGTTAGTTCAATAATTGCTGTTATATGTTAAAATTCCTTAGCTTTGATCCCTAATGAAAAAATGTTATTCCATAAAAAAATAATAAGTGCACCTGTTATAATTAATAATGATTAATTAATTTGGTGGTTAGCTAGGGGAAAATGTAATTATATGAAACAAAAGACAAAACTAATGGTCTGACTGCTTAGGAATGTGCCTAGATCCAAATGTAACTCTCGACATAAATCACTGCCTTGTCAATGATAAGTTAAACCTATGAGCCAACTCGTTTAGTTCACTGATAACCAATTCTATGCCTTTAGAAAAACATATATATACTGGCCACTAACTTAAATAGAATTACACTCAGATTTTCACTCTCTTGAAGTGTGTCTGTTTGTCATTTCTTTCGCTGACTCCCTGACCACCCTGCGCAGTCTCTCAACACTGAGACGGCCTCATCATCTACTGCTGTGCTGGTCCGTGGCAACATCTAATACATTATTTTTAATATAACTTTATTGCTAATGTCAGAATAATAAGTCAAATCCTTAAGCATTCTGTGCATCATATTTGGTTTGTGAGAGTGGGGAAAGCAAATATAATGTTGTTAAAAAATATTGAACATGATCAAACACATCTGAAAGAGATCAATTCCTTAGGGAAGAATTTCTACCTACATAATTTCAAGTGGAGTAATCTGTTTTCTAATTAGCAAGGAAAAAAAATCCCCTGTATCTGACCTTGAATTCTAAAATATTAGCTCTGAGGGAATATTTACAATCCAAAACTCAGATGCATAATGTAAATACGGACATGACTTTTACTGTTGTTAAGGTTCTTTTTAAATCATTCTTAGCCATAATCAGCCTCTGTTGACTGACATTTATAGTATGGAAATTGGCTGGAATACAAATCCAATGGCGTTTGAAATTAGAAAACACATTACTGAGGAGGCAGGTTAAATATTTGTGATGTTCAAAGTCATTTTTCTTGGGAGAACCAATACCTTTGTTCATTTTGATCAAGATTATATACTAAATGAGTTTTACATGTTGAAATTATTTTAGTTCTCTAATGCTGCGTCCTTTGTCATTTTATATGCAGTTATTATTTATTTCAGAGAAATGTACTTTCCAGCTTTCAATGTTTTAAGTATGATAAAGGAGGGCAGACTTTAGGATTTAAACATGAAGAATTTGTAAGGTAGATATGTTTGTTACCTGAACACTAAGTGCTTGTATCCATAATTGATTGTCCTGATTATAAACAATCTGTTCACATATTTCTTTGTGGGTTTACAGTGATGTAGACACAACAATTAAAACATGAACAGGAGGCTGAACAAGGAAGATAAAGAATGCAGAGTCTTAATGAAAAATTCCAGTTCACAACATTTTCTCCCAGAATCCAGGACAAGGGATTCCTGAGCTTCTGGGAGAATAGTAAGATACTGTCTAGACTTGGGAACTGCAATTATAAGGAAGAGGACATGGGGGCCTCCCTGGTGGTGCAAGCAGTTAAGACGTAACCTATGAAGCTATCGGCAGCCACTGCACCCCACACACCTATGACCTGTACCCCAGTTCTTATATGCATTAAATGAATAAATCTTTAAAAAAAAAGAGGTCACTGCAATGAAATCTATTGGGATTTTAGAGTCAGCCAGACCTGCAATGAAAACTTGATCCTCATTCATATTCTGATTGTAGGAACTTCTGACTATTCAGAAGTTTAGGCTTATGTGAAATGAGAATGAAGACAGTATCTGCCAGGATGATAGTGAGGATTAAATTAGATTGTTAATGATCATAAAGTCTGCACGTGACCCCATTAAAAATAATGGCAAATATGAATGTTGTAGAAGGTTCAGACTCCTGGGGTGTTTATCCCTTTAGCAACTCACTTTCACAATCCTTTGATGTAACAATGGTTTGGTATCTGTGATTGTTTCTATGGTATGTTTAAGAAAGCTGACAGTTAACATTCACAAGGACACAGATCAATGTATGTATTCTGAAATAGTAAATCAATGCAATAAAACTCTATGTGATTATAAATGACTGGACATCCTGCCAAATGTATATTTATCTCTTTATTTCTACTTATTCATTGTCCAGGAGCTGAGGATAACTCCTCAAATAAAGTAGAATTACACCAGACATATAGTAGTGGCTGAAATTTATATTATAAATGGAAATTTCTTAAAAGTGGACAATGTAAGAAAATTCTGAATTTCAGTCTTCTAGGACACTGAAGAAGTCTCTCTGATGGGAAAGAGCCCGGGAAATTGACACTCAAGAGTAATCCTGTATGAAGTCACACAGAGCATGGGAAATGTGGAGATACGTCCAAATACTGAATAATTCTGCAAGGCTTTTGTAACCTTGATATCAAAACCAAAAATAAAGTATATTGCACAGGCCCAACGAAAAGTCCACTGTCAGGCTAAATCCTGCATAAGTGGACTTTTTCCAAAGAATGCAAGGGGTTTTGGCACTACAAAATCTAGAAATCTAACACTCTCTTAAAAGATTAAAGGAGAAAACACACAGATTCAGGAAAGAATCTGACATTAGCATCCATTAGTAATTAGATTTTGTCCCACACTAACATTAAAAAGGAATTTTCCTAACTGAATAACCAGCGTCTGTAGAAAATCTCAGTCAAGAAGGAACCATTCAACATAAAGTGTCAGGACAATTGTTTATTCTAGAAAAATACATTTTGAAAATGCTGCTTATTTTTTATGATGGATTTGTCATGAAACTCAGAGCAAATGTCATAAATTGTCTATGGAACCTGCCCAAACCTGCTTTAATTAAGAATGCCAGGATTTTTGGAGATGGTACAGGACAGAGGTGAAAGGTCAGCAGAAAACATCATACCGTATAACAGCCCTGTCCATCAGAAATACAAAGCAAACCACATGCCTATTATAAATTTACTGGTAGCCACATTAAAAACAACAAACAGGTAAAGATATGTGGCTGGTGGCTGCCACATTGGTGCATTGCACAGCACAGTTGTAAAAGCCCCAAGGGCCTAATGAAGAAACCAGACTTGCATGTCAATAAAGGGTAGATCAATACGTGCCCACTATCAAAGAAATAATTGTGAGTATATTGTTCCTCAAACACACTAGCACTTCATTCCCTCTATTCTGGGATTTTATTATTCCCCATTTTCCTTTTGAAAAATATGGGGTGAGGGCCTCCCCAGTGGTGCAAGTGGTTAAGTCCCAGCACTATGAGGCTATTTGTAGCCACTGTAGCACAAGTTCAATCCCCGGCCAGGGAGGTGACTCACATGGCGCAACAGACCTCTCCTATCTCACTTGCTGCTCCCCTCAGGAGCGTATATATCAGCCAGTCTGCCTGTTCTGCTACCCACTCTGTCCCCATGCACATCTGGCCTACACCCCAGTTCTTGTATGCATCAGTAAATGAAAATAAATCTTTAAAAAATAAAGGGTGAAATGACATGACTTTATTCTGAATTTATAATTTCAGAATTTACAAGCGTAATTGGACCCCATCAAACATGCTTTTAAGAAATGATCTTAGCAACTGCATTATATTCTGTATGGATTTTTGTTCATTTTTATTTTATTTTTCACATTTATTTAAATTGTATTTTTTATATCCCCCATACAATTACAACCCCCTTATTTTGACTCCAAGCCCTCCTTTCCCCGCCCCCCAGCCCCCAAAGAGTGTCTCTGGTTCATAGTTGTTTGTTGATTTTGATATTTTCTTTCTTATAGTTATTCTTTTTCCTGGTCCCTTATATAAGTTTTCTAGATTCCTGCTATGAGTGAGACCATCTGATATTTTTCTTTTTCTTTCTGGCTTATCTCACTGAGCATGAGCATGATCCCTTCCAGCTCCATCCATGTTGCTGCAAACTGCATGAGTTTATCTTTTTTGAATGCTGAGTAATATTCCATGGTGTATATGTCCCACATCTTCTTGATCCAGTCATCTATTTTTGGGCATTTGGGCTGTTTCCAAAGCTTAGCTATTGTTAACAGTGCTGCTATAAACATAGGGGTGCAGGTGCTCTTTGGAATTAATGTTTCTGTGTCCTTAGGGTAAATACCTAGGAGTGGAACTGCTGGATCATATGGAAGTTCTATACTTAGTTGGTCAAGTAATCTCCACACAACTCTCCATATTGGCTGGACCAGTTTGCACAACATTTGTTGTTGCTAGTTTTTTTTTAATATGTGCCATTCTCACTGGTGTAAGATGGTATCTCATGGTAGTTTTGATTTGCATTTCCCTGATGACAAGTGATGTTGAACATTTTTTTGTATGCCTGTTGGCCATTTGCATTTCCTCTTCAGAGAAGTTTCTTTTTAGCTCTTCTGCCCATTTTTTTGACTGGGTTATTTTCTTTGTTTTTGTTGAATCTCATCAGCTCTTGTAGATTTTTGTGATCAGTCCTTTATCATTAGTGTTGTGTGCAAAAATGTTCTCCCAGTGGGTGGGGATTTTTGATCATTTTTAAAAAGAAAATCTCTGACCGTTAGTCTCTGGTATTATTTGTCTATACTGCAACAGTGTCTTGATAAAGTCCTGTTATAATAATCTGTGTGCCAGGATGGGACAAAGATGCTTTTCAGAAAGGTTGTACTACAGGTAGCCATCAGAGAGTGCTCCTTTGCCACCCAAACCTATTGTGATTTAGAAAATTCCTTTTCCAGGTTAAGAAGTGGTGCATTGTTTCCCTTAGGTGTCTCCACGGCTCCATACAGAGTGGAAAGAAATTAGATAATGCAAAAGACTTACCAGATGGATATTCAATCAGTACTTTTGTGTAAAATTCTTTCTCTAAATTGAATATTGAAGAAATAGCTACATTGAACTTTTAAAATTAACATCTTTGTTTTCTAGCACCCTTCCCTGCCATGACTGCCCAGCTCTAAGGAAAAGAAGGATGGAGTGTGTGTTGGATGTGTTTACAGAACACATGACAGTAAGCATTAAGAATAACCCCAAAATAATTGGCTGAAAGCAAATAATTTTCAGTGCCCTTGATTCAAGATTTGAGATAACAAATTACCTTTTTAACAAGAAACAGACTTTGTGTTTAAATCTTGTCTTCTTTTAGAGGCTGCAACTATTGAGAACACTCATTTGTTGCTTTCCAGATCAAGTCTCCTATTGATGTTTCTTGTTACTCTAAATCTTGACCTTCCATTTGTGTTTAAGTCCCTTTATAATCAACTTTCACCCTGGCTGGGTAAAGATATACCCCCTACTCACTAATATACAGAGCCTCCCCCTATCTGCGTATCCTGCACTATTATGCACTGTGTGATGTTATCAGTGACACTTACTAGACAGTCATTCCCTAGCAATGCTCTCTCTTTTCCTGCAATTTGTTCAAATTCTGCCCAGCTTTGGAGGTGCAGTTGATATCCAGGGTTTTGTTAGCACTGGGGACAAGAGTAGGCATTTTCAGTTTAAATAATGGGATATAGAAAGGTACTGTTAAAATCTGGGAAGAGTCATGGAATGTGCCATATTAAGAAAACTATAGGCTTGGAACCAAGGAAGTGTTTGGGGTATCTATAGTATGTTGTTGGTATTGTAATTTGGAAGGAGAGAGTAATTTTTGGATTTGCACAGATTGATCTTTGGTAGATGATGCCCAAGGCATTGTCATTGGAGGGAAAACAGATTGTAAATTCTTAATCCTATTCTATGGAATTTTGGGGGCAATTGTTGGTAGTGTTTCCAGGTTGTTCTGACTCAGATGTCTTCGTCTTCGATTTCACTGTATATTGGGGTTGACCATAATGACAATGGAATTTGAGTACCTATCTACTGACTGTAGAGATGTTGATATGGATATGTGATTAGTAACGTGGTGTTAGGTCACAAATGAAAAAAAAAATGTAAGAGGTGACAGGATCCATAAATGTGGGCTTTAAAGATGGAATATTCCAGAAATGGGGACTTTCATGACCTTAATCACTTCAAGTAATAAAAGTCTTCTATGTTGTGATATATAGACAGTTGGGGAATATGTATGGTAAGCACAGCAGAAGGTGCTGGTAGTTGGGGAGGTAACATACATCTGAAGAGGTGTGAACATAACCCCCTAAATCATATCCAGTGTTGTCAACCAATATGACATCACAAAAGAAAAAACAAAATGTCTGATATTTCACTTTCAAAAACGAAAAGAACTACTAATGTATATTCACACTGGGAAAGAAAATAAGTATTTGAATCAATAGTGCTGAATTATAAATACTACATTGTAAGAATTTCTTAGCTAAATATGATTTATCATCAGGATGACCATACATCCCCATTTGCTTTGGGCAGTTCAAATTTATACCTGCTGTCCCTGTATATTATTAATTGTACCTCTTTATTCTCATAGTTGTTTCTATTTGGATGGTAAATAATAGGGACACTGTGCTAATTCCTACTGAGCATTTATTACATGACTGGTGATATTCTGAATGACCTCTGAATTAATTTCTCTACACAACACCCTCATAAGATAGTAAAATCATTTTTTTTTTTTAATGAGCAAACAGAATCCCAAGGATTAGCATTCAGAGGATCTCACAACTATGAAGTTAAATCAGCTATATAGGCTACCAATAGAGAATTCAGGCAGATTTTAATGAATTCTAACATAGAATCATTGAGAACAGTTAAAATTGTTCTTTTGGTAAGGGAGTTAGAAAGTATACGGAGATTTTTCCACAGGGTAAAAATAAAAAAAAAAAAATATTTCAATCAATGACACCTATTCTTTGCTAAACAAAACAAAGGCTCTGTGATAGGATGAGCATAAATAGTTGGGTGGGGGTTGAGGTGTGCAGGAGGCAGGATTGGGAGCAGGAGTTGATTCAGCTATGAAGAAGATGACATTTACAGTTCATTAACATAAGCCTCACTGCTCCTTGGAACACCAGAAAGCATCTTACAGTTCTTTAGTATCCTACAGGTACTTGGTATCCTGAAAGAGTTCTGAATAGGGTAGAAACAGAAGGTCAAAAACATAATTGATTTGGAGTAATTTGTCTTAGGTAAATAACTGTTCATACCCATACTCTTCTGAGAGGCTGTTAATCTAAATCAACCTGGTAGCTAGTTGTAAGATATTAACAATGGTGGTATTCCTTCTGGATAGAGTAATAGACTCCATTGATTCTACTCGATATACGTGCTCATCTGTGCTCAATAAATTCTTTATGAGTGAGTTTTGCAAGGGAGTAAATGCAGATCCAATCCATGAATAATCATGCCATAACAAATGCACCTTAGAAAATTTTAAATATCCAATTCAATTTGAATGAGTAGCACATTGAAAATGAATTGCATTTTTAAACAAACAGTCCATAATTGTTGATTCTTTGGGATCCCAACACCATGACTATTCCATACAAGTTTGTTCTTGTCCAAGCTGTGTGTAATGGTCCAGGTCACAATCCTTAGTTTACTTTTATAAAATTCCCTAATCTTTAATATAGAGGATGTTCAAAGTATGTGCTTCCTCATTGCATTTCTCAGAAAGTTTTATTTTCCCTCTGAAATGGTCAAATTTGTTGGATGCATGCTCTGTTTAAGAATGACTTCCTTGTTTCTTTGATTTTTTTACCTCAAAGTTCCATGTTCATATTTTGTTCTTTGACCTTAAAATTTGTGTTCTACATCTGGAACTAAAATGAAAGTAAACTCCAGTCTTTGGCTGAGTAATTTCATAAAGAGGATAAAAAATAAAAATAGCTTCCTCCAATGGGAGAAATATATGCCATCTTATTTTCTCTATAATGGCATAAACATTAAACTTGTTTGCAAGAACTCAGAAACACCTATAACAATGTCATCTTAATGAATAACTTTTCTCTCCTGTGAATCATAGTGGTTATAAATGGACATTTATATCTTATCAACTAAAATATTCTGGTTTAGCACCTGATAATTTATTTTTAAGTACCCAAAATATTTATTTTTATTTTTTATTTTAATTTAAATATTTTATTTTATATAATTCTTACAATTTTTTTCATCTTTGCACAATGTATGCATTTTCATTTTAGTTCTATTCCCCATACAATTGCACCCCCCCTTATTTTGACATTAGTCCTTCCTTTCCCCATCCCTCCCTACCCACTTCCCCCACAGTGTGTCTCTGGTTTATAGTTGCTTATTGATTTTGATTTTTACTTTGTATTGATTAGTCTTTTTCCTGGTCTCTTATTTAAGTTTTCTAAATTCCTGATATGAGTGAGACCATCTGGTATTTTTCTTTTTCTTTCTGGCTTATTTCGCCAAGCATGATCCCTTCCAGCGCCATCCATGTTGCTGCAAATGGCATGTGTTTATCTTTTTTGAATGCTGAGTAATATTCCATGGTGTTTATGTCCCACATCTTCTTGATCCAGTCATCTATTTTTGGGCATTTGGGTTGCTTCCATAGCTTAGCTATTGTAAATAGTGCTGCTATAAACATAGGGGTGCAGGTGCCCTTTGGAATTAATGTTTCTGTGTCCTCTGGGTAAATACCTAGGAGTGGAATTGCTGGATCATATGGAAGCTCTATCTTTAGTAGGTTGAGGAATCTCATACAGCTCTCCATAGTGGTTGGACCAGTTTGCACTCCCACCAGCAGTGCAGAAGAGTTCCTTTTTCTCCACAATCTCGCCAACATTTGTTGTTGATAGTTTTTTTTTTTTTAACATGTGCCAATTTTTAAATAGGTGAAGTAGGGGGCCTCCCTTGGTGGCACAGCAGTTGAGCGCTGGGCAGCCTGCAGCGCTGGTTTGTTCCCCAGCTGCCAGGGAGGATCCCACAAAAAAAAAAAAAAAGGTGAAGTAATATTAACGTACTTGCTTAACTCTAACACTGGGAACACACTTCCTACCTATTCCTAGTTTTTTTTTTTTTTAAGGTTTATTTATTTATTCATTTATACAAGCACTGGGTACAGTCAGAAGTGCAGGAGGGTGAGAGAATTCACCAGAGCCAGAGCAGGGAACAGAGCAGGCAGAAGGACCAAAGTACACTGCTGAGGGGAGCAGAGGGCGGCAGGAGAGGTCTGCGCGCCATGTGGGACCCTCCTCCAGTGGCCGGGGAGCAGCTGGGGATTGAACCGGCGCTGCAGAGGCTGCGGGCAGCTTTGCAACCCAGCGCTCAACGACTGCACCACCGGGGAGGCCCCTATTCCTAGTTCTTCAAGATGAAGATATGGACAAACATCTTGGTTGATTTCTAGGACATATATAATGTGTCCATATATAGAGAGATGATCTATATAGTAAATATTTTTTTGTTTATTGAACACAAATATTTCTTGGCTATCATACTGGAAAAGAAGGTTCAAAGATGAACCAAATAATGGGCCCTATTAGAAGGAGATTAAGGTCTTAAATATTAACATATTCTGATGAAAATATAGCCAACATTGAGATGTTTGCAAATTGAATCGCCCTCCCCTAGTGTTGTTATATTTTTAGGGGGGAGGAAAGAAGGAAGATGTTTTATTTTATGTAGTAAGTCTTTTTTTAAAAGATTTATTTGTTTGTTTATTTATTTATTTATTTATACAAGCACTGGATAGTCAGAAGCATGGGAGGGTGAGAGGATTCACCAGAGCCAGAGCAGGTAACAGAACAGGCAGAGTGACGAAATACACTGTTGAGGGGAGCAGTGGGTGCAACAGGAGAGGTCTACATGCCATGTGGGACCCTTGCAGGTGGCTGGGGATCGAACTGGTGCTGCAGAGGCTGCCAGCAGCTTCACAGCCCTGCGCTCAACCACTGAGCCACCAGGGGAGGTCCTATGTAGTAAATCTTTACTTAGCATTATTGATAGGTCCTTGGAAGCAGAGATTTAGGCGAAGGACATATATGAGGAAATCAACTTCACCATAGGTTAATTGATATAAACAAAAGTGAAGTTGTTATGACATATCTCTGCTCACAAAAATATTACCAAACTTCTAAAGAACCAAAGCACTTGTAATATTAAACAATAATTTTATTCATTCATTCATTTTTCCAAGCAACTTATTTTTTTCTTCAAGATCTGGGTTTGCCAGATGGTATCTCAGAAGTTCAAGGCCCAACATTGGGACCAAACTTGGATAGGAAGTCTTCCCACCACAGGACACACTCACACTGAGACTGCAGCAAGTTAGACATGAAAAAGACTGTCATGTACACCTCTTTGAGATATAGGAGGGGTGCAGAGCACCCAGAAAAAACCCACAGAAATGGGGACAATGTACAGGCCCCACACAGACAGTGACCCCTGGTAGGTCATTGAATGTCTTTCTTCACCAATATTATAAATAAACAACTTGAATAAAATGGCATTATTCAAGGACCTGCCGTGTGTGTGTGTGTGTGTGTGTGTGTGTATGTGTTTAGTTTACATATCATAGCAAGATTTTCTTTACAATAAAAGAAAGCAAAGTCCAAATTACTTTCTGAGAGCTTTATACTTATAGCAGTTACTATAGTGATATCTACATTCTTTCTAATGAGAAATGGTGAACTAATATAGGACTTACTGCCTTGGGGAACTTTCTAGAACATGGCATGGAGAGATGAAATCTATGCAGAAATCAGGAGTCTAGCTAAGCTAACTAGGCTAGCTCTGAATGTGCAGGAAGATATCTGAGACCAGTACTGTGGAGGCCCATTGAAATTCTGAGGCACAATAGAAATTGAAATTCTGGGGTAGGTAACCCAGGAGCACCCTGCAGCCCTCTAATTTCCATGCTATAAAAAGGGTCCGGTCATCTGTGTGCACAAAGGTAAAGGAGACTCTTAGTGTGAAAGAAATTTAATACAATTTATGCATATAAAGAGAGAAGAAAAGATTAATGTCACAGTAAAACACCCTAGATTTATCCATTCCCTGTAGGTAAATGCCTGGCTCAACAGGGTTGGCCCCAAACAGGGCCACTAAACTACAAAATCTTGCCATGAGTCTACCTCTTCAGTAAAACGAGTTGTACTAAAAAATTTAATGTATGTCCAGTACACTGAGCAGTGAAGATATAAAATTAATATTTTTGAACGAGTGATAAAGGAGAACAAACTTAGTCCAAAATACATAGATGAAAAGATATCATAAAGAACATAAATCAGTGAGGTAGATTCCAGGAAAATAATAGAGAAAAATCAACAAAGCAAACCCTAAATTCCATAACTACATTCTCTGATACACAAAAGCTGCAGGAAGATGTGACAAAACACAAATTCTAAAGACAGTCTTCTAAGTCTTTTCCCAAAAACTGATACAATGGAATACCCCTAGCAATAGTGTTTGCAGAAGAGCTATAAAAAGCCAAACTGTCAATCTCAACATTAAAAGGACTATCTCTGCTAATTTTATAGTCATTACAGAATAATAAGAGACAAGTAGAGAAAAGTTTATAAATATGATAATCAAAATAAAATAAAGATACCTCTTGAAACACACAATTTAATGAAACTGACACTATAATAGCCTGAATAGCCCTCAATCTAGTAAAGAAATCAACTACTTTTATTAAAAATGTAATGTATACCCATTACACTGAACAGTGAAGATATGAAATTAATACTTTTGAATGGGTGAATGAATAGCATGAAGTCTGCTTACAGTAAATACTAGAAATACAAAGTTGACAAAGAAAATTAGAAGTCTGGTTGGATACTATATTTGTTTCTTTCTGAAAGTCTTCACTCAAAACATTCAAAGTGTTAAATAGTATTAGCTATCATCGTTCCTAAGGTGCTGTGCTGAGGGTAACATAGATTTTTATTTTGCAGAAGTCCTCTGTGAGGGTGGAAGTCCCTAGGACTGGAAACATCTTAATAATAGATAATGTAATGTGAGTTAATCTACACAAATGGAAAACAGGGTCAGCTCCTAAAAGGGTGATACATGATAGCAAGGGAAGGGGAAAGAGACAATATAGGAACATAGGAAAATATCCAAGACAAAGAGCAAACCATGAATGGGAGTATGATTAATCTAGTGTCATTAGAATTTCATTGAAACAACCAAAGCCTTTTCCTTCAACCTTCACAACTACTGTATTATGCAATGAGAGTTTCTTAAAATGAAAAAAAAAAAAAGAGATCAATCCCACAAATTTTTGAAAAAAATCAATTATCCAATGGGAAAGATATGGATCACCATTGATTACATCCTGCCTGTGTTAGAGATGATAAATGGTGGCAGCCGTGGCATTGATCTGTGGGAAAGGCTTCCACTCGTCTTGCATGCCAAAATGGAGTTGCTCATGCCAAGCCCCACCAATGCTAGTATACAGACTAAGGGGTACTCTGGGGTTCCCACATCTGCACATTAAAGGGGTTCTGCCAACAACTGCACAAAGACAAAGTGTAAAAGACCTTTAAAAGGATTGGTGTGCTTACAGAGAAGAGAAGAGAAGAAAGGATAATATTACCCAAGGTTACCCACCCTCTATTGGGTAAGTATCTAGACAAACAGGGTTATCTCAAAGATGAGCCACTGAAACCTGAAAATTTGTCACAAGTGTAAGTCACCTTAGGAAGGGGACACAAGGGACAGGGTAATTCTGGGATAAACAAAGCAAAATCAAAGTACAAATCAAGATTATACTGAACATAATACCTTCTAGCTTCATCCATGTTGCTGTGAATGGCATGAGTTATCACTTATCACAGGAATATAGGGAAACCAAGTAAGACATCAGTGTAAAAAAATAATAACAATACAACACACAACAAAACTAAACAAAACTAGACAATTATAAACCAGAGACATCCTGCAGGGGAGGAGGAGGGAGAGGGACCAAAGGGAGGAAGGGAGGAGCACAGGGGACTGAGGTGATGGTGCACGGGTGCCCTGGGGAAGGAAACTATAAGGGGACTACACCTGAGGTGGGGGGGGCTTGTTTAAAAATGAACAATGATATAAAAAATAGGGCCTCCCTGGCGGTGCAGCGGTTGTGCGCTGGGTTGCAAAGCTGCCCGCAGCCTCTACAGTGCCGGTTCGATCCCCGGCTGCTCCCCGGCCACCAGAGGAAGGTCCCACATGGCGCGCAGACCTCTCCTGCCGCCCGCTGCTCCCCTCAGCAGTGTACTTTGGTCCTTCTGCCTGCTCTGCTCCCCGCTCTGGCTCTGGTGAATTCTCTGGTGAATTCTCTCTGGGGGGGGGGCATAGAACTGGGCCAGAGGTGCGGGGGTGGTGGTAGAGGGGTAAGAGGATTTACCAGAGACAAAGTAGGGAGCAGAACAGGTGGGTTTACTGAAATACAATGCTGTGGGGAGCAGCAGGCAAGACAGGAGAGGTCTATTGTGCCATATGTGGGTTAGCTCCCTGACTGGGGATGGAACTCAGCCATAGTGGTGATAGCACTGAGACTTAACCCCTAAGCTACCAGGGAGACCCTAAAATAAATCTAATTATGAAAATTTCCAATATTATTAATCTCTAAAGTTAGTGAAAACATACTTATACAGGAGAATAAAAATTGAAAGAAATTTAAGATTTAATTTGTCTAGACTGCCTACCAGTTTGGAATTTCTTTGACTTTATCCCTAGTATTTGATTTATAAATCAGCTTCTGCTTAAGAAGCCTTAGGGACTTGAAGTACATGAGACACAATTCTTACTTTTCTTAGTCCTGCCTTCCCATGATTAGAAATCATGGTTCTTAAATGATTCCTGTTTGGCCTTATCAGATAATACCTCCACTAGACTGGATTCTACTTCCTTTACTCAGCACATGGCTGGATTGTAATAGACTCTTACACATTTATTTTAAAAACTGCTTGAGTACTGTCTTGAGCTCTGTCGAGCTATGGGGATATAGGCAGTGGGACTATTGTGTCAACAAAGTAGACATGATCTATTCTTAGATTATAATCCATTGGGTAAGATAGACATTGAATAAAATTTTACAGGTATTATGTTATGATGATGTTCTAATGGAGAGGTACAAGGATCTACCATGTGAGAATTAAATAGACAACCTTGTTTAGAAAGATTTCTAGGAGGGGATTACATTTAAATTGAACTCTGACAAATGATATATAAGTAACTGGTCAATATACATGAGAATTATATGGGAATTTAATAAATATTCATCTTCAATTTATTTACATATTATTGAGTAGCTACCTGTGCCATGTGGTGAAGTAATTGTGAGGGGGGGTAACTGAATATTATAATAGAACACACTTTGTATGTGTTATGTGTTACAGACATATCAAAACAAAAGGTGAAGTTTTGGGTGTGTTTGTATCATATAGAGGCAAAAGTAATTAAAACTTACACATGGAAGAATTGCAATAGAAAGGAAATCCTCTTTGAATGTTCAGAAGCTACTACTTAGAACAGTAGGAACACCACCCCTACAAATGTCAGAAGCTACTCATGTCACAGAATAAAATATAAAGACTCCTGCAGAACAACAGCCTATCAATGTACATGATTTTAGGTTGCAGCACACAGAACCATTGTCAGGACCCACCCTATCAAGGAAAACTAGGAAAGGTTGGTGGAAAGACATTTAATAGCACATGTGATCTTTGTCAGCTGCAGCAGATCCAAATTTCCCATACAGATTTGAAAAAAAAAAAAAAAAACCAGACACAGATTCAAACTCAAGTTGTGACAAATATCCCTAACCTTTATTCCTTCCATGTTTGATAAAGCACCAAACACAAACAAAAAGCAATTTTGTCTTCCTTCTACCCCCTTTACAAATATTAACAGCGTACACAACAAAAGAACATTACAACTAGCCTATTACCTCTTCCATTTCATTCCACTTTTCCCTTGCCCTTCCCTAGGCAAAAGTGTTACTATGGTTTTATAGTTGTTAGCGTATAAGGAAAGTGTTTAAGGGGAAAGAAAATACTCAAGAACAAGGATGTATGCCTGATCAAGAAGAGCTTTTTTTGGAAAAAAAAATATTTATTTATAATTACAAGAACTGGGGTACAGGTCAGAGGTGTGGGAGGTGAGAGGATTCACCAGAGACAGTGGGGAGCAGAACAGCAGACTGACTGAAATACACTGCTGAGGGGAGCAGCAGGCAAGACTGGAGAGTTCTGCTGCACCATGTGGGTAGCTCCCTGGCCGGGGATCAAACTCACTCTGCAGAGGCTGCGGATAGCTTCACAGCGCTATGAAGAAGAGCTTATTTTACCTCTGCCTGTGTACCAGGCACAAACCAGGAAGCAGCCATTTCCTTTGGCAGTAACCTCTTATATATCCATGTGGATTTTTTCTAAAGAAAGGTCTGACATTGCTGGTATGAAAAGAAGTCAGACTTAGAAACTTTCTTGGACTTTACATTCTCAGGTTACACTCTGGCAATGACAATTTTGTTTCTAAAGAAAGGTCAATTAAAGAATCCTGAAGGATGCAAGATTTCTAACATCCTAAAATGTCTTGTCCTCACTTCCTAGCAATAAAGAATTGATCCTTTTTTACTTCAGATAGAGAATGGTTTAGGAACCAAATGTTTCATTACCTCAGTCATAAAACATTTTTAGAGGTGAGAGGGAGTTTTTAATCTACCTTCATCATTTACAGATGAGGAAACTGAAGTTGAAAGAGTTAAATAATGTATGCAGGGTCACAAAGTAGGCAATGCTGGAGCCCAGAAGCAAAGCCAATTTATTCTGAGCTACATTCTACCACAATGAGGTGCTCATTTTTCTTCCTAATCTGGGTCTCTTTAATCCTTGGCACAAAGTCCTTAAATAACACCCTCCTCCAAAAGCATAAGAATGTCTTTTTATGGGCCTCCCCGGTGGCGCAGCGGTTGAGCGCTGGGTTGCGAAGCTGCCCGCGGCCTCTGCGGTGCCGGTTCCATCCCCGGCTGCTCCCCGGCCACCAGAGGAGGGTCCCACATGGCGTGCAGACCTCTCCTGCCGCCCGCTGCTCCCCTCAGCAGTGTACTTCTGTCCTTCCGCCTGCTCTGCTCCCCGCTCTGGCTCTGGTGAATTCTCTCACCCTCCCGCGCTTCTGACTGTACCCAGTGCATGTATAAACAAAACAAACAAACAAACCAGCAAACAAATAAATAAAGCATGCCTCTATAAAAAAAAAAAAGAATGTCTTTTTATGCCCAACAGAACAGAAGGATACTCCTTATGGGATAAAACCCAGCTTATTAGAATTATCTTGGATGGACCTCCCCTGGTGGCACAGCGGTTGAGCGCTGGGCTGCGAGGCTGCCCGCAGCCTCTGCAGCGCCGGTTCGTTCCCTGGCCACAGGCGAGGGTCCCGAAAAAAAAAAAATATATATATATATATATATATTATATAAATAATTATCTTGGATGACAATCACAATTTAGCAAATTTGGGATAGAATAGGCAATAACTTTTTTTTTTAGAAGCCTCCCCTATACCACCTCAATTTCCTAATTCTTCCTTGTTTACAAGAACTAAAATTTCAACATCAAGAACTCTCCCTTATCCAAATGGGGGAAAAAAGCAAAAAAAAAAAAAAAAGAATAAGAAGGAAAGCAATAGAATCAAGACGTAAGTGACATTCAATCTAACGGATGTTTTCATCTTAATTCAGGTATTTTATTTCTTCCATTTCAGTAACTAGATGTACACATGATACCTTTCCCTGATATCCTGATACAGGCATAAACAATCCACATTCTAAAGAGAAAAATAAGCTTCATCGTATACAGGCCATGGAAAGGCTATAGAAAGAACATTAAGAGCAATAAAGAGGAGATCATCTCCCAGGCCAGCTCCTATCACTCATTAGGTCTGACAGTCCCAACCTTCCTTGGAAACACATTGAGAGGTATCCACACTCAGAACCGGAGAGCTCACTTGATCTTTAAACAGGAGAGTACTTGTGGTCCACCAAAGTATAAAACTCCAAGAATGCTGTGGCAACTGGAAATAACCATGAATAGAGATAAAGACATACACTGACAAGATTTATGACCAATTAAACAGCTTTTGGGCTTCACTGTAGTCCTTTCTATTATTTGTTAATATTCACCTAGAAAAGTTCTTCTTTGGGTTACATTACTCAAAATTTTCCTATATCTTCTCCTACCTCCAAAGCCAGGTCTGAGTTTCCAAAACAGGCTTTTCCTTCCTTCTCTTACTCCTTGGGTTTCCTAAAATTCTAACCCTAGACTATTTCTCCCCTCAGTTATTCCTTCACCAATCTCCTCACTGATAATATCAAATATGTGCCTCCTATCCTGATCTCTCTTTCAGAGCTCCAGGCTCACATTTCCTACTAAATTTATCCCCCTACCTTCTATGCTCTCCACAGCATTAACACTGTCCTAGTCCTCCAAGGTGACATAGAAATCCTAATCACAATTGGGCTCTTCTCTCCTTTTCCCTCATATTACATCCAATCTAATACCAAACTTCTTAATTAAAGCACAATTCCATTCATAGCTTTCCATTCCCAAGCTGTTGCCTTATTTTCCCTCTCCTAGTCATGGATGACAACAACTTCCTAACCAGTCTGCCATGTCACACCAAGCTAGTGTTACCAAGCAGAATGGACTTGTCCCCCTAAGTTGCAACTCAATCATGTCACTTGTCTTCCTCATTTGATGGGACTTTCATTGTCTACTGATATAAATATAAATTCCTTAGGAAGGCAAATCTTAAAAGACAAGCTAAAGTACCTTTATGAGTAGTCAAGTTAATGGAAATGCTAACGCAGAATGCCTAAAGACTGCAATTTCCTGCTTCATTTGTGACATCTCAGTAGTGCTTCTAAAACTTTAATGTGTATATAAATAACCTGAAGGGCTTGTTAAAACAGATTTTTGGGCAAACTCGCAGATATTTTGACCCAGTGGGTCTGAAATGGGGGAGAATATTAATTTCTCATAAGTAAATGTTGTTTAACTTTGAATAGCTCTGATATAGATTATATTCCATTTATCTTAGTATGTTCTTAGCCATGTTTCTTATTTTTCTTCCTATCCCAATCTATCCTGTCACCTATCTTCTATTCAGAGACCATGTGTTTCATAATTGGCATGTGACCCAGATTTGCTGAAAGCCTTCCCAGTCATTACTTCAAGCATGAAATATAATGATTCTAGCCAGTGAACCAGTGGGTATAGTATGCCAAAGAACTTTGGAAAAGGCATTCGTCACTGAGAAAAGAGATATATGAGAAGAAATCGAACCTTCAGCACCATTGGACATAAAAAGTAAATGCCCACACCTCATCTGAATGAGACAAATATTTCCGAGAACAGAACAGAAAGGTGTAGTCTTTGTACTATTAACCAATATATAACCAACCCTGGAACATCCTACTTCAAGATTTATGTGATAGAAGTCTCTCATTTTTAAAGACACCTGAATTGATACTGTTCTGCTCCATTATATTAAAACAACCTATTATAAGATTGTTCCAAAACACACATATCAAGTGGGCTCAGCTGTGGATTACAAAATCATGAGAATCATCCCAACTTCTAGGAAAGCTCCCTGATCCTTCGCTGCCAAAGGTTGAAATTCTGTGACATGAGTAGTTTCTGACATTTGTAGGGGTGGTGTTCCTACTGTTCTAAGTAGTAGCTTCTGAACATTCAAAGAGGATTTCCTTTCTATTGCAATTCTTCCGTGTGTAAGTTTTAATTACTTTTGCCTCTATATGATACAAACACACCCAAAACTTCACCTTTTGTTTTGATATGTCTGTAACACATAACACATACAAAGTGTGTTCTATTATGACATTCAGTTACCCCCCCTCACAATTACTTCACCACATGGCACAGGTAGCTACTCAATAATACGTAAATAAATTGAAGATGAATATTTATTAAATTCCCATATAATTCTCATGTATATTGACCAGTTACTTATATATCATTTGTCAGAGTTCAATTTAAATGTAATCCCCTCCTAGAAATCTTTCTAAACAAGGTTGTCTATTTAATTCTCACATGGTAGATCCTTGTACCTCTCCATTAGAACATCATCATAACATAATACCTGTAAAATTTTATTCAATGTCTATCTTACCCAATGGATTATAATCTAAGAATAGATCATGTCTACTTTGTTGACACAATAGTCCCACTGCCTATATCCCCATAGCTCGACAGAGCTCAAGACAGTACTCAAGCAGTTTTTAAAATAAATGTGTAAGAGTCTATTACAATCCAGCCATGTGCTGAGTAAAGGAAGTAGAATCCAGTCTAGTGGAGGTATTATCTGATAAGGCCAAACAGGAATCATTTAAGAACCATGATTTCTAATCATGGGAAGGCAGGACTAAGAAAAGTAAGAATTGTGTCTCATGTACTTCAAGTCCCTAAGGCTTCTTAAGCAGAAGCTGATTTATAAATCAAATACTAGGGATAAAGTCAAAGAAATTCCAAACTGGTAGGCAGTCTAGACAAATTAAATCTTAAATTTCTTTCAATTTTTATTCTCCTGTATAAGTATGTTTTCACTAACTTTAGAGATTAATAATATTGGAAATTTTCATAATTAGATTTATTTTAGGGTCTCCCTGGTAGCTTAGGGGTTAAGTCTCAGTGCTATCACCACTATGGCTGAGTTCCATCCCCAGTCAGGGAGCTAACCCACATATGGCACAATAGACCTCTCCTGTCTTGCCTGCTGCTCCCCACAGCATTGTATTTCAGTAAACCCACCTGTTCTGCTCCCTACTTTGTCTCTGGTAAATCCTCTTACCCCTCTACCACCACCCCCGCACCTCTGGCCCAGTTCTATGCCCCCCCCCCCAAAAAAAAGATTTATTTTAGTTTAGGAAAAATGTAATCCATGCCATTCAATAAGAAAAATCAATTAGTACCTACAATTTTATAGCTTTAGTATTAAAGCCAATAGATTCTTTTAGTTTGCAAACTGTAGTATCACTGCTCACATTTACATAGATTTTTAAACAACTAGTCTTACATATATATGAATATTTAATAAATGCTTTTTAATAACAAAAATAAAAAGGTACCATCTTTCAAGAATTGTTCCAACCCTAAATATGCAGAGCTACTTGCTAATTAAGATGTATGCTAATTATTCATTACTTTAAAAAAATTGTTAAAATTTATACATAAACCAGACTTCTTATTAATAGTTATCATACAAGAGTAGCTCTTAAAATCTTAAAAAGAAAGAAAGAAATCACTGGAAAAGAAAAGAGATATTTCTACTGGTTAAGTAAGATCGCTTTACATTAAAGCATGAAAGCATGCCAAGGGGCCTTTATCACTCACTGGCTGAGAGGAGAGCAAAGGGATAAAACATAAAGTCACCATCAAGGAAAAAAAAATTATTTGGCAGCCCTGCCCTATAATTAGGTATATTTGCATTTAGCTTGGAAAGGCGTTAAAGTGAATTAGTGCAATTCCCTTATCATGGAGATGAAAGGTGACCAGAGAAGAGATGCTGCCCTGTCTAAGGGCACAGCAGCAGTGTGGGGTTAGAATCCCAAGCCTGCTGCCTGATGTTCTGCTTCTCCTTCCTAAAGGAAGGTCTCTTCGATTACAGTGCCTTTACATGGTTTAGCACCTCTAGGCGTGTAACACTAAATCTTAATGGTGGTGCAGGCCCTGTCCAAATATTGATAGTCCTATAAAAATCCCAACTCCATTTCGAAAGAGAGACAGTGCTTTGAGGTCAATCTCATGTCCCCTTGCTTGATTCAGTTATAAAATCCTCTTTACCATGACTCTCCAACTTGGTCTGGTCAAATGGCTAAAACACACCAAGCAATGAATGTTTCAGTTAGTAACGCTTTCACAAAAATCTGCACAAACAACTTGGTGGAAACTGGAAAACTACCGTGTAATCATTATTTTAGCTAGAATATTTTCATTATTAGACCAACCAATGTTCCTCACACAAACTAAGTATCCCATTATTTTAATTAAAATTACAATAATTCAGGGGCTTCCCTGGTGGTGCATGGGTTAAAGTCTCAGCTCTATCAAGTTATCACCAGTCACTGCAGCAGGAGTTCCATCCCCAGGATCCCCAGCTAGCCAGGAAGCAACCCACATGACACAGCAGACCTCTCCTATATTGTCCGCTGCTTCCCTCAGCAGTGTATTTCTGTAGGTCTGCGGTTGAGCTGCAGCCTCTGTAGCATGGGTTCGATCCAGACCAGCCACAGAGATACCCACATGGCGCATCAGACCTCTCCTGTCTCACCCACTTCTCCCTCCCCTCAGCAGTGTATTTCAGTCGGTCTGTCTGTTCTGTTCCCTGCTCTGTCTCTGGTGAATCCTCTCACCCTCCCGCACCTCTGGCCTGTATCCCAATTCTTGTATGCATAAATAAATAAATCTTTTTAAAAAACCTACATATCAGAAAATGCATTCTCTTATGCGCTTCCACTTTTCCTTCTATATTGTTTGCTTTCTGGGCAATTAAAAAAAAAACAAAAAAGAAAGCTTTTATGCACTCTATAAATATTTTATTACCAAGACTTAAGTATTTCTTCATTGGCATAAATGAACCCAAAACAGTAGTTATTATTACATTTTCCTACACTCTTTGGAAGTTCTAAAATTCTAGGCAGAGTTATAACATAAATGAAACATCTCATCAGCCTCTGCCAGAGCAGCAACCAGAGGAATACACAAACTCCAGTCATTTTATCTGCAGGTCTCTGGAGCTATGGAGCAAATGGAGCAATTGTTAAAGGTAGCATCCCCTAAAATAGTACTTTTTACAATTTGGTGACTAGCAAGAAGTAGACTAAATATAGTATGATTATTTCATGGACATAAATGCAACGAATAAAAGATACAAATGAAAGATACAGATGAAATCACAGAGACAAGGGGAACTCTCAGTACACATAAGAAAAACAGAAATATTTTAGAAAGTGGAATTTTGTTGTTTATGTACATTAACTAAGATAACACTGCCAAATTTTCCATGGTTCTGAAAAACATTCCTTAATTGTCAAGATGGTCTGGGGCACAATTGATTTCATTTGGCAATGACTGAAAAAATAAACAATGGGACTGTTGGCAGAGGCAGAATTTGAGCCCTAAACAATCACTTTGAGCAAATTAAAGGAGATGCCTGCATCAGAAATCAAGAGAGCTTGGAAACAGCTTTCAAATGGACTATCATCTCCTTTCTCACACATAAACCCACTCAAAAAATGCAAAGTTTATTTTCATTCAAAAGCTTGGGAAGCAACTTTCAAAGAATTTAATAATTTATAAACAGAGAGATGCATGCCCAGTAGATGAATTATTGAGATTTAAGAAATATGGTTCCAACTAATAGTCACTGTGACTAGACAATCAATTAAGTTACCCATAACCAAAATGTCCACAATTCAAACACTATTACAGGAAGTTGAAAATATGATGTTTTGGAAAACAAACTATAGGCTGTGTCAGAGGACACTAGTTTTTTAGAAAAGCTCCAGTTTTTCCAGATCCCAAGCAGTCAAAAAAGAATGGTAAGTGAATCATGTTTCCTCATTCACTAAATACCAAACTCGGAAAACATCTCCCACCATTTTTTAAGTTCTGGATATCAAGAAAAAAAGCATTACATTAAGTTAGTACAGTCAACTCTCCATATTCATTTTTACAGATAATCCAGAGATAATCTGATTTTCAAATATTTGTTTATATTAACTTTTCTGTAACGGATACATCTGACTTTCTGGTACTCCTAATACAGGCACTTATGCTTCCCAGGGGCAGAAGGCTGTCAAAGCTGACCTTAAAAAATCCTTAAAGTTATTTAGAGCTGTTTAGTATAGGGTCAGGTATTCATTCCAGCCCAAACTGGTTAAACTCTATAGCAATAAGCACACAGAGTACCCTTGCTGACCTAAAATTACCTTAAATTCATTAATACTATTTGCATAATAAAATCCCTGCCCAAGAGGGGTGCTTAGCTGCCATTTTCTGATCATGCAATCCATGCAGAGGCATGTGCTGGTAATGAAACTGCACAGCCAAAATTCCAGACAGGCTACCCTGTCACAGCCCTGTCCAAATATTGATAGTCCTATAAAAATCCCATCTTCATTTCGAAAGAGAGACAGTGCTTTGAGGTCAATCTCATGTCCCCTTGCTTGATTCAGTTATAAAATCCTCTTTATCATGACTCTCCAACTTGGTCTGGTCAAATGGCTAAAACACACCAAGCAACGGATGTTTCAGTTAGTAACGCTTTCACAAAAATCTGCACAAACAACTTGGTGGAAACTGGAAAACTACCGTGTAATCATTATTTTAGCTAGAATATTTTCATTATTAGACCAACCAATGTTCCTCACACAAACTAAGTATCCCATTATTTTAATTAAAATTACAATAATTCAGGGGCTTCCCTGGTGGTGCATGGGTTAAAGTCTCAGCTCTATCAAGTTATCACCAGTCACTGCATCAGGAGTTCCATCCCCAGGATCCCCAGCCAGCCAGGAAGCAACCCACATGACACAGCAGACCTCTCCTGTCTTGTCCGCTGCTCCCCTCAGCAGTGTATTTCTGTAGGTCTGCCTGTTCTGTTCCCCAACTCTGTCTCTGAATCCTATCATCCTCCTACACCTCTGCCTTATATCCCAGTTCTTATATGTATAAATAAATAAATCTTAAAAAAATAAAATTACTGTAATTCACAACTTTCTATGAAAGTAAAAATAACATATATACACCGAGAATGGTCTCTGTGAAAACATTACAAAATGTCCAAAATTAATGTCCAAAATTAACATCTAAGAAAAATAAACACCAGATGCTTTTCACTCACGTGGAATACAGAGGAAACAAAAGAATATCAAAACTAAACCAAAACAAATTAACATATTAGAATAATTTCCTTTCCAAGTTATTTTTTAGTTTATCTTTTAAATATTAAATTGACACTTATGAGCAATATGCCAGTTAATATTTCTTATTTCTCTAATGTTCCTTCTCAATTTCTTTTTCCTCCACACGTTTTCACAATGAAAATTATCCATCTTAGTTATCAAGAGCAAATGCAGGGGCCTCGTTGGTGGTACAGCTATGAAGCTGTCCAGCCACTGCAGCATGAGTTTGATCCCCTGGCCAGGGAGCTAACCCACATGACACAGCAGACCTCTCCTGCCTTGCCTGCCCGCTGCTCCCCTCACCAGCATATTTCAGGAGATGTGCCTGTTCTGCTCCCCATTTTGTCTCTGATCAATCCTCTCACCCCCCACACCTGTGGCCTAGCCCCAGTTCTTGTATGCATAAATAAATGAATATTTTTTTTTTTAAAAAGAGCAAATGCAATCTAACCATAGAGATTACAAGGTCCGTGTTAGCAAACAAAGTTTTCATTAGCTTAAACTCCTTTTTAAAAACTTTGTTTCAAAACCAATTTCACACTTAGATAAAAATTGCAATAGTACAAAAAATACTCATACTTTTTACTCAGATGTATTAATATTTTATCTTATACTTTTGATCATTCTCTTTCACATATATTTATATTATACACATTTGTACATTTATAATATATAACATAATGTATATACATGCTTACACATGCATTTATAATTTATATCTACTGTATAATCTACTCTGTAATTCAATGATAATTACATTATCATTGATAACAACAAAATTCTCCCTTTTTAAAAGAGTATTCCTTATTTTGGGTTTTTCTGAAATCTTCTCATGACTAGAAATAAGTTATGTTTGTGGATGCAATACTACATAAGTACGTTATATCCTTTTCAGGATTGCACACCTTAGAGGCATATCGTGACCCTCAATGGTGGTACGAACTTTGAGTTTTCCATTCTCTCCACTGTAAAGTTACTATTCTTCTCCCCTGCAATTAATAAATCTGTAGCAAAATATTTTTTACTTTCTTTTTATTTCCATTTTAAACCATGACTCCTATTTTAACTACTATCCCCCTTCCTTGCACATAAGCCCAATCTCTCTAATGACATAATCACATCTTTAAAAAAATGAGTGTGTATTAGTCACTGTTTCGTTATCCCTAGTCTTGCCTCATACCACAATCCCCTTGGCTAAAAGCACCCTAGTCATCTAAATAATCAGCAACAGGCTAAATTGGTCTTTGGGTTTGAGAAGAACCAGGCTCCAGAATACTTCTCATCCCTGTATTCATCTGAGACCTCTCCAGTTATAATTAGCTCAGTTAATCCTCCCTGGCTACCTACCATCTACCAAACAGGAATCACCAAAAGTCAAAAAAAGATAATTTCAACAAATGGGAAAGTTGACAGGCCTCAACTATTTTGGTGACACAGGCACTCAAATGCCTTCCCCTGGAATTTGAAAGTACCTCAATTTAAGAACATTAAGGGTCGTTTTACATAATTTAGATAGATAATGGCCTATTAAAAAGTTTGAAGTTTCTCTAGTACTACAGTACAAGCATATGACATGGCTTTAGCTCGCTGAATGTCATCAGTCCTTGGGCCATTTATAAATTTCAAATCATGCAGGGAGATCACCCCATCATCCTCAGAACTTTCAAAAGCAAAACCCCAGATACACTTTGCAAACCTGACAAAAAATAATTAAATCTTCTTATGACCCCTCGTCCATCCAATTGTGACAAAGGAATCCCTTCTCATTTAGGTAGTACGCACATTCACAAGTGAGAGCCCTGCAACAGCCCCTCGGGTACAGAAAACTAGCAACTGGAGAAATAATTTCACAAGCAAGCAGAAGGTGACCTGAGGCTAGAATATGCACGCTAGGGACCTTATGTACCAGGTCTTGTAAAAAAGTCTTCCTTTGAGTCCCTTAAGCACATTGCTAGATTTGGGAGAATATCTCAAGCTAAGTGTAGCAACCCCAAGTTCCAGGACATTTAAAAACACATGTACAGAGCACACAGGCATAACACCCAGATCTTCTGAACTTCAGGTGTCCAACATAAGAGGTACATGAGAAATCCCACTACATAACAGTGTACATATAAAGTGCTCAAATTTTTTTTTGCTGACTGGACTGAAACAAAACCAACTAGGTTATTTACAATACTGTTCAAGCATCTCCTGCCTCCCATCTACCTACCTTTTTTTTCCCCCCAAACATAAGCTGCCACCCTGAACATCAAACCTGAAGTAGGAAAATAAACTGTCATATTTGTCTTGTTTCTGTTTATTTCTGTCGATGACATGTGGTTCTACTTACGGTGGCAATGCTATCTGAAAGGCCACCATCAACTTATGAAAGAAAAGTAAAATTGACTGGCCATCTAATACATAACCAATACATTCACATAATCCATTTCAATTTATTAACCCTATGGTATAAGCATTAGTACCCAAAGCTTATATAAGTAGAAATCAAGGCTCAGAAAAAGTATGTGTCTAAGATCAACTGTTAGTAACAGGATTCAAGCCTAAATCCATACCTTTTTATCTTAACATTTATGTAATCTAAGAGGTGTCATTAAAAAAAAATTACAACCAACAATGGAGGCTACCTACTGAAAATTACATAGAAAGGGCAGTTTCTCATTTGTCATTATGACAAAATCTTTTACAACATTCCCCACTTCATGAAACTACTATTATTTCCCCCACAGATATAGTATTATTTTTGTCCCCAGGAAACAAATAGTCTGTTTGAAAAAATAAGTTGGTTAGATACGTTTTTAAAATAAGCAACAACTAAAGGTATTGGAAAGGACAAGGATTTTAGACATTTCTATATGAATTTTTTTAAGATTTATTTATTTGTGCATACAGGAACCCAGGTAGAGGCCAGAGTCACGGGAGGGTGAGAGGATTCACCAGAGACAGAGCAAGGAACAGAACAAGCAGACTGACTGAAATACACTGTTGAGGGGAGCAGCAGGTGAGACAGCAGAGGTCTGCTGTGCTATGTGGGATTCTCGCAGGCCAGGGTCAAACATGCGCTGCAGAGGCTGCAGACAGCTTCACAGTGCTGTGCTCAACCACCTGCACCACCAGGGGAGGTCCTAATATATATATGAATTTTAATGCTCACTAGCTGCAAACTTTGGGTAAGACCTTAACTTTCCTCAACTGTGAGATTATGATGACAAGTACCTCCCCCAGCACTTGTGAAGCTTAAAAGAGACAACATACGAAAAACAGTCAGGAGCTTAATACTGGATCAATCTGTTCCCTATTAAGTGATGTGAGTTCAGTGTCAATGACCAGAAATATTAATGAGTGCTACAGCAAAGATCAAACAATTTGATTTGCTACAAAAACATTCAAAACCAAAATTCCTGACTTTTACACTGAAACCTGGTCTGTGGAAATAGCAAATCTTTGCCAACAAGGTTTATTAGCAGAATTAAATAGATACAGGGCTTTACACTTTTAGTACAAAATTTAAACAGCAGAAGCACCAACAAATTAAAAATTTCTGTGAGGCGAGGGGTCATCTTTTTGTGCAAACCTGCCAGTTTTAAAGGAAAACTACCATTTAAAGCAAACATAGATGGCAACTAAATGGAATGTGGTATTTTGGATTGAATAATGGGACAGTAGTCTGAATTAGTCTATAGTATAGTTAACAGTAATGTACCTATAATCATTTCTTAGTTCTGACAATTATGCAGCTTTTTTTAAATAAAATTATTCCAAGATTAGGAAAACTTAATTTTTTATTACAAGAGAAACTAACAACACAACAAACTAATTATAACAACTCTTAAATACTGCCATTTGATTTAGAATCTCCTTAAGACAGTTAATCATTAACAGGAATGGCTGTGATATCAAACAATACACACTACCTGTGCAGGGTACTCTAAAGTATAACTACAAGAAACATCTGGAGTTTAATAAAATCCTTAACTTTTAAAAAGAGTTGTCCACTTTTCATTATCATATTCTTGCAAAATACCAGCTTTCTGGCAATTGTTTTGTTGTCACTATTAGAAAACCAGCAAATTTCTAAGTTATCTCTGCCTTTCTATTCTTGACTAAAGAGAACATAGGTAACATCTCAACACATACAAAGTTTGAGAGTTTATATGCACATACATATAAAAGTCTAATGACAAGTGGCATATCTAGTTTAGTGCTTAAGTCAAGCATAAGTGTCTCATCGGTCTCCACTACAATGCGGGCAGTCAGATTCTTTGTAATCTGTCATACAAAACTCAAAAAAGAGTCAGTAAAGTAAGGTAAAACTTACTTCTGCATTTTTATCCCCAGGGTCACATGATGGCCATTACTGAAACAACTTTTTTTTTAAGTCCATAAAAGGGTTTTCTTGCACACCAGAAGGCAAATTCTGTGTACAAATTCTGTGTACAAATTGGTGCTACCTTACACCAGTTTCACCAATTTCAATGTGTACACTGTACACATACACATATACTCACTGTTCAGTTTAACTTACTGTGAGGCACTCCCAAATTCCTTTTAAATACATATGTAGAAATTACGGACAATTTTCAAATTTCAAAGAAATCTTAATAATCATCCCCAATTTCAAAGAATAAAAATAAACAGCAATGCAGCAAAGTCAAAGTCATTTTTCCTGCCGAAATGACCTCCAGCTTCTACAAGCTACTCCCGGTTTCGCAATAAAAGAATCTGAGACTCAAACCACGTACACACAAACCCCGAGCAGAAGCCGAGAACACTAAAGCTTCGACCTACCACCCTGGCAAACCCCACCTGCCTTCCCTCAAGCCTCCCTGTTCTCCTCCTGTCCATGCACACAGCACCTTGAAACCGAAAAGGAAAAGAGAACAAGAATTATCAACAGCCAAATTTCTGTCTCATCATCATTTACAGCCACTATCCTGAGAAGTCAAAGAGCTGCTAACCTGATTTCAGGGAGGGAGAAGTAAACCCAGAAGAGAACAGGGTATAGGTATCAGAAAGACCAACCCAGCTGCTCTTGGGCAGTGCGTATGTCAATTTAATTTAAAAAAAAGGAAGGGGGGTTGCAATTAGTATGAACATATCCACTTCCAAACAACCCACCAACCGCTCGACTATCAGAACCCAAAGTTAGCTGAAGCAACCCAAGATATAAGAAGAAGCGTCTTACCTTGAACAAATCTTGACATTTTAGGGCTTTATTAAAGTACTCTCTATTTTTAATGTGTAGGGGAGTCACTCTATAGGGCAGGTCTCTCTTCCTCCCCTTCTTTAACAATCAAAGTTTTATTTATCCTATCTTTGGCCACTTAAGGGAGTATTTATTCAAAGCAATTAAAGCTCCCTTGAAGGGAAAAAAAAAAAAACACCCTGGAAAAGCGCCCCCACTTCCTAAAGACAGAAACTTGGTGCAAGTAGTTCTGCTTGAACTCCTGCCTACACTGCGCTCAACACAGTAAGGGCCAGCAGAAGACTCCCGGAAAAGGTAAAAACCACTCCGTCTCGCCGTGACTCTGCGCACCCTGCTTGGTGGCCTTTTGGGGTGAGCTGAGGAAACAGTGTGAAGGACACGTGAAGTCTGTGAAAAGGCTGAATAGCCCGGGAATGTTTTCCCTCTGGGGCGAGCCCTGTGCCAGCTCCAGCGGCTCCTGGCCCTCCAGGGACACCGTCCGGGGAAGCTGAAGCAGCTGCCTCCTGGGGCCTGAGTCCCAAACTCACGGTGGGGGGGAGGTTCCGGGGCAGGGGGGAGTCGGGGTGCTGAGGCGGCCCTCGACAGGTGGATTCCTCCGTCAGGGGTGTGGATGTCCTCAAGGCGCTCACAGGGGATTCCCTCCACAGCAGCAGGCGAGGCCCGGGGGTCGGGCAGGTGGCGCCACCCGCGGAGGAAACGGGGTGACAAGAAGCTGAGGGCGGCGGAGGGGGGCTCCTCCCGCCCTGGCAGAGGTGGCCCCGGCACCGTCAGGCCGTCGCGGGGCGCTCTGTGAGGGGATGGACCATCCTGGGTCCCTGACGGGACCTTCCCCCCCTCGCGCCCCCTTGACCCTCGTGTCCTCCCCGTGCTGTGAAGGTCTTGGCGCCTCTGGAGCGTCAGCCTGTTCCGGGCACGTCCTCCCTGCGCGCCTCTTCCTGGGTTCTCAGTCCTCCCTCGACCCAGGGGTCGTGCGGGCAGCCGTCCTCAGAGTGTGGCGTGTGGCGGTCCTCAGAGTGTGGAGAGACGAGTGGTGCGGGGGTGGTTCTGTGTCTGTCACTCACCTCCTTCGTCTTCTGGGGGGCGTGATGTCGAAATTGGGAATTTAAAAAGTCCTATCGTTGGGGGGGGACCGCAAAGCCCCCAGAATATCCACTGTAGAAAGGGTCTGCCATCTGCTGCATCAAGAAAAAGCATAAAAAGGGGCCGCCCCGGTGGCGCAGCGGTTGAGCGCTGGGTTGCGAAGACCGCAGCCTCTGCAGCGCCTGTTCGATCCCCGGCTGCTCCCTGGCCACCTGGTGAGGGTCCCGCATGGCGCACAGACCTCTCCTGCCGCCCGCTGCTCCCCTCAGCAGTGTACTTCGGACCTTCTGCCTGCTCTGTTCCCTGCTCTGGTGAATTCTCTCACTCTCCTGCCCTTCTGACTGTACCTAATACTTCCATAAATAAATAAATAAATAAACAAATAAATAAATAAATCTTTTAAAGAAAGCATAAATTTAAAAATATCTGGCCAAGAGTCTTGAGGAAGGGATGGTTGCTGGAGCCCCGCGGGCAGGAGGGGAGCGGCTGAGCCCCCCCTAGGTTTACTAGCGGACCTCCCTCTTGCCCCTGCTCGGGTGGCTACAGCTCCCGCAGGCACAGCTGCGGTGGAGACCCGTGATGTGATCTCATTGTAGCGCGCAGAGACCGTGTGCCGGCGTGCATCTGGCCGTTCTGCTCGCTTCCTTCCATGAGTCCTCAGTTCACCCTCGAAAACTCAGGGGGTTTTAAGTATTTCCCTTATTTGTACTCCGGAGCCAATGCTGCGTATTGTTGAAGGTCTCAAGTAGTGAAATATTTCTTGTCTATAACGACACTTCACTGTGTCCTTGGTTCTCGTGGACCGGGTGCTCCCAGCCCTGGACACCTGGAGGGACATGTTGGCCACGGTGAGGTGCGATACACCCCCCCCACTCCTCCCTGAGAAAAGAATGAGATTGTGCCATCCTCCTGCAGAGAGCTGTGCATTTGGAATGTGTAGACTGCTGGATACGGTCTTTTTGGGGGGAATGACCTGAGGAGATGCTTTCCAATGCAGATGAAATCTTCGAGTGTGACAGTACTCACCAGCCATGTCTTGAAGTAACAAATAGCTAGAGACGATGTGTAAGTCCAACCGCGAGGACTGTTGGACAGAGGAAGGTGGACTGTGTCCCTGGACTGCGCTGGGGCAGCTGCAGGTGGATGGTGGGGCGGGCTGTGGAGGACGCCGGGGCCCAGCAGGGGCGGAGAAGAGGCCGCTCTGCCCGGTGCCCAGAGGCTGGGATGCTGCCAATGCGGGGTGGCGAGTGCGCGGTGTGTTGCTGGGGCAGGGAGCCGGGTGCATGGCGCCCCCTCCCGACAGCGCAGTGGGCCCACCTGTCTCTCCCTTGAGGGCCGGTCTGGCGCGTCTGCGGTCCCTGCTGAGGAATCCTGAGCAGGTGCCCAGCTCAGGACAGGCGCCTGTTGCCCCTTGAAAGGCTCCCGACGCGTCCATGGCGGTGTTCGGAGCAGACACGGGCCGTTTCCTCCCTTCGGGGTGGAACTCCCCGATGGGGGGCCCTGCGGGAGGCGCCCAGGTGTGCCAGCCCCGCGCACCTGCCGGCAGCACCTGCGTATTCCTGCCCGTGGCCGCGCGCCCTGCCTGAGCCCCTGAGTGAAGTCGAGCCCCAGAGTGAAGTTGGGGCCCGCGGGACCCTAGTTTCAGCACCACCCTTCTCCTAGGGCCTGGGGCCCTTAGGTGTCTGGGCACATCCACTGACTGACCTGGGACTAACTCCTGGTGATAATCCGGCGCCTTTCGGCTTTAAGATGTAGCAAGGAACCTGTGGGATGGAGGCAGCACTTTCAGGTTTTCACATCTAGTTCTGCTGTTCCCTGGTTTACTCTCGGCCTCGTGTGGTTGCTTCTAGTACTGACAATATGGCTGATGCCAATGGTTGCTTTCACAGGGATCCCAAATTCCAAATCCTGAAAGAGGGTGTAAGTCTGATGTTCTGGTATCCACTGGTGTCCAGTGTTTGGAAATGCACTGGGCTTATTTGGAAAGTTTGGATTCTCTGAGCTTTCTTCTGGAGAGTCTGCAATCACTGTCAGTCTCTCCACGATGGGAGAGGTGTTGCAGAGTCCAGCCTCATTCCTTAGTCTGCCTGGCCTTCATTACCTGTGTCAGGTGTATCTGGACACTTCAGGGGCAACCTTGGCCCTCTGCAACTCAAGACAATTCCTCCCAAACACTTTATCTGCAGAGAGCCATTGAGGAACCCCCCTGTGCGCCAACATTTCTTGATTTTTCTACTGTGTGCAGTGTTGTAGATCTGTGATTTCATTCATCTGTAAACCACACTCAGCAGTGGGTATTGCTGGACCCATTTTATACATGTGAAAATTGAGACTTGAAGGAAGAGCAACTTGCCTAAAGTCCACAGCTATTAAGCAAAATGGACTCCAAAGCCTTTCCTCTCCATCAAACCAGTTTGCCTCCCTAGTAGAAGGATTTGGGCCTCTGTACTTCTCCTGGGCAGGAAAGCACTCCCTGCGGACTCTGTAGGGGGCTGCCCTCCTGCCCTGTGGAGCAGCTGTGATAAGGGCTCACTGCAACCTGCATGGGGCTCCCTGCGCTTGTGTCAACACCCTCCTGTGAGCAGGAAGCCACACTCACATTCCTCCAGAAGGTTAGTGAGAGAGCTGCAAGCAGAAGTTGATTTTTCTTTCCCTTCCGAAACAGAAATATCGCTAAACTCCTTGAAAAATTGACTTCCCAAGTTGATTTTGAGTGTAGGTGATGCAGCAAGCCTCAGACTTAGGATTTTCAAATGTCCTTGGCCGGTTATTACCAATGACTGTCAAATGTGTTCTCGGTGGTCTGGGTGTATCCCATGGGAATATGCCTTTTCTCAGGAAGTGGAGCTTTTTCAGTTCATTTGTGACTTAGTTGCTAGCTGTATATTGAATTCATACCTTTATCTGCTTTTAACTATCTTGTCACATAGCAGAAGCTGTTGAATGTGGTCTGTGCTTATACATTAGGTTTCTGATGTGATTGTCTTTATTCTGGTGGGTTGGGCCTGGAAGGGGTCACTTCAGCTGTGGCCAGTGATATCCTGTGGAGAAAGTGAATCCATTTGCCCTGGATTCTGTCCAGCATATTCAGTTCCTTTATTTTACATCCTAGGGAGGTGACATATGGTCAAGGTTACAGTACTTCTTAGTGGTACCACTTGTCACCCAGATTTCTAAGTCACATTGTGCTCCTACCAGGATTTGGGGGCTCTCTGATAGGAAGAGGGAGGCTCAGAGGTGAAGTGACTCATCTGAGGTCCTGGCTGGTTGGTGTACGAGTTGCAGATAGAACTCAGACCTGCTATGGACTGCATTCCCTGAGCTGTTGTAGCTGACTGAATGTTTTTAGAAACTCAATTATGGCTGGACTGTACCAAAAAAAAAACTAGCTGTTTAAACTTTCCCATTGTGATTGTAAGGTGAACAGTTCTCTCTGACTTGTCTTATTGTAGGGAGAGCAGGGGCAGCAATTCAGATGTTTACTTTTTGGATTTCCTGAGGCCAGCTCTCCTTAGGTTGCCCCCACCCCAATCCTAGATCCAGACCTAGGGCTCCACTGCCTGAGGACTCTGCTCCACCAGCTGCCTCCATTTTTCTACTGCAGAGGCTGTGGAAGTGGGAGCTCATTAAACAAAAAAGATCAAGAGTTCACCCTGCATTTCAGTTCCCTTTTGGAGCTAGGGTGGAGGGCAGAGAAAGAAAGGTGTGCTGCTCCACAATGTGGCTGCAGACTTTGCAGCCATTGGGCCGGCTTCTCCCTGGGAGAAAAGTGGACAGACAGGGAGTGCTCCCAATTTCAGGGGTGGCCCTTCTGAGTGGCTTCCAGCACTTCTTACAAGAACAGTGAAGACCTCCTGGAATATGTCGACTTTTGTATGGAAATGAAGAACTTTACCTCATTCCAAGTAGTAGGCTCCCACTTTATTAACCCATGTTTACCTTAATCTCACCTAAACAGAAAAGATCCCTCTGCCTAGATATACCTGGTCCGTCTCTACATTTCGCAGCTCCAGCGGCCCCTGCCAGAAGATCGTCAGAGAACTCTAGACAACAGATGACAAAGATGTCATTTCACAGAATTTGGGCTAAGTCACAACCAGGTATGTGTGGTATGGCGCGTGTGACCAAAACTTCTATATTCTACAAAAATGCTGATGCACAACATTCAGAGTCCTTTGTCATGTTCGTTCAAGTTCAGGCTTCCTCTTGAACGATCTCTGAGTCTACATCCGCTGGGTGAGTTCCTGTGAGGTGACTTGACCTGTGACTGCTTCTGCAGCAGGGATGTGGTCTAGCCAAGGCTGGGAAAGATAAGATCACCATATGGAAGTTGGTGTTTGGACTTCCTCTGAATGCCGTCCTGATTACGGAAATACATTTCTCTCCTGATTTTACTCAAGTTCTTACTTCTTTGGATCCAACCAAACTTTTCCTTCGGCCTTGAGTGAAAATGAAACACGAAAAAATGTTAGGAGCGCTTCTCAAGCAGTTGCAGATTAATTCATTTCTTGATCAATATTTGTGCTCAAATTTGATGGGGGTTCCACTCAAGAATTATGTTCTAGAACATCTATGTATGTCAGTCTCATTGTCTCTGACCTGTGCACACTGGCAATCAATGCTTTGGAAGAAGGACATACTGGACAATTTTTAAGAACACCAAGGGGTCCTTAGTAACAGCAGCTGATAGGGACTATGTCCACAAAGCCAGCAGACACTTAGCAGTCCTCAGTCTTGAATTTCCCCAAGTTCTAATATCCTTTTAGAGCACACTGAGGGGTGGAAATCAGACAAGGGCTATTTGAGACTGCCTTGGGCCTGGTGAATCACCCGTGAGCCCAAAATCAAGGACAAGCAGGAATAGTAGCTAATGAGATTATTGGTGGGAACAAGACCTGTGACCCAGTCTTTCTAGGTTTTCTGAGGCTGCTCACCTGGTATGTGGGAGTTCGCAGGGGAGCCTGAGAAGTCGGTCAATCTTCAGTGTGCTGGGCTAAGGAATTTGGACTTGACTTTTAGGTTTCCTCAGGAACCAAAGAGTATCTGGGAAGAGCAGCTGTGAATCAGTCTGGCTCTGAAGTGCTAGAACTACATGCATTAGAGAGGAAGCAGTGGGAGGGAAGAGATGAGAAAAGAGGATCACTGGAGGTGATGGGAGGCAGCATGGGAACTAGAGGGAAGGAGATAACCTGGAGTCCATGCCAAGGGTAAATGGATCAGGGGGAAAGAGATGAAAGGCACATCTAAGACATGGAAGGTTCTGGAGATAAGTAAGCATTACATGAGATGTCTGGAATATGGTTCCTCTCTGGCTGACGGGCCTTTATCTGTGTTCTGAGAACAGCTTGCATGAGGGGGATGGCACATGAGAAGGAATGAGGGAGGAATTCTTACAGGAACTTTCAAAAGTCTGGCTGATTCACTTCTAGAGCTGATCAAAGCTATCAAGCTGTTGACGTTTGCTAGAAGAATTTTTAAACCAACCATATATGGAGTCCCACACCCCCCGGGTGGACCTTGGATCACATCCTCCCTTCACGGTGCTTTCCAGTTGTGATTTTCCCAAACCTGCAGTCTTCAAGTATTCGTTGCCTGCCAGGTCACCCTTTCCATCAGTCCCCTAACCCAGGCCCCTGCACAAACTTTCCCCTCAGGCATCAGTCACAAAGGCTGTTCTGTGTAGGCAACCTCTTGTCTCCTCTCAGCTCTCAGATGCCCTGCCTCCAGGCCTCACTCAGCACCAGAGCATTTCTTTTTATTTTAGTAGTCCCCATAGCTCTCCCACCACCACATCACCCGTGAACCATCACTATGTTTTCCTCTCCTGTCTTGCCCCCCTCACTCTCCTTCCTTTGCTGTGCACCTCAGCTCTGTGGTCAGTTTGCTAGTTTTGTCTTTTTCCTGATTTTTTTTTTTGGTTTCTCTATATTCCACATATCAGTGAGACCATCCGGTATTTATCTTCTTCCTTCTGACTCCATGGGTTAGTGTACCCTTCCAGCTCCATCCTTGTTACCGCAGATGGCGTGAATTTGTCTTTCTTGATCCCTGAGTAACATTTCATCACGTGCCACTGCACTGGAGCATTTATGAAAAACATCCCTGGGAAGAGCCTAGCAGGAGTGGACCTGCCTCAGCTGTGTCAGTCTTTGGTCTCAGCTGTCCTGAGCCTCCCTGCTCTGTCCTCAGACCTCTCTTGGGTCTTCTCTCTCATCAGCTGGCCTGTGGCCTCCAAGTGTGTCCCCCACCTGTTTACAATGACTTCTTGTTTTCGTTCATTGGAACTGAGGCCTCGGACATGGGCCTCCGGACCTGTTTTTCCAGACATTTCTGTACATTGGTATCCTCCTCTTTGCATGAGGAGGTGAAGGCAGCCCTCTTTATTCTATCACTAGGTCTCATCCTTCCCAGCCTGCTCTGCGGCAGGCTGTGCCTCCCATGCTGTCTCTTGACGTGGTCCGGGCTTTGGGGGAGACCCCCGAGAAGCGGGGAGTCCCTGTGCTCCCACGAAGAGGGAAAGTTGTACTTCCCAGAAGACGGGAGTCCTTGCACCTCCCAAAGAAGATCTGAACTAGGGAGTCTCCAAGGCAAAGCCTGCTAAAGCTCTCCTCTTTGTTCCTGGTTAATGCTGAAGTAAGTTAGTTATTCATTGGCCTGTGAAAACCTAAATCGGGCCCAGGTGACAATTGGCTTATTGTTCTTACACGTGAACTGTCACAAAAGAAGTAAAAATTTTTAAAAATATAGTTAGGAAAGATGTTTTGGCCCTGAGAACTCTGGAGAACAAGCTGCCCTGAACCAGCTGTGCTTGGAAACCATAGCCTAACCTGGGGGGGGTACCTGTTTGCAGCAACAGTACATCTCCTGGTGTATGGGAAAATTTAACAGTGTGTGTGGGCCTCCCCGGTGGCGCAGCCATTGAGGGCTGGGTTGCGGAGCTGCCTGGAGTCTTTGCAGCGCGGGTTCGAACCCCAGCTGCTCCCTGGCCACCGGAGGAAGGTCCCACATGGCGCGCTGACCTCTCCTACCACCCACTGCTCACCTCAGCGGCGTGATTCGGTCCTTCTGCCTGCTCTGCTCCCAGCTCTGGTGGATTCTCTCACCCTCCCGTGCTTCTGACTGTGCCCAGTGCTTGTATAAATAAAAATAAATCTTTAAAAAAAAAAGTTAACAGTGTGCAGCTTGTGTGGAGGTTCAGCATTTCTAGTTGAAAGTTAGATTTCTGTAGAACTAAACAGTATTGATGAGTTACTTTAGATAACTTTGAAGTAATTGATAATGGGCTAGAGGAATTGAGTACTAGGGAATGGGTTGATTTTAGCATAACAATGGACTTTCATGTCCACTCCTAAATTAGGAAGGTTTGACAGGGTGATTGATTGTTACTGAACATTGTACTGTCTTAGACAATGGATTACATTAGAAAAAGAGTTGTACCTAGGGGAGTCATTGTCCCTGTAGATTTTCTTAATCAGATTAAGGAAGTGTCCTTTTGTGGTATGAGATCAAGAGGGTCTTTTTATGTTCATGAGGAAATATGTAATGATTGTCTCTGTTCTGCTTTGATGCTTATGCTGACGTCATCTCACTGCTGGCCTTAAGGTATAAAGAAAGACCTGCTGAGACCCTCAGGAGGAGATACTTGCACAAGAGAAGGAAGGTGTCCATGTCTTCCTCACTCCTACCTGGCTCCACTTCCCCTCAGTCCTCCGAAAAACTTCACCAAAGCCTTCCTCTCCTGCTGAGATCCCTGACAGGACCTCTAGCTGGAGCTGGTCTCCAACCTGCTCAGATTCCCCACCTTGAACACTCCCTGTTCACTGAACTCCGCCTTTATCCATCCATCAGACAGGAGTATGGAATCAGGAAGAGGTAAAATGCATCTTGATTTTCCCTAATTCTAACTGAAATGTAGTGTTTTATTTAATTGTGGCATCAAATTACAGTTGTAGTAGCAGTGTCTGTGATTGTCCTGCCAGCAGAACCACATGTATTTTCTGCTATCATGATTGGTTTTGATTTTACAGTTGACTGACCCTTAAGCAGCATGGGGTTGGGGCGGTGATCCCGGGCGGTGGAAAATCCATGTAGGACTTTTCAGCCCCCAGAAACTTTATAGTCATCCCTTGGTATCTGGGGGAATTGGATTCAGGAATGACACCCCCACACCCCCAGCAGATCGCAGAAGTGCACAGATGCTTAAGTTCCATATAGTTGGCCTGGAGAGTCCTCAACACAGAGTCAACCTGCTGACATATGGTCACCGGACCGAGTCCAGCACCGTGAGCCAAAACGCCACCAGGGCGCTGATGTCCTGTTGCTGGGTTCTGCCCCTTGAGGTTCCCGCCTTCTGGGTTTGCTCAGTTCCAGCAGGGAATCAGCTCGTCGGTGGCTTTGTTCTGGTCACCAGGTGGCGCCAGAGACCTGCACTTGCTGACCTGTGCTTTTCCCCGGCGGGGGGGGGGGCACCTGAACACAGGGGCTGTCGTTCAAGCTGGGTGCT
This sequence comes from Talpa europaea, assembly GCF_964194135.1. Lineage (NCBI taxonomy): Eukaryota > Metazoa > Chordata > Mammalia > Eulipotyphla > Talpidae > Talpa > Talpa europaea. The sequence goes on along the minus strand of NC_140075.1, from coordinate 8,229,015 downwards.
GTGTCTGCCGCACGTTCACCTGTCTCTTTGCCCGCAGCTGTGTGGGTCCCGCCCCCGAATGCTGCACTCTAGGTCTCAGTTCCAGGGCTGTCAGGTCGAAAACACTGGCTGTCACCCTGTGCAGTGCCCGCTGCTAGGGTGCGTCCACACCCCGGGTCCTGTGCCTTATTCTCAGTCCCAGGACGGGGTCCTGCTCCACACCTGCTTTCCCTTCTTTCCCCCGTTGCCCACACTGTGCTACTTTTCCAGTGTCCTAACCTTGGACAGTTTATCTGCATTTATTGAAGTGATTCTTTATTCAGTTTCCACACACAGCTCTCTCCTAGATGTCCTCCTGCTCTTTTTTTAATGTTTGTTAATGTCGGATTTAACTTGTGTGCAGTCCCTGATACTGCAGGGAATTATTCTGCGGTAGTCACATTTTCTGTGTTCTATTAGTTTATTCTCAGTGACTGTTTTCTTTAAGGTACTTCTTCAGGCATTTGTTTATTCACTCAGTATGTTCATGGGAAGTTTTTTATAGTGGTAAAATTTATATGTCGTGGTAAGAACAGTAATCTTGGAAGTGGCCTTTGCTTTGTTGAAGTGATATTCTGTGAGAAATGAAAATGTGGGCCTCCCTGGTGGTGCAAGGGGTTAAAAGTACAGCACTGTGAAGCTATCTGTGGCCTCTGCAGCACAAGTTTGATTCCCATCCGGCCAGGGAGCTAGCCACATGGTGTGGCAGACCTCTCCTGTCTGGTCTGCTGCTCCCCTCAGCAGTGTATTTCAGTTAACCTGCCTGTTCTACTCCTCACTCTGACTCTGGCAAATACTCTCACCCCCTACACTTCTGGCCTACCCCTGTGCTCTTGTATAAATAAATGAATAAAATCAATCTTTAAAAAAAGTAAATAAAAGTTCAAGACGATGGTGTGGGGAGCTGTATAGTTATTTTCTATGTCCTTTTTTATCAACCATACTTGAGATATTGTGAAGAGACCTGATGAATAAAATTCAGCCCTAAATCACTTCACTCTAATGCTTTCTCCTGGTATGTACGTGGAGTCATGTATTTGACTTTCGTGCATCAAACATCTAAGGGACCCTCCTCCAGGTGATGAGTTTCTTTACATCTTAATTGCTTGGGTACATTTATGATGGTGTCATGTATCTTGAATGAAGAAAATCTAAATGGATATGCTGTTTGTGGCTGACTGAAGAGATTGATCTCAATCACCCAGAGGAGTCATGGACTTCATTGTGGGCATAAAAGTTAGAAACGGAAACAGAGCTGAAGTTCAACTCATTTCATCATTTTCTCCTTCAGGGAATACACTAACAGTTTATTAATATCCTCATGTGTCTTCATGGTAGTAATGGAGCCATGAATATTATTGGACGTTGTTGCCAAAATAAATCTTCTCAAGCATGTGATGAAAGAGCAGGTGAGCTTTTCATAACAGCGTGGAATTCTTGTGCGTTCACATTAGCTAAGCACAGCATCTTTACGTTGAACGCTGACTTTGTGATCCAGATATCAGAAGGTCAAGATGCTTCTTAAATACCTGAATCTTGATTTTTCATGAAATGTAGCTTAGTATCTGAATGTCTTATTTAGACTATATGTGAACATCTTTTTTTTTTGTTTGTTTAATAGAGCCATGTTTTATTTATTTATTTATTTGTTTTTGTTTTGTTTATACAAGCACTGGGTACAGTCAGAAGCACGGGAGGGTGAGAGAATTCACCAGAGCCAGAGCAGGGAGCAGAGCAGGCAGAAGGAACGAAGTACACTGCTGAGGGGAGCAGCGGGCGGCAGGAGAGGTTCGCGCGCCATGTGGGACCCTCCTCCGGTGGCCGGGGAGCAGCCGGGGATCGAACCGGCACGCAGAGTCCGCGGGCAGCTTCGCAACCGAGCGCTCAACCGCTGTGCCACCGGGGAGGCCCTATGTGAACTTCTTATGTGTATTTTTTAAATTAATTCATACAAGAGCTGGGGTGCAGGCCAAAGGGGTGTGTTTGTGTGAGAGAGAGAGAGAGAGATGGGGAGGATTCACCAGAGACAGAGTGGGGAGCAGAACAGGCAGACAGAGAGGAATACACTGCTGAGGGGAGCAGCAGGCAGGACAGGAGAGGTCTGGCCAGCCCTGTGGGTCGCTCCCTGCTGTGGAAGGGGCAGATAGCTTGTCAGTCAGCGCGGTGCTTAACCCCTTCAGCCGCAGGGCGGCCCCGTTGACCTCTCTTCCCTCAGAGCCCTGAACCCATTATGGGCCCCGCAGTTTTCACGGGCCTCGCGCACCTGCCCGCCCGCTCTCCTTAACCTCCACTCCTCCCACTTCCAGGCCGCAACCCCCCACCCCGGACAATGGTCCCAGGGGCCGCGCAAAGGGTTGTGGGAAGTGTAGTCTCCAGCCCCCGTGCTTCCCGGGGAGGTTTCTGGGCGGGGCTTCCACGATCTGCGCAGGCGCGGCCCCGCCGCCGCCCGTCCGGAAGTTCCGGCGCCTCCGCGAGCGCTGGGGCGCCCCGAGGTGAGCGCGGGTTTGTCCCGGGAGGCCGGGCTCGGGGGAGCGGAGGCGCCGTGGGTTGGGGAGCGGGGGGCGCGGGCGAGCGGAGCCCGGGCCCCGTGGAGTCGGGCGCTTTGGAGCCGCATCCCCGCGGAGCGCGTGGGGGGCGGGTTCGGAGGCCGTTGGGGAGAACGTCCCGGCCATTCCGCGGTGTCCCCGGACGCTGCCGGGGTCTTCCCGGGGCGGGGGCACGGGGTCCCCGAGGCGGGGGCCTGGGAAGCGCGGGTCCGCCTGTGCGCATGCGCGCTGACTCCTCTGGGCCCCCAGAAGGCGGGCGGTGAGGGAGGGGAGAGCCCGGCGGCGTTTGTGGGGGGGGGTATTGCGCCCAGGGCGGGATTCGCGGACCCAGTGGGGGGCGGGGGACCCAGGGTGGGCGGGCGCGGGTTGTGGGGGGGTGGGGCGGCCCCCGTGGGTGCGGGCAGGTAGGCGGGAAACCGCGTTTGCAGGGCGGGGGCGGGTTCGTGGGGCGGGAAGAGGCTTTTTTTTTTTTTTTTTTTAAGATTTATTTAGGGCCTCCCTGGTGGCGCAGCAGTTGAGCCCCGGGTTGCGAAGCTGCCCACGGCCTCTATAGCGCCGGTTCGATTCCCGGCTGCTCCCCGGCCACTGGAGGAGGGTCCCACATGGCGCGCAGACCTCTCCTGCCGCCCGCTGCTCCAGATTATTTATTTATACAAGCACTGGGTACAGTCAGAAGCACGGGAGGGTGAGAGAATTCACCAGAGCCAGAGCGGGGAGCAGAGCAGGCAGAAGGACCGAAGGACACTGCTGAGGGGAGCAGAGGGCGGCAAGAGAGGTCTGTGCGCCATGGGGGACCCTCCTCCGGTGGCCGGGGAGCAGCCGGGGATCGAACTGGCGCCGCAGAGGCTGCGGGCAGCTTCGCAACCCAGCGCTCAACCACTGCGCCTCCAGGGAGGCCCTAAATAAATCTTTTCTTAAAAAAAACAGACTATCACCTCCTTGCCCACCCATTTTATCCTCAGTGTGACCCTTTGCTCCTTCACAGCCCTGCAGTGCTCCCCTGCGTGTGCTCCACCCTTCCTGCCCCGCCTCTGCTGAAGGGATGTAGGTTGGGCCATGACTGGGCAGTTGGGAACAGAGCTGCTCTGCTCCCGGGTGGGATAAATCTTTTTGTGTTTGAGTTTTCCCGTGAGGATAGTGTGTAGAAGTATTGCAGATGACATGGAATTTCCGTTTCTATTTCCTTAAGAAACCTCCGCACCCTCATCCACAGGGTCTGTTCAGACTGTCATGGCCACCAGCCGCGGGTGAGAGCTCCCTTTTCTCTGCACCCTCTCCAGCGTTCTTCATTCCATATGTGGTTTTTTTTTTTCATCTTTCACTTTTTAAAATATTATTTTATATATTTTTACATCATTTTCATTTTTGCACAGTGTAATCATATTCGTCTTTGTTATAGTCTCCATACAATTCCCACCCCCACCCCCCGTTTTGTGTAAATCCATTAGTTTTTATCTGGGCCTTCTCAGGGGGTGAGGTGGCATCTAAGTGTGCTTTCAATTTACATTTCTCTTACAGTAAGTTAAGGTGAACATTCCTATTGTCTATAGGATGTCAGAATTCCCTCTCTAGAGAAGAGTTTATGTAGTTCCTTTGTCCATTTTTTTAATGAGATTTGTTCATTTGTGCATACAAGAACTGGGGTGCAGGGGGTAAGGGGATTCACCAGAGACAGAGAGGGGAACAGAACAGGCAGACTGACTAAAAAACACTGCTGAGGGGAGCAGCGGGCGAGTCAGGAGAGATGTGCTGTGCCATGTGGGTGCTCCCTGTCGGCCAGGGATCAAACTTGCACTGCAGAGGCTGTGGACAGCTTCTCAGGCCACCAGCACCCCTTTGTCCTTTTTTAATTGAGTCATCAGATTATTTGGGGATGTTATAAATTTTGGAATGAATCCCTTGTCGCATGTGTGGCATGCAGATTCTTTTTCTGTTCTGTAGACTGCCATTCAGTTTTTGGGTTGGTTTCTTTTGAGGCATGAAAGCTTTTAGGTTTGGTGCTGTCCCGCTTGTTGATTTATGCTTTTTTTTTCCTTTGGTGTTGGGGTTGTGTTCCCTAGTGCACTTTGTGGCACCTGTCCTTAGTGTGTCCCTATATTTTCTGTCAGCTACATCACCCAGTATTTAATCCATTTAGAATTTTATAGATTGATTTATTTACCCATATAACAGCTGGGCTACAGGCCAGAGATGCGGTGGGTGAGAGGATTCACCAGAGACAGAGTGGGGAGCAGAACAGGCAGATCTGGTGAAAGACACTACTAAAGGGAGCAGCAAGGAGACAGGAGAGGTCAGGTGTGCCGTGTGGGTAAGTTCCCAGACTGGGGATCGAACTCATGCTGCAGGGGCTGCGGATAGCGTCATAGAGCTTTGCCTTGACCCCATGATATACCAGGGAGGCCCCATGTTGCTGTATTAAGTCGGGTGGAATTTGATGAGGATTTTCGCTTCTCTGTTCTTTGGTGCTGTTGGTCTATTTTTCCTTTTTATGCTGTCTTTTTTGGGGGGAGGATCAGGGCAATGTTGACCTCGTGGTATGTGTTGGTGAGTTTTCCTCTGTCTTCAGTGTTTCGGAAGATGACATTTCTTTGTGTTTGCTTCTGTCATGGTCTCTCTGATGATTTCTTTTCCATGTCCCTGAGTGCTTGAGTATCCTGTGCTCCTGAATGTAGCTAATCCCTGTGTTCCAATCTGGTCTCCCGTCTTTAGTCTGCACTTCTCCTTAGTGAGTCAGTCAGCTGTGTTTTGCCATTTCTGCCAGTTACACTTGAGCGTGGGCCTCTGCCCAGTCCTACTAACACAGGCTCGGCTCCCACCTGACTGCGCCTGTAGCTGGCCCGATGGCAGCTGCCGCTCATGCAACATGCAAACCTCATCCTTTGTTGTGCCCTCCCGTGTGGGATTAGATCCTTCTCAGCCCAGGTCTCCTGCCAGCAGAAAGGGATTTCTCTATTCCAGAGTTCAGTTTCATCCAATGCGAGTTACTCTTCAATATTACCAAATATCTTAATGGTTGCTAACAACAGCACTGCTGTGTGTGTGTGTGTGTGTTCACTTTCTTTCACATTACAGTTCTCATTCTTGGCCAAACATGATGGATGCATTTTCCCAGTGATGAGGTTGCTCATTTTTCTGCCTCCGACTGGCCAGTGTGTGGTGATACCTCAGATCAGGGGGAGAAAGTACTCGGGTCAGTAGGACACGTTTGAACAAGGGTCATAACACACACTCGTTGAGTAAAACCAGGTAGCGCAGATGTTCATCATTTGACCTTTGGTTGGTGGGAGTTTATGTCAGTGATCCTAAATTTAGTTTTTAATAAGGAGCTTCACATTTCTGTCATCGAGTCTGGAGTACAGTGGAGGGGCTGTGTGTTAGTCATATGTATGATTTTTGCTGAAGTTATGGTTAATGGTAGATTTTTTTTTTTAATTTTGATAGAATGTTTATAGAGTATTGATAGAATGATTATATTTTACAACCTAATTTTAGCAGCTATCCTGTCACTTGTGACCATGCAAGTGTTTCATTTTATAAACCTTTGCACTGTGGGGAGCAGCATTGGCTGCTCTTCTGCCCAGCGTGACTGTTGCTTCTTTTTCTCCTTTTCCTAGTAATCCTGTCCCTTTATTTAATTATTCATTCATTCATTCATTCATTTTTTGAAAGGTGTACTTATTTATGCATACAAAATCTGGGGTACAGGCCAGAGATGTGTGGCGGGGAGAGGATTCACCAGAGTCAGAGTCGGGGGCAGAACAGGCAGACTGACTGAAATACAATGCTGAGGGAAGCAGTGGGTGAATCAGGAGAGGTCTACCATGCTGTTTCGGTAGCTCCCTGCCCGGGGATTGAACTCGTGCTGCAGTGGCTGCGGACAGCTCCATAGGTTGTGTCTTAACCCTTGCGCAACCAGGGAGGACCTGACCCTTTATTTAAATGTAAAATAAAAAGTCTCCTTTTGCTGTTATTGCATGTGGTGTTCTTTGGCATTTTGTATCTGACAGTGTTATACAGCCGTCACCACCTTCCAGATTTTTTTCATTTCCCAGCAATAAAATACTGTACTCATGAAACTCTCACTCCCAACTGCCCTGACCCTCAGCCCCTGTGTCCACCATTTACTTTCTGTTTTCAAGAATTTGACAACTCAGACCTCTATGAATGGAGTCTTATTACACCTTGTTTTCTTGGTGAATCTCTTATGATATTGCCTTGTTAACTGTTTTGTCATTTCATAGGTATCGTTCAGGAGTCCCTTCATATTGTAGTGTGTGTCATTGTTCAGTTCCATTGTGAGACCCATTAATATTCTCTTATGTGTATTTACCAGTCTTATTTATCCATTAATCCATCAGCTGAGGCTTGGGATGATTTTGCTTTGGGCTGTAATGACTGGTGGTGCCGTGACCGTAGGTGAGCAGACGTCTCTGCCCATCCTTGCTGTCCCTGCTATTGGTGAACACCCTGGGGTGGGGGTGGGTCCTCCTGTCATTATGAGTTTCCTTTTCCCAAGAATCACCTTCCTGTCTTCCCTCCTGGCTGCATCATTTATGTTTGCCCCAGCAGTGCGCAAGGGAGCCAGGTCCCAATTTTTGCCAGTACTTGTTCTTTTCTTTCTTTTTAAATCATTGCGATCCCAGCAGATGTAAAATCTCGTCTCTTGTACTTCTCATTCGTTTTTCTTTCATAACTGGTCGTATTGAGCATGTTCATGTGTTAGGACCCGCTTGGGTATGTGATTTTCAGAGCTGTGTGTTCCAGTCCTTTCCTCGTGGCTGCACATTTCCATTTTGAACAGGGTCGAAAGTGCGAGGGGATTGTATTGTCCCATTTCGTCATACGGTGCTTTTATGGCATCCTGAGCCCACTCCTGCTGGGAGGTCCTGTGAGTTTCTGTGCACAGACATGAGCCATCCACCTTCTCTCTGCTGTTGTTTTATTTCTCGTATTAGCGTTTTCATCAATGAGCCTATAAAGAAAAATGCATTTTTGTTTTCCTAGAACTGGGATGTGCCGGGTTACCTTGCAAGAGTTGCTGTCAGTGCAGCAGGCTCATCGTGTCCTGGATGCTGTTGTGTCTTTGCATTTGTTTAATTCATTGTTTAATCCTCCAGATTTGTTTATCCCAGGGAGTCTCTGCCCTTGGTTCCGCTACATGCATTGCTTACTGTTGTCATTTCACTGGCAGCGTACAGGAGCTCCTGTATAACACGGGTGTGTGTTATACTCACAGTCTGCTCACTGGGTTTTCCTTTCCAGAGTTGCTTTACTGTGGCTTTCATTGGTTTTCCAAGAATGGATTATAACTAGATATGACCATTTTTATGTATGTTGTCTTTTTGTTGTTGTTGTTGTTGTTGTTATGTAGCGTCACCCGAACCCATTGTGAATAGGGGACAGTGAGCATCTTTGTTAGCCCTTCTCTCACTGTGAATGTTGATGTTGCCTGTGGCTGTGTCAAGGACTTGTTTTGTGTTGAGGAAAAATCCTCTGAATCCTTTTTTAGCTAATACAAATAGAAATTTATGTTTATGGGTTCCTATTCTATATGTATGTGGAGGTACATAGGATTTTTCTTCTACACAGGAAATGAGATGATGGAATAAATTTACAGATTTCTTAAGATGTTTGTTTTCTTATACCGAATATCTTATTTTTCAAAACTCTTTCATTGCTATGATCTATTTTTTTCCTTTCTCCAAAAGAAATATTTGTCTCTTCTAGTTGTTTTTCCTCTTCTTTCAATACCTTTTGTTTTGGTCACTGTGTTTTCCCCTACGGTGATGAAAACTATCAGTAATATCCTGGAGATTCCCAAATTCTTTCTTTTCTTTAATATTTATTTTATGTATGCATATAAACGCTCAGGTGTAGGCCACAGGTGCAGGGGGTGAGAGGATTCACCAGAGACAGAGTGGGGAACAGAACAGGCAGACTGACAAATCACACTCCTGAGGGGAGCAGCGGGTGAGACAGAAGAGATCTGCGCCTGTGGTTAGCTTCCTGGTGGGGATTAAATTCATGCAGCAGCAGCTTCTGATAGCTTCATAGTACTGAGACTTAAACTCTTGAGCCACCAGGGAGGGCCCTAATTCCCAAATTTCTGTTCTCAGCTTAGAGTTCCTGATCTATCTATCACACACATGTCCAGTTATGTGTGGAATACCAGTGTCTACCAGCCCGTCATGCGGACAGCATATTAGGAAAACCTCCCTCGTACCTCAGCCACTGAGTTATTACCGAGTTCTCCTTCCCTTTGTCCTTCCATTTTAGAAGTGATGATCTGTTCTGTCTTCTCTGACTCTGTCAGCTGAACATCTTTTTTAAAATTTTATTTTATATATATTTTACATTATTTTTCATTTTTGCACGAGGTATGCATTTTCATCTTGGTTATAATCCCCATACAATTCCCACTCCCCTTATTTTGACCCTAATCCCTACCCACTTCACCCCCCATCCCCCCGTAGTGTGTGTCTGGTTTATACTTGCTTGTAGTTGAACATCTCTTAACTGTGCTTTTTCCCCCCTCATTGCTTGAACATTCTGGTTTCGGGTTCAGTTTTTGTTTACTGTGAGTTGGAGATACCAGGCTTTGAGGTCACAGGAGTAAAATATTGTCACAAATTTGCACATGCTTTTCATTTGTTATGAAGCTCCTTTAGCACATGATTCCGGGTGTGTGTCTGTTACACCTGCCAGCCAGGCTATCAGCTCCTCAAGGAGCAAATTTTATTCATCCTTTTATTCTTAGAATCATAGACACTTCCAAATTTATAAGGTAAGCTTTTAGTACCGAACGGGTGAATATAGAGGCGAGACTCTTTCAACTGAGAATTCTGTATATCCTATACAAGACCAAAGACCCACAAAATAATATGTGTTTGCACTTGCTCTGTCTCACCCAGGCTGCCGGCCCTGAGATGAGAACTGTTCCCTCAGAAGGGACGGTGTCATTTGAAGACTTGGCTGTGAACTTCACCTGGGAGGAGCGGCAGTGCCTGAGTGAAGCTCAGAGGACCCTGTACTGGGATGTGATGCTGGAGACCTTCGGTCACCTGGTGTCCCTAGGTGAGGAAGCGCCAGTGTAACACTCGAGTGTAGTGCTGTCTTCTGCACCAATAAGTATGCACTTGCTTATGAAACTGAGTGCTGGTGAGGTTGAACATGGCAGACAGTGTACATTGTGGGTGTTTCAGTTTTAGTTTTTTTTTTTTTTAAGGAAAGATTCAGAATGGCCTCTTTTGCACAGCTCTTCACTTTGCTTTTGTTAGTTTTCAAAGACTGAAGTTGAACTTGATCGAAGACCAACGCTGTTTCTCATCACAGGGCATTGTGTTCCTGATCCTGAGGAGAGCATCAGGTCGGAGCAGGGATTATAGCCGTGGTCTGTGGACGATCCCCCAAGCCGGGACCTCTCAGGTCAGTCAGTGCTTGCCAGGCCGGGAGGCTGAGAGGAGGCTGGGAGAGAGGCCAGTGATATTGGACACACTGAGGTGCTTTTCCAGTGTCCAACCTTGGACAGTGTGTCTGCATATATCAAACTGATTCTTTATTCAGTTCCCAAATATTGCTCTCTTGTGAGTTTCGTCCTGCTCTTTTAATGATGGTTGTCTATGTACTTAAACCAGTATGCAGTCTCTGATACTGTGGGGATTATTCTGCAGTTATCACATTTCTCTGTTTTCTCTCTTAGTGTATTCTCACAGACTGTTTTCTTTAGGTAACTGTTCAGGAATTTTTTTTATTCTTTCTGTATGTTTATGGGAAGTTTAGCCAGTGGTAAATGTTCTGTGAGAGGGGAGAGCAACAGTACTCACAGAAATTATCTTTGCTTTCTGAAGTTATACACTCTGAGAAAAGAATATATAATAAATACATTTTTTAATAGAGAGGTAAAGCTGTGGAGGATGTTGTTTTTGTGTGTGTGCTCCATACACATCATTACAGAGATTAATTCTTTTCTTTCAGAGCTCAGGTGAGGTGAATGGCTTGCACTGACATGTCATATCTATAGTTCCCTCTGCAGTCTGGGCTAGAGGCTGTGTATTGCTATTGGAGATGTCACTGAGCAGGTGACTTAACTCAAAAGGGGTAGAGCAGTGTTGACTGGAGAGTTATTTAGAACATGAGTAGTGTTTCAGGGGAAAGCCTTGTGACCGCCCACATAGTCATTGTGAGGCTGAGGAGGACCCAGAAATTGTTCAGCGTGGGATGGGATGTTCTGTGACATAGGAGGGGGAACCTGAGGTGGTGGTTTCTAAAGCCATGGCACCAAGAATTCCAGGTTGGGGGCTCATACCTTGGGGAGCAGTGCGACCTGTGCAGTTCCACCTTCTCGTGGGAATCGTTGGGAGGAAAGTAAAGGAATCGACGACAGGGTGATGTAGCTGAGAATCACACATGACGTAAAAACTGGAGCTGCTATGAACAAAGTAGAAACACAGGTTCCAGGGAGTGCGGTGAGAATACCAGGGTGTTACTCTCAGAAGGATGTGGGAAAAGCCTGTAACACTGATAGCACAGGTTGGATGCAGAACTTTTTTCCTATCGCTCAGCAGGTAAAGTGGGACACAATGATGAGGCGGAGTTTGCTGCATGTATTAGGATTCTGAGCCTTATGTGATATGATATTTAAATAAGAACTGACAGGTCTCTGTTGTGGAGGGAAGCGCATGCCTCTGAGAACCTCTGCAGGTGACTGTGGCCAGTGCCGTGGGGAAAGAAAAACTGAGGAAATGGAGAAGCAGAGTCCTTGTGTCTCAGCAGGCCTCTTGCTTAAAGTGCCTGGGCAATGACTGGGTCACTCTCAGTCCACAGGTTTCTGGGAAAGCCATGGCCTCTGCAGCAAGAGCTGCATAGGGTCAGTCTAAGAAAGAAGGTGTGTAGGTAGGGCCTCCCCCATGGTGCAGTGGTTGAGCGCTGGGTTGCGAAGCTGCCCACAGCCTGTGTGGCACCGGTTTGATCCCCGGCTGCTCCCCTGCCACTGGAGGAGGGTCCTGCATGACACACAGACCTCTCCTGCCGCCCGCAGCTCCCCTCAGCAGTGCACTTTGGTCCTTCTGCATGATCTCCCCGCTCTGGTGAATTCTCTCACCCTCCCGCGCTTTTGATTGTACCTAGTGCTTGTATAAATAAATAAATAAATAAATGAATCTTTAAAAAAAAAAAAAAAAGAAAGTGTGTAGGCTCTATGTTGGGTGAAATGCTACTGGTTGAAATCGACAACTCTAGTTAAAGGACTATTGTTACCAAATATTTATGATTTTATAAAAACATTATGAAATTAGTTTTACTGCTTCCTTATCCCAGTTTGGCATTAGAAAACCTATTAATAAGTGCCTCCCTGGCAGCCTAGGGGTTAAGTCTCTGAGCTCTCACTGCTATGGCCTGAGTTTGATCCACAGTCAAGGAGCTACCCACTTTGGCACAGCAGACCTCTCCTGTCTCACCCGCTGCTCCCCTCAGCAGTGTATTTCAGTCAGTCCGCCTGTTCTGTTCTACACTCTGTCTCCACGCTCCCCCACAGCACCCCCACTCCTGCACCTCTGGCCTGCACCACCCAGTTCTTCTATGCCAAAATAAAAAAGACCAAAAAAATCTATTCTAACCGTAATTTACTGTGGGCAAAAAGCATGAATCAGAAAATCAATATCTATAAATTGTGTTGTAATACAGAAGCTTTTGTGCCGCTTAGTAGTATTCACTCAGAATGCTACCTTTTTAGAAACATGGTCATTTTTATCTCCTTTTAGATGTCCATGCTGTGGATCACCTGACTCAGGACAGACCTGCAAAACAGGGCGGACATTTGTGGCAAGTTCTTACCACCAGCAGCAAATTACCATCCAACGAGAGAACTGACTTATGGGAAAAAAGCAATTTGGACTCAATTTGTTGTTTGACCCAGAGTATCATAAATGGAAACAATTCAGCAGTGATGCCTGAGAACTTTTCTATACATAGGACCATGATGATCCCTGGTGAGCCTCATGAAGAGCATGCTGGAGAGAACGAGGAGGTCTTTAGTAGAATGAGGGAACCCATCAAGTATCATGAGCACCAGAACTTTCAACAGCCTTTTGAGTTTTGTGAACAAGGAAAAGTATTGAGTGAAGAAACAATATTTACACCTAGAGGAGCCCTTCCGGAAGGGACTGCCCATAAATACAGTGAGTGCAGGGACACCCGTGATGAGGCACCTTTAGTTGTCCAAGATAGAACCCAAGGGGAACAGACTCCCTGTAGTTCTAATGAGAAGGGAAGACCTGCAGAGGTGACTCCAGTGCATTTGAATCCTCCTAGGTATGTTGAACATGATCAGCAGGAATGTTATGAAAGTGGGGCCAGTCTCAGCAACACATTTCACACCTATCCGCTTGAGAGTACCCAGTTAGGACAGAATAATTTTGGATGTAAGAGATATGGTGAAGCGGCCTCTAAAATCTCTTCTGAGTGAACCTCAGAAAACACAAGCAGGCAATCAACCTGATGAGTGTGGGGGCACCTCTGAGATTTCCTTACAGAGGGGATACCAGAGAAATCTCACTGCAGTGAAGTTGTTTGGCTCTAACAATTATGTGAAAACTTTCTCAAGGAAAACTGCCCTCACTGTACATCCACAATCTCAAACGGGAGTGAAGCGCTACCCGTGTCTTGTATGTAAGAAAACTTTCAGGTGGAAATCTGCTTTTAGTGTCCATCAGAGAACTCATACAAGGGAGAAACCCTATGAATGTCAGGCATGCAGGAAAGTGTTCTCCTGTAAGTCAGTTCTTGTTCTGCATGAGAGGACTCTCACTGGAGAGAAACCCTATGAATGTGAAGGGTGTGGGAAAGCTTTTTCCAGTAAGTCTCACCTCAGTGAGCATCAGAGAATTCACACTAGAGAAAAGCCTTATGAATGTCAAGAGTGTAGGAAGATTTTCTCCTGGAGATCATCCCTCAGTGACCATCAGAGAAGTCACACTGGAGAGAAACGCTATGAGTGTCAAGAGTGTAGGAAGACTTTCCCCTGGAGATCATCCCTCAGTCACCATCAGAGAAGTCACACTGGAGAGAAACCCTATGATTGTGAAAGGTGTGGGAAAGCTTTTTCCCGTAAGTCAAGTTTCCTTATAAATCAGAGAAGTCACACTGGAGAGAAACCCTATGATTGTGAAGGGTATGGGAAAGCTTTTTCTAGTAAGCCACACCTCATTAGACATCAGAAAATTCACACTGGAGAGAAACCCTATGAGTGTCAAGAGTGTGGGAAAAGTTTTCAAAGTAAGTCATCCCTAAGTGACCATCAGAGAAATCACACTGGAGAGAAACCCTATGAATGTGATGGGTGTGGGAAAGCTTCTTCCTGTAAGTCTTACCTCGGTGAGCATCAGAGAATTCACACTGGAGAGAAGCCTTATGAATGTCAAGAGTGTAGGAAGACTTTCAACCTGAGATCATCTCTCAGTATCCATCAGAGAATTCACACTGGAGAGAAACATTATGATTGTGAAGAGCGTGGGAAAGCTTTTTCACATAAGTCAAAACTCATTACGCATCAGAGAATTCATACTGGAGAGAAACCCTATGAGTGTCAAGAGTGTGGGAAGATTTTCCGCCAGAAATTATCCCTCAGTAAACATCACAGAAGTCACACTGGAGAGAAGCCTTATGAGTGTCAAGAGTGTGGGAAAACTTTTTCCAGTAAGCATGGTCTCACTAGACATCAGAGAAGTCACTGGAGAAAATCTCTGTGGTTGTGAAGAATGTGGGAAAACTTTTCAGGAAGTCAGCCCTCACTAGGCATGACAGATTCCACACTGGAGGAAAATGCTATGAATGTCAAGAGTGGACAGGCAGGCCTCCCCTGGTGGTGCAAGTGGTTGAGTGCGGCGCTGTGAAGCTGTCCGTGGCCTTTGCGGTGCGAGTTTGAGTCCCTGGCCGGCCAGGAGCAGCCCCATGGTGCGGCAGACCTTTCCCGTCTCGCCCGCTGCATGTATTTCAGCAGTGTATTTCGGTCAGTCTGCCTGTTCTGTTCACCGTCTGTCTCTGGTGCATCCTCTCATCCTCCCACACATCTGGCCTGTACCCCAGCTCTTGTATGCTTGAATAAATAAAAATCTTTTAAAAAATATTCAAACTTTGGAGCTCAACTACATCATTCAGCTGAGAGCAATGGGAACTGACATACAATTTCACTCCTAATTGTGTGGAGTTAGCTGGTTCACTCTGTTCTCCCAAGTTCATGCAGTGATGATGTCGCAGTTGCTGTTCCTGTTGCTTCTGGTATCCTTCAGTTCCTGGGCGATGCCATTCATGTCCACGGTAGCTGTCTGTCTACAGGGCACCCTGCATGTTGCGTGGGTAAGTGATCTCTCTGGGTTTTCTAACTTGGTTGTCACGTTCTGTCCAGTACTCTAAGCCTCTGTGGTGCCCCCAGATGCTGGAATTGCTCACCTCCAAAATGTCCTCTAGAAGAAAAAATTGAACTGTGTGCTATTGGCTGTCTTTACCTACCTTTCATGAGGAAGGTTTTCGGGGGCCTCCGTGGTGGCCTCGGGGTTAAGTCTCAGTGCTATCACAGCTCTGGTCAGAGTTTGAGCCCCGACAACAGAGCCGCCCCACATATGGCCGCAGCAGGCCTCTCCTGTCTCACCCGCTGCTCCCGTTAGCCAGGTATTTCAGTGGTTCTGCCTGTTTGTCGCCACACTCAGTATCTGGTGAATCCTCTCACCCCCAAACCTCTGGTCTACACCCCAGTTCTACAAAATAAGGGAATTTTTTTGGAGGATTACTTATGCATAAAAGAACTGGGATGCAAGCCAGAGGTATGAGGGGGTGAGAGGATTCTCCACAGAGAGAGTGGGTAGCACAACAGGTGGATCTACTGAAATCCACTGCTGAGGGGGCCAGTGGGGAGACAAGAGAGGTCTACTGTGCCATGTGGGTCACCTCCCTGGCCAGGGATCGAACTCGTGTCTGCAGTACTGAGAACAGCTTCACAGTGCTGAGACTTCACCCCTGTGCCACCAGAGGCCCCTGAATTATTTTTAAAGGATTTTTGCCTTTTAATAGCTTTTTATTAAATTGTTGTTCATCTTTGGGCAATATTGGATTGCTCCCCTCGTGTATGCTCCTTGCAAATCTCCCCTCCCCACCACCCCTGTGACCCGTCACCCCAGGCCCTGGTGCTCCTCGACCCCTCCTGGCTCCTCTTCTGCCCCATCCCCTGCTGGTGTCTCAGCTCTGTCATCTGCCTGCCAGTTTTATCTTTTTCGCGACCCTTTCTTCGTTCCCCTGTATTCCTCCTGGAGGTGATGATGTAATCCAGGTCTTTTTCCTTCTCTCTTTGTTTAGAACATAATCCCTTCCACCATTTTAGCTTTATCTGGACGGCATCTTTGTCATCCACTCTTCTGTTTGGGGTCAGGAATGTTTGATTCCTGTCTTGGCTCTCGTCAGTGGAGCTATAGTGAACATCAGAGCGCAGGTGTCCCTTGGAATTCATGTTCCTGTGTCCTGTCAGTGGCTTCCGAGGAGTGGAATGGCTGGGGCCGATGTCTGCTCTGTTTGTAGTGATTTGGGGACCTTCCATGCAGCTCTCCACGGTGGGGAACCAGCTCGCATCCCCCAGCAGTGTAAGAGGCTCCGTTTTCTCCACGTCCTTGGCAGGTTTTTTTAGTGGGACCCGTTCTGAGGGTGTGAGGGGGCGTCTCATGGGGTTTTGATTGGCATTTCTCTGGTCCTAAGGGATGTGGAGCCTGTTTCATATGCCTGTTGGCCGTCTGCGGTTCTCTTTGAGAAATGACTGGTTCTTCCATTTTTTCCACGGGGTTATTGGCTTTGTTTTTGTTGAGTCTTGTGAGCTGTTTGTACATCTTTGAAGTCAGTCCCTTATCACTTGTCTGGAGTGCAAAGCTCCCCTCCCAGCCGGCGGTGTCCCTTTGTCTTGGTTATTGTCTTTCTTGCTGTACCAAGATTTTTAGTTCTTGGAGTCCCAGCTGTTTCTCTTCTCCATTTTGTCTGCATGTGACATGAGAACTCACGGATGTTTCTGAGGTGACTGTTAGGAGGTTTTTGCCTGTGTTATCTCCTATGTGTTTTACAGTTTCAGATATTCAAGGCTTTTATTCATTTTGAGTTGTTTTTTTTTTTTTAAAGAGGCACATATTTTATTTATTTGTTTATTTGTTTGTTTATTTATACATGCACTGGGTATAGTCAGAAGCGCGGGAGGGTATGGGAATTCACCAGAGCCAGAGTGGGGAGCAGAGCAGGCAGAAGGACTGAAGCACACTGCTGAGGGGAGCAGCGGGCGGCAGGAGAGGTCTGTGCGCCATGTGGGACCCTCCTCCAGTGGCCTGAGAGCAGCCGGGGATCGAACCGGCGCTGCAGAGGCTGCGGGCAGCTTCGCAACCCAGCGCTCAACCACTGCGCCACCGGGGAGG
This sequence comes from Talpa europaea, assembly GCF_964194135.1. Taxonomy (NCBI): domain Eukaryota; kingdom Metazoa; phylum Chordata; class Mammalia; order Eulipotyphla; family Talpidae; genus Talpa; species Talpa europaea. Next base: position 8,212,016 of record NC_140075.1, on the reverse strand, counting down.
CCCTTGAGTTGGTTTTTGAATGTGACGTGAGATATCCTAGTTTCATTCTTTTGCGTGTAGCTGTCCAGTTTTCCCAGCAACATTTACTGAAGAGACTGTCCTTGTTCCATTGTATATTCTTTGCTCTAAAGGATTCTTGCTTAAGGACTAATGTCAAGGAAACTATTGTGAAGCAGCAGCTGTGACTGTGACAGTAGGTGCCCGAAGCCCTTGCACTTCCTGCTAAATGCAATGTAGTGTCCACGTGAGAAAATGATAGATGTGGCTTCAACGTGTGATTCAGCTGGTAAATAGCCCGTGTAGGTTTATGGGGCTGATCAATACAACACCGTGCTGTCATCCTATTTTCCTCATCACTCAGCTGACAGTTTCCCTAACAATGTAAGACAGTGTATAACGCAGGTGTCGCACAACATAGCAGTTAGTCCACTGCTCTTTGAGGTAACGGTTTGCAGTCAGAACATACATGTGGACTTTTAAGCTGCTTGAGCCAGGGGGTCAATGCCCCCAGCGCCCGCGCCACTCCAGGTCAACTGCAGGGTCTTCGTCTTTCTCTGTGCCAGGAATGTCATGTTGCTGCAACTGTTTCTAACCCTTTTCTATGAGGTGGACTTACATTTGTTTAGAAACCGTGTGGGATTGCAGTGGAGACCCGTGATGTGATCTTGTTGTGTGGTGCGCAGAGAACGTGTGCTGGCGAGCATGTGGCCATTCTGCTCCAGTTTCCTTCTTCGAGTCCTCCATTTTACCTTCTAAAACTCAGGGGTGTTTTAATTATTTCACTTATTTGTTCTACGGAGCCAATGCTGCTTATTGTTGAGGGTCTCAAGTAGTTAAATATTTCTTACCTATAATGAAACTTTATTGTGTCCTTGCTTCTCGTGGACTGGGTGCTCCCAGCCCTTGACACCTAGAGGGACATGTTGGCAACGGTGCGGTGAGATACATCCTCTCACTCCTTCCTTAGAAAACAATGAAATTGTGCCATCCTTCTGCAGAGAACTTTTGAATTTTTTTTAAGATTTATTTATTTATTTATACAAGCACTGGGTACAGTCAGAAGCGTGGGAGGGTGACAGAATTCACCAGAGCCAGAGCGGGGAACAGAACAGGCAAAGTGAAGAAATACACCACTGAGGGGAGCAGTGAGCACGGCAGGAGAGGTCTGCGCGCCTTGTGGGACCCTCGCTGGTGGCCAGGGATTGAACCAGCGCTGCAGAGGCTGCAGGCAGCTTCACAGCCCAGCGCTCAACGCTGCGCCACCAGGGGAGGCCTAGTGAATTTAGAATATGTAGACTGCTTGATACAGTCTTTTTCAGGGGGGGAATGACCTAAGGAGATGCTTTCCAATGCAGAAGAAATCTTCGAGTGTGACAGTACTCACTAGTTGTGTCTTCCAGCAACAAATCGCTGGAGACGATGTGTAAGTGCCAACCGCAAAGACGGTTGGACAGAGGACAGTGGACCGTGTCCCTGGTGCGCTGGGTCAGCTGCAGGTGGACAGTGGAGCGGGCTGAGGAGGATGCGGGGCCCAGCAGTGGTTCGGTAAGCGCAGGACAGAGAAGAGGCCGCCCCGCCGGGTGCCTGGAGGTGGGGATGCCGTGCACACGGGGTGGCGAGGGCGCCAGGTGTTGCTGGGCCGGGGAGCCTGGTGCACAGTGCCCCGCCTAACGGGCACAGCGGGCCCACCTGTCTCTCCCGGGAGGGCCGGTCTGGCGCGTCCGCGGTCCCCGCTGAGGAATCCCGAGCAGGTGTCCAGCTCGGGACAGACGCCTGTCGCCCCTTGAATGGCTCCCGACGTGTCCGTGGGCGTGTTGGGAGCAGACACCGGCCATCTCCTCCCTTCCGGCGGAGCTCCTCGATGGGCCCCCTGCGGGATGCGCCCAGGTGTGCCGGCCCCACGCACCTGCTGGCCGCACCTGCGTGTTCCCGCCCGCGCGCCCACCTGAGCCCCAGAGTGAAGTCGGGGCCGGCGGGATCCCAGTTTCGGCACGACCCCAGTTTCAGTGCAACCTGTCTTGGGCCTGGGGCCTCTGCGGTCGCAGGAGTAGCAGGTGAGGGGGGTGGGGGGGCGTGGGAACACCTCCGTGTGGCTGCCCGCAGAGAGGGGCCTCGAGGGCCCTGCGGGGGTGCAGCGGGTGGGGACTGGTGGGCTTGGCTGGCTTCTTCCTGGGCCAGGAGGACCCTGGGGGTCGGGGCTCATTCCTGAGCGTGTCCCTCCGTGACCCGCCTCCGCAGACGCGTCTCCCGCCTCGTCGTGCGGAGTGGGTGCACCTGTCCTGCTCCCCACCCGCGTGTTCATCTCAGGGAAGCGCCTCAGGTTTTGAGACCACGGGGTGACAGTCCAGGGCCGTCGCCCCCTCCCCGCCCCCATCTGGCTGGCAGGAGAGCACCCCGCCACCAACAGGGTCTGAATGGCTGCCCTGAAGGGGAGCCGGTCTCTCCACCCCACCTTGTGCCCTGGGGGCAGGCGATGAGGATCTATCCCAGGGCGCCCAGCCTCTGCCCTCCAGAGAGGATCTTCAGGAAGGAGGCCACAGGGCCTCCCTGGGGAGCAAGGGTCAGACGCAGCTCTGTGAGGCTGTCTGCAGCCTCTGCTGCACGAGTTCGGTCCTGGCCAGGGAGCTGCCCACTGGGGGCGGCAGACCCCTCCTTTCTCCCCGCTGCTCTCCTCAGCAGTGTTTCAGTAGACCCTCCTGTTCTGCTCCCCACTCTGTTTCTGGTGAATCCTCTCACCCCCCACATCTCTGGCCTGTACCCCAGTTCTTGTATGTGTAAAAAATGAGGAGATAAACCCTCCACATGATTAGGTCACGAAGGGCGGGAGGAAGTCCCTCCGTGCTCAAGCTTTTTCTCTAGTAAATTCAAACTTTTTTGGAAGAAAGTGAATCAGGCGTCTTCGTGGGTGCAAATCGTCACTTTTTTTTTTTTCAAAAATTATTTATACAAGCACTGGGTACAGTCAGAAGCGCGGGAGGGTGAGAGAATTCACCAGAGCCAGAGCGGGGAGCAGAGCAGGCAGAAGGACTGAAGTACACTGCTGAGGGGAGCAGCGGGCGGCAGGAGAGGTCTGCGCACCTTGTGGGACCCTCCTCTGGTGGCCGGGGAGCAGCCGGGGATCGAACCGGCGCTGTAGAGGCTGCGGGCAGCTTTGCAACCCAGCGCTCAACCACCGCACCGCCAGGGAGGCCCTATTTTTTATATTATTGTTCATTTTTAAACAAGCCCCCCAACCTCAGGTGTAGTCCCCTTATAGTTTCCTTCCCCAGGGCACCCGTGCACCATCACCTCAGTCCCCTGTGCTCCTCCCTCCCTCCCTCTGGTCCCTCTCCCTCCTCCTCCCCTGCAGGATGTCTCTGGTTTATAATTGTCTAGTTTTGTTTAGTTTTGTTGTGTGTTGTATTGTTATTATTTTTTTACACTGATGTCTTACTTGGTTTCCCTATATTCCTGCGATAAGGGATAACTCATGCCATTCACAGCAACATGGATGAAGCTAGAAGGTATTATGTTCAGTATAATCTTGATTTGTACTTTGATTTTGCTTCGTTTATCCCAGAATTACCTGGTCCCTTGTGTCCCCTTCCTAAGGTGACTTACACTTGTGACAAATTTTCAGGTTTCAGTGGCTCATCTTTGAGATAACCCTGTTTGTCTAGGTACTTACCCAATAGAGGGTGGGTAACCTTGGATAATATTATCCTTTTTTCTCTTCTCTTCTCTGTAAGCACACCAATCCTTTTAAAGGTCTTTTACACTTTGTCTTTGTGCAGTTGTTGGCAGAACCCCTTTAATGTGCAGATGTGGGAACCCCAGAGTACCCCTTAGTCTGTATACTAGCATTGGTGGGGCTTGGCATGAGCAACTCCATTTTGGCATGCAAGACGAGTGGAAGCCTTTCCCAAAGATCAATGCCGCGGCTGCCACCATTTATCATCTCTAACACAGGCAGGATGTAATCAATGGTGATCCATGTCTTTCCCATTGGATAATTGATTTTTTCAAAAATTTGTGGGATTGATCTCTTTTTTTTTTCATTTTAAGAAACTCTCATTGCATAATACAGTAGTTGTGAAGGTTGAAGGAAAAGGCTTTGGTTGTTTCAATGAAATTCTAATGACACTAGATTTAATCATACTCCCATTCATGGTTTGCTCTGGAAAAATTATGAAGTCTTTGTCTTGGATATTTTCCTATGTTCCTATATTGTCTCTTTCCCCTTCCCTTGCTATCATGTATCACCCTTTTAGGAGCTGACCCTGTTTTCCATTTGTGTAGATTAACTCACATTACATTATCTATTATTAAGATGTTTCCAGTCCTAGGGACTTCCACCCTCACAGAGGACTTCTGCAAAATAAAAATCTATGTTACCCTCAGCACAGCACCTTAGGAACGATGATAGCTAATACTATTTAACACTTTGAATGTTTTGAGTGAAGACTTTCAGAAAGAAACAAATATAGTATCCAACCAGACTTCTAATTTTCTTTGTCAACTTTGTATTTCTAGTATTTACTGTAAGCAGACTTCATGCTATTCATTCACCCATTCAAAAGTATTAATTTCATATCTTCACTGTTCAGTGTAATGGGTATACATTACATTTTTAATAAAAGTAGTTGATTTCTTTACTAGATTGAGGGCTATTCAGGCTATTATAGTGTCAGTTTCATTAAATTGTGTGTTTCAAGAGGTATCTTTATTTTATTTTGATTATCATATTTATAAAGTTTTCTCTACTTGTCTCTTATTATTCTGTAATGACTATAAAATTAGCAGAGATAGTCCTTTTAATGTTGAGATTGACAATTTGGCTTTTTATAGCTCTTCTGCAAACACTATTGCTAGGGATATTCCATTGTATCAGTTTTTTGGAAAAGACTTAGAAGACTGTCTTTAGAATTTGTGTTTTGTCACATCTTCCTGCAGCTTTTGTGTATCAGAGAATGTAGTTATGGAATTTAGGGTTAAAAAGTGTTTGCTTTGTTGATTTTTCTCTATTATTTTCCTGGAATCTACCTCACTGATTTATGGTCTTTATGATATCTTTTCATCTATATATTTTGGACTAAGTTTGCTCTCCTTTATCACTCATTCAAAAACATTAATTTTATATCTTCACTGCTCAGTGTACTGGGCATACATTAAATTTTTTAGTACAACTCGTTATACTGAAGAGGTAGACTCATGGCAAGATTTTGTAGTTTAGTGGCCCTGTTTGGGGCCAACCCTGTTGAGCCAGGCATTTACCTACAGGGAATGGATAAATCTAGGGTGTTTTACTGTGACATTAATCTTTTCTTCTCTCTTTATATGCATAAATTGTATTAAATTTCTTTCACACTAAGAGTCTCCTTTACCTTTGTGCACACAGATGACCAGACCCTTTTTATAGCATGGAAATTAGAGGGATGCAGGATGCTCCTGGGTTACCTACCCCAGAATTTCAATTTCTATTGTGCCCCAGAATTTCAATGGGCCTCCACAGTACTGGTCTCAGATATCTTCCTGCACAGTCAGAGCTAGCCTAGTTAGCTTAGCTAGACTCCTGATTTCTGCATAGGTTTCATCTCTCCATGCCATGTTCTTGAAAGTTCCCCAAGGCAGTAAGTCCTATATTAGTTCACCATTTCTCATTAGAAAGAATGTAGATATCACTATAGTAACTGCTATAAGTATAAAGCTCTCAGAAAGTAATTTGGACTTTGCTTTCTTTTATTGTAAAGAAAATCTTGCTATGATATGTAAACTAAACACATACACACACACACACACACGGCAGGTCCTTGAATAATGCCATTTTATTCAAGTCGTTTATTTATAATATTGGTGAAGAAAGACATTCAATGACCTACCAGGGGTCACTGTCTGTGTGGGGCCTGTACATTGTCCCCATTTCTGTGGGTTTTTTCTGGGTGCTCTGCACCCCTCCTATATCTCAAAGAGGTGTACATGACAGTCTTTGTCATGTCTAACTTGCTGCAGTCTCAGTGTGAGTGTGTCCTGTGGTGGGAAGACTTCCTATCCAAGGTTGGTCCCCATGTTGGGCCTTGAACTTCTGAGATACCATCTGGCAAACCCAGATCTTGAAGAAAAAAATAAGTTGCTTGGAAAAATGAATGAATGTATAAAATTATTGTTTAATATTACAAGTGCTTCGGTTCTTTAGAAGTTTGGTAATGTTTTTGTGAGCAGAGATATGTCATAACAACTTCACTTTTGTTTATATCAATTAACCTATGGTGAAGTTGATTTCCTCATATATGTCCTTCGCCTAAATCTCTGCTTCCAAGGACCTATCAATAATGCTAAGTAAAGATTTACTACATAGGACCTCCCCTGGTGGCTCAGTGGTTGAGCGCAGGGCTGTGAAGCTGCTGGCAGCCTCTGCAGCACCAGTTCGATCCCCAGCCACCTGCGAGGGTCCCACATGGCGTGTAGACCTCTCCTGTTGCACCCACTGCTCCCCTCAACAGTGTATTTCGTCACTCTGCCTGTTCTGTTACCTGCTCTGGCTCTGGTGAATCCTCTCACCCTCCCACGCTTCTGACTATCCAGTGCTTGTATAAATAAATAAATAAACAAACAAATAATTTTTTTTTAAAAAAAAGACTTACTTCATAAAATAAAACATCTTCCTTCTTTCCTCCCCCCTAAAAATATAACAACACTAGGGGAGGGCGATTCAATTTGCAAACATCTCAATGTTGGCTATATTTTCATCAGAATATGTTAATATTTAAGACCTTAATCTCCTTCTAATAGGGCCCATTATTTGGTTCATCTTTGAACCTACTTTTCCAGTATGATAGTCAAGAAATATTTGTGTTCAATAAACAAAAAAATATTTACTATATAGATCATCTCTCCATATATGGACACATTATATATGTCCTAGAAATCAACCAAGATGTTTGTCCATATCTTCATCTTGAAGAACTAGGAATAGGGGCCTCCCCGGTGGCGCAGTGTTTGAGCGCTGGGTTGCAAAGCTGCCCGCAGCCTCTGCAGCGCTGGTTCGATCCCCGGCTGCTCCCCGGCCACTGGAGGAGGGTCCCACATGGCGCGCAGACCTCTCCTGCCCCCGCTGCTCCCCTCAGCAGTGTACTTTGGTCCTTCTGCCTGCTCTGTTCCCCGCTCTGGCTCTGGTGAATTCTCTCACCCTCCTGCGCTTCTGACTGTACCCAGTGCTTGTATAAATGAATAAATAAACAAACCTTAAAAAAAAAAAACTAGGAATAGGTAGGAAGTGTGTTCCCAGTGTTAGTTAAGGAAGTACGTTAATATTACTTCACCTTTTTTTTTTTTTTTTTTTTTTTTTTGGTGGGATCCTCCCCGGCAGCTGGGGAACAAACCAGCGCTGCAGGCTGCCAAGCGCTCAACTGCTGTGCCACCAAGGGAAGCCCCCTACTTCACCTATTTAAAAATTGGCACACGTTAAAAAAAAAAAAACTATCAACAACAAATGTTGGCGAGATTGTGGAGAAAAAGGAACTCTTCTGCACTGCTGGTGGGAGTGCAAACTGGTCCAACCACTATGGAGAGCTGTGTGAGATTCCTCAACCTACTAAAGATAGAGCTTCCATATGATCCAGCAATTCCACTCCTAGGTATTTACCCAGAGGACACAGAAACATTAATTCCAAAGGGCACCTGCACCCCTATGTTTATAGCAGCACTATTTACAATAGCTAAGCTATGGAAGCAACCCAAATGCCCAAAAATAGATGACTGGATCAAGAAGATGTGGTACATATATACCATGGAATATTACTCAGCATTCAAAAAAGATAAACACATGCCATTTGCAGCAACATGGATGGCGCTGGAAGGGATCATGCTCAGCGAAATAAGCCAAAAAGAAAAAGAAAAATACTGGATGGTCTCACTCATAGCAGGAATCTAGAATACTTAAATAAGGGACCAGGAAAATGAATAACTATAAGAAAGTGAAAATCAAAATCAACAAAAACTATGAACCAGAGACACTTTTTGGGGGGTGGGGGGTGGGAGGGGAGGGATTGGGGTCAGAATGGGGGGATTGCAATTGTATGAGGAATATAAAAATAAAATTTATTAATTAAAAAAAATAAAAAACAGGAAAAAAAACAAATATGTGAACAGATTGTTTATAATCAGGACAATCAATTATGGATACAAGCACTTGGTGTTCAGGTAACAAACATATCTACCTTACAAATTCTTCATGTTTAAATCCTAAAGTCTGCCCTCATTTATCATACTTAAAACATTGAAAGCTGGAAAGTACATTTCTCTGAAATAAATAATAACTGCTTATAAAATGACAAAGGACGCAGCATTAGAGAACTAAAATAATTTCAACATGTAAAACTCATTTAGTATATAATCTTGATCAAAATGAACAAAGGTATTGGTTCTCCCAAGAAAAATGACTTTAAACACCACAAATATTTAACCTGCCTCCTCAGTAATGTGTTTTCTAATTTCAAACGCCATTGGATTTGTATTCCAGCCAATTTCCATACTATAAATGTCAGTCAACAGAGGCTGATTATGGCTAAGAATGATTTAAAAAGAACCTTAACAACAGTAAAAGTCATGTCCGTATATTCATTATGCATCTGAGCTTTTGGATTGTAAATATTCCCTCAGAGCTAATATTTTAGAATTCAAGGTCAGATACAGGGGATTTTTTTCCTTGCTAATTAGAAAACAGATTATTCCACTTGAAATTATGTAGGTAGAAATTCTTCCCTAAGGAATTGATCTCTTTCAGATGTGTTTGATCGTGTTCAATATTTTTTAACAACATTATATTTGCTTTCCCCACTCTCACCTACCAAATATGATGCACAGAATGCTTAAGGATTTGACTTATTATTCTGACATTAGCAGTAAAGTTATATTAAAAATAATGTATTAGATGTTGCCACAGACCAGCAACGCAGTAGATGATGAGGCCATCTCAGGGTTGAGAGACTGCGCAGGGTGGTCAGGGAGTCGGCGAAAGAAATGACAAACAGACACACTTCAAGAGAGTGAAAATCTGAGTGTAATTCTATTTAAGTTAGTGGCCAGTATATATATGTTTTTCTAAAGGCATAGGATCGGTTATCAGTGAACTAAACCAGTTGGCTCATAGGTTTAACTCATCATTGACAAGGCTGTGATTTATGTCCAGAGTTACATTTGGATCTAGGCACATTCCTAAGCAGTCAATTCATTAGTTTTGTCTTTTGTTTTATATAATTACATTTTCTCCTAGCTAACCACCAAATTCATTAATCATTATTAATTATAACAGGTGCACTTATTATTTTTATGTAATAACATTTTTCCATTAGGGATCAAAGGTAAGGAATTTTAACATGTAACAGAGCAATTATTGAACTAACAATTTTGTTGTTACACAAGGTTTAGTGGTGTTTCATTTGAGTCATCCTTGTTACTAGATTTCATATGTTTCTTTAATTTAGCAATCAATGACCTTTACAGAAGAGAAGGAAGATGTTTTAGAAAGAGAGTGAAGGGATAAAGTTTGTAGGTCTGAGGAGACGAGATAAGGCTCCTTTTGGTCAGCATTCTTGTGGTGGCTCCTGGTGGTCGTTATCTTTTGATAGGCATCTGTCTTATCTATGTCTTCAGGGAACTTTGCTGTACTCCCCTGCGCGCTGGTTCCTTGCCCAGCGGTCCTAGGGACCGTGGCGAAAGCCATTAGCCCTAAAGGTCACTGCAGGGGGAGGTGCAGCAAGAAGTCTTTCACCTGCATACAATTTTACTTATTACATTTGCTTGATATTTCACTTGTCAAATTTCACAATGTCTAATGTTTCCTCTGTATATTTATAAAAATACTTTATTGCAGATGAGTCTAATCACTATGTAAATTAGGTAATTATTTTGTGAATATTAACATTCTTCCCCATACAAAATAATACATATATTTTGAAATTTCTTTCCTTGCTTTTGGGAGAATATAGCAATTAAAATAGCGATTGAACCATTATTTGCATGCAAATGAGGCAAGAGAAGTAGCATATCAGGATATGCAAAAGTATATTTAATTTTCAATTTCAAATGTATTTCTTATTATTTAGACTACATCATTTTCAATGCAATTTTCTTCTGACATGTTAGAATCATGTATCATAAAAAGCTTTTCTGGTAACTATTTGCTTGTGTGCATAGGCTTTTAATCTTTCTTGATTCTCGTGCAGTAAGACAAAATAAATCTCCTTTGAAAAAGGAAAAATCAACATGTTGCTGAATTATATGGTTCATAAATAGATGACATACGGTAGGTATTTAATATTGTATTGAATGGATGATTTGTAAAAGGAGGAGTATATTACAAAGAAATATGCTGATGATTCCTCTACCAATCGTTAAAATATTATTGAACATAGAACCATAAGTGAAACAAAATACTAGCAATGGCTTGGGACAATTGTGAGAAGATCAGATAAACTCAGAATTTTCTTATAAAGATAGAAAAAATATGCTGCTGATATTTTGATGAATATAAATGATGGAGACAATAAATATTTAGTTCCAAGTGCTGCACCTGAGTAGAATGAAGATAACTTGATTTTTAAACAATTATAAAAGTAACAAAAAGACAAATATTAAAGGTGATGAATTAAAGAATGTTATACCTTAAAGTATAAAGAATAAACATATATTCAAGATGGTGAAATCTAGTGTTTGCGATGAGGTACTGAAGGAAAGTTTAGAGAGTTTCTTCTACTCTTTGGGGCTGATGGTATGAAGAATACACGCTGACATGTACTTTCCATGCCTTCGATAGCAGACACCAACATTTAGCTCTGGAATTTATTGTCCTTACTGGATTTGGGAAGCTTGTTCCTACAGTCTTAGGTTGACATGGAAAAGTAATAGTCAAAAATTAAAATGTGTTTCAAGTCATGAATAGTTTTTTTTTTAAACATTGTTTTTTATAGAGTCATGTTTTATTTATTTATTTGTTTGTTTGTTTGTTTGTTTATGCATGCACTGGGTACAGTCAGAAGTGCGGGAGGGTGAGAGAATTCACCAGAGCCAGAGCGGGGAGCAGAGCAGGCAGAAGGACTAAAGTACACTGCTGAGGGGAGCAGCGGGCGGCAGGAAAGTTCTGTGCGCCATGTGGGACCCTCCTTCGGTGGCCGGGGAGCAGCTGGGGATCGAACCGGCACCGCAGAGGCCGTGGGCAGCTTCACAACCCAGCGCTCAACCGCTGCGCCACCGGGGAGGCCCATGAATAGTTTTTTGGAAACCGGGTGCATGGTATTATTCAGTACCCACTGTAGTGGCACTTAATGGTGAACAGCATAAATTATTTCCAAAAGAAATGTGAGTCATTATAGTAGCTTCTCTCTTATACTAAATGCTTTTTTAAATTATTTTATTAAGAATAATAATTTACAACATTGTAACTGATTTGGGGGTATATAGGTTCATGCTTTTCAGCTGTATGTAGTACATATACACAATGGAATATTATTCAGCAACCGAAAAAGATAAACTCATGCCATTTATAGCAACGTGGGTGGAGCTAGAGGGGATCATGCTCAGTGAAATAAGCCAGACAGAAAAAAATACTAGATAGTCTCACTCATAGCAGGAACCTAGAAAACCTAAATAAAGGATCAGGAAAAAGACTAATTATAATAAAGTAAAAATCAAAATCAACAGGCAACTAAAAACCTTAAACTAAATGCTTAAAAAAAAAAAAAAAACTTCTTGCATCAGGGCCTCCCTGGTGGTGCAAAGGATTAAGATGCAACCTATGAAGCAGTCCACAGCCACAGCAGAACAAGTTTGATCCCTGGCCAGGGAGCTACCCACATGGCACAACACACCTTTCCTGCCTTGCCCGCTGCTCCCCTCAGCAGTGTATTTCAATCTGCCTGTTCTGCTCCCCACTCTGTTTCTCGTGAATCCTCTCATCCCCCACACCTCTGGCCTGTACCCCAGCTCTGGTATGGAAAAATAAATTAAAAAAAAAAAAACTTCTTGTATCAGTCTCTAGCCCATCCCTATGAAGGAGATGCCCCTCTTTGACTTAACAACTTTGTCCCTCCCATGGCTGAAATTCTGAATCCTCCTTTGATTTTCTTGGCCAATCACAGCCTTAAAGGTTCCCCTACTTTTCACCATAAATGTTTCTGTCTTCTCACCAGAGTCTAGAGGGCAGGTCTGGATATAAATTCTGCCAGGGTTTCTAAGCTCTGTCTGTCTGAAATACACATTTTCTGATAAAAACAGGAATTTTGTCATTTAGTTGTATGCATTTTTGTTATTCATTTCACTGTGTTAATTGAAAAGAAAGGCAATATAGTCATATTAATTATGGATTGGATTTATGGATTATTAAACACTATAAACAGGTGAATTGGATGGCTAGTGAAATTTCATACACGAAAAAGCCTAAATTAATAGAAACATAAATAATTCTCAGGTTTGCAATCCTACAGTCTATTTTTATTGTCATATTAATGTCTGTCTCCATTTGGCAAGCAGTCAATGTTGAATGAGTTAATTATTGAATTTCAGTAGAAATCAATTAGGTTTAAGTTAGGTTTAATCATTTAATAGCTGCATGATCCTAGCCAAGTCGTATAACTACCTATGTCTGTTTCTCACTTTGCAAAAATTATTATGAGAAGGAATTTTTTAAAAAGTATAACTGAAAACCATATAAAGATGTCAGTGGTCATTTTAATCACACAGCCATGATGCCTAATGTAAAGGTTGTCTTTAAATTTATCAAATGCAGCCCCCCCCCACCCCCAGGTGGTGTAGGGGTTAAGTCTCAGTGCTATCACCTCTAGACCTGAGTTCAATCCCCAGCCAGGGAACTAACCCACATGGCGCAGCAGACCTCTCCTGTCTCAACCACTGCTCCCCTCAGCAGTGTGTTTCATTCAGTTTGCCTGTTCTGCTCCCCACTCTGTGTCTGGTCAATCCTCTTAGCCCCCTCACCTCTAGCCTACATCCCAGTTCTTCTATGCATAAATAAATATATCTTAAAAAAATAAATAAAAATAAAATAAAGTTATTGAATGCAACTTACTCATTTTGCATTGGTCCGATTCACTTTAACCACTGAATCTGAAGCAGAATTGACATTCACTGAACACATACCTTACCGTATCTCTGCTTTTATTGCTGAATGTCAGATGAACTGGTCAAGTTAGCAGCAATATAATTATGCTTATTTCCTTGCTAATGTATATCTACTATTTTCAATATTTTATTTAATGTTTTTGAATTAACATTGTTTTGCAACTTTATATAGTTTTCGGATCAGATGACAGCACTAGACTTGAATATCTGTATTATGTACTACATCACAATCTCCACCAAATTTGCTTTCCATCCTCCACCTTGGCCCTTCATTTTTTAAAATAATTTATTTATTAAGAGCTGGGGTGCAGGCCAGATGTACTGTATCCTGGTGGGTGAGAGGATTCACCAGAGATAGAGTGGGGAATAGAACATGCTGACTACTTTTTTTTTTTTAATATGTATTTTTTAGAGATTTATTTATTTATTTATACAAGCACTGGGTACAGTCAGAAGCGTGGGAGGGTGAGAGAATTCACCAGAGCCAGAGCAGGGAGCAGAGCAGGCAGAAGGACCGAAGTACACTGCTGAGGGGAGCAGCGGGCGGCAGGAGAGGTCTGCGCGCCATGTGGGACCCTCCTCCGGTGGCCGGGGAGCAGCCGGGGATCGAACCGGCGCTGCAGAGGCTGCGGGCAGCTTCGCAACCCAGCGCTGAACCGCTGCACCACTGGGGAGGCCCCAGACTGACTACTTTTTAAAGAAAGATTGAACATGTTGATAAGGCTAGCAGGCTGACACCAGTGGAAAGGTTCACCTCCTAGATGGGATCCTGACCCAGAAACCACTCTATAAAATGACCAGGGATCTAATCAGAGAAGCAGTGGGAATTTTGGGCAGTTGATTGTTGGAAATATTCAAGGACAGTAGCATATGGCTTGAGACATGTTTCCAAAACTGAGAGTTTGGACACAGAGACTGGTCTGTGCAGGAATGTAAGTTCTAAAACACTGAAGACAATGCAAATCAAGACTGAAGTTGGGTCTATTCACCAAACTTCAGTTTTTCAGTGGTAAAATATGTATGAAAAGTATAAGGACAAGAATGTGCTAACCTGGAACACCCTTAGAGGTCAGAAATGAAACAAAACTGTTTTGCCAAAAGAACAAATGATAGACAAAAGTAACAGATATGATTGGAAATGTTTTGGGCTGAATTGTATCCCCCTTAAAATTCATATGTTAAAACCCTGTCCCCAGGGTGACTGTAATTGGTGGAAAGAACTTTGCAGGGGTAAGTAAGTTATTAAAAGTCACAGAGTATGGCCGAATCCAGTAGGACTGGTGTCACTATCGAAAATGAATAAACGCCAAGCATTTACCCAAAGAAAGGACATACCCTGTGAGGACACAGTGTTAAGGCAAACCATCTCCAAGCCAAGGAGAAAGGTTCTGTCAGAGACCAACACTAACAGCATTTTAATCTGAACTTCCAGCCACCAGAGCTGAGAAAACAAATATCTGTTATTTAAGCCACCCAGTATGAGTTACTTTGTCATGGTCACTGGAACAGACAAATACAGGAATATACAATTTAAATTTTCCAACTTTAAAGAAGAATGATCCATGTTTTTGGCTAATTCCTTAAGTAGAATGCCTTATTACAAGACAAAGGTAAATAAAGTAATATGTTTTGAGCCATTTCATATAGTAGTAAAAAGAAATAATAGATGTGGGGCCTCTCCCTCATGGTGCAAGGGGTTAAGTCGCAACACCATGGAGGTATCCGCAGCCAGTGCAGCACAAGTTCAATCCCCACCTAGGGAGGTGACTCACATGGCACAGCAAACCTCTCCTGTCTTGCCTGTTACTTCCCAGTACTGTATTTCAGTCAACTTGCCTGTTCTGCTTCCCACTCTGACTGGTGAATCCTCTCACCTCCTGCACCTCTTGCCTGCACCCCAGCTATTATATGCATAAATAAATAGATCTAAGCAAAATAACATATTGGGGCAAATGAGATTTTTTAAATATTTGAGCAAAGACATTTTTCTTCTCCTTTATTTTTCCCTGATACTAACTATATCTCAAACTTTTCACAAAGGTTTCAGTAGAACACCCCAAGGTGCCATGAGTTTGTCAGCCACAAATCCGAAGTCTAGTTGAAGCTTTGATACAATCTGGGATATCATGGCTAAATCACTTACATTTTGGTGTCTCAATTTCCACATTTTAAGAAAATTTGGATTAGACTAGCACTGCTAATGGGTGAATGAGGTTTACTGCAATCACAACTGCAAAATCTGTGCAGAAACATAGACTGTGCAAGCTTGAATAGACCTCTCTGTCACAGAATTTCTTGGAGCATTTTAAAGTCAATGTGCTCTACAAAGCCGCAAGGAAAGGATACCACACACAATATCCCTCACGTGTTGTTTTGGCACACAGCACTGGAGACAGGTTACATTAGGATGAGGCTACTATTCGCTAAAATTCCCCCTGGATCCCAAATGGTCAGATCCCTTTGATCATAATGTCTTATGGTCACATCCAGAGCCTCCTAGTTCTTTGACTGTTTATTCACTAAGAAAGAGTAATAATGAAGTGAAGGGTGTTTTAGGAGGTCTACATCCCAGAAAAAAATCCTTAAGAAACCACAACTATGCTCTATACTCCAGGAAACAAGAATCTTTAAAGGGATAATTAGTGGAGGATTTGAAACTCCACACACTCACTGCACTTTCCATTTTTAAGGAACTTTCCTTAAAATGTACCTGTTTTCCTATTTCAATCTGTTTCAGCATTTTTTAAAGATTTATTTATTTATGAATACAAGAGCTGGGGCGCAGGCCAGAGATGCGGGGGGCGGGTGGTGGTGAAATGATTCACCAGAGACAGAGCGGGGAACAGAACAGGCAGACTGACTGAAATACACTGCTGAGGGGAGCAGCGGGCTGGACAGGAGAGGTCTGCTACATCATATGGGTAGCCCCCTGGCTGGCCAGGGGATCGAACTCATGCTGCAGAGGCTGCCGATTGCTTCATAGTGTGGCACTTAACCCCATGTGCCACCAGGGAGGCCCTGTTTTAAAATTCTTTTGTTATAAAGACATATGTGATATTTGGGTTTTGTTGTTTGTGTCCCATAGCATAGAATAATATATTCATGCAAACAAAGAAATTGACTTGAACATTGATTGGAGGAAAATGCAGGAGATAAATGGGCAAGTAGTTATTTATAAATGGGAATTCAGCAAAATTATTAGGAGACAAGTGTGCCATGCTGACCATTGCCAATCATCTTGACCATGGTTCTTTTGGAGGAATAAGTAATTGCTTGCTTTTGGCATCAGTATCACCATGGACATATGTTTTGCATTGTCAGATGGTTCCTTAGGATTGATGTGATATAGTATAATGCAGCTCAGTTCATTTAATTTGCATTAAACTATGCACAATGTACTAGTTTTTCTGTAATTTTTTGCTTGACCTTATAGAAATGGCCTCAGATAGACTCATTGACCTTCAATCATAAATCAGCCCTTTACTGGTCAAGAGGTGAAGTGGGTTAACAATGGGTTTACTTGTAAATTGAGAAGAGATAAATCTTTGTTCCTTCCAGGGTAGTGCTGTATTTTTAGATTGGAAGACAGAACCACGTTTCAAAAAGCATTTTACAGGAAGGTAAAGTCTTCAAGACCTTGGGTGTTTATGATCTCTGAAACTTGTATATCTGCACAATGCTGCGGACCAGCACAGCAGTGAACGATGAGGCCGTCTCAGGGTTGAGAGACTGTGCAGGGTGGTCAGGGATTCGGTGAATAAATGACACACAGACACACCTCAAGAAAGTGGAAATCTGAGTGTAATTTTATTTAAGTTTGTGGCCAGTATATATGTTTTTCTAAAGGCATAGGATCGGTTATCAGTGAACTAAACCAGTTGGCTCATAGGTTTAACTTATCATTGACAAGGCAGTGATTTATGTCCAGAGTTACATTTGGATCTAGGCACATTCCTAAGCAGTCAGACCATTAGTTTTGTCTTTTGTTTTATATAATTACATTTTCTCCTAGCTAACCACCAAATTCATTAATCATTATTAATTATAACAGGTGCACTTATTATTATTTTTATGTAATAACATTTTTTCATTAGGGATCAAAGCTAAGGAATTTTAACATGTAACAGAGCAATTATTGAACTAACAATTTTGTTGTTACACAAGGTTTAGTGATGTTTCATTTGAGTCATCCTTGTTACTAGATTTCATATGTTTCTTTAATTTAGCAATCAATGACCTTTACAGAGGAGAAGGAAGAAGTTTTAGAAAGAGAGTGAAGGGATAAAGTTTGTAGGTCTGAGGAGACGAGATTAAGCCTCCTTTTGGTCAGCATTTTTGTGGTGGCTCCTGGTGGTCGTTATCTTTTGATAGGTCTGTCTAATCTATGTCTTCAGGGAACTTTGCTATACTCCCCTGCGCGCTGGTTCCTTGCCCAGCTGGACCTAGGGACCCTGGTGAAAGCCATTAGCCCTAAAGGTCACTGCAGGGGGAGGTGCAGCAGCACAATTGTTGTAAAATACACTAATAAAATAAAATAGGATGTTGCTTTATATTTGCCTGTGTTAGGACTTGAGGCGTTGTACAGGTAGAATGAAGGCTACATAAAATAAACTCATAAGCTGAATCTTTATTCCTTTGGGAAACCCACCACTTTTATTTATAGGTCTATAAGCCTAACAGATAAAAATAACTAAGAAAATATATTAAAGTGTATTTCATACCACTCTCCAATCTGTAAGCATTGGATGATCTGTAAGCATTTTCATCCCATAAACCTGCCTGATAAATATCTGTTAACTTGAATATGTGGAATTAATCTCTTCATTAGAAGTAACCTAAACCTACATACAGAATAATAGGACGACATGATGGGCCTGGTCTTTAGCTAGTTTCTGATTATATTACACTACACAGATATATCCTTGACTGCAAAATGACAGAATAATTTTAGAAATTTGCAATATAAAAAGCAAGCACATTTGGCATATAAAATAGTGTCAGAGATTTTAGAGCAATATTAAAATCTGCATTTTATTTTTAAAACATGGAAATCTGCTTCTAGCAAGAGTCAAGCACTTTAACCAGTATGAAAAAATCAGTCAGTTTTTAGATATTGTAATCTATTTCTAGGTTATCCAAGTCAGCCCTTTGGATATTTTTAGCTATATCTATCCACCACAAAGCATTAAGCAAATGACAGCATGGATCAAACATTAAGAATTTAAACGTCGGGGGCCTCCTTGGTGGTGCAAGGGGTTAAGTTGCACCACTATGAAGCTATTCTCAGCCACTGCAGCACTGCATCCATTCAGTCCCCAGCCAGGATGCTACCTGCATGGCATGGCAGACCTCTCCTGTCTCACCTGCTGCTCCCCTAAGCAGTGTATTTCAGTCAATCCGCCTATTCTGCTCCCCACTCTGTCTCTGGTGGGTCCTCTCAGCCCCCATGCCTCTGACCTGTACCCGAGTTCTTGTATGCATAATAAATAAATCTTAAAAAAGAATTTAAATATTAATCAACACTGAATGGGGACTACTGTCTGCAGAAATACACTGCTCTGTGTCATTCTTCATGGGCTCATATGATAAAGTGTTATATGAGATGGAAGAATGACAACATGATCTTCCCACTCTCTGAAATGTGCATTTGACATCTTCAACCTAAATAACCATGAGGGAAAATTGACTTCAGGAAAATCAACTCTGCTACCACTTAGTAACACCTAAAAATAAGACACCAAAGGATCAACATGTTAATAGATAACTTCAACATGTTTCTGAACAAAACTCAATAATGTTTGTAAAAACAAAAATCTATACCATACCCAACAATGTGAAAATCTAAAATGCCTGCCATCCAATTAAAAATTACGAGACCTTTAAAAAAAGAGGAAAACACAAACATCGATCAATTGAAGTAGACCCAGAAATGACATTAGTGGCAGAATTAGTAAACTAGGACATGAAAGCAAATATTGTTGCTGAATTCTGTGTGTTCAAGAAGCCGAAGAATAGATTGACATTAAGAGGAGATATAGACTATATAAAAGAGGCACACATTAAAATTCAAGAGATGAAAATTGCTATGTCTGAGATTGAAAAGTTCACTGCATAAAATCAATGAGAATCAAGTGCACTGAAAGAACTGCAAGGAGAAATAAATGAATCTACTGACAGAGTTGGATATTTCTACACCCATCACACCCATTCTGGACAAATCCAGAGGAAAACTCTGTGCAGACATAGTGGAACTCAACAGTAGTGTCAATTAATTGGATAGCTATAGAATTTTTCATCTAACAACAGCAGGTGGACCCATTCTGGTGGCCTAGGGGTTAATCTCGGCCCTATCACCCCTATGGGCCTGAGTTCCATCCCTGCCAGGGAGCTAACTCACATAAGGTACAGCAGACCTCTCCAGTGGTGCCCCACTGCCCTCAGCAGTATATTTTGGTCCTTCTGCCTGTTCTGCTCCCCACTCTGTCTCTGGTGAATCCTCTCAGCCCCTCATCTCTGACCTACACCCCAGTTACTTATTTACTTATTGTTGTGTATTAAATCTCAAAAGAAAGTAAAAAATAGTTTTTATTGGGCAAAAATGAAAACACAACTTATCAAAATATGTGGAATATAGAGAATCCAGTGTACCAAGGGCTATTCATAGCCTTGAATTGATATAAAAAGAAGAAAGATGTAATATGCATAATACAAGTTTCCACATTAGGAAACTAGAAAAATATGACAAAAGTATGGCCATAGCAAGTAGAAGAAAATAAATAATAATGCCTAGAGCAGACATTTGTGAGAATGGAAACAGGAAATTAATGGAAAAAATAAATGGAGACAAAAATTATTTCTTTAAAAAGATCAGTAAAATGTATAAGGCTCTAACAAGATTCAGTAAGACAAGAGTAGGGCACAGTCTGCTAACTTGAGAAAATAAAGTGTCACAAGTTCCATATAATTGTAAAGGATTACAGAAGAAGAAAGAGAAGGAGAAGAAACTATAAACAAGTCTGTCCACAAATTGGATAATCCTGAAATGAACCAATTCCTTGAAAAATACAGTATGTTCAATCTCACAAACAATTCCTCTTCTGGGTACATATCCAAATGGATGGAATCACTGTATCTGTTCCCCTTGTTCACTGCATCATTATTTACAACAGTCAATACATGGAATCAACCTAAGTGTTCATTTATGGATAGTTGGATAAATACTGTATGATTTCACTTAATGTGGAATGCCAAAAAACCCAAACTCGTAAACAGAGAAAATATTGGTGGTTGCCAGGGGTATTGACTAGGGTATTGATTAGGGTCTTTCTAGTTGAAATGTTTAGTAAAATAATGCCCTAACAAGTTTTGAACAGATACAAATAGTTTACTGTTCACAACTTTGAAAATGCCAAAAAAATATAAGAAAACATAGAAACAATTTTCCATTTTGTACCCACCAGTATTGCCACTTGTCATAGTTTTTCAAATACTGTAGGGGTATTGACTAGGGGTGGGAAAAATGGATGGTGATGATCAAAAGGTACAAGTCATAAGATAGATAAGTTCTGGGCATTTAATGAACAGCACAGTGACTATAGTTGGCAGTGGTTTAGGGTATACTGAAGAGCTGATAAACATGCTCTTAAAAGTTGACATCCCAAGGAAAAAACAATTGTGACTATATGAGGTGAGGATGGTTAACTAAATCTATTGCAGTAATCATTATGCAATGTGAACATATATGAAATCATTAAGATAAACAATGATGTGCTATGTACATTATACCTCAATAAAATTGGCCAAAATGCAGAGCTTATTTTATATCCATTACATCTCATAAAACTTTTCAAAAATGAAAGAAAAGACAAATAATATCAAGTAGAGAGAATAAGAGTTATGCATGTGGGAAGACCTAATGTTTAACTTTGTTTTATTATTCACAGTTTAGCTTTGGTTTGACTCATATGTTCATAGGTCCTTTTCATGTTAGTAAAAATAATAAAATGATTAGATAATATCAGGGCAGAATGATACAATAATGAGTGTTTTAAAACAATGCCTGTAATGTTTAATCTGATTCTCTGTAGCTTTTCTCCCCAAAGTTATAAATGATAATAAAATGTTTCCAAAGTCTATTCAAATGGTGTTGAAACTTCACAGTGAATGACATCGACAAATTAATTTCTATGATATCTTGAAGTAGAAGACTATTTTTACTTCTATTTCAAGTTTTCATTTAGTGAGAAACAGTGATACATTCCAGTTTCCTCAAGGATATGCTTTGAAGAATTTTGGACAGTTCTATTTTAGGATATTTTGGGACTTAATAATGGTCAAATCTAGTACAAAGAGAATGCCACGAGAACCTGCTCTTTAAAACAGGTTGTCTGCTGCTGTGTTTCACCTATGACCTGTGCATTTCTCTGTGTATTCAGACATGGAACTTGACAACCTAGTCTGCACAGAGGAACTGGTAATGCCTTGACTTTAGGAAAAGGTGGACAGTTGCTCGTCTTCTGTTTCCTTTTTTTTTTTCCTTGTGGCAAAGGGTGGAGTGATGTGTGAATATGTGTTTTTCTGAGGTTTCTGGCATGTATCACACCTCTGACCATGATCTCAACTGGAAAACTCGAGCCAATTGTATTCCCATAGGTGTTAGCAGACCTTAAATCATGGTTTGGTAATGTGTTTAAAGCTGTAATTTTAATAGTCCTGAAATACTCAGGTTTTTTGCTAGGAAAATAATGATATAAAGCTAAGAGCTATGGATTCTTCAAAACAGATGTTGGTAGATGGCTTTTCTCGTTACACAATTACAGACAGAAAAGTCACATAGGTTACAACCTGGAGGATGGTCTTGGAGTCGTACAATCATTCTGTTCTCAGTGGTTAGAGAAAAACGTAAGATGTCAGAAATCAGTGTGTAATCCTTTATGTTCATTCCAGAATTTTTTTATAGGGGTAAATTGTTGGTTATTCAAGAGATCACTATATAACTTTTCCAACTGTATGAGTCTTTCTAGTTGAAATATTTAGTAAAATAATTTCCTAACAAGTTTTGAACAGATACAAATAGTTTACTGTTCACAACTTTGAAAATGCCAAAAATATAAGAAAACATAGAAACAATTTTCATTTTGTACCCATCCATATTGCCATGTCTCATAGTTTTGCAAATTCTCTGTGCTTGTGTCACAGGTCACAACCTCAGGAGATTTTTTAAGTGTGATATGAAACCACTGCCATCCATGGAGGGCCTGGAAAGATCTTAGAATATTGGTAGGTGGCATTTTTAATAATGAATGGTATGTACTTAACAAAACTTTGTCTTGGTCAGCTACAAGACAAGGAGTTTTCTAAAAAGTTAATGTAATCACCGAAACTGAAAAGTTTATGTCATCACCTGTATTGTCTAAATTGTCTAAACATTTTTCTTTTTCAGTCATATGTCTTTGGGCAGCTTCTAGGAGCAAGGAAGGCAAACAGAATGTATACTGATGGGAGAAGAGGTACAGCGCCTTTAATATCCCAGGTCCAACTTTGAATCAACAAGTGCTCACATTCTCGTGGTTGCCTTCCTCAACACAAGAGACATCCTACGTTTTCTAATTACCAAACAAGCGAACACACACAAAGCAACCTCCCCCAAACCCTGCAGCTGAAACAGAGCTAAGAGGCGGGGACATGATGTTTTCAACATAGACCAACACTGCTCGCTCCCTTGTCATACCATGCATATTAAATCAGATGACCGTCATAGTTGTACAGTGCCTCCATCACCACAAAGGTCGCTGCAGAAGAGTGTCAGCGGAGCAGACACAGCCCCCTCTGCTCCAGTTGAAACTTTGACATAATTGACATCATTTTTCTCCATTCCCACTCATTCTACTTTGTACCGCTG
Source organism: Talpa europaea (assembly GCF_964194135.1). Lineage (NCBI taxonomy): Eukaryota > Metazoa > Chordata > Mammalia > Eulipotyphla > Talpidae > Talpa > Talpa europaea. The sequence continues at coordinate 8,189,005 of NC_140075.1, read as the reverse complement.
TTCTTCAGCCAGTCTTCTACCGGTTCATTGATTGCCTCTTGGGAAGACTTAGCTGGGATATACCCATCAGATTATGGTTGTGACAAATACCAGTGTTCAGTTATTTCAGGCATATAAGTATCAGGCGTCCCTCAGGTCGTAAAATAGCTCTTCCTACTCACAATGTGAGTTCCCCCACCTGTCACAGTGAGCAGGATCATTACTAATCAAACAATATGGCAACTAGATCATCATCAATAGATAAAATCTTTTATTTGCCTATTAGCATGCCAGCATTAATGCACAAAATATGTAGCCCTTTGTATCTTTAATTTTAGTGGTATTCTCATTGTAATGTCTTGTAAAATCATTTTCCCACCCCCACCCCATGGAGGCAAGATTTTTATTCCAGTGAAATTAACTTTTACAGATGAGAAGTGTAAATTACATTAAGTAGTCAGTATGAATGATGGTGACTAGAGCTCATCATACTTCTATTCCTTAACTCTCAGACACATGTAGTCTAGCTGCTGGGGATACAGCACCATAAATAGCCCAATAGTTTAGTTTTATATACTGTGCTCAGCTCCTCAGGATACTGTCTCAAGCCAGCCCCTTTGCTGGTTTAATTGATCATTCTGTATTCTTATTATTCTGGACTTTCTTGATGGTCCTGCATATGTCACACCAATGATTGCTATATGCCTATTAGTCCAAATTATTCTTTTTAGTCTAAGGCAATGCAATATGAATTCCCATGTTGTTAACCAAGCTTCTGTAATTTTCAGATGGTGGTACTAGAAGACACTTACGAGCTAAGAAATATCTGGAGGATATGGAGAGATAAATCACTGCACCTTCCAAGATGTAAGCCTTCTGATAAAATCACCTGCCACAAAATGACTCCCTGGTTTTCAAGATATAAGTTACTTCATCATATACACCTATCTTTCATCCAAGCTTACTTATCCTCAGTGTTTCAATCTTATTTTTCTCTAGGTTTCTGAACAACCATTCAAACTATTATTTAATGCCCAAAAATGTATGGCTTCTTCTACTTAATCCATTTCTTCTATACAACGTGAAGAAAACAAGTGCAAAGGATAGACTAAGGTCATGAACTACAGGTCTTTTGCTGGTAGGTTAACTATGGCGACCACACTTGAGGGGAGAAATCCTACACTAACAAAGAACTAACAAGGATGTACAACAATGTACTTTATTTTTAAAATATAGAAATACAGAGAAAAAATAAGTGCACAATTGCAGAGCGTTTACTGAGAGATTGCAGAGCAGCAGCAATGGCGCCACATTGTGGCAGCGGGTCATTTTTCTGCTAGCAAAGTTATCTCTCAGAATTGGGTTCTTTTCATTCATTGGTTTTGTGTAGCCCCTCATGAGGCTCATAGATGTGAATTAAGAGATGAGAGTCAGTACAACAAGGAAATTCAACATCTGTTTGTGTAACTTACTTGTGCCTTACAGATTTGATTTTACTTGATTCCAAATATCTCACTTTTATCACACCATCAAAGATTGCTGTGTCTGCCCAATCTATTGACTCAATAGATAATCATGTTCAGCTTATGCTGAGAATCCCTTCAGAAAGGAGAATTATATAGTCATAAATTATATATTGCACAGTCATAAACTAAAATAAATGTAGGTAAATAAAGGAAAAATAAACATCAGTCAATAAAATATTTTTATTTATATTTGATCTAATAGGTATGCATTTGTCAAAGGTACACAATACCAGTGTAAGAGGGAGAGATCAGTACGTATTTCCTGTGAGGGGGCGAGGATGTAGCTTGAGATCATCATCAAGGGCCAGTGATTTCATCAATCACGCCCATGTTAGGAAGCCGCCACAGAACCCCAAAAGGACAGCCTGTAAGAGCTTCTAGCTTGATGCTCCAGGCCCTCAAGGTGCTGATTGAAAACGCAGATGTTGTGTATGAAAGATTGTCCGTTGTCAGAAGGCGGCGGGAATTCTTGTCACTAAGCAGCAATAGTGACACAGTCAAGGACCTACTTCTCCCCCGGTGTCTGCTGACTCTCAGGCTACCATGCAGTGTGTGTAACCCAGCCGCTAAGAGCATTATTTTTTTTTTTAATTTTATATAATTTTTACATTGTTTTTCATTTTTGTACAATGTATACATTTTCATCTTGGTTATATTCCTCATACAATTCCCACCCCCCTCATTTTGACCCTAATCCCTCCTCACCTCCCTCCCTCCATAGTGTGTCTCTGGTTTGTAGTTGCTTGATTTTGATTTCTATTTTATTATAATTAGTCTTTTTCCTGGTCCTTTATTTAGGTTTCTAAATTCCTGCTATGAGTGAGACCATCCAGTGTTTTTCGTCTTCTTTCTGGCTTATTTCGCTGAGCATGATCCCTTCCAGCGCCATCCATGTTGCTGCAAATTGCATGTGTTTATCTTTTTTGAATGCTGAGTAATATTCCATGGTGTATATGGACCACCTCTTCTTGATCCAGGCATCTATTTTTGGGCATTTGGGTTGTTTCCAAAGCTTCGCTATTGTAAACAGTGCTGCTGTAAACATAGGGGTGCAGGTGCTCTTTGGAATTGATGTTTCTGTGTCCTTTGGGTAAATACCTAGGAGTGGAATCGCTGGATCCTACGGAAGCTCTGTCTTTAGCAGGTTGAGGAATCTCCACACAGCTCTCCATAGTGGTTGGACCAGTTTGCACTCCCACCTGCAGTGCAGGAGAGTTCCTTTCTCTCCACATCCTCGCCAACATTTGTTGTTGCTAGTTTTTTAATATGTGCCATTCTCACTGGTGTGAGATGGTATCTCATGGTAGTTTTGATTTGCATTTCCCTGATTGCAAGTGATGTTGAACATTTTTTCATATGCCTGGTGGCCCTTTGCATTTCCTCTTTGGAGAAGTTTCTTTTTAGCTCTTCTGCCCATTTTGTGACTGGATTATTTACTTTGTTTTTTTTTTTTTTGAGTCTCTTCAGCTCGCTAAGAGCATTCATTATTCTATGAGGACATCAGAAGTCTGCAGACTTAAATCTCTAGAAACTTCTAAATATTGATTTTACACATGATCGTCACCAAAGAAATCTTTCAGGATCAGTACAATCCTGATTACTTTCTGAACTGTGTAGGTTTTTCTTCTGATTCATCCATGAAAAATACTTGTTTTAGAATTGAAAAATCCCCATACTTTGCCCCCTCTTGTCACCGATGAAGACATGGAGGTGCCGCTGAAAGCCATCTTCCCTCAGCACCCACGGGCCCGAGGAGGAGACAGTGATGATCACTGAGGGAAGGGAAGGGAAGCCGCAGTCTCTTCTGACTTGCTGGAGGAGCAGCTGTCAGTAGGTCTCCTGAAGCCTCCTAATAAAGGTTAAAGGCTCCATTTAACTAAGCCTTTGGCGGGGCCTCCAGGATGGCCTAGGGGTTAGTCTCAGCGCTCTCACCGCTGCGGCCTGAGATCAAGCCCCAGCCAGGGAGCTACCCGCAAGGAGTGTGGGAGTTAGCCCCCAAAAGGGGGCATGGAGCTAGAGCGCATGTGGTGCAGCAGAAGGTCTCTTCTCTCTGTGCCTGCTGCTCCACTATGCTCTGTGCTTCAGATCTCTCTCCTCCCTTGCCCCGCCCTGCTCTTCCTAGTAAAATCTAACACCTAGATACTCCCAACTGCAATGTGATTATCAGTCGATTAACAACTACCATGCCACTAAACACCCTCCGTATGTAAAGCATCTATTACCCCGTAGTACCTTGAGTTTTTGGCAGATCAACTACACCATTTGTTCTTTCCCTATACTGACTGTTTTGTTCTTTAACTCAGCCTTAATATTCCCATACAAATCATAAAACATACTGAGTTCGTTCTCAATGAAGTGATGAGTTCCATTACTCTCCCCCTTTTGTGTCCTCCCTGTGATTCATGTTACAGGGTAACGCTGATATAAAATGGGTTGCCTGGGCCTCCCCGTTGGCGCAGCAGTTGAGCGCTGGGTTGCGAAGCTGCCTGCGACCGAGGCGCCGGTTCGATCCCCGGCTGCTCCCCGGCCACCGGAGGAGGGACCCACATGGTGTGCAGACCTCTCCTGCCGCCCGCTGCTCCCCTCAGCAGTGTACTTCGGTCCTTCTGCCTGCTCTGCTCCCTACTCTGGCTCTGGTGAATTCTCTCACCCTCCCATGCTTCTGACTGTACCCAGTGCATGTATAAAACAAACAAACAAATAAATAAATAAATAAATAAATAAAGCATGCCTCTATATAAAGTAAATGGAGCTTTAAAAAAAAAAATGGGTTGCCTGACTGTGGGTCCTCACCGGAGAACTTAAGACTGAACTGCAGACAGACACACAGAAAGGTTCATCAATGGTTTATTTACAAAAGAAGGGGGAATGAAGAACTCAAGGAGAGGGAGATAAATTGGTGAATGCATCCTACTAGCTCCATCGAGCTGGAATCCCTCATGGCACACGGGGCCCACACAGCATACAGAGAGCTGGCGAAATGCCAAGTGAACCCCCAAGGTCCACCTATCAGGTTATATACCGGGCCTGTTTAACTCCACCCTCAGTTCCCTCCAATCCTTCCTTCCATGAAGTTTGCATTATGGGATTTGTAGTTCCCGGTGTTTAGTCTAGAGTGAGGGGGAGGAGTCCACATAAACCTGTGTAGTGGAGTTTGTGGAGTTTGTTCAGGGCGTCCTTTCTCCCCAACAATTCCCCCCTTTCAGTTTTTGCCCCCATTTCTATGTTGCTGAAGGTCAGATGTGTATATGCTGGGATTCAGGCTCAGATGATAATTGCTCTTGGTTCCAGTTTAGAACAAAAACCAGTCTCCAGGTTTCGTCAAGTGTGGCAAACAAAAGTCCTCCATTCCTGGAAGAGAATTAACTCCATGCCAAAAGAAAATCATTGGGAGGCACTAGCCAAAACAAAACAGCAAAAATATCAAAATCACAAGAATTAGAAAAAAAAATCTTAAAAACTGATTAACTGATCTTAAAGTTCTAGTCCACCTTGATCCCAACTTTATCCAACAATATAGTGAAAATTTTCAAACTAAATCTTTTTTTTTTAACTACTTGGTTGTGAACAAAGGAACCTGATTAGGGATTCATGGGAAATAAAAAGTCATTATGTGGTGTGCATTTTCTTCCACGTGGGCAAGTTTTCTGGAAAACATTGAAAGATGAGTCAGGAAAGGCCACAAACTTAAAAGAAGTTATGATGGAGAAACACAGATGGCTGTTTAGCAAGAACAAAAAAAAAAAAACCTAAATCTACTTTTAAAACATTTAACCTATTTTTGCATAAAACATCGGACAGCATAACCAACAGCAGTTTTAGCGGGCTGTGCTGGAATACCCCACATAGGATCAGAGTGAACTCTTGACATCTGGTCTGCGCAGGAACGAAGTTGGTCTCTCCAGAGTCCACCTGGTGTGTCCTCGTCTCAAGGTTTACCAGCTCTTTTGCTTTTTCCTGGTTGTCCAGTCCTGCCAATGGAGGCAGCTTCCTCACCATCTTTAGAGGTCTCTGGAACCCTACAAACAAAAGAGCAGGTTCTCTTCCTGGTTCAGCTCAAATTCAACTGCCTGGAAGAATTCCAATCAAAGCCACCCAGTGGAACATGTTTCCAATTGTCTAGTTTAAGCAAACAAAATTCCCCATTGAAGTTATGCAAAAATACTCTGCCATGAGCACTGAAAATTACTACCACTATTTTTCATACTGTGTTGGTATCAAGGGCAGAGAAAATGCAAACACAAGTTACTCTGCTGGGAAACACAATGCAATATTGCTGCCTATCCTGGTTGGTCAAAATGAGAAAATTTCCTTTGAATCAAAACAAAATGCAAACAAAATTACCAGTATTATTTCAACCAAAACTTAGTAAAAATCAGGTTTCTCTTCACCAGTCTATTCAGTCCTTTGTATGAAAATCTCACTGTCAAAGTTCCATTAATTGGAATCATTTGGGGTATTTTTCTCCAGAAACAATTTCTGCAGATACCAAACCATTGACATACACAGTATTGTGGGACAACAATCAACACAGGCAATTTACATACATAGGTAATGAAAGGTTTTACACAAGTTTCAGAAAACAGTGTTAACATTTCTGTACATGCTGAAGTTTTATCATTTTGCCAAGTTATGATGCTTCCCTTCCAGTTTTCTTTACTGAGGAAACCAAATAGGACAAATTCTCCCCAGAAGATAAAGAGAAATTTTGTGGAGTGTCTCAGGTGCTCTACTGAGGTTCCACAAAATTTCCTTTTATCAACCAAATGACAGACTACCAAATTTTACTTCAATTTACATTTCTGGGAACATTTTTTTTAAGACAGTTTTTTTTTTTAAGATTTATTTATTTATACAAGCACTGGGTACGGTCAGAAGCACGGGAGGGTGAGAGAATTCACCAGTCAGAGCAGGGAACAGAACAGGCAGACTGATGAAACACACTGCTGAGGGGAGCAGCAGGCGCACCAGGAGAGGTCTGTGCACCATGTGGGACGCTCACTGGTGGCCGGGGATCGAACTGTGCCCGCAGAGGCTGCAGACAGCTTCGCAGCCCAGCACTCAACCACTGAGCCACCAGGGGAGGCCTGATTTTCTAGGACACTTTGCCATAGATATCAGAAAAACAGCAGGAACAACAATATTTAATCTCTATGAAAGCTCTAGTTCAGGTCAGTAATACAATTTCGACACTCAAACCATAACCTTTAGTTCTTCCTCATAACTGGAGATTTTTTTAGGCATGTTTTTTATTTATTTATTTGTTTGTTTGTTTATACATGCACTGGGTACAGTCAGAAGCGTGGGAGGGTGAGAGAATTCACCAGAGCCAGAGTGGGGAGCAGAGCATGGAGATTTTTTTTTTTCCAATGTCTATAGGCACCATCTATACCAATTTTAAAACCACTAGAGGCCAAAGTAAGGACACAAGACGTACAACATATAGACTCTAGATAACTAAAGACAGCTCTTTAGTTTCACTCATAGGCCAAGATGACAAAAACAAGCAAAAAAAAAAAAAAAAAACAAAAAAAACAAAAAACCTCAAAGATAAAAAAAAGGCAAAGGTTAAAAGGAAATACCAAAATCAAGATTGAAGGCCTTTCTATGTAATAAAAATTAAATTATTAAAGAGAAAGTACTGTCAGCAAAACTGCATGACTTCAGATGTTATTTCCTATCTCCTAAACTTTGAAAGGAAGATTGGTTAAAGCGTATTTGTCATCTCTGAGTTTTTTCAGAAAGTGATTCCTGGATTATCCTGCTACAGTAGCTGGAAAAGAAGACAAGAGAGTAACATAAGTTTTCTCTTTTTTTTTAAATATTTCGGGTCCCCAATGGGTTTACAAGACCAGTGGGTTTTTGTCTTTGGGTCAGTTCCTCCTGGGGCTCTTTTAGATCTAGTGGCACCCCTGGGCCCCCTATTCTTCATCTGAACCTTCTCCATGTACTACCATCTGTCTCCTCTCCTCTGTAATTGCCTCTTGATTCCTTCTACTCTGTCCATATTCCCTCCTGTCTTCGTCTGAGCCTCTACTCTGTGCCATCATTTGTCTCCTTTCCTCTATCCTGGTTCCAGAACCTTGCACTCCATCAGTATTCTCTCCTGGAACCCTTGTATGAATCATCATGTTGTGGTGTCATCAGCCATCTTTCCTGCCTTTTGTCATTATTTTGTCTCCTATTTACCTGTAATTTGGAACAACTGTACTTCCAATGTCCCTCTTTCCTGCAGTAAGTACACTGATCTCGCCCCAGGGGTTCACTTCTCCTGGGGTGCTCTCCCCATTCTGTCACTGTTTCTCTGAACCTCTGTCCTGTGCTCCCTCTGTACAAAAAGCATCCAGATTTCAGTCTCCTGTCCTCTCTGTTACTATAAACCCGAAATGCCAAGTCTACCGATTGGGATGGACTCATCTCTGTGACACCATCCACCTTTGCTAACTTTCTCCTCATATCTAGGGCACTATGTGTCATGAACGCCATAGTGATCAGATGAGCATTTGCTGGGGCATCTGGATTTATATCCGGGTGGGTGGTACATCTCTGGATAATTCATTCAAGGAACTCTGATGGATCCTTGTTATCTCTATGTTCAAGCTGTAGAATTTTACTGAAATTTCTTTGCTTGGGAGTTCCCTGCTTCAGTCCTACCAATAAACACTCTTTATAGACCAACATTTCATTCTCCCATTGTTGCGGTCCCAGCTGGGATCTACCACTGGGACAACCATCTCTGGTTCTGGGGATTCTACATCCTGTTGGTGGAGGCAATCAACCCCCTCCCTGGTTTACCTGAAAACCAGTAATACAGAAGTGGGAGACGGAAATAATTAGGCATAATTTAACAAAATGTGAGCAGTGAAGAAGATCCTGTAAACATTTGAGAAAATCTACAGCACTGTGATGAAATAAAAACTTGAAAAATAGAAAAACATACTTCCTGTTCACAAATAGAAAAAAAATGCAGTATTTTAAAGTTGTCACTTTCATCCAAATTGATCTACATATTCAACTTAGTCCCCATCAAATTTTCAGCCAGTTATTTTGTGGATGTCAACAAACTAATCCTAAAGTTCAAAGGAAAAGACAAAGACCCTACAACAGTCAATACAATGCTGAAGAAGAACAATGCCAAAGGAGTGATTCCCTACCTTTAAGACTCAGTAGAAAGCTACAGTAATCAAGACAGCGTGGTACTGGCAAAGCAATTGATAAGTAAACCAGTGAATAAAAACAGGGAGCCTAGAAATAGAGGCACACAAATATATTCAGTTGTTCTTATTCAAAAATGCAAAGGCAATTCAGTGGAGAAAATAGAACCCTTTCAATAAATGGTGGTGGAATATTTTTACATAAAAATATAAATCTAGACATGGACATAAATTTCATAAAAGTTAACAGAAATCTAGTCATAAATCTATACGTAAAACACAAAATCATAAAATAATGAGAATTTAACATAGCAAAAAGAAATTTTGTGGCCTTGGGCTTGTTGATGATTTTTTAGATATGAAACGTTATATATCCTTTGCTTAATTATTCGGCAAATCTATAACTGCACTAAACAATAAAAGTCTTTAATGGCCACTTTTCCTTATTCAAAAATATGTTAATTTTGGAACTTATAGATTAGCCAGAAATAATTCTAATTATTCTTAGAAAATATTGTTTAGCCAAATAAGAAAACATTTAAAATCACATATAATTTTTATGGAGAGTTAAACAAGTCAGCCTGTTACATATAGTTCATTTTAATATTCATACATTACGAATTAGATTAATATTTTTAAAGATTTATTTATTTATACAAGCACTGGGTACAGTCAGAAGCACAGGAGGGTGAGAGGATTCACCAGAGACAGAGCAGGGAACGGAACAGGCAGACTGATGAAATACCCAGTGCTGGGGGAGCAATGGGCGGCAGGAGAGGTCTGTGCACCATGAGACCCTCGCCGGCAGCCGGGGATCGAACCGGTGCTGCAGAGGCTGCAGGCAGCTTCATAGCCCAGTGCTCAACTGCTGCGCCACGAGGGGAGGCCCACAAATTAGATTAATATTATATCTACTGATTTGTATTCTATTCAATTTAGCAACATCTTGTGATTATCTTATGTGTTATTAAATATTTTTTCTAAAACATTGTAACATTGAGCATTTATTTTGTTTCTAATTTTTATCCATACTAAATACCAATATAGTGATTATATATCTAATGTCTCATCATATTTCAAATTAGTTCTTTAAACAAGGGAATGCCTAATTTCAATTGTAATTTATAATTTGAATGGCATTTGCTTTTATTGCTCACAAAATTACATATGAGGAATCAGTCATCTTCAACTCTAACCATCACTAAGCTTTGTCATATTTGACTTATAGAAAACAAAATGAAAAGAATGAGGATATCAAATAGCTTGGACAAGTATCTTCCTAATTCCAGTTTTCATGAAACTTCTCCAACTAATTAGCCTTTAAATTTAAAGCTGATGGGACTCCCTTGTGGCGAAGGGGTTAAGCACCACACTATGAAGCAATCCACAGCCTCTGCAGCCCAAGTTCAATCCCTGGCAGGACAGAGAGATACCCACATGGCACGGCAGACCTCTCCTGTCGCCCACTGCTCCCCTCAGCAGTGTATTTCAGTCAGTCTGCCTGAACACTCCCCTCCGTGTATTTCAGTCAGTCTGTCTCTGGTGAATCCTCTCACCCACACCCCCACCCTGCATCTCTGGCCTGTACCCCAGCTCTTGTATGCACAAATGAATAAATCTTTAAAATAATAAATTTAAAGCTGATATTGATATACCAAAGTTTTATAGTCTTATTTACCCAAAATGTTCTATCCAACACTTAATTCAAGATCTAGGAGAGCAAGAAATCAGCACCATTCTATCAACTTGAGATCATATATCCTTTAACTTAAAAACTTCACATTTTTTAGATATATATTTTTTTATTTATATAAGAACTGGGGAACATGCCAGAGGTGCGGGAGGGAGAGAGGGTTCACCAGAGACAGAGTGGGGAGCAGAACAGGCAGAATGAGTGAAATCCACTGCTGAGGGGAGCAGTGGGAGAGATAGGAGAGGTCTGCCACACCAAGTGGGTAGCTCCCTAACCAGCCAGGAATCGAACCCATGCTGCAGAGGCTGCAGACAGTCCCACAGCACCGTTCTCAACCCACTGTGCCACCGGCGAGGCACAAAATTTCACTTTTTTTACAAAATAATTTTCAGCACTAACTTATATTGTGTAAGTGAATATGCATTATTTATAGAAGTCTAATAATAAACCTGTGTGCTACCTACTAATCTGGTAGCAATACATAGTACCCCACAGTGACAGAAACTCATTTAGAAAATTGCAGAGAAATCAATGCTAAAATTCAGCGAGTCTAATAAAAATTCATATTGGGTTAAACAATAAAAATGAAAATCATATTCAGTAAAACACTAAACCTTCATGTTTAAGCTTCTCAGCAGGACTGATAAATTAGAATGACAAGGATAGAGGAAAAGTCAGAAACATAGACATTAGTTGGACTCACTTTTTAATAGAATTCTTTCATAAAAATATTCAATGACAATATATGCACATTTACAAAAGTGTGTGTGCATATGCATATGTATTTCCCCAAAAAGTCCAAATAATGTCTGCATAAACTTTGTATCTTTTGTTTAACAAGACACAAGTCTGTCTTCAGTCCAGTACTGTGTCTTGGAGAGCTTATATACTTATAATGGTTTGGATTAGGATAGCTTAAACATCCTCCTTGTGTTTAATAAGAACTTATTTTTGAAAATAATTCCTTTTGCTAAAGCTATCCTTTTTGTTTTCTGTGACTGTATACAAAACCTTTAGTTTTAGAAATTCATTCTGCAAATTCCATTTTCAGTGAAATTGATAAGGTGCTATGGATGATTGGTTTAGAAGCATCAGTGCTATCGGAAAACATGGTTCTAGTTACATTCCTATTGACAGTCCAATTTTTATGTAAGAAAGACCTGTACCATAACTTCTATGACACAGGACCTTTAAATATATACTCAACATCTTGTGACTGGGGAGAGGATTTTAATTCAAAAATACCCTCAAAAAGATATTTTCATCTATATTTGCTCATATTTCTATAGGGTTCTTTATTATAATTAAAGCAAGATTATATATCAAAATTGTTCTGAATCACTGAATATTTAAATGTGGTTGTAGGTTCCTACTGCCCTTGTGGGGTTTTATTTCTCAGGCTCTGATTACTGAAAGATATTGGGAGAAAATGAACTAGGTAATTTATAATCATTTATATAACTAGGTAAGCAGCACAAAATCAAGACTAGGTTGGAGGACTGTGGGTGCTTTGATGGTAGGAAAACTATGGTGCCACACCTGTGGCGAGAAATCCTATATCCTGTAAAAACAAATAAGGATGTAAAATAATTATACATCATCAATAAATTTCCAGTATTTGTGGGTAGTTAGAACAGCTTATGTTAAAAAAAATAATAATAAAGATTAGTGCTGTAATCCATTGTAATCAAATAATCTCCCAGAGGACATAATGCAATTGTATCTAAGAACTATAAACTAGGAACTATTACTTTAAAACAAATACATTAAAGTGCACTGTAGCAGAAAGTTTGTTTTGGGAGTAAAACTATGTTGAAACAAGATATTTGGATGCCTTTGGATTTCTATGTTTTAAGTAAAAGTTAGCCGTAGAGTAGCTAACATTTTGCTAGACCACGTAAGGCTTGTGACTTAAAGCAGATGATAGAATTTGAGATAACTAAAAGCATCTTGAAAGTGAGGGTACATCCAATAAATGCAAAGCCTAGCAAAATAAGTGCCCCAATTTTGTGTATAAACTCTGCGCAGATGTTTCATTCCTGAACCATACAATCTGAGAGCTTTCAGCAATGGACTAACAGACTAAACTGAATTTGAAAAAAATGTAACTTAGAACTGAATTTCTAAAAACAAGTTCATTTCCAGTCCAAGACAACATCTATAACAACAAAACTGTAAATGCTTTAAAATGAATAAAATAGTCCTAAATGTCTATAGCAGAACACTGTTCAAAATATAATACAAAATAACCTACACATGAAAACCAAAATATTTAATCCATTTTGAAGAGGAAAGATAATCCTGAGATAATTCACAAGTTACAATTAGTAGCAAAGTATTTTTACTAGCAATTATAATAATATTTCAAGATGTAAGGAAAAGTATATAATCAATGAAAAAAGAAAAAAAGAAAATAGACATCTAGAAAGAGAAAGAAATAAATACTTATTCTATAGGTGAAAATACAAAATGCAAAAATATTTAAAACTTAAAAAATTTAACTAATTGAATGAGAGAAAGTCAGAAAAGTTAGAAAAAAGTTGAAAAATAAAAGCCTCATAGGTAGACCTATGTCAAAATATTCAGCAAAATATTTAACTGGAGTTCCAGAAGAAAACATGAGTAAATTGGGCCAACAATATATTTGAAGAAATAATGATCAATATTTTTCTAATATGGGCCTCCCTGGTGGCGCAGCGGTTGAGCGCTGGGTTGCGAAGCTGCCCGCAGCCTCTGCAGCGCCGGTTCGATCCCCGGCTGCTCCCCGGCCACTGGAGGAGGGTCCCACATGGCGCGCAGACCTCTCCTGCCGCCTGCTGCTCCCCTCAGCAGTGTACTTCGGTCCTTCTGCCTGCTCTGCTCCCGCTCTGGCTCTGGTGAATTCTCTCACCCTCCCGTGCTTCTGACTGTACCCAGTGCATGTATAAACAAAACAAACAAACAAACAAATAAATAAATAAATAAAACATGCCTCTATTAAAAAAATTTAAAAAAATATTTTTCTAATATGGTGAAATATACAAATGCAAATATTCATAAAGTTTGCAAAAATAAAGCAGGATAAATAGGAAGGAATCCATGCCTGTCACTTCATAGTCAAAGCAGCAAACACTAAATAGAAAAAAAAATATTGAAAGCAAGCAAAGGAAAACAGCAATTCCCTGATGGAGAAATAGTAATTTATTTAACACAGATTCTCATCAGAACTCAGTAAACCAAATTCCTGAAAGCAATTAAAGAAAAAAACCTGAAATTCTATATTCAGAAAAATTACCCGTTAGGAATAAATGTGAAATGAATCCACATGTAAATAGAGGAAAAACTAAGATAATTCATTTCCAACAGACCAGTACTACAAGAAATTCTAAAGGACAATGTTCAGAACAAGTTAAACAAATGTACATTGACTGTGGGGCTTATAAGGTAATGTGTATGTGGTAAAAATTTCTACTATGGCATAAGAGATGAATACCTCCTTTCTACAGTTTGTATGAAATGTTATAAACAAGGTGAATGGGAAAAAAATATCTATTGTAATCCTTAGAGCAATCATTATAATAATGTAAAAGATTAAGCTAAAAAAACTAGTAGTCACATGAAAATAAAATTCTAATAACACTTAAACAATGCAAAAAAAATCAGAAAAGAGTAAAACAATACAGAAATAACAACCATAAAACAAATGGTAAAGCAATAGAACTAAATCACAATGTTGCCAATAATTGCATTAAATGTTACATCTCTAAGCATTCCAATTTAAAGTCAGTGATTATCAGAATAGACTGAAAATACCAACTGATCCATTTTGAATTAATTTTTGTGTATAGTGTTAGATAATGACAGATTTTTTTAAATGTATTTTCTTTTTCTAATTTAAATTTTATTTTTATATTCCCCAAACAATTAAAACCCCTTATTTTGACCCCAAGCCCTTCCCTCCCGCCCCCCACCCCCCATAGAGTGTCTCTGGCTCATAGTTATTTGTTGATTTTGATTTTCACTTTCTTATAGTTATTCTTTTTCCTGGTCCCTTATTTAAGTTTTCTAGATTCCTGCTACAAGTGAGACCATCCAGTATTTTTCTTTTTCTTTCTGGCTTATTTCGCTGAGCATGATCCCTTCCAGCGCCATCCATGTTGCTGCAAATGGCATGAGTTTATCTTTTTTGAATGCTGAGTAATATTCCATGGTGTATATGGACCACCTCTTCTTGATCCAGGCATCTATTTTTGGGCATTTGGGTTGTTTCCAAAGCTTAGCTATTGTAACAGTGCTGCTATAAACATAGGGGTGCAGGTGCTCTTTGGAATTGATGTTTCTGTGTCCTTTGGGTAAATACCTAGGAGTGGAATTGCTGGATCATATGGAAGCTCCATCTTTAGCAGGTCGAGAAATCTCCACACAGCTCTCCATAGTGGTTGGACCAGTTTGCACTCCCACCAGCAGTGCAGGAGAGTTCATTTTTCTCCACACCCTCGCCAACATTTGTTGTTGCTAGTTTTTTTAATATGTGCCATTCTCACTGGTGTGAGATGGTATCTCATGGTAGTTTTGATTTGCATTTCCCTGATGACAAGTGATGTTGAACAGTTTTTCATATGCCTGTTGGCCATTTGCATTTCCTCTTCAGAGAAGTTCCTTTTCAGCTCTTCTGCCCATTTTTTGACTGGGTTATTTTTTTTGTTGTTGTTGAGTCTCATCAGCTCTTTGCAGATTTTTGTGATCAGTCCTTTATCATTAGTGTTGTGTGCAAAAATGTTCTCCCAGACAGTGGGGTTTCTCTTTGTTTTTTGTTATTGTCTCTTTTGCTGTGCAGAAGCTCTTTAATTGTAAATCCATCAGGTCCTGGGATTTTGTTTTTGGGGAGGTTTTTGATTACCATTTCAATTTCGCTGCTTGTGACTGGTCTGTTTAGGTGTTCTGTTTCTTCTTTATCTAGCTTTGGGTGATTGTAGAGTTGTAGAAATTTGTCCATCTCTTCTAGATTGTTGAACTTGTTTGCATATAACTGTTCATAGTAGTTTCTGATTATTCTTTTGATTTCTGCTGTCTGTTGTGATTTCTCCTCTTTCATTTATGATCCTGTTTATTTGTGCTTTCTCCCTTTTTTTCCTTTGTGAGCCTATTTTGTCTAGTTTCTTTATTTTTTTGAAGAACCAGCTCTTGGTTCCATTGATCTTTGGGATTTTTTTTTTTTTTTTTAGTTTCAATTTCATTTATTTCTGCTTTGGTTTTATTATTTCTTTTCTTCTACTGGTTTTGGGGGTTTTTTTGTTGTTCTTTTTCTAGATCTTTGAGCTTCATTATTAGATTGTTTCTTTGAGTTCTTTCTTGTTTTTTTTTTTTTTAAGATTTATTTATGTATTTATACAAGCACTGGGCACAGTCAGAAGCACGGGAGGGTGAGAGAATTCACCAGGGCCAGAGCGGGGAGCAGAGCAGGCAGAAGGACCGAAGCACACTGCTGAGGATAGCAGCGGGCGGCGGGAAAGGTCTGCGCGCCATGTGGGACCGTCGCTGGAGGCCGGGATCGAACTGGCGCTGCAGAGGCTGCGGGCAGCTGCACAGCGCGCGACTCAACCACCTGCACCACCAGGGGAGGCCCCAAATCTTGTCTTTCATCATCTAACACGCTCTAGTTCTCAATGGAGACTTAGTGTCCAACGAATAGACTGAAGTGCGGAGAAAAGACGCCTCCTCTTCCCTCCCTTGAGGTGGCACGACAGGCTGGGCTCCGTTCCGGGCTCCTCTTGGGCGTCCCTCTCGGGGGCGAGGCCTGCTCTGCGGGTGTCGGTTTCTGCGGCCTCGCCCTGCCCGTGGCCTGGTCTGTAAAGTCGGTTGCCTCGTCTCCGCCCCTCCTGGCTGGTCTCCTAGACCGTCTCCCACCCCCAGGCCCTGCCCCCCTTCTCTCATCCTCACGCCCCAGGTCCTGCATGGAGAGGCCGCCGACCCCGGGCCCACCTCAGAGCGGGGACGGGCGTATCTTCGGGGTCTCGCGGGTTCTGGACGACTAGGTGACTTTGGGCGCCTCTAGGGCTGCTCCCCGGGGCGGGGCTCCCTGGGTGGGGCCCGGCCCACCCACGCCCAAGGACCCTCGGTGCGGCAGGAAGGTGGCCGACTGGTGCTGCCCCGAGGCCGTGCAGAGACTGCCCCGCCAGAGCCTCCTGTCGGGAGGGCCCCTCCTGGAGAGCCTGCGGCGTAGCGACTGATTTGGGTAACTGCGGAATCTGAACGGGACGGAGAGTCCACCGCGGCCCCGTCTCCGTGTCTTTCCCCGTGGACGCGTGCTCTGCTGCCTGCTCGGGTGTGATGCTTCGGGAGCCAGGGGTAGGGAGCCTGGGGTCTTGGTTCCCACAGGTGGGTCCATGGCTGTGCTCATCCCTTCTACTACCACCTCCTGGTGTGAGCCACGTTTCTGGTCTTGTGGCGCCTCTTTCTCAGTTTTTTTCTGCTCTGGAACTTGAGGCTCTCATCTTGCAGAGGGAATAATAATGGCACCAATTTGAAAGACGGCTTGGGAGTTGCTTAGAAATCATAACACACTTATCCCAGGACCCAGGCTGTGCCCCATGGTGTTCAGCCACAGGAGCTGCAAACTCACGTCCATGATACCACGGATGCTGACACGGCCTGATGCGCGCCTGAAACCGGGAAGCATCTGCAATTTCCTTCAGGAGGGGAAGGGACAAGGCTGGTGCAAGCAGACAGTGCAGTGCTGATGACGGCTCCAAGCATGACGTCACCAGGTCATGAGCAGGTGGGGAGCCAAGTGAAATGCCTACCGCAAAGGGAAAGAAGCCAATGGGAAATGCTCTGCACGCCTGATGCCAACTCTACGTGTTCTGCAGACAGCAAAGCCACACAGGCAGCAAAATGTCCCGAGGCGTCCGGGGCTGAGGGTGGGGGATCTTAGAGCAGTGTCGCGGTTCTCTGGGATGCTATGATGATGGAAATAGGATACAGACAAAGGGACAGCTGACAAGTTAACTAGCCAACCAACAAGATGACTACTTTAACTAGCTGTCTACCTAACCAGCTGACTGATGAGCTCACTCATGGATGCCAATTTGCTGAATAACTCGCTAATGTTAAACTAGCTGACTAGCTAGCTACCTAAACAACCATCTGGCTGACTGATAAATGAGGTGACTAGCAAACTCACTAGTAACATAACAGACCAGTTTAACTAGTTGATGACCCAGCTAACCTGCTAGTTACTTGGATGACTAGTAAACTAGTCACCTAGTTTGCTAAGCAGCTATCTAACTAGCTGAATAAATTAACTAGCTGGCTAACCTGCTAACTAAGTAGGTAACTAGCCGACCACCTGCTACTAGCTAACCAGATAACTAGCTACCTCACCACCTAGTTAACTAGCTGACAAATGTGCTAACCAGAAAACGAGTCCATTAGCGAACCAGCTAACTAACTTACCAATTATTTAAAGTAGCTGAAAAACTGGCTCCAAACCTTATTCACATGGGGGGTCCTGCAAGCTCTGGAGGCTCTGGGTGGAATCTTCCCTCTCTCACTTCCTCCCAGCAGGCACTGCTAGACCCACTGACCTGCCCTCTGAAATGAAAGCCACCAGAGCCTCCCTGGAGCCACAAGGAGTTAAATCTCAGCATGATAAAGCAAACCACAGCCACTGCAGCACCACTTCAATCCCAGGCAGGGAGCTGACCGCACATGGCAGCAGACCTCTCCTGTCTGGCCCGCTGCTCCCCACAGCAGTGGATTACAGTGAGTCCACCTGTTCTGCTCCCCAGTCTGTCTCAGTGAATCCTCTCACCCCTGCCTCTGGCCTACACACCAGCTCTAGTATGCGCAAATAAAATGAATTCCAAAAAAAATTAAAAATGAGACCCACTACTTATTAGGGTCTATTGTGCTGTAGGCCTTTAGAAATCATTTTATTTCCTTTCATAACACTGCTATAAGACAGATTTTATTAGCAACATTTTAACTGAGGACGAAATGGTGACCCAGAGAAATTACATGACACAAGACAAGCTGGGCTCTGCGATCACACTCTGATGACCCAGGAGAGAAGGATCCCACGAATAGTCACCACCTGGCCTCTGCAGACCTGAGGTGATGTGCAGAAGTGTCCATCAGTGAGTTCTCATTGGTGAAATGGCAGAAAGCTGGTGTCTGAAGCTATTTCCCTTCAAACATGACCCTGAAGGCCATTTGTCAAAACACAGCAGACACTGTGCTCAGCCAGCGTGGCTACAAGCGTCCTCTAGGGGAAGGGATGAGACTGACTTCTCGGGAAACCCAATAATGACCAAAGTATTTCTTGCTGAACACAGCAGAGAGTGTGGTGGTGTCCGTCCCCTAAGGCGACAGTGATGGATTATGGCAAACACTGATTTGAAAAACAGACGCTGCACACATTAAAAATAGATCTGACATGAGACCAGCAGCCCCCTCCTGGGGCTCTCTATAAAGGCTACACAAACCCCATCTGATGGGACACACACACCCCTTTCGTCACTGCTTGTAAAAGCCAAGCTTTGGAAACATCCTGAGGGCCCAACAACAGACGAGTGGATTCAGACACGGTCTGCAGACACACTGGAATACTACTTGGCTGCAAGCAGGATGAACTCTTGTTTTCTGAAAACGTGCATGAGACTGGAGGGAATTATGCGACGCAGGACACGGCAGAGTAAGTCAGGAGCTGGACACACAGACACGGAAGACGGCACACATCTGTGGACGATAAAGAGACAGAGAAAGAGCCACACAGAGCAACCCAAACAAATCCTTGACATCTGACTGCAACACTGGGGCTGCCAGAGGAGAAAGGGAGGAGCTGGGAAGAGAAAAAGGGGTGAAGAGGCAAATGGTGGAGGGTTCCTGAGGCTTTGGTCATGGACGTGGCAGGGTAACTGACAGCCGAGAGGGGACACCTGTCCTTGGGCGACCAACACAGCGCTGTCGGCTGAGGACACCACTGCAAGCAAAACAAATGCACAGAAGAAAAATCTGAGCAGTAAAGAAAATTCCTGAAAAGGCTCCCACACTTTGACAGAGACACCATCTGCCCTCAGTACTTTTCAACATAAGGCCGGGAACATTCCCGAGGCTGTTCCTAGCACGTCCACAGGATTCAGATGTCGAAACCTCAGAAAGGGATCGTCAGGAACTTTCAGAACAACATGGGTGATAAGTAGGCTCGCAAAATCTTCCAGTGAAGAAGAAAACACGAGCACATGAAGAGGATGATGTGACATGACAAAAAGGGAATGTGACCCGGCATGCAAACTATTTCGCTGTAATAAAAACAAACATTTCAGCATCGCACATGGAAGAGAGCCCGGGAAAAGCACATCACGATCCCACAAAATGCAGCAAACATTTCTGAAATATCCAACGTTCTGTAGCAATAAAAGCGATGAGGGCTTCCGATTCCCAGTTAGGAGGCGGCCAAGGACAACTCTCCTTACTCGCCCAAGTCTAGGTTCCTCCAACAGCAGCCGCCTCTTCTGTTCTACGTCCGATGCCAATGAGATCAAAGTCTTATTCCTGAGGTGCGCGGGTGGAGAGGTGGGTGCCATGTCTACTGTGGCCCCAGGACTGGTCCCCTGGGTCTGTCCCTAAATAAGGTGGTGACGCCATCGCCGGCAACAGGTGGGTGGAAAGGTCTGAGGATGTCAGGTACAGACCATTCACCACAGCCCCTGACTGATGGGGCCCTTCAGCCGTGGCCCGAAACATGGAGGCCCCCAAGGAGCTGCGAACACGCAGAAAGCAGCAGAGACACCAGCAGAGAGGACCACTTCTTGAAACAGGGGCGCACAGCACTCTGAGTCCAGAGAGCCGCCTAAAAGGCCCAAAACCACAACCAAGGGCTGTAGCAACACAACACCCACACAGTAGGGGCCTACGGGCTACAGCCTGACACAGGACAGCGCCCGATGAGAGGACAGGTCACTGTCCGTGGGTTCTCACCCACGCGCACGATTGCCAGAGACCTCAGGCTCCAGGAGCCACCACCATGGGGTTTATCTTACAAACAGGGGAAACGAGCTCGCTGTAGCCACAGGTGGTGGCTGCTCACCCAGGTACCATCAGTGATGGCCACCACCGGTCACCAGGAGGCCTGGACAGCACTGGCCAGTAATGATGGTCACTACTGATCCACAGAGGCGGTGTCAGAGACATCCCAGTGTTCATAGCACTTTGTGAGCGAGCTGTTGGGTTACACCAGCAACACGCAGCTCCTTGAGACACCAGGCCCAGGGCCTCTGGGGTCCTCACAGGCCAGGTCAGAGACAGGCCCCAGGCCCCGTTTGTGACCGAGTCCTTGGCCGCTCTTCCCTCCTTGGAGGGCGGCTGCTGGATGCTGCTTTTCCTCTTTCTTCCGAGGTCAGGAATGGAGTCTTCTCCTTCTTCCTTCTTCCTTCCGGGGGTGGCGTCGTCTCTCTTCTTCAGGGATAAAGTCATCTCTGCTTCCCTCGGGGGCTCTCCCAGCTCCCTCTGACCCTGGCTTACATCATCTCTCGGGGTGCGCCCCCACAAGTCTGACTGGGCCCTGTAGCACCAATCAGCTCAAGGCTCGCACCTGATTGGCCCATTGCAAACGGCAGTTACTGGGCTCTGAGGAGCAACTGGCACCACCGACCTGGCAGGAGTTGCGGGGTGAGAGGACACCCACGCTCCTGCCGGCTCCCACAGCTGAGGCGGCTGGTTCTGGTCACATTCTGAGGAGACTGTGAAGTTAGCCGACCAGATTTGGCACCGACCTGGAGCTACAGAACTCTGCACCATTAAGGAGATAGACCCTGGGGACTGCCCTGCTGATGCTGCTGCCCTCACCACGGCACGGAGGGCACAGAGGACACCAAGGGTGCAGTGGAGGCCCAGCACATAAGTGACTTACAAAGGAGAATGTTTCAAAGAAGGATCGTTTGACAAACACAAGACTATAAATGGATGAAAAAGGAACATACCCAACACAAGAAACTGAAAGAGCCGAGCTTGACATAATAAAGGTCCCTGTGAAAAATCCACAGCAGACAGGGCCTCCCCGGTGGCGCAGCAGTTGAGCGCTGGGTTGCGAAGCTGCCTGCGGCCTCTGCGGCGCCGGTTCGATCCCCGGCTGCTCCCCGGCCACCGGAGGAGGATCCCACATGGTGCGCAGACCTCTCCTGCCGCCCGCTGCTCCCCTTAGCAGTGTACTTCAGTCCCTCTGCCTGCTCTGCTCCCCACTCTGGCTCTGGTGAATTCTCTCACCCTCCCGCGCTTCTGACTGTACCCAGTGCATGTATAAACAAAACAAACAAACAAATATAATAAATAAATAAAACATGCCTCTATAAAAAAAAAAAAGAAAAAAAAATAAATTTAAAAAAAAAAAAAAGAAAAAAAAAATCCACAGCAGACACTCAATTGTGGGGAAAAAAGACACCTTTATTCTTTCAGATGAAAAAGTTACTATTACCATTTCTATTTCACACAGTAGAAGTCAGTAAGTAAAACCATCCCATGCTAGGGGCCTCCCTGGTGGTGCAAGAGTTTAAGTCTCAGCACTACAAAGCTAGCCACAGCAGCACGAGTTCAATCCGCGGCCAGGGAGCCACCCAATTGGCGCAGCAGAGAGAGCTTGTCTTGCCTGCTGCTCCCCTCAGCAGTGTATTTCAGTAGATCAGACTGATCTGCTCCCTACTCTGTCTCTGGTGATTCCTCTCACCCCCCACACTTCTGGCCTATACCCCAGTTCTGGTATGCATATATAACTAAAACTTTTTTAAAGGATTTATTTATTTATGCATACAGGAACTGGGGTACAGGCCAGAGGTGTGGGGGGTGAGAGGATTCACCAGAGACAGAGTGGGGAACAGAACAGGCAGACCAACTGACATATACCGCTGAGGGGAGCAGTGGGCAAGTCAGGAGAGGTCTGCTGCGCCACGAGGGTTGCTTCCTGGCTGGCAGGGGATCGAACTCGTGCTGCAGAGGCTGCAGATAGTTTCACAGTGCTGCGCTTACCTTAACCCCTTGCACCACCAGGGAGGTCCAAATAAATAAAACTTTGGGAAAAAAAAAAAAACTACCCCACGCTACAAAAAACAAACTGCATCCACAGCTACATGGACAGCAGGAACAAAACCTGTGCTGGAGGTGGCACAATGTTACATTCAGGGAGAAAGTGATACACACACTCACTGTGAAAGATTGTCATTTGTCGGGCCTCCCAGGTGGCGCAGCGGTTGAGCGCTGGGTTGCGAAGCTGCCCGCGGCCTCTGCGGCGCCGGTTCGATCCCCGGCTGCTCCCCGGCCACCTAAGGAGGGTCCCACATGGCGCGCAGACGTCTCCTGCAGCCCGCTGCTCCCCTCAGCAGTGTACTTTGGTCCTTCTGCCTGCTCTGCTCCCTGCTCTGGTTCTGGTGAATTCTCTCGCTCTCCCGGCTTCTGACTGTACCCAGTGCATGTATAAACCAAACAAACAAACAAACAAATAGATAAATAAGACATGCCTCTAGAAAATTAAAAAAAAAAAAGAAAGATTGTCATTTGTCATCAGAGACAAAGCAGAGCTCATCCTCTCTAAATAAAAACAGGAAAGGCGGAAAATATGGTGAGACTCACTGACTTATAAAATAAGTATTTGAGATTCAATGATACCACAATTCTGACGCAACTTGAGAAAAAAGAATAAGTTTTGTCTGTAATAAATATGACTCAAAAAACACCTCCTCTCATTCTCATACATGTGGAGTGTTGACTAATTACCAGATTCACTGCTGCTGTAACTGCTGTGAACCTAACGACTTCAGAAAAGCACAAATCTGACACAGACGCAATCAGAATGAGAAACTGCGCCGGCCACGCACACACAGCAGGATCTGAAGGCACTGACTCCTGGGATGGCTGCTGGGGAATCACACATCTCAGGAGGCACAATGGACACAAGCGAATGAACGTGATTACCCCTCCAACGAAAGCAAGGCCATCTCAAAAGACACAGAAAAAACAATCGACAGCATCTTACCTCCACTCCTGAAACAGAGCTCAACATGCCAGGTATAGAAGGAAAATACCTCAGCGCAATAAAGGCCGAGCATGACCAACCCACAGTCATCATCGCTCTGTTGCCCATCGGGTGGGTTCTTGAGTCCCAGAGACTGAGGAATAATCACTGACACACTGGACTGAAGATTAGCAAGCAATAAGCAAGAGACTCCTGGCAGCAGGAGGTGGTGCAAGGGAGGAGCCTGTTACTGTTGGGGGTAGGTTTCCTTCATCATCTCTCATGGGGACACTCCCTGAGCTGGTGCTTTTCCACTGCCACCCTCTGCCTCATTGCCTGGCTTGGCTACCTAGAAGTGTGAAACCACCACGAGCTGCTATGTGCCTCCACATGCCTCTTGTGCTTACCAGCCCCTGCTTGCTTGCTCGGTGCCCAGCAGCCTCTGCCTGTCAGCTTTCAGCTCCCTCGAGCACCAGCCTCAGCCTGCGATCTTACAACCAGCCCTTGCCAGCAGCTTGCAGCCAGCTCCTGCAGGCCAGCTCTCCACCAGCCAGAGCTCTGCCCCCTCAACTCCATGGGGAAAAACTGAAAGATTTTATTTTAGATCAGAAATAAAACAAGGATGTTCATCTCACCCACGTATTCAATGAAGAACTGGAAGTCCAACCTGAAGCAGGACCTAGTGACAGTCATGAAAAAGCAAAGGGGAAGGAGGAAGTAACACTGTAACAATGTTCGCTGGCAGATTAGACACAGGACATCACAAAGACGCCAGCAAGAAGTGATTAGATATAATACATGAAGCCAGGAAAGGGAAGTCTACAGAATGAACATGCAGAGATCATGCACATTTCCATGCACAATAAACAATCTAGTGAAAGAGAAATGGGGAAAATCCCATCTCAATCCAAAATAATTAAATACCTAGGAATGAATTTAGCCAAGAGAGTGAAACGCCTTTACTCTACTCAACACCATTTCCACTGAAGGGCATATTCCCAAACCCGGTTATGAAGCCAGCCTTCCCACTCCTGGGAGAACGCAGAAGACACAGCCCTGAAGGACAAGAGACCTTGATTTATTTTTAAAAAGCAAAAAAAAAAAAAAATTGTGAGTCCGTCCAAGTGTTCAACTGTAAATGAATGAAAAGGGAGAGATGAGACACTGGTTATCTCTGAGGTGAAAGACCAAGACTGTTTAACAGGATACTTGTAATGAAAAATACACCCTACTGTCTCCATAACTCTCAGGAAAAAGAGCCATTAAGAGAGTATAGACACAACTCATGCGCGGAAGAGAAAGCAAACAGTGAAGGCATCACAGCACACGCATGACCGAGCACTCCGCTGGAAAGTACGGGGGAACTGCTGTGACTGTCTCCCATGGGAAAGTCATGGTGAGCTAGAAGCGAACGGAGCAAATGTTCATGGGAACATTAATAAGAAGGGGAAGACACTGCCTCAGGAGTTACGGGGGCTGGGGGAGGGGAGTTTAATCATTCCTGACAGGCTCCCCAGTGATGTGATGGGCGTATCTCTCCAGTCCCGTGTGTCTTAAATAAAAGCAATAGCAATAGAACAGCAAAGTAACAGAACTTGAAGTAAAAAGTTCATGGCAAATGCAGTTCCTCACATTGTATCAGGGTCAAAATGGCAAATATTACCCTTTTTTTGAACAGTTGTTATATACTAGATATTACTGGACTAGGTTTTAATGAATACAAATTTTTTTTAAAGATTTACTTATTTGGGGCCTCCCTGGTGGCGCAAGGGATTAACACCCAACCTGTGAAGCTATCCTCAGCCACTGCAGCACGAGTTCGATCCCCGGCCAGGGGATCCCCTTTGGCCATCGGGGAGGACCCCAAAAATGTTTGGAAAAAACTAATATTCATCCTATCAGAATATTTAAACACCAATAAACTGTAGAAGTTGGGTTTTTCCCAGTTTATCAGAAAGAGTATACACAGATAAATGTCCTGACAACCTTAAAAGAATGTACACAGCAGGGTTCTGAACTAAGTGGAAACATACTAACAGTTAACAGCAGAGAATGCAGAAAACACAAATACTACACTGATGCTAGATATTAGTGAAAGAGAAACCATGGACATTTTCATTATCATTGAAATTAGGAATTTTTCAATTGAGGAAGTCACAAACACATACATATGGACATGCCTATTACAAAGCACTATGGAAACAAACATGGAAAGTGACATGAACTAATTAAAGTAATTTCCTACCATTGTTTATACTAGAATTTTTTATTTATACTATGAACTGAGCTATATTTCAGAATCTTATGCACCAGAATACATACTATGTATATGATGACGGTTCTCTTTTCATAAACTAGAGATCACAAA
Source organism: Talpa europaea (assembly GCF_964194135.1). Lineage (NCBI taxonomy): Eukaryota > Metazoa > Chordata > Mammalia > Eulipotyphla > Talpidae > Talpa > Talpa europaea. Next base: position 8,163,303 of record NC_140075.1, on the reverse strand, counting down.
GAACAGTATGTCTGATGTGACTGGAATGAAATGGAGACTGACAGGCAGAGGCCTCGCTGATTCAGAACCTCCTCTTGTAAAAGCCGACACGTCCAAGGAGACTTCCCTTCCCAGAGAACACTTCACACAGTGACAAACTCAGGGGAAAGGAAACTTTCAAATGAAACATTAATTACCTAAGTCACTTAGTTGCTCCCCAAAGTCATCATTCCCGGCAGCGGGAACAATCATGAGGCAGAGAGCACAGGAGCCAAGTTCACTCAGAAGACTAAGGGCAGCTACCACGGGACAGATGCTCTCAGGGCTGACATGCCTTGGAGCCTGTCACTATGCTGACCCAGAGGGCTGAAAGGCTAAATTAGGTATGAAGGCTGATCTGAGACAAGAATACTTTCATGCAGATGTCAGGCCACATATATGCCTCACCCTGTAATCTTTAGAGATTTCTTTAGTTTCTCTTGAGCAAATCCTTTCTTACCTACACATCTGTGGATCATCCAGGACAACAAATTCTGGTATATTTTGTATTTTCTTTTTTTCTATCTATATTTTTGCATTTATTCATTATTACTTTTCAAATTTTGTGTAGAAGATCTGGGGTGTAAGCCACAGGTGCAGGGGGTGAGAGGATGCACTGGCAACAGAGTCAGGAACAGAACACACGGACTGACTAAAAGAAACTGCTAAATGGAGCAACAGGCGAGACAGGAGAGGTCTGCTCTGCCATATGTGGGGCAGCTCCCTGTCAGGGATTATTTCAGGTCACAGCAGCGACAGAGCTGAGACTTAACTCCTAGGCCACCAGGAAGGCCCTAGATGGCGTTTCTTCCTCAGAGACAAGAAATTCATGGCTCCCTGAGTCACACAGCATAAGGCAGATGTAGCAGGAGAAGGACTGAAAAAGAACTATCGTTCTGCTGTGAAGAACAGCCAGGGTAAAACCAAATGGAGGCAGAAATCAGTTAGGCTTCCTTCCAGCTACTCTAGTCAGATGAACTGACTTCAAAGATCACACTCAGCACACAGCAGTGAAATGGAACCTCAGAATAAATCTCTGAGGCAAGATTATATTGTCATGGACCCTTCTTGCTCCTCTAGGGTCGCTTGCAAATCCTCACAGGCCTCTCAAATGTGATGAGTCCTGCCCCTGAATCACCCCCGAGTTTCCATGATGTTCTGCTCTAAAATATGGGTGTGGCTTCAATTCAATGGTGTGGATTATAATGTATCAAAATCCCCAAAAGGTCCTAAAAGGATGCAAATCCATCATATAGAAAAGCTTTAGAAAGAGCTCCCATGAAAATATTCTTCCTTGGGCCTCCCCTGGTGGCGCATCGGTTGAGCACTCTGCTGCGAAGCTGCCCGCAGCCTCTGCAGTGCCGGTTCAATCCCTGGCCGCTCGCGAGGGTCCCACATGGCGCGCAGACCTCTCCTGCCGCCCGCTGCTCCCCTCAGCAGTGTACTTCGGTCCTTCTGCCTGTTCTGCTCCCCGCCCTGGCTCTGGTGAATCCTCTCACCCTCCCGCGCTTCTGACTGTACCCAGTGCTTGTATAAACAAACAAACAAACAAACAAACAAACAAACAAATAAATAAATAAATAAATAGAGAAGATATTCTTCCTTGGCAGAAAGTCAGACTAAAGAAACTACAGTTGAGCCTGGAGCAGCGTGGGTGCTGGGGCACTAATCCCCTGGCCACGCAGTTGAACAATCCAGTTGAGTTAACCTTTTTGAGTTAAGCTCCACATGCTGAACTCAGAAAGTAGCGTGATACCTATATAATAAACTATATTCTAATAGAAACTAGGGGAAAATAAAATGTCAGTAAAATGATAAACAAAACAGGTTAATAGGACCATGTCATACTCTTCAACCTCATAACCTTACATGGTCTGTCTATAAGTGGAACCATCTCATAGAACCATAGCAATATTTTCTTATATGGACAAAATTTTGCATTTTGAGTAAGTGCAAGGGTTTGGACCGCCTGTCGAGTTACCGCTATGGTTTTAGAATATTTTTGTTTTCATTGGTCCTTAAGCTAAATACCCTCTTCTAAAAGGTCGTAGCACACCTACAGACCTCAATCCACAGTAGACATCACACAGTTCAACATTGTGAGACCTCCCTGGTGGTGCAGGGGTTAAGCCTCAACTCTATCAAGCTGTTACCAGCCACTGTGGTGTAAGTTTAATCCTGGCCAAGGAGCTCACCCACACAGCACAGCTGACCTCTCCTGTCTCTCATGCTGCTCCCCCTCAGCAGTGTATTTCAGTAGATCTGCCTGTTCTGCTTCAACAATGTCTCTCATCCACCTATAACTCTGGCCTAGATCCTGGTTTTTCTATGCATAAATATACAGAAGAAAATCTTAAAAAAAAAAAAAACAACAAACAGTTCAACATTTTAATAACATGACATTGGGTGTGGAGAGCAATTCCAGCATGACTGGTGACACTTTGTCTAGTCCCATGGCACTACAGAGGCTGACAGCACTGGACAGAACACTATGGTCAATTTAGAAGAGCCCCAGAGAACACTGATCAATGCAACATGAAAGGTACCAGGTAGACAAACAGCAGCCATGGGAATGAATAGCAACATCCAGCAACCACAGAGGATACTAGAAGAATAGCAACAGGAACAGCTACATAACAACTGCAAAAACTTGGAGAAAAGAATGAACTAGGTAATTTTATGAAACAATGATTCAAGCTGCATGTTTGTTCACAGTGCTCTCAACCAAAGGGTGTATTATGTTAAATTTTAATGATTTTTAGATTTATTTATTTATACAAGCACTGGGTACAGTCAGAGCGTGGGAGGGTAAGAGAATTCACCAGAGCCAGAGTAGGGAGCAGAACAGGAAGACTGACGAAATACACTGCTGAGGGGAGCAGTGGGCACGACAGGAGAGGTCTGCGCGCCATGTGGGGCCCTCGCTGGCGGCCGGGGATCGAACCGGTGCTGCAGAGGCTGTGGGCAGCCTCACAGCCCAGCCCTCAATCGCTGTGCCACCAGGGGAGGCCCAAGTTTTAATGATTTTTAACATTCTATAAAAGAGTATTCCTGTTTTATGACAGTAAACAGACTACAGGCTATGTATGTTTCATGCACTGATGATACACTGAAGTTTCCCTTAAAACATTTTTTTTAAAGATTTATTTTTATTTATAAAATAGCCAGGGTACAGGCCAGATTCGCAGGAGGGTGAGAGGATTCACCAGAGACAGAGCAGAGAACAGAACAGGCCGACTGACAAAATACACTGCTGAGGGGAGCAGCGGGTGAGACAGGAGAGGCCTGCCATGCCTGTGGGATTCTCCCTGGCCTGCCAGGAATCCAACCAGTGCTACAGAGGCTGCGGACAGCTTCACAGCGCTGCGCTCAACTGCCTGCGCCACCAAGGAGGCCCCTCCCTTAAAACATTTTTGACGACATAGGATGCAAATTTGGTGAGTCATAAAAAGTCACAAATGTGGGCCTCCCTGGTGGTGCGGGGGTTTAAGTCAGTGCTATCAAGCTATTGCCAGCCACTGTAGCACGAGTTCTATCCCAGGCAGGCCAGGGAGCAACCCACATGGTGCAGCAGACCTCTCCTTCCTCACCCACTGCTCCCCTCAGCAGTGTATTTTAGGGGATCTGCCTATTCTAGTCCCCACTCTCTCTGGTGAATCTTCTCACACCTCCACCCCGGAACTCTGGCTTACACGTTAGTTCTTGTAGGAATAAATAAGTAAATTTTCCGGGGATGGAACTGGCGCTGCAGAGGCTGCAGGCAGCTTCATAGCCCAGCGCTCAACCGCTGCGCCACCAGGGGAGGCCCAATAAATCAATCTTTAAAAAAAAGTCACAGGCCTCCCCTGGTGGCGCAGGCGGTTGAGTGCCATGCTATGATGCTGTCCTCAGCCTCTGCAGCACCAGTTCGATCCCGGGGGCGAGGGTCCCACATGGCGTGGCAGACCTCTCCTGTCGTGCCCGCTGCTCCCCTCAGCAGTGTATTTCAGTAAATCTGCCTGCTCTGTCTCTGGTGAATCCTCTCACACTCCCACTGTACCCCAGTTCTTGTATAAATAAATAAATAAATCCTAAAAAAGTCACAAATGTCCAAATTTTAAAATCTGTACAATGAAAACATCAGCGTGTAAATTGACCTGCACAGCTGAAACCTACATTAGTCACAGGGCAAGTGTGCTTCCCTACAAAAACAAACCACAGCTCGAGGAAGGGAAAAAAGTGGGGGACAGAGAGCACAGTCACGCATTAAGGAGTAATTCCCAGCATACTGCACCTGAACCGAGGAACTGACATAGCCCGCCCAAGTCAAAGTTCCCAGGACCACTCAGCACTAAGTGCCTCCCACCCACCATCTCCCTTGAATGGACGGTCTGTTCACCTTTTATCTCTGTGCCATTACCCTCAAGGGTCAGGAGACAGTAAAAGTCACATGTTCATTTCAAAGTGTCCTGATTCAGGGTGCACACAGTCACTAGAAACCTACGCTGTGCTCAGTGGAGAGTGGGGAAGGATTTTCTAGGATGAAAATGTGGTAGATGGTAAGAAATGATAAGTGTGTCAACAAGCTCAGACTATTTCCTGCTATCAGTTATCAGATAATTTGCCAGAAAGCAGGGAAATGCAGCTGATTCTGTCCTCTAGGTCAAAGTCCACAATCACCAGTTCTCAGGAGTCCGAAAACTCCTTCTTTTCTTGCTGGTTCCACAGTATAACTGCACCTGGTCCCATCTAAATTGTGTTGGTCCAGTTCACTGCTCTCAGGTAGACCGGTTCAAATGGCACAGGTAAGAGTTCCTGTCCAATGGCTCCCCAGCGCCACCGCAGGACAAACTTCAGACTTTTCCTCTCTCATCTGTATGTTCAGAGTCCTCAGGTCAGGTAATGGCCAGGGGCGCTTTGTTGTGATCAAAGGTTTCAAAAATAGGAACAGCAGACCAGTGCTGCTCCACTGGGCATGAAGTAACCTCTAAGGGGCATTTTTTTAAAAGATGTATTTATTTATGCATACAAGAGCTGGGGTACAAGCCAGAGGTGCGGTGTGTATGTATGTGTGTGTGTGTGTGTGTGAGAGAGAGAGAGGATTCACCAGAGACAGAGTGGGGAGCAGAACAGGCAGATGGACTGAAATACACTGCTGAGGGGAGCAGCGGGGAGACAGGAGAGGGCTGCACCTTGGGGGTCACCTCTGGCCAGAGATCGAGTTGTGCTGCAGTGGCTGTGGATAGCTTCCTAGATTGCGTCTTAACCCCTTGCACCACCAGGGAGGCCCCTCCAAGGGGCATTCTTTAAGGATACTCTGGAATTAGGGTAGAGTAATTGTCGCCTTTTCTTTTCATTGGAACATGAAACTATTTCTGTTTTTCCACTGAGTGACTTAGAATAAAAGGAAACAAAATGCCGTCATTCCTGAGTGAATTCTGGAAAAGGCCTGGTAACTTTCACGGAAGTCAGACTGACAAGGCGAACTGGTTAGAATGGACTGACAGGAAGAGAAACACCACAAGGCAAGTTTCAACAAAGCACATACCTCTTCTTCAAGGAAACAACAAAGAGAGCTCAGGAGAGTTTGGGAAACTCTTCCCCTCAATCAATCCCTTTCCTCAATCATGTCACCGTCTTCCCCCTTTAGTGCCTTTAGCAAACCTGGGAAACAGATGTCCTTCAGAGCACAGGGAAGGAGAGCTGGGAAGAAGCACAACTTTTTGGGTGCAGTTTAAATAGAAATAATGATCCTTGTTTGTGCTGACATCCTCCTGGGCTGGGTTCAGCATAGGACAACGAGGCAGGGAAATGCACGTGGTCTGCCCAACAGCATCAAAAGGCTGTGTGAATATGTGAACAGTTTCCACCAGTGTTACGCTGCTCTTAAAATTTCTAGGATCACTGAAGTCTGACTTCCTTAGAAAGTATTCCCAGCTCACTAGCCCCACAGGGTTTCTCCCCTGTGTGAATACCCCGATGCCATGAGAGCTCCCTCTGGCAGAAAGTGACCCTGCAGCACTGACAGTCACAGAGCTTCTCTCCTCTGTGAGTTCTCTGCTATCCAGAGATGGAATTTATAGCAAAAAGCTTTATTACATTCTAGATATTCACAGTGTAGCTCTACTTTGAGTTCCCTAGAGAGGACTAAATTGAGGATTCCCTACACTCTAGACACTGCAAAGAAGCTATGAAGTGTGAATTGTCTGATGTACACTAAGGACTTACTTCTGAGATAGATTTCCCACACTCTTGGCATTCATGCGGTCTCTCCCCTGTGAGAATTCTCTGATGGTCAGTGAGGTCCAACTTCAGGAGAAACTTTTCCTATACTCTGGACATTCATAGAGTTTATTGTAGTGCAACATCTCAGATGTACAGTGAGGGCTGATTTCCAGAAGGAAGTTTGACTACAGTTGTGTCATTCACAGGATTGCTCTCAAGTGCGCATTCTGCGATGGTAAGTGAGGGATGACTTACAGGGGAAATTTTTTCCACTGTCTTGACATTCACAGGGGTTCTCGCCAGTGTGTGCCATCTGATGTTTGTAGGGGCCTGACTTGTGGAAGAAAGCCTTCCTACACTGACAGTAATAGGCTTTCCCCACTGTATGCATTCTCCCCACTGTATGAATTAACAGATTTTCTAATGCCAAACTAGGTTGACAAGGAAGTAGTAAAACTTATTTCATATTTTTTTTCTTCAATTCATAAATATTTGATAAACATGTTCATTTAAATGTAGATATCCATTTCATTCAGAAGCATTTAACCTAACACTCTGCCTCTATACCTTCTTTCTTACAACGATTCTGTACAACTTGTGATGGTATTTATTGAAACCTCAAGCTTTGTGGATGTCACGGTTTTCCTACAAAACCTACTGATTGGAGGTAATGCAGGGTCATTTTTTAGTCACTTTAAGAGTCTTGTTACAGACAAGGATCCCACATCTACATTCCTTTCTTTTTATTTCTCCATTGGCACAGTTGACGGTCATATGTTGGTGTTTTCAAAGGCATGTACTCTCCTCCACGTCAAGAAAGAGACATTTGGGCCTCCCCGATGGTGCAGCGGTTGAGCGCTGGGCTGCAAAGCTGCTCACAGCATCTGCAGCGCTGGTTCGATCCCTGGAGGGCCAGTGAGGGTCCCACATGGCCTGCAGACCTCTCCTGCTGCCCGTCGCTCCCCTCAGCAGTGTACTTCCTCAGTCTGCCTGTTCTGTTCCCAGCTCTGGCTCTGGTGAATTCTCTCACCCTCCCATGCTTCTGAATGTACCCAGTGCTTGTATAAATAAATAAATATTGAAAAAAAGAGGGCCCTTTCTGTCAATTTTTTTTAATGTTTTTAAGATCAGAGGTATCGGGGGGGGGGTGAGAGGATTCACCAGAGACAGAATGGGGAGAAGAACGGACAGCTATTACTGAAATACAGTGGTAAGGGAGTAGCAGAGGACACAAGAGAGGTTGCTGTGCCAGGTTAGCTCTCTGCTGGGACATGAACTCAGGCTGTTGCAGTGACAGCAGCAAGACTTGACCCATACACCACCAAAGAGACCCTCTTTAATTCGTAATTAAATATATCACATGTTTCTCAGAGTTGTAATAGGCATGCACTGACTGACCTGAGAGGTTCTGGTTCGGGGTTTCTTCCATATTCCATGGCTGTGCCCTCTGCTCCCAGCAGAGGATCGTTAACACAATGCATATTCACATATGCATTGATTAGGACCTTCAACAAATACTCTCCATTTCTTGTGACAAAAAAAAAAAGGTTAAGAGGATTTTTCCTTAACATTCAGTATCCTTGACACAGGCACAGGTGACACTGACATTCACAGAGACAAGGAATAACAAAGATTCTCAGTTACCCCTTATTCACAAAGGGTTAGGATAACTCTATACAACAGAAAAAAAATAAATCATAAGTAAAAACAGTCATAAGTAGTTACAATTCATCCTTTGAAGATTTTGAAAATCACATTAAAGCTACTCTAAAGAGGAAAATTCAATGAGCAGAGTATAAAATAATATAAAGTCTTCATATACACGGGAGATCCAGGACAGTAGCAATCAGAGAATGAAACACTGAGCAATATATATAACATGACCAAGGACAGAGAATGAGCAGGAAAAAAATAAAACATGAGGATTAAAAAGAAATTAAACAGATGGACAGACAGAACAGCGTGGTAATTCCTTTCTCACCCACACAACCCCCTCCTCCCCCACCTGTCCTACCTGCCTAACTGTATCAAAATACAACCGATTTGGCGCATCGGTTGAGCACCGGGCTGTGAAGCTACCCACAGCATCTGTAGGGCCGGTTCAATCCCCGGACGCCAGCGAAGGTCCCACATGGCGCCCAGACCTCTCCGCCCGCTGCTCCCCTCAGCAGTGTATTTCGTCAGTCTGCCTGTTCTGTTCCCTGCTCTGGCTCTGGTGGATTCTCTCACCCTCCCGCGCTTCTGACTATACCCAGTGTTTGTATACATAAATAAAACAAATCTTTAAAAATAAATAAATATCAAACCTAAGACAATGTGTGTTTGAAGGCCATGAAAAGGTCCCTAACTGGAGTGTTCTTAAGATCCTGAAGACTGTATTACTCCAGGTAAACCGAAGGGAGAAATACACTATTACTTAATGGAAGTAACTAAGTGTTGTCATTTGTCAGCTCTGCGGAGATTTTATCCAGGGCCAACCAAGGGAAGGCCCCTAGACAGGAGAGGCAAGACAATTTCCACATGTGAAGTCATGTGAAGAATTTGTATTTTCTCGTGATCATGCAGAGTGTTATAACTGAGTATAGCAGGAACCTCTAAAAGAGGGTCTAGTGTCACTTCAGTCCCCAGAGATACTTTAGGTACAAAAAATGGATGGCAAACCACCAATACCATGAAGTGTTTTGCAAAATTCTTCAAAATACTGTGGTGTTATTTTAAAAACACTCAACAATATCCGGGGCTACTAACAGAACAAAAAGTGTGTAGTTGTTGAAAATGCAGTCAAAACAATTTCAGATATAAGGTATCGAGAACAGAGCCTGCTAGTGATTTCGTAACACTGTGTAGACAACCACCTGATTGTTCTCATCAGTGACCGAAAGCCTTAACATGAAGGAATTGGTTCATGCTGATGGGCAACAACTTATGATCAAGTACACATCAGGATGACATGAAAAATCAATCAGCAGGGCCTCCCCTGTGCCCAGTGCATGTATAAACAAACAAACAAACAAACAAACAAATAAATAAATAAAACATGCCTCTATTAAAAAAAATCAATCAGCATTATTAAAATACATAAAGTTCACATATAGTCTAAACAAGACATTCAGAGAGCTCTGTATGCTGTTTCGTAAAAGTCAGGATTCAGGCATGTAAGAAGCATCTGGACCTTCTGCTATCAGAATCCCAGAGTTTGTGTTCAACACAGAGCCTGTTCACTTAGCTAATGTGAATGGACGAGAATTCCATGCCCTTTTGTGAAAGTCACCTGCTCTTTCATCACGTGCCTGTGAAGATTTCTTTTGGCAACAACATCAAATAATATTCATGATCTCTATTACGACCATGAAGAGACATCAGGACTTTAAGAAACTGTCAGTATATTCCCTAAGGACAAAAGGATGAAATGATTTGAACTTCAGCATGCTTCTTGTTGCATGAGGATGATCAAGAGGTGACCTGAGGACAGCAAGGGAGAGGGCTGACCAAAACATTTGCGAAAACTCACATACACCAGCATGGAAAACTGCTCAGGAGGGACGCACCAAACTTGCTTTATCCTTGGAAGTCTCCTCAGTTGTGACCTAGTAATAGAGGTCCACTGGGGCGGACATGTCCACAAGGCCTCACATATGTGGCATATATGAGCTCACGTACACGGCGTGCGAGGCAAGGTTGTTTTGGCTTTCTCTGACTTGTGAGAAAATGCAGATGTCTTTGTTCATAATTCCTATATAGCCATGCTGAGAAAGGTAAATAATCATTGCTTCTGGCTCACAGCAGTCTCCTGTCTGTGTGTCCTTCGCGATCAGTGTCCCAGGTCTCTGAACCCACTGGAGGCTCACATTTCTATCTGACTTCTATGCCAGCAATGAAGCCCATGACTCTTCTGGGTGATTTAGATCGATCTTTTGAGTCAACCACAAACAGCATATCCATTCAGATTTTCTTCATACATAATATATGACGCCATCTTAAATTTGCCAGAGCAAGTTAGATGTGAGCAAATCCATCCATTAGAGGAGGGTCCCTTAGATGTTTGAGGTAGCAACAATCAACACGACGTTACGTATGTATGAGGAGAAAGCCATGACGTACGTAGAAGAAGTAATTTAGGGCTGAATTACATTCATCTATTCATATCTGAAGCATGGCTAATAAGAAAGGACATAGAAAATAACTACACATGACCCAAACCATTGTCTTCAATTTTTATTTATGTTGTTTAAATATGTATTTATTTATGCATACAAGAACTGGGGTATAGGCCAGAGGTGAGGGGGGGTGAGAGGATTCACCAGAGACAGAGTGGGGAGGAGAATAGGTGGATATACAAAAATACACTGCTGAGGGAGCAGCAGGCAAGACAGGAGAGGTCTACTGCTCCATGTGGGTCAGCTCCCTGGATGGGGATGGAACTTGTGCTGCAGTGGCTTCACAATGCTGCAACTTAACCCCTTGTGCCACCAGGGAGGCCTCTTGAACTTTTAAATTACACTAATATTTAGTGTTTTAATCTTGGTTTATGCTCCATAACCATATTCTCATTTTAGGTAATGTCTGGCAAGTGTAATTAACTTCCTACTGCACTGCAATGTCTCAATATGTATCTAATTTTCATTATAAATTACTTTCTCCTATTTTAGCTTCTTTTAAGTTTCCAGTATGAAAATCTGGTGGTTTCCACACATATATTTGGACAATCCATTCATCACTTTCCATTTATGGGTTTCTCTCAGTAGGCACTCTCAGATGCTTAGGATGATTTGACTTCTGGATAATCACTTTGCCACTTCTGGTTAAACTTCTGGACTTCTGGCTAAAAAGACTAAAGTCAAAAAAATTACTTCACAATTTTAACCTTTCTCTCTGATGTGAATTCTGTGATGTAGAGTAAAACCTGACTTCTGGGTAAAGGCTTTGCCACATTCTTCACATTCGTAAAGTTTCTCCCCAGAATGAATCTATGATGTTGACTAAGATGTGATGGCTGGTTAAAGGTTTTCCCACATTCTTCACATTTATAAGGTTTCTCCCCAGTATGAATTTTATTATATTGAGTAAGTTTTGAATTATTATTAAAGGCTTTGCCACATTTGTTACATTTATAAGACTTTTCCCTAGTATGAATTTTGTAATGGTCAGAAACACTTGACATCGAGGTAAAGGCTTTGCCACATTCTTCACATTTGTAAGGTTTCTCTCGAGTATGAATTCTGTGATGTCAAGTAAGATGTGATTTCTTGTTAAAGGCTTTGCCACACACTTCACATTGGTAAGCTTTCTGGCCAGTATGAATTCTCTGATGCTAAGACATATTTCAGCTTAAAGGCTTTCTTACATTCTTCACATTTGTAAGGTTTCTGCCCAGTATGAATTCCATGATGTTGAATAAGTTTTGAATTACTATTATTATTTTTTAAAGATTTATTTACTTATTCAAGAACTGGGGTACTACAGGACAGATTCGCGGGAGGAAAGTAACTAAGTAACTCAGTAACTTAGTACCTAGACTAAGTAACTTAGTCTCCGGATTCACCAGAGACAGAGCGGGAACAGAACAGGCAGACTGATGAAATACACTGCTGAGGGGAGCAGCAGGTGTGACAGGAGATGTCTGTACACCACGTGGGACCCTTGCTGGCCGTGTGGGACTGAACCGGCATTGCAGAGGCTGCGGACAGCTTCACAGCGCAGCACTGAGCCCAATGCACTGCTGGGGAGGCCCAAATAAATAAATCTTTATAAAAAAAAAATGGACAGGGCCTTCCCAGCGGTGCAGCGGGATGAGCACAGCCCTATGAAGCTGTCTGCAGCCTCTGCAGTGCCAGTTCGATCCCAGCTGGCCCAGGAGATTCCCACATGTTGCAGCAGACTCTCCTGTCTTGCCCGCTGCTCCCCTCAGCAGTGTCTTCAGTCCGTCTGCCTGTTCTGCTCCCCACTCTGTCTCTGGTGAATTCTCTCACCCTCTTGTGCCTCTGGCCTGTACCCTAGTTTTTGTATAAAAATAAATAAATCTTTAAAAAAAATTTAAAAAATGGGCCTCCCTGGTGGCGCAGCGGTTGAGCGCTGGGTTGCAAAGCTGGCCGCAGCCTCTGCAGCACCGGTTCGATCCCCAGCTGCTCCCCGGCCACCGGAGGAGGGTCACACATGGCGCGCAGAACTCTCCTGCCGCCCGCTGCTCCCCTCAGCAGTGTACTTCGGTCCTTCTGCCTGCTCTGCTCCCGGCTCTGGCTCTGGTGAACTCTCTCACCCTCCCGTGCTTCTGACTGTACCCAGTACTTGTATAAATAAATAAATAAATCTTTTAAAAAATATATACAAATCATAAATCCAACAACACCAAAAAAAAAAATTAAAAAATGGACAAAGGAAGTACATAAACTCTTCTCTAGAGAGGAAATTCTAATGTCCTACAGAAACAGGAATGTTCATCTTAACTTACTGTAAGAGAAATGTAAATTAAAACCACACTGAGATGCCACCTCACTCCTTGAGAATGGCCCAAATAAAAAAGAAGAATGGAATTCAGAACGGTGGAGAGGATACAGAGAATAAGGTGCTCTCATCCACGGTTGGTGTCCATGAGAGTTGGTATAGTCTCTGTGGATAATGGTGCAGAGGTTTAACGAAATAAAAATGGAAATTCCACATGATCAGCAATACTTCTGTAAGTTATATATTGAAAAGTGAAATCTCAAATACAAAAAAAGATTTATCTACACCCATGAGCAGAGCAGCTCTGTTCTCAACTGCCCATTCATGGCCCATCCTACATCCCGTCAGCAGAGGCAGGGGCAGGAAGGGTGGAGCACACGCAGGGGAGCACTGCAGGGCTGTGAGGAAAGAGCAAGTGGTGCACCGAGGACAAAATGGATGTACCAGGCCGTTGATTACCTGGAGTGAAATAAGTCAAAAAGTAAAGACACATGTATCAGATGGCTTCACTCATCTGTGGAATATAAAAACCCAAAATACATTTACAGGCAAAATACAGCAGGAATACAACTTGAATGAGGGAAAAAGAAGACAAAGGTTACCACCAGTGGGAAGGAGGAAAGGGTGGAGAAGAAAGGGAGGGGGCAGAGGGGGATGGGCCAGGGTGGTTTGGTACAGGGGTAAAAAGGGTAGGGCAAAACCTATTAGGAATGTAAGAGAAAACTGACCACTATTTCAGCAGAAGGCTTTCAGTGTCACACATGTCAAGACAGACTGAGGAAGCCAAAAATAAGTAAAAGAAGTAAACATGCAGGGCCTCCCTGGTGGCGCAGGCCGTTGAGCGCTGCACTGTAAAGCTGTCCGCAGCCTCTGCTGCGCAGGTTCGATCCTGGCAGGCCAGGGAGAATCCCACAAGCACGGCAGACCTCTCCTGTGTTGCCCACTGCTCCCCTCAGCAGTGTATTTCATCAGTCTGCCTGTTCTGTTCCCCACTCTGTCTCTGGTGAATCCTCTCACCCTCCTGCACATCTGGCCTGTACCCCGGTTATTGTATGAATAAATTAATCTTAAAAAAAAAAAGAAGTAAACATGCAAACAAGTATAGGAAGTTTTTTTTGAAATATTTATTTATTTATGCACACAAGAACTGGGGTACAGGCCAGAAGTGTCTGGGGGGGCAGCGAGAGGATTCACCAGAGACAGAGCAGGGAACAGAACAGGCAGACAGAGCAGGGAACAGAACAGGCAGACAGAACGAAAACACTGTTGAGGGGAGCAGCGGGTGAGCCAGGAGAGGTCTGCTGTGCCATGTGGGTTGCTCCCTGGCTGGGGATCGAACCCGTGCTTGCACTGACTGCAGATGGCTTCATAGGCTGTGTCTCAACTCCTTGCGCCAACAGGGAGGCCCAAGATTTTAAACAATTAAAAAGTAACCAAAATTGGGCCTCCCCGGTGGCACAGCAGTTGAGCGCTGGGTTGCGAAGCTGCCCGCAGCCTCTGCAGCGCCAGTTTGATCCCTGGCTGCTCCGTGGCCACCGGAGGAGGGTCCCACCAGGTGCGCAGACCTCTCCTGCCGCCCGCTGCTCCCCTCAGCAGTGTACTTCGGTCCTTCTGCCTGCTCTGCTCCCCGCTCTGACTCTGGTGAATTCTCTCACCCTCCTGCGCTTCTGACTGTACCCAATGCTTGTATGAATAAATAAATAAATAAATAAAATAAAATAAATCTTTAAAAAAGTAACCAAAATTTCCCCAAGGTCATACATGATATTGTCAAATATGGCAGGAAATTTGGGGAGAAAAAGGCTACAGAAGTGGAAGTGGACTTATTGTAGGATGTAATGAGCGTCACTAGAAGTGCATTCAGACCACACCAAGGAGAAATGCTCAGGAGCAGTGGAAACAATGGCCAGAAAAAAGGACCCTGAACAGCCGACTGGGCACCTGGGGTTTACAGACCACCTGAGAGAAAGGCAGGGGCAGGTATGTAAGGACGCCCCATTGGACTCAATGTCACATGTGCCAAGACTGACGCCTGCATGAAAGTCTCCGAGAGTGGCCTGGGACACAGTATAGGTTTTAGCAACTGCACAGAAACCTTAAAAATTCAGTTGTCCTTTTCAAATGACACGTGGCTCCTTCACCCCCATCTGCACTCGGGTCCTCAGGCCCCTCCTCATCCTCCCTCACCCCGCACCTGAGCAGCGCAGAGCTGGGAAGTGTTTCTGTCCAGCGGGATGAAGAGCCACAGCCCACACTATCATCGATGTCAACCAGAATTTGATGCATGAGCATCACAGCAGAGCCCAATCTCCACGCATGCTGGACATGTGATTTCCTGGATCTAGACCTTTATCCTGTGATGTTGGTTCCCTCAAGAAAGCTATGCTTCTAATTTACACTTCAGGTCATGAACTCCCATGAAGTGCACCACAAGCTAATGCAAATACATCACTCACCAGAGATGGAGTCACTGCCTGCTGCTCTCTCACATGCGCGAGGACTCTGGAGGCGGCGCTGGGAGAGGGTTGGAGTCCAGCAGAGAGGACGGAGGCAGCTGCACGGGGCCCCGGAGTGTCTTGCCCAGAGCACCACACACTGCCTGGGAGCCCAGAGAGTCACCGCGCTGACAGCTGTGCTCACACTTCCATGGGATGGGGTTCCTCCCTCCCTCTCCCACACCCCGCCCCCGCCCGTCCTACCTGCCTCCTGCGTCGAAACACAAGTGATGATCCAAGAAATTCAAAGTTCAGAAACTTAAACGTTTCCGAAGATGGTTAGTCACATGCAAAACCGCTGACCACAGTTTCATGGGAAAGGTGCCCCTGATGGGCTGTTTTGCGAGGACGCTCCCAGAAATGGTTCGGTGCGCCCCGCTTCCCGCCTCGGTTTCCGTGGACACCCCCTGACACGGCGTGGACCTGCCCTGGGCGAGGCCCGGAGGCAGTCAGAGCGCTCGGGAGAACACGCGGTCCCCCGGGAAGACACAGCCCGGCGCACCGGGGAATCCCCCAGTAAGGCCGGGACGTTCTCAGCCAGCCTCAGCCAGGCGGAGGGTCCCCTCGGCCTCCATCCCCCAGTCACACCGCGCACACCCGGGAATCGGCTGCAATGCAGACGCCCCCCAAACCCCGGGAACGGCCGCGGGGCGCCCATCAGGACCCGACGTCCCGCCCCGCGCGTCTGAAAGGCGGGGACGTGGGAGGCTTCCTCACCCACGACGCGCGCCGCCGGCGTCACGTCCAGAACTCCGGGGAGCGCGAAGGGGTCCGGTGAGGGGCTCCCCGTGCCCATAGCGGGGTCCCCAAGACCCCCTCACCCGCGCCCCCCCGCGCCGTCCAGGGGCCCGGGCTCCCCCCACGCCCGCCCTCAGGCCTCACCCGACGCTTCTCCATCCGCTCCCCACCCCACGTGCCCCAGACCCCCACTGCCCACACCACGCAGCCGGGCGCCCCTGCTCCCCACCGCACACGCCCGGGCCCCCGCTCCCCACCCCGCGCACCCGGGCTCCCCCCCCCACTGCCCACACCACGCGGCCGGGCGCCCCTGCTCCCCACCGCACACGCCCGTGCCCCCGCTCCCCACCCCGCGCACCCGGGCCCTCCCCCCCGCTGCCCACACCACGCGGCCAGGCCCCTCACTCCACACCCCGCACGCCCGGGACCCCTGCTCCCCACCCAGCAGGCCCAGCCCCCCGCCCTCGCCCTCGCCCCGCCTCAGCTGCCCAAGAGCCCGGCCCCCGAGACACGCCCGCGCACAACTGTGACGCCGCGGCGCGTGGAGGCCCCTTATGTCCCGCCGTGGGGCGGGGCCGCGCCTGCGCAGAACCCGGAGGCCCCGCCCAGAGCCGTTTCCTGGACCCACGTGGGCTCAGGAGACTACATTTCCCACAATCCCGTGCGCCGCCCGTCGCGTGCATCTGTGTGCTGGGTTTGCAGCCTGGAGGTGGCATGAGCAGAGGTTGAGTTACAATGGACGGGTAGGCGGGCCCCTGAAAACTGCGGGGTGAGAACTGGGTCCGGGCTGCAGTGAAAAAGAGCTGAACAGGGTCTCCCGGGGGTGAAGGGGTTAAGGCTCAGCGCTGTCACCCTCTCACCAGCCACTGAGGTCTGACTGCCCTCTCCGGCCAGCTGGCCAGGGAGCTGACGACAGGGCGCAGCTGACCTCTCCTGTCTCCCCAACGCGCCCCTCAGCACTGGATGTCAGTACATCTGCTCCCCACCCTGTCTCTGGTGAATCTTCTCAAACCGCCCCCCCCCAACCTTGGGCCTAGACTCCCGTTCTTGCATGCAGAAATAAAAATAAATCTTCCTTAAATAGGGACCTCGTGGAATCCTATAATTGGATTCCAAGTGGGGTTCTTCACCACTCCACTCCTTCCTAGTTCAGAGCTGCAGCCTCAGGCAGGTACGACTCCGTGGCCAACCATCTATTTCAAGCTCTTTGTAAGGCATTTCCATGTTTAGTCTTTGCCTGCCAGGTGGGCAGCAGAAGGTATTCTAACACCCCATTCATCCCTGCATCACCTTGCTCCCCAAAATCTGCTGGGCTGCCATGGCTGAGCCAAAGTCCCTTCATACAATTTATTTTATTTCTTTATTTACTTATTTATTTATACAAGCACTGGGTACAGGACTCACCAGAGCCAGAGCGTGGAACAGAACAGGCACTGACAAAGTACACTGCTGAGGGGAGCAGCGGGCGAGACAAGAGAGGTCTGCCTCACCATGTGGGACCGTCGCCCGGGGGCCGGGGATCGAACCGGCGCTGCAGAGACTGCGGGCAGCTCAACCGCTGCGCCACCGGGGAGGCCCCATACAATTTCTTAAAAGGTCTTAGTGAGAGCTGCTCACAGTCGCCTGATTTTCGCGAAATGTAATGGAGGACGCCTCCATCCCGCCAGACACCGCGTACAAACAGTCCCGCTTTAGAAGGATTCACCTCTTCTAAAAATAGGCAACTGCTGCCCACGCCAGAACATCAGGACATGCTTCCCTACGCACATCCTGCTCTCCCATTGCACACAACATGAACAAGCACGCACTTCCTTTCCAACCACTGTCATTCCTGAGTAATGTCTCAATTAATGTACGTGTTGGATTCAAAATACATCCAAACCGTGACCATGTGTGTGTTTGTAGGCCATGAAAAGGTCCCTAACTGCAGTGTTACGAAGGTCCTGAAGACTGTATTACTCCAGGTAAACTCAAAGGAGAAATACATTAGGTATTACTTAATGAATGTAACTAAGTATTGTTTATTGTCAGCTCTGTGGAGATTTTACCCACAGAGATAGGGAGGCATGCCAATGTCTGCATGTGAAGTCATGTGAAGAATTTATATTTCCTTGTGATCCTGAAGGGTGTCATGGAGAGTATAGCAGGAACCTCTAAAAGGGTTCTAGTGTCACTTCAGGCCCATAGTTTACGTACAAAAATTGATGGCAAAGCACCAATATCATGGAGTGTCAGGCAAAATTCTTAAAAATAATCCTACATTATATTCTATACACTCATGACAATGTCCAGGGTTACTAACGGAACAAAAAGAATGTGTAGTTGTTGCAAAATTCATCAAAACTATTTGAGATATAAGGTATCTGAGAACAGAGCCTGCTAGTGATAAATGACACTGTGTAGACAACCCGCTTGCTGTTCCCCTCTGTTACCTACAGTTTTGAAATGGAGGGAGAGGCTAATACTGAGGATCAACAACTATTATCAAGTACGCATCAGGATGACCACATTAAAAAGGAAATCAGCTTTATTAAAATATATGGTAAGCTCACATATAGTCCAAATAAGACATTCAGAAACCACTGTGTGCTCTTTTGTCAAAATCAAGATTTTGGCATTTAAGAAGCATCTTGTCCGATACCGGGAACCCAGAGTCACTCTGTTCAACACAGAGACGCTTGACTCAGCTAATGTGAATGGGCAAGAATTCTACGCCCTGTTATGAAAACTCACCTGCACTATCATCATGTGCCAGTGAAGATTTCTTCTGGCAACAGCATCAAGTAATATTCATGATCTCGATTACTACCGTAAAGAAACATGAGCGTTTTAATAAACTGTCAGTGTATTCCCTGAAGGAGAAAATGATGAAATGCTTTGAACTTCAGCATGTTTCTGTCTGACTTTCATGCCCACAATGAAGTCCACAACTCCTCTGGGTGATTCAGATCAATCTTTTGAGTCAACCACAGACAGCATATCCATTTAGATTTTTCTTCATACATGTTACGTGACACCATCGTGAATTTGCCCGAGCAACTAAGATGTGAACAAATTCATCAACTAGGAGGGTCTCTTAGATGTATGAAGCAGCAATTTTCAAACACATGACTTGACTTACATATGAGGAGAAAGCCATACAATGACATGCTTTAGGGCTGAATTACATTCATCAGGTCTCTTCATAATGTCAAGAACGGTTGGTAAAAAAAAAGACACAGAAAATGACTATGCGTGTTCTCAAAACATCATCTTGAACTTTGATATTTTTTTAACATTGATTTTATTTATGCATACAAGAGATGGGGGTGTAGGCCAGAGGCGTGGGGGTGAGAGAATTCACCAGAGACAGAGTGGGGAGCAGAACAGATGTGTATACTGAAATACACTGCTGAGGGGAGCAGCAAAGTCAGCACAGGTCTGCTGTTCCATGTGGTCAGCTCCCTGGCTGGGGAATTCATGCTGCAGTGGCTACAGATAGCTTCATAGTGCTGTGACTTAACCCTCTGCACTGCCAGGAAGGCCTCTTGAGCTATTCAATTATGCTAATATTTAGTGTTTTAATGTTGGTTTAGGCTCCATAACAATCTTCTCATTAAGGAATGTCTGATAAGTGTTACTCACTTCCGACTGTACTGCAATGTCTTAATATGAATCCAAATTTTGTAATAAATTACTTTTTCATATTTCACTTCTTTCAAGTTTCCAGTATGAAAATCTGGTGGTTTCAGAATTTGTATTTGGACAGACCATTCATCACTTTTCATTAATGGGTTTCTCTCAGTTCACACTCTGATATTTAGGATGATTTGACTTCTGGTTAAAAAAGACTAACGTCAAAAAATTGACTTCACAGTTTTAACATTTCTCTCTGATGTGAATTCTCTGATGTAGAGTAACACTCGACTTCCGATTAAAGGCTTTGCCACAGTCTTCACATTTGTAAGGTTTCTCCCCAGTATGAATTCTGTGATGTTGACTAAGATGTGACTGCTGGTTAAAGGCTATGCCACATTCTTCACATCTGTAAGGTTTCTCCCCAGTATGAATTCTATGATGTCGAGCAAGACCTGACTTACTGTTAAAGGCTTTACCACATACTTTACATTTGCAAGCCTTTTCCCCTGTATGAATTCTGTAATGGCCACAAAGATCTGACAGGTAGTTAAAGGCTTTGCCACAGTCTTCACATCTGTAAGGTTTTTCCCCAGTATGAATTCTGTGATGTCGTCTAAGATGTGACTGCCGGTTAAAAGCTCTGCCACATTCTTCACATCTGTAAGGTTTTTCCCCAGTATGAATTCTGTGAGGTTGACTAAGATTTGACTGCTGGTTAAAGGCTCTGCCACATTCCTCACATCTGTAAGTTTTCTCCCCAGTATGAATTCTATGATGTCGAGCAAGATCTGACTTATTGTTAAAGGCTTTGCCACATTCCTCACATCTGTAAGGTTTCTCCCCAGTATGAATTCTATGATGTCGAGCAAGATCTGACTTACTGTTAAAGGCTTTGCCACATACTTTACATTTGCAAGGCTTTTCCCCAGTATGAATTCTGTGATGTTGACTAAGATGTGACCTCTGTTTAAAGGCTCTGCCACATTCCTTACATCTGTAAGGTTTCTCCCCAGTATGAACCCTCTGATGCTGGGAAAGGTGACACAAGCCTAGAAAGACTTTACCACCATCTGGACACGTGTAAAGCTTTTCTCCAGCATGAATCCTTAGATGGTTAGTCAGCTGTGGATGCCAATACAAGGCTTTACCATGCTCTTCACACTTGGAAG
Organism: Talpa europaea; assembly: GCF_964194135.1. Classification (NCBI taxonomy): domain Eukaryota; kingdom Metazoa; phylum Chordata; class Mammalia; order Eulipotyphla; family Talpidae; genus Talpa; species Talpa europaea. Next base: position 8,142,620 of record NC_140075.1, on the reverse strand, counting down.
GTTTCTCTCTCTGATGTTCAGTAAGTCTTAGGCACCATTTGGTAGCTTTGCCATATCCTTTACAATTGTAGGGTTTCTCATGAACTGTGTGATGCTGGAGAAGTTCTGAGGACTCCTCAATGTGACCCTGTGTAGATTTTTTATTTTCCTTTCTAATTCTCTGATGTTGAGAATGACTTGACTGAAAGTTTAAATTTATCCCACATTGACAATGTTTTGAATAATCATTTGCATTATGCACTAGGGGACTTCCCATATGTTCCAACATTCCTCTCTGAAATTGTGTCTTGTTAAAAATGTCACATGGATCTTTGCTAACAGAAACATATTTATCTATACATGCAACAGACGTAAAATGGTGTTTTACCCAATATGGTTTACATGCTGGATCACCTTTTGCAGGAGGAATTCTATTGTGGATAATTCTCCCTTCTTGGCAATCTTCATCGCAACAGCTCTTGTGTTCTTCACATGCCTCTTGTCATGTCTGGTTTCGCAATAATTCTAAATTCTCAAAAGTGTCGATTCCATCTCCTCCCAGTCCCACATTTAGGAACAAATCTTCTGTGCCTGACTGTGGCATGGAGACCTGGTCGTCTTGAGAAGACAGGGCTGGGAGACAGCAAGGAAGAATTACCCCACTCACAGCACTCAAGATGAAATAATTTAAATATTTAATACATAAAATTGATACCAAATAAAGCTCACCAGCCTGATGTTAGAATAAGTAACATCAGCACTAGACAGCAACACACACCTTACGAATCGGTAATGTCTTTAGGGGAAGGTGAATACATACCAAATACAGAAAACTGCATGATATACATCCCACCAACAAAAAATAGTGTTTCTGCTTAAGAATTTGAAAATATGGAAACAAACAAAAAAAAATCACAGAACTGTGTGGTAGAATACAAATATAATGAGACATAATTTGTGATATTAGTAGGGGTAGAAATGTTCAACAGTTGAGTTTTGGTATGCAGCTGAATTTACATGTTTTTCACTTGTCCTAACTTTTCTTTTTTAAAGATTTATTTTTATTTATACAAGAGCCAGGGTACAGGCCAAAGACAGAGCGGACTGATGAAATACACTGCTGAGGGGAGCAGCAGGCAAGACAGGAGAGGTCTGCTTGCCATGTGGGTTGCTCCAAGGGCAGCGGGGATCGAACCAGCACTGCAGAGGCTGTGGACAGCTGCACAGCACTGCGCTCAACCACCTGCGCCACCAGGGAGGCCCGGCTGTCATAACTTCTCAACATGCTATGTAACCCCCACTATGACAAAAAAGATATCGTAAAATACATGGAAAAGGAAATGAAAACAGAGAATGATGTGATGTGTGCACAGGCTGGATGACAATGCTTTACAAGGTGAGTAAATAATATTACAAACGAATATACTGCAATCAACATCAAAATGTGAGAAATAGGAAGGAAATCACTAACAAGAAAGGAGAGAGGAATAAAAGCATGTCACAAAAAGTCAAAAAAAGGACCTCCCCTGGTGGCGTAGCAGTTGAGCTCTGGATTACAAAGCTGCCTGCAGTCTCTGCAGCGCCGTTTCAATCCCCGGTTGCCGGGGAGGGTCCCACATGGCGCGCAGACCTCTCCTGCCACGCCCTCTGATCCCCTCAGCAGTGTATTTCGTCGGTCTGCCTGTTCTGTTCCCAGCTCTGGCTCTGGTGAATTTTCTCACCCTCCCGCACTTGACTGTACCCAGTGCTTGTATAAATAAATAATTTTTTAAAAAGTCAAAAAATATACAGAGGGCCTCCCTGGTGATGCAAGGGGTTAAGCACTGCGCTGTGAAGCAACACAAAGCCTCTGCAGCAGGAGTTCGAACCCTGGTCTGCCAGGGAGCAACACACATGGTGCAGCAGACTTCTACTGTCTCACACACTGCTCCCCTCTGCAGTGTACTTCAGTCAATCTGCCTGTTCTGTTTTCCCCACTCTATCTCTGGTGAATGCTCTTCTGGCCTGTGCCCCAGTTCTTGTATAAATAAATAAATAAATCTTGCATAAATAAATCTTTACAGGGGCCTCTGGCCTGTACCCCAGCTCTTGTATGCATAAATAAATCTCTAAAAAAAATTTAAAATATACACAGAAATACAACAGTGAGGGAAGGATGTAGAAAATGGCTGAGAATACAGGACTCATTCTTTAGTAAAGTTAAGGCCTCCCTTTCAGTAATAATTTGTGTGTAAATAAATAAATAAAAGATCCACATTACAATGGCATATGTGTCTGAATGAAATAAAAATAAGACCAATTAAATCCCATCTATGACACTCAACATAGACTTCAGTGCACTATGTGGAATGTTAAGTATGGAACTAGATTCTCTGAAAACTGATCATGAAAATGGAGTCGTGTTGATCACACTAATATAAGAATAATATTGATCTGAGTCTACCGCATCACAGAATGAAAAGAATGCCCCAAGAACGTTAACAGAAAACTACATGTATTGGGAAGCACTGTAATATAACATATGCACTAACATGATATGAGACCCTGAATGTGTGTAGCACACAAAGACAGAACTGAATGCAGAAGAGGAAAACATGAAAACAAGGAGAGGTTCAAGCCCCAATTGTGACTGGAAGGAAAACAATGATATAAATGCAGGAACTTGACTTGGCCAACAGGGGTGAAAAATAATTCTAAAAGGAAGATGTGGTATATAGACAATATGGAATACTACTGAGCCATTACAAAGGATACATTTGACCATTTGCAACAAGAAGGATGGAATGTTGGGGGAGGATGATGCTCAGTGAAATGAATCAGAAGGAGAAAGACTTACTGGATGAATTCACTCCTATTTGGAATCTGGAGAAAGAAAGCCAAGAAACTGACAATATAAACCAAAATCAGGGCCTCCCCTGGTGGCGCAGGCGGTTGAGTGCAGCACTATGAAACTGCCCGCAGCCTCTGCAGTGCCGGTTCAATCCTGGCCGGCCAGGGAGATACCCACATGGTGAGGCAGACCTCCCTGTCGCGCCCGCTGCTCCCCTCAGCAGTGCATTTCTTCAGTCTGCCTGTTCTGCTTCCTGCTCTGTCTCTGGTGAATTCTCTCACCCTCCCAAGCATCTTGCCTGTTCCCTGGCTCTTGTATAAGGAAATAAATAAATCTTTTAAAAAATCTATTGAAAAACAAACAAAATCAACTTTAGAAACAGGACTGCAGAATTGAGGGCACTAAAGAGTGGGGGAGAGTGGGTGTGAATATGAAAGTGGGAAGGGTTCAAAGATCTATGGAGAAGCCCACAATGCACTGGTGGTGCGTGTGGTGGTGACAGACATCTGAGGAGATGAGATTCTACTCCCTAAATCACATACAGCAAGGTAAAACAATGTTTCCTTGATTCCAAAAAACTAAGAAATACTGTGAAAACACTGAAATGAAGCAAAGTCCCCCAAAAACATGTGGGATTCAGAAAATAGTAAGGTGTAAATTAAAGCATAAACAATTACACTAGAGTCCAAGCCCAGAGGGGGAGCGGGCATCCACAGCCAGGACAGAACACGTGGGAGCAGGAAAGTGCGTCTCCGACTCGCCATTTTAGAACAGGGACCTCCCTTCAATAAAGACTGTTTGAAACCGGGAGAAAGCACCCTACGCAGCCAGAGGTGAGCTGGGAAGAACCCCCATGCAGGGCCCCTTCTGGCCAGCAGTCCGAGCCCAGAGGGGGAGCGGGCATCCACGGCTAGGGCAGAATGTGCGTGGGCAGGAAAGTACGTCACCAACTCGACATTTTAGAATAGGGACCATCCTTCAATAAAGACTGCTTGAAACCAGGAGAAGCTCCCTGCACAGCCAGAAGTGAGCTGAAGGCCCCCACAAGCCTGGTCCTGCCTGGCAGGGAGTTGGAGCCCAGAGGGGGATTCAGCGATTTGGAGCCCAGAGAGCAATCCAGCCACCGCACCTCCTGGGAAGTCTGTGGGACTTCAGGACACACCTTTGGAATTAAACAAATGCAGAAGGAGGAGATATTCTGTGACAGCGACCATTAACATACTCAAAGCACCACTGCCTCACTGGACTTCTGGCATAACGGTATTTGACTCAATTGGACTGCCAGTTTCGGAAATCCAAGAAAGAGCACAACAAAAAGATGCCAGCCAATACCAGCGACACAGTGTCCCAACACATAGTGCTAATTAGAAAACAGGCAGCAGGGAGAAGAAAAACTACATGCAACCTAGCAACTTCTCAGGAAAAAGACACACCACAAAAAGAAAATCACCCACGAGATTGCAACAACAGTGACTTGGAAGAACTTCTGAGCCTTCCCAAAAGAGAATTCAAAATTGCAAAGATGAAAAAACTGAAGAAAGTCATTAAGGAAAACAACACTGGGAAGAATGAAATTGAGTCCCTAAAGAGGGAAATTAAGGAAATGCAGGAGATTAAAGGATTAACAGAAGAGCTAAAGAACACTGGGAAAAGCAGTGATAACAGAATAGAGGAAATGGAAGAACAAATAAGCACTCTCATAGACAGGGAAATAAAAACAACAAAAACAGAAAATGAAAGAGAAGTACGAATAAATAAGACTGAAGAAAGACTTCGGGAACGGGCCTCCCCCGTGGCACAGCGGTTGAGCGCTGGGCTGTGAAGCTGCCTGCAGCCTCTGCAGCGCCAGTTTGATCCCCAGCTGCTCCCCGACCACTGCAGAAGGGTCCCACATGAAGCGCAGCCTGCCGCCCGCTGCTCCCCTCAGCAGTGTACTTCGGTCCTTATACCTGCTCTGCACCCAGCTCTGGCTCTGGTGAATTCTCTCACCCTCCCGCGCTTCTGACTGTACCCAGTGCTTATATAAATAAAGAAATCTTAAAAAAAAAAAGGTTAAAAAAAAAAGACTTCAGGACCTATCTGACTCAATGAGGAAAGGAAATATGAGTTATAGGCATCCCAGAAGGAGAGGAGAGAGACCTAGGAACAGAGAAAATATTCAAGGAAATAATTGAAGACAACTTCCCAAACATGAAGAAGGAGCTGAAAATAGACATACAAGAAGCAAGAAGAACACCAACCTTCCATGATGAAAGGAAAAATACAGCAAGACACATAATAGTAAAGCTCCCAAGAATCCAAGACAAGTTAAAAATAATGAAGCTGACAAAAGGGAAGAAAGAAATAACATACAAAGAAAAAACAATCAGGCTGACATCAGACTTCTCCGAAGAAACACTACAGGCAAGGAGAGAGTGGAGGGACATAGTCAATAGACTCCAAGAAAACAGATGCCAACCAAAAATACTCTATCCTGCAAAGCTTTCCTTCCTCTAGGAAGAAAGAATAAGGACCTTCCCAGACAAACAGAAACCCTGGAATTTCATTATGACTAAGCCCCTACTCCAAAAAAAAACTACAAGGAGTCCTAAAGCCAGAACCAACAGAGGGATGACTAACAGCGAAACAAGGCCAAAAAAAAGTTATTAAAAGAATAAACAAACTCAGAGGAAAGACAAACACAATGGCAAATACAGGCACTAACATATCAATATTAACTCTAAATGTAAAGGGACTAAACTCTTCAATAAAAAGACACAGAGTAACAGGCCGGATTAAGAAACAAACCCAACCTTTTACTGTCTCCAGGAAACACATTTAACTACAAAAGATAAAAACAGACTCAAAGTAAAAGGAAGGAAAACAATCCTACAAGCAAATGGACCAAAAAAAGAAGGCAGAAACAGTTGTACTTGTATCAGATAAAACAGATTTCAAACTCCAAAAGGTAAAAAGAGACCCCAATGGTCACTACATTATGATCAAGGGGACAACACTTCAAGAAGAAATAACAATCATTTAACATATACTCACCAAATTAAGGAGCACCAAAATATATCAGACAACTATTATCTCTGAAAAGACATCAGAGAAAACACATATGTAGTAGGATTTCAACACACCACTGTCAACAATAAATAGATCAATGAGACAAAAAATAAGTAAGGACACTAAAGCTCTAAATAAGGATCTAGAGCTCATGGGCTTAACAGGCATCTATAGAACACTAAACCCAAAAAAATTTGAGTACACATTTTTCTCAAGCACACACAGATCATTCTCCAGGATCGATCACATACTGGGACACAAGACAAATATCAACAGGTCCACCAAGACTGAAATCATACCAACCATCTTCTCTGACCATGAAGGCATCAAACTAGAAATAAATCATAAAAAGAAGGCAAGGAACTCTCCTACCTCATGGAGATTGAAACCCACACTACTGGAAGACCAATGGACTAATGAGGATATCAAAGAAGAAATTAAAAAATACTTTGAATCAAATGACAAGTAGGGCACCAATTTCCTAAATGTATGGGATGCAGCAAAAGCAGTAATAAGAGCAAAATACATAGCAATAGAGGTTAACATCAAGAAACAAGAAAGAACTCAAAGAAACAACCTAATCTCAAAGCTCAAAGAACTAGAAAAAGAACCAACCACAAAACCCCAAAAACAGTAGAAGAAAAGAAATAATAAAAAATCAAAGCAGAAATAAATGAAATCAAATCTAAAAAAAATCCAAAGGATCAACGAAACCAAAAGCTGGTTCTTCGAAAAAATAAATAAAATAGACAAAGCCCTAGCCAGGCACACAAAGGAAAAATGGGAGAAAGCACAAACAAATAGGATCACAAATGAGAAAGGAGAAATCACAAAAGACACAGCAGAAATCAAAAGAGTAATCGGAAAATACTATCAAGAGTTATATGCGAAAAAGTTCAACAATCTAGAAGAGACGGACAATTTCCTACAACTCTACAATCACCCAAAGCTAGATAAAGAAGAAATAGAACACCTAAACAGACTAATTACAAGCAGCGAAATTGAAATGGTAATCAAAAACCTTTCCAAAAACAAAAGCACAGGATCTGATGGATTTACAAATGAATTCTACCAAACGCTGAAAACGAATTGGTGCCTATCCTTCCCAAACTCTTTCAAAAAATTGAGAAGGAGGGCCTCCCCGATGGCGCAGCGGTTTAGCGCTGGGTTGCGAAGCTGCCCGCAGCCTCTGCAGCACTGGTTCGATCCCCGGCTTCTCCCTGGCCACTAGAGGAGGGTCCCTCATGGCGCGCAGACCTCTCCTGCCGCCCGCTGCTCCCCTCAGCAGTGTATTTCAGTCCTTCTGCCTGCTCTGCTCCCCGCTCTGGCTCTGGTGAATTCTCTCACCCTCCCGTGCTTCTGACTGTACCCAGTGCTTGTATAAATAAATAAATAAACAAACAAACAAACAAAGAAATAAATAAATCTTTAAAAAAAATTGAGAAGGAATGGATAATACCAAACACGCTCTATGAAGCCAACATTACACTAATACCAAAACCAAACAAGGACAAAACAAAAAAGAAAACTACAGGCCAATCACTCTAATGAACACAGATGCAAAAATCCTCAATAAAATTTTAGCTATCAGAATCCAACAATGTATCCACACGATAATTCACCACAACCAAGTAGGATTTATTCCAGGGACACAAGGATGGTTCAACATCTGAAAATCAATCAATGTTATCCAACAACAACAACAAAAAAACGTTATCCAACAAATCAACAAAAAGAAATATAAAAACCACATGATATTATCAATAGATGCCAAGAAAGCTTTCGACAAAGTACAACACCCATTTATGATAAAGGCCCTTGAAATTCTTTGGATAAAAGGAACGTACCTCAACATCATAAAGGCCATATGTGACAAGCCCATAGCCAGTATCATTCTCAATGGCAAAAGCTGAAAGCATTTCCATTAAGATCTGGAACAAGACAAGGATGTCCACTCTCACCACTGCTTTTCAATATAATACTGGAAGTCCTAGCCAGAGCAGTAAAACAAGAGAAAGACATATAAGGAATTAAAATAGGGAAGAAAGAAGTTAAATATCACTATTCACAGATGATATATATATACATACAGAACCCCAAAAACACCACAGAAAAACTAATTAAACTAATCAATGAGTTTAGTAAAGTGGCAGTATACAAAATCAACATGCAAAAATCAGTAGCCTTACTATACACAAATGATAAATCTGAAGAAATAAAAAACAATCCCTTTTATTATCGAAACAAAAAAAATCAAATACTTGGGAATAAGCCTAACAAAAGAGGTAAAGGACCTATACAAAAAAAAAAAAAAAAAAAAAAACTACAAAACACTGTTAAAAGAAATAGAAGAAAACACAAGAAATGGAAAGACATCCCCTGCTCATGGATTGGAAGAATTAACATTATCAAAATGGCCATCCTACCAAAAGCAATTTACAGATTCAATGCTATTCCAATAAAAATTTCAGTAACATTCTTCAAAGAAATAGAACAGTTATTGGGCCTCCCCGGTGGCGCAGTGGTTAAGCGCTGGTTTGTGAAGCTGCCCGCAGCCTCTACAGTGTCGGTTCGATCCCCAGTTGCTCCCTGGCCACTGGAGGAGGGTCCCGCATGGTGCGCAGACCTCTTCTGCCACCCGCTGCTCCTCTTAGCAGTGTACTTCGGTCTTTCTGCCTGCTCTGCTCCCTGCTCTGGCTCTGGTGAATTCTCTCACCCTCCTGCGCTTCTGACTGTACCCAGTGCTTGTATAAATAAATAAATAAATCTTTAAAAAAAAAGATTTAATTAAAAAAAAAAGAAATAGAACAGTTATTGATGAAATTCATATGGAATCACCAAAAACCCCGAATAGCCAAAGCTCTCCTGAAAAAAAAAAAAAGAAGGGAATGGAGGCATCACACTCCCAGACTTCAAACTATACTACAAAGTCATAATCATTAAAACTGCATGGTACCGGAACAAGAATAGACACATGGACCAATGGAACCGAACAGAAAATCCAGAAACAAACCCACAGATTTATGGTCAACTAATCTTTGACAAAGGAGCAAACAAAGTTTGGAGCAAAGAAAGTTTGTTCAATAAATGGTGCTGGGAAAACTGGGTTGCTACATGCAAAAGAATGAAGCTTGAATACTACCTAACACCATGCACAAAAACCAACTCAAAATGGATTAAAGACCTAGACATAACACCTGAAACTGTAAAATATATAGAAAGAAATATAGGCGAAACATTACATGATGTGCACCTCAAAGACATCTTTACAGAAGCATCGGCCAAAGCAGTGATAGTGAAGGCAAAGATAAAAAGCTGGGACTACATCAAATTAAAGAGCTTCTGCACAGCAAGAGACAATAACAAAAAAAAAAGAGAAAGCCCACTGACTAGGAGAAAATTTTTGCACATAACACTAATGATAAAGGGCTGATCACAAAAATCTACAAAGAGCTGATGAGACTCAACAAAAACTAAGAAAATAACCCAGTCAAAAAATGGGCAGAAGAGCTAAAAAGAAACTTCTCCAAAGAGGAAATGCAAATGGCCAACAGGCATATGAAAAAATGTTCAACATCACTTGTCATCAGGGAAATGCAAATCAAAACTACCATGAGATACCAACTCACACCAGTGAGAATGGCACATATTAAAAAAAACTAGCAACAACAAATGTTGGCGAGGATATGGAGAAAAAGGAACTCTCCTGCACTGCTGGTGGGAGTGCAAACTGGTCCAACCACGATGGATATCTGTGTGGAGATTTCTGGATCTACTAAACATAGAGCTTCCATATGATCCAGCAATTCCATTCTTAGGTATTTACCCAAAGGACACAGAAACATTAATTCCAAAGGGCACCTGCACCCCTATGTTTATAGCAGCACTATTTACAATATCTAAGCTATGAAAACAACCCAAATGTCCAAAAATAGATGACTGGATCAAGAAGATGTGGTACATATACACTGTGGAATATTACTCAGCATTCAAAAAGGTAAACACATGCAGTTTGCAGCAACATGGATGGAGCAAGAAGGGATCATGCTCAGCGAAGTAAGTCAGAAAGAAAAAGAAAAATACCATATGGTCTCTCTTATAGCAGGAATTTAGAAAACCTAAATAAGGGACCAGGAAAAAGACTAATTAATACAAAGTGAAAATCAAAATCAATAAGCAACTATCGTCCAGAGACACACTGTGGGGGGGGGGAGGATTAGGGTCAAAATAAGGGGGGGGTGCAATTGTATGGGGAATATAACTAAAATGAAAATGCATACATTGTGCAAAAATGAATAATAATGTAAGAATTATATAAAATATTAAAAAAAACAATTATACTAGCAATAAGAGGGATCTCATAACTTCACACCTCAAGGAATCAGACCATTTAAACTCCATATTAACAGAAAGGAGGACACTCAGGGCATCCCCGGTGGCACAGTGGGTTGAGGGCAGAGCACTGAGTGCAGCTCTGTGAAGCTGTCCGCAGCCTCTGCAGCACGGGTTCAATTCCTGGCCGTCCAGGGAGATTCTCACATGGCGCAGCAGACCTCTCATGACTTGCTCGCTGCTCCCCTCAGCCGCGCGCTTTGGTCCTTCTGCCTGTTCTGCTCCCTGCTCTGACTGGTGAATTCTCTCACCCTATCGCACCTCTGGCCTGTACCCCAGTGCTTGTATAAATAAATCAATCTTAAAAAAAAAAAAAGTTTAAAAAAAAATTTTAAAAAGTTTACCAAAAAAAAGAAAGAAAACAGGAGGACACTTAAAAATTGTTAAGAAGGGGCCTCCTCAGTGGCGCAGCAGTTGAGCGCTGGGTTGCGAAGCTGGCGGAGGCCTCTGCGGTGCCGGTTCGATCCCCGGCTGCTCCCCGGCCACCAGAGGAGGGTCCCACGTGGCGCGCAGACCTCTCCTGCCACCCGCTGCTCCCCTCAGCAGTGTGCTTCGGTCCTTCTTCCTGCTGTGCTCCCTGCTCTGGCTCTGGTGAATTCTCTCACCCTCCCGTGCTTCTGACTGTACCCAGTGCTTGTACAAACAAAACAAAAAACAAATAAATAAATAAATAAACATGCTTCTATTAAAAAAAAATGTTAAGAAAGCAGCATTCTGTCTGCCCACCCATGTCTGTGCAGGTGCTTCTTTTCACCAACTCTTTCCCTCTGCTGGGCAGCAGCCTCCTGCCTACGTGACCTGTACCTGCTGGGGTTTCTTACTGAACTCCCTCAGCGGAGGCCACTCTCCTCAAGGCCGCCCGCCTGCAAACATGCAGGCCTCTCTCAGCAAAGCTGCGTCTTTGGGGCAGTTCATACTACTTGCTTGTGTCTATGCAAGTGTCCTTTATTCTTCTGTCCCTTTTCCTACTAAATCTGTTCTTTAAATATAAAAAAAATTAATAAGAAATACACAAATGTAACCTCATGCCCAAAAAGTAGGAGCTTCTTATTAAAAGATTAAGTCTGGATTTTGAAAGAGCAACAAAATGGACAAAACCTCAGTTCAAGTTAGTGAGAAGGAAAGGCAGAGGACTCAAGTGTCAGAGAGGAGACGCCCCCAGGGAGAGCAAGACTAAGACTCCAAGACAAAAGAGGAGCATGTCTGCAACCCCTGAAACAGAGCTTCCCAGACATTTAGGATGCTGGCCTGTTGACCACTGCACCTCCCAGCTGCGGCCTCTGCCTGATTCATTCCACCTACCTGAGAGGAGGACGGGATCTGCACTTCTCTTCACATCCCAGGGCTCCTTCCTTTGCTCCAACAAGACAACCAGGTCAGGCTTAGACACAGCAAGGCCTGTTTATTAGGACAGGTGATATGAGATGGCCTAAAGATTCTCAAATTCCCAATGCAGTCTTGTACTCAATAGAGAGGACTATATAGAAGGTTCTAGAGAAGGATCACCGAAAATACTTTTTCTGACAGCACCTTTACTACAAATCATCCATTCATTTATTTACTTTTTTTTAAAGATTTATTTTTATTTATTTATACAAGCACTGGGTATAGTCAGAAACGCGGGAGGGTGAGAGAATTCACCAGAGCCAGAGCAGGGAGCAGAGCAGGCAGAAGGACCAAAGTACACTGCTGAGGGGAGCAGCGGGCGGCAGGAGAGGTCTGCACACCATGTGGGACCCTCTTCCGGTATCTGGGGAGCAGCCGGGGATCTAACCGGAGCTATAGAGGCTGCAGGCAGCTTCGCAACCCAGAGCTCAACCACTGTGCCACCGGGAGGCCCAATTTTATTTATTTACTTTTAAAGATTTCTTTTTATGCAAGAACCAGGGTACAGGCCAGATGAGCGGGAGGGTGAGAGGATTCACCAGAGACAGAGTAGGGAGCAGAGCACACAACTGGCGAAACACACTGCTGAGGGCAACAGCAGGTGAGACAGGAGGGGTCTGCAGCGCCATGTGGGAATCTCCCTGGCCAGATGGGAACCAAACCAGTGCTGCAGAGGCTGCGAACAGCTCCACAGAGTGGCACTCAACCGGCTGTGCCACCAGGGAGGCCCCTAATAAAAAATCATTTAAATTTTCATATCCTGAGAACCATTTCTAGACCTCTGAGTCCTAGAAAGTGTGGAAGCTGGGGTCTTAGGTGGAAGCAATACCCTTAAGGCACTGAATTTCTTGAATGAGCACTGAGAGAGAGCAGGCTGCAGATCACCCTAAGAGAACAGAAGTTTAAGTCATGATCAAACAGCATGAGACTTTCTTTCCAACAAACCCACACTGTTTTTCTTAAAAGCAGGGATGTAAATGTAGCCTACAAATCTGGACATCCCAGGAGCACGCCCACACACATAACAGGAAACGGTAAGGGCAGATGAAGAAATCTGGAGGGATATTCTCCTCACCCAAGGACGCCAGGTTCCTGTAGGTCTCGAACATCACGTCCCTGTACAATTTCCACTGTGCCGGGTCCAGGCAGTCCTGCTCCTCCTCCGAGAATTCTATGGCCACATCTCTGAAAGTCAAGGGTTCCTGAAATCAAAATACACAGTTACTATGGGGCCACTAGTAGAGCTCTAAATTGGACAAGAGGTAAAGAGAGTTAAAAGGGGCCCCATGGTGGCACAAAGGGCTCAGTCTCAGCACTGTGAAGCTATGGCAGCCACTGAGCATGAGTTGCACACCCAGCCAGGGAGCTATCCACAGGGTGCAGCAGACCTCTCCTGTCTCACCTGCTACTCCCCTCAGCAGTGGATTTCAGAAGATCCACCCATTCAGCCCCCCACCCTGTCTCTGGAGAGTCCTCTCAGCCCCTTGGCCCACACACCTCTGGCACATACACCAGCTCTTGTATGTGTAAATAAATTAAATCTTAAAAAAAAGAAGAGGGCCTCCCTGGTGGTGCAAGGGATTGTGCACAGCCTGTGAAGCCATCTGCAGGCATCACAGTGGTAGTTTGATACCCAGCCAGGGGATCCTGACTTGCCCGCTGCTCCCCTAAGCAGTTTATTTCACTCAGTCTGCCTGTTCTGCTCCCTACTCTGTCTGGTGAATGCTCTCAACCCCCGCCCCTCTGGCCTGTACCCGGGTTCTTTCTTTCTTTTATTTTTTTTTTAGATTTTTTTTTAATTTAATTTATTTATACAAGCACTGGGTACAGTCAGAAGCGTGGGAGAGTGAGAAAATTCACCAGAGCCAGAGCGGAGAGCACAGCAGAGCAGAGCAGGCAGACTGACGAAGTACACTGCTGAGGGGAGCAGCAGGTGGCAGGAGAGGTCTGTGCGCCAGGTGGGACCCTCACCCGGTGGCTGGGGATCGCACCAGCATTGCAGAAGGCACGGGCAGCTTCGCAAACCAGGGCTCAACCGCTGCGCCACCGGGGAGGCCCTGTACCCAGGTTCTTATTTGCATAAGTAAATCAATCTTTAAAGAAAAAAAGAGACATGGTTCTGAGGGAGAATGCCTTTATGCAGTAAGTTCCATGTTTACACCCTAAGAGTGCAATGCACCCACCAAGCACAGAGGATCACATACACCCACGAAAACACTTTGACGTTATAATTTCAGTGATGTCAAATCTGACCCAAAGGCAACATTTGTACAGCAAGGACACAGGACAATGGAGAAAAATCATAGTAGAAACTGAGGTGAAAGACTGGCAGGAAATTGTAGGTTATGATGGAATAATAAGCAAAGCAATGATAATCATATTTGAACATTTAGTGTCCTAGATGCCATTCCTGCAGCTTTTATTAGATTCATATATGAACCAGATAGTACTCTCCAAGCTTAATAATACATTTTATCTTTTACAATGAACATTTCCTCAAACATCCGCAAAATTAGAGACCTGGGTTTTCCCTGCAGATCTGAGCTAAAATGGATCAGAGAGGACCCTAAACAAATGGACACAGCAGGTTGTGCAGCCAATAAGAATGGAAACTAGTTAAAAAAGGGAAAGACACAGGACACAGTATATAACGTGACCTTTTCAAGTAATAAACATGGGGACCACATAGACACAAAATTGATGAATGTAGTCATGTCAACGAATTCAAGATTATTTCAAACAGTATGAAGGAAACCAAGCTTTGGTGATACTTTCTGCATATTTCATATCCACAGTGTAGACAAACATACAACATAGAACCCATTGTAATAAGAACTACCGTGTTTGAGTGTAACTTCTCAAAAAAAATGTTACATAATATATTGAACCATTTCATAGTTTTATAACGGTTGAATATGATAAATTTTTTTGTTTCTTTTTCTGGAAGTATAAACAAGTTATGCTGAGAATGCGTGTGAAATGACTGGCATTTCCATTGACATTCACACCAAAAATACTGAAATAACTCATTATTTCATTAAAGTTAAAGAAGGAGGTAAAGGATGTGACCCCTGAAAATTATAAGACTATTTTTTAAGGATTTTATTTATTTATACAAGAACTGGGGTACAGGCCAGAGGCATGGGAGGGTGAGCGGATTCACCAGAGACAGAGCAGGGAGCAGAACAGGCAGACAACCAAAATACACTGCAGAGGAGAGCAGCAGGTGTGACAGGAGAGGTCTGCTGTGCCATGTGGGTAGCTCCCTGGCCGCCCGGGAATCGAACCAGTGCTGCAGGTTGCTTCATAGCTCTGAGGTCAACCTGCTACGCCACCAGGGACATAAAATTATAATAATCTATTAAAGGAAATCAAAGACAGAGAAATAGAAAGATGTCCTGTGCTCCTAGGTAGGAAGAATTAACATCATAAATTACCTTATTGCCCAGAGCAATTTACAAATTGAATGCAATACCTACTCAAATAACAAGGACTTCTTTTTGTCAGGAAATAGAACAATTACCACAGTTATATGAACTCAAAGAAGGTCCCAAATAGCTAAAATATCTTGAGAAAAAAGAAGAAAATATAAGTATCACACTTCCTGACTTCAAAATATATTAAACACAATAGTAACCAAAACAGTATTGGCCTGAAACACAACCAGAAGACAACTGAAAACCCAGAGAGCAAATCATACCAACACAGCTCATCTCTGACAGAGCAGCTGAAGTCACACAATGGAAACAAGACAGCTTCTTAAACAAATGGTGCTGGGAGGGGGCCTCCCTTGTGGCCTAGGGGTTAACACTAAGAAATATGAGCACTACCCCATGGCAGGGAGCAGATCATGTAGCAAAGCTGACCTCTCCTGTCTCCCCAACTTCTCCCCTCAGCGGTGTATTTCAGTAGATCTGCCAGTTCTGCTCCCCACTGTCTCTGGTGAGTCCTCTCAACCCCTTCATGTCTGGTCACAGCCCAGTTCTTCTATGCATAAATAAGTACATAAATACAGCTTCAGAAAAATAAATGGTGCTGGGAAACATGGAGAGCCTCTTGCAAAAATAAGAACCAAGACCCATACCAAACTCGATACGCAAAATGAATTCCAAATGGATTTGATGTTTGGACATAAGAGCCCTAGCCATGAATTACTGACAGAAAATAAGGGACATGTGACAGGATGGGTGGGTGCTACAAACTGTACCAAGGAACACAACCCCAACACCAAGGGAAACAAAAGCAGAAATCAGCTCATGGGACAACACCAAACCTAAAAGCTTTTGTACCTCAAAAGAAACCAGCACAAAAGCAGAAAGGCAGTCTACAGAATAGAAAAAAAAATCTGCAGGCCACACATCTCACAAGGGGTTCATTTCCAAACAATCTGAGAAACCAACAATGACCCAATTAAAAATTGGCAAAGGAACTACATAAACAGTCCTCTAAAGAGGAAAAAGGAGCTCTCACCCATGGCTGGTGGCCATGAGAGTTGGACAGTCCCTGTGGAAAACGGTGCAGAGGTTTCTTAAGGAAATAAAAATGGAAATTCCACATAATCAGCAATACTTCTGTAAGTTATATATTGAAAAGTGAAATCTTAAATACAAAAAGATTTATCTACAACCGTTAGCAGAGCAGCTCTGTTCCCAACTGCCCACTCATGGCCCAACCTACATCCCTTTAACAGAGGCAGGGACGGGAAGGGTGGAGCACACGCAGGGGAGCACTGCAGGCCCGGGAGGGAAGAGCAAGGGGTGGCCCTGAGGACAAAATTGGTGGACAGGGTCATGATTACCTGGAGTAAAATAAGTCAAAAGTAAAGACACATATATTAGATGGCTTCACTCAACTATGGAACATAAACACCCAAAATAGGGCCTCCCTGGTGGCGCAAGGGGTTAAGACGCAACCTATGAAGCCATCCCCAGTCACTGAAGCACCAGTTTGATCCCTGGCCAGGGAGCAACCCACAGGGCACCGCAGACCTCTCCTGTCTCCCCACTGCTCCCCTCAGCAGTGGATTTCAGTCAGTCTGCCTTTTCTGGTCCCCACTCTGTCTCTGGTGAATCCTCTTACGCCCGCACCTCTGGCCTGTACCCCAGTTCTTGTGTGCATAAATAAATAAATCTTTAAAGAACAAATAAATAGCCAAAATACATTTACAGGCAAAATACTGTAGGCATAAAAATTGAAGGAGGCAAAAAGAAGACAAAGGTTACCACCCTCGGGAAGAAGGAAAGGGTGGAGAAGGGAAGGGGCAGAGGGGGATGGGCCAGGGTGGGGCCAGGGGAAAAAAAGGATAGGGAAAAGCCCATTTGGAATATACGAGAAAATTGACCACTATTTCAGCAGAAGGCTTTCAGTGCCACACATGTGAAGACAGACTGAGGAGGCCAAAAATAAGTAAAAGAAGTAAACATGCAAACAAGTACAGGAAGGTTTAAGACAATTAAAAAGTAACTGAAATTTTCCCAAGGTCATACATAGTATTGTCAAATACGGCAGGAAAATTGGATAAGGCCAAGACTAGAGAAATGTAACTGCACTTGAGAACATCTTAGGGTACAGGTGAGCTTCACTAGAAATGTATTCAGACTACACCAAGGTAAAATGCAAAGAACAGCCTGCTGGGCACCTGGGGTTTGCAGACCCCTTGAGAGAAGAGCAGGGGCAGGGATGTAAGGACGCCCCATTGGACTCAACGTCACACGTGCCAAGACTGACGCCTGCATGAAAGTCTCCGAGAGTGGCCTGGGACACAGGATAGGATTTCAGCAACTGCACAGAAGCCTTAAAAATTCAGTTGTCCTTTTCAAATGACATGTGGCTCCTTCACCCCCACCTGCACTCGGGTCCTCAGGCCCATCCTCCTCCTCCTCCCTCACCCCGCACCTGAGCAGCGCAGAGCTGGGAAGTGTTTCTGTCCAGCGGGGTGAAGAGCCACAGTCCACACCATCAGCTACGTCAAAGGAGACCCAGATTCAGACTCTGCTCTACAAGAGCTCAGGCCCCAGGACACCCAGCACAGTGCCCCCCAGGGGTCCCTTCTCATCAGGGGACAAGTGTCTCACTATCTGACATGGCCTCAGGGCAGAGCCCAATCTTCAGAAATGTTGGACATGTGATTTGCCAGGATCTACATGACACCTGTCTTGTTGATGCAGGGGTCCTTGGAGAAAACTTTACATGTTTCTACTTTTACATTTCAGTTGATGAACTCTCAAAAAGTGCATAAAGTCAATGTACCACAAGCTAAAGCAAACACATCACTCACCAGAGATTTCTTCATTGTCTGCTGCTCTCACAGATGCCTGAGGGCTGTGGGGCTGGAGCTGGAGAGGGGATGGAGTCCCACAGGAGAGGACTAAGGCTGCTGCTCCTGGAGTCTCCTGTCCAGAGCGCCCCACACTGCATGGGAGAGACCAGAGAGTCACTGCGTGTGAAGCAGTGTTCACACTTTTAGAAGGGGCACGAAAGGACCCACAAGTCCATAGCTGGTAGAATGGGTTTACAATTTACTGTACCTTTTTTTTTAATTTGTTTATGCATATAAGCACTGGGGTACAGTTAGAGACGCAGGAGAGTGAGAGAATTCACCAGAGTCAGAGCGGGGAACAGAACAGACAGACAGACCTAAGCCATTGCTGAGGGGAGCAGCGGGTGAGACAGGAGAGTTCTGCTGCTCCATGTGGGTTTCTCCCTGGCAGATCGGGAATCCAACCCCGCACTGCAGAGGCTGTGAACAACGAAAACCAATACTTTCTACTGATTCATTGTTCCCACAAAGAACAAAAGTTTCAAAGCTGGGCCTCCCTGGTGGCACAAGGGGTTAAGCACCACACTACGGAGCAGTCCCCAGCCTCTGCAGCACCAGTTCGACCCCGGCCAGGAGCTACCCACATGGCGCAGCAGACCTCTCCTGTCTCCCAGCTGCTCCCCTCAGCAGTGTATTTCGTCAACCTGTTCTGCTCCCCACTCTGTCTCTGGTGAATCCTCTCACCAGCCCCCACGCCCCGCACACACACCCCTTTGGCCTGTACCACAGCTCTTGTATACTAAATAAATAAATCTAAAAAAAAAATGTACCTAATGCACTATTTTGCTAGGAGACTCCCAGAGGTGGGCGGGAGAGCCCGCCTCCCCGCCATCTTTTCTGTGGAACCCCGCCTCCCCCCCTCCACACACACAGCGAGTAGATCTGTCCTGGGGTGTTGCCCCTGCGCACAGGTGGAAACGCGCTTCCCCAGGCTCCAGCCTTGCAGGACCCCGTCCCCGCCCCCCCAGGGAAGACCCCGGGGCAGCGTCCTTCCGGGGACCCGGCCCTGCGCCGCGCCGGGAAGCCCCCAGAAAGGCCGCGACGTTCTCCCCAACCAGCCTCAGCCAGGCCGCGGCTCCCCTCGGCCTCCGTGCCCCGGCACACCGCGGCGGCGACGGGAAAGGCCCCAAAAGCAGAACACCCACGTCCAACAACTGAGGGGCCGCAAATCTGGGGGGTCGTCACAAGCAAGAACTCAGCGACCCTGTGGCCCGCACCCCGCGTTCCTAACGATCCACGGGGCGAGGCATCTAAAACCCCACCACACACTCCCCGCCCGGCGTCACCCTCAGAGCCCGGCGGGGCGCCCCGCGTCCAGGAGGCCTCCCCCGCGCCCGCCCTCAGGCCTCACTCGACGCTCCCACCCCGCACGTAGGGCGCCCCCCAAACCCTCCCCCCGTCTCCCCACCCCGCGCGCCGCCTCAGCTCCGCGCCAGCCGGCCTCGAGACAACGGCCGCGCACGACCATGACGCCGCAGCGCGTGGAGGATCCGGACGCCCTGACGGGGCGAAGGACGGGGTCGCGTCTGCGCAGAACCCAGAAGCCCCGCCCAGAGCCCTTGGCGGGAAACGCGCAGGCTCAGGAGACTACATTTCCCACAATCCTATGCGCCGCTTCCGGGGCGTCTGAGGGGCGACGGTTCGCAGCCGGGAGGTGGGAGTGTTACGTGGCAGCCGCCGCTGTGAGCGGGCCGCCTGACTGTGGGTCCTCGCCCGGCGCTTAACGGGGACGTAGTAATGCTGACTGAGACATGCATGAGCTATTGACAAAAGGCTATCCACAGGGAAGGGGAAATGAGGAAATGGACAGTCAGGGAGCAAAGAGGGAGAATAGGTCTTAAATGCGTCCTTCCCGGCCTGCGGAGCTGGAGTCCCAGGGGCACGGAGAGCTGGCGGAGGCCCAAGAGCTGTGAGGCCGGGAGAGACCCAGCGTCTGGCTTTATACCAAACCCGGCTGCTTAGCTCCGCCCTCAGGTCCCAGCCACCCTCCCTTTGGTGGTGACGGATTTGTCTTTCCCGTGTCTTGATGGCTTCTGTCTGGAGTGGGGTGGAGTCCACCAAGCCTGTATGGGATTAGCTCAGGACAGCCTTTCCCCCTGACAGGATGAGCAGAGGGTCAGGGAGAATGGACGGTGGGCGGGGCCCCTGAAAATGGCTGCTGGAGAACTGGTTCAGGGCTGAGTTGAAAAGGAGCTGAACAAGGACACACCGCGTGTGAACTGGTTGAAGTGTCTGTGCTAGCACCCTCTTGCCAGCCTCTGCGGCCTGAGTTCCATCCTGGCCGGGGAGCTGACCCAGAGGGCAGAGCTGATCTGCCCCGTCTCCCCCAATGCCCCCCTCAGCACTGGATGCCAGTACATCTGCTCCCCACCCTGTCTCCTGAGAATCCTCTCAATCCCCTGCCCAACTTTGGACCTATACCCCCATTCTGTTCTTGTTGTTGTTGTTGTTGTTGGAGTCCAGTCAGTTTGGGGTGCGGGTTCCTTGGGGTCACCCTGGGAAAGGTGTCCCCAGAGCTCCCGTTTCAGTGACATGTAGCTGTGGAACCAAGCATAAGTATTCTTAGCCATTGCTTTGTCATTTTGTGTGTAACTGCCATTGTAGAATTTCAGGTCTTGCAGGTCTTGCTGTCCCGGGAAAAGACTGCATTCCAGAGATAGTTTGGACCCTCACTCCACCCTTACTCTCTGGTCACCAATGAGGGCGAACTTGCTGTAATTGGAGCTGCAGGTTGGAGCTGCATCTTGGCCTGGCCAGTCAGCTTAGAATGATAGCCGGGCAAAGTTGGAGAACTCATCCTTGTAGCCAATGAGTAAATGCCAGCATAATTTAACCTTATTAAAAGACCCCTGCTTCCTTTGTTCGGGGTTCTCGGGATCTGCCACTGCGTTGGTAGGTGCCGTGAACCTGGACTCGATTCTGAAATAAACTCCCTTTTGTGTTTGCATCAGCTGTCTTTGGGTTCTTGGAGGCTATGCTCGCCAGTCTGCTAAACTTGGACACAACAGTAGCGAGTTTCCCAGGCACGTTTCTCCACAAGACAGAGACATTGGTTATATTTAAATGGCAGGTTTATTAGTGAAAGGGACAGAAGAATAAAGGACACTTGCATAGACACCAGCGGGCAGGAAGAGCTGCCCAAGAGAGGGCAGGTTTGCTGAGAGGCCTGCATGCCCCCAGGCAGGGTCCCTGAGGGAGCAGCCTCTGCAGAGGGGGTCAGTGAAGACAAGCCCAGCAGGTACAGGGCACCGGTAGGCAGGAGGCTGCTGCCCTGCAGAGGAGAGAGTTGGTGAAAAGAGGCACCTGCATAGTCTCAGGTGGGCAGACGGAGTGCAGCCCTGAGCCAGTGCAGAGACTGCACTGATGTAGTCTTCTGTTTGGGAGGGGCACCCCTTGTGAGCATTGGTTAGTAGCTGATTTTGGACAAATCTGCAGAATCTGAAAGGGACGGAGATTCCACAGTGGGCTCAATCTCTGTATCTTTACCTTTAGGTCTGTGCTTTAGACTCTCCCTACAGCCTGATACCAGCATGGGTCTTGTGCTTTGTAATCTAGCTGTTGTGCCTGAGGATCTTGGTTCCTATAGCTGGTCAGTGGCTGTGCTAATCCCTTCTACCTCCCCCTCCTCGAGTGAGCCAGGTTTCTGGTCTTGTGGCTCCTCCTGTTCATTTTTTTTCTATTCCTGTCCTCCATCAGTTCTTGTATGAATAATTAAATGAATTTTTTTTTTAAATTCAGCTTTAGGGCCTCCCTGGTGGCACAAGGGGTTAAGCACCACACTATGAAGCAATCCGCAGCCTCTGCAAGACGAGTTCTATCCCCGATCGGCCAGAGAGCAACCCACATGGTGCAGCAGACCTCTTTTGACTTGCCCACTGCTCCCCTTAGCAGTGTACTTTGGTCCATCTGCCTGTTCTGTTCCCCACTGTCTCTGATGAATCCTCTCACCCCCGACATTTCTGGCCTGTACCCCAGCTCTGTATGCATAAATAAATCTTTAAAAAAGTCATCTCTATTAAACATATATTAAAAGTTCACATATTGTGGGCCTCCCCAGTGGCACAGCGGTTGAGTGCTGGGTTGCAAAACACCCTGCGGCCTCTGTGACAACGGTTCGATCCCCGCTGCTCCCCGGCCACCAGAGGAGGGTCCCACATGGTGCGCAGACCTCTCCTGCCGCCCGCTGCTCCCCTCAGCAGTGTACTTCGATCCTTCTGCCTTCTCTGCTCCCCACTCTGGCTCTGGTGAATTCTCTCACCCTCCCACGCTTCTGACTGTACCCAGTGCATGTATAAACAAACAAAACAAATAAATAAATAATAATACATGCCTCTTTAAAAAACAAAAGTTCACATATTGTCTCAATATTCAGATACCACTGTATGCTCTTTGGTCAAAATCAAGATGCAGGCATTTAAGAAGCATTCTTGTTCTTCTGATTCCTGGACCCCACAGTTGGTGGTGAACATAGAGATTCATTACTTAGCTAATGTGCACCTACAGAATTCTATGCCCTGGGGCCTCCCTGGTGGCACAAGGGGTTAAGCACAGCCTCTGCAGCATGAGTTAGATCCCTGGCCGACCAGGGAGCAACCCACATGGTGCAAACAGAAGACTACATCAGTGTGGTTTCTGCGCTGGCCCGGGGCAGCCGTCCGTCTGCCCACCTGTGACTATGCAGGTGCCTCTGTTCACCAACTCTCTCCTCTGCGGGGCAGCAGCCTCCTGCCTGCCGTGACCTGTATCTGCCAGGACCTACCTTCACTGACCTCCCTCAGCGGAGGCCACTCTCCTCAAGGGCCGCTCTCCGCAAGGCCAGGACTTCTCTAGAGACTGCACAGGTACAATCCTTTTCTTTTTGGGAGTGGCACTGTTTGTTGCTGATGTTGGGTAACTTGGCAAACTGAGAAAGGGGTCACGGGTTCCAGGATGGACCCAATCTCCATATCTTCACCCTCAGGCCTGTGCTCCACTCCCTAGACCATCTGATCCTGCTTGGGCCTTATGCCTTGTGACAAGGCACTGGCACCTGAGGATCACGACCTCTACAGCTGGGTTAATGGTCCTTTTATTCCCTGCGACCCCAGGTTCTGGTCTTGGGCACCTCATCTCCAGTCTTTCTATTCTTGTCTTCCATCACAGTCATCACTTGATAATATCTCAAGTAGCATTGATGAAAAGTACGGAGAAAATATCATAAAATATATTTATATTTAAATATATATATATATTATATATATATATATTTGCCCCACCTTGGCAATGCTACCTTGAAGTCTGCTTTTGTTCTTTTTCCTCTAAATAAACTTTCTTTCTTGAATAAAGTTTGCTTATCTCTGCTTACTTATCTAAAAAGTCTATGAATTCATTTTTATGGCTTTGTGGGACAAGAACCTGTGGTGGTTCAAGAGCTAAATTAACAGCGCACACTAGATGTTAATATTGTCAGTATAATTTTAAAAAAGTTAAAACATGACATCTAAATAGAGAACTTGTAACTACAATGTGAGTTACATGATGAATTCCCCCTCAGGAATCAGGAAGATGGAGGTATATCTTGAGGAACTGTATATTTACAGGCATTTAAGAAGGAATGTGTGATTATGAGCTTAGAAGTGAAACTGGTTGATGTCCTCCATGGCAATAAAAATAATTTTTGAGATTTTTTTTCATGCAATATAAATGTTTTACATCTCTCTTGGACAACAACTGCTTGTAATTTCATAGTCTGAACCCTTAGTAGTACATAGTAAAGTCCAACTGTCTATTCCTGTGGGTAATTAAATAGTCAGATAATCCCTGGATGGGCTTCTGAACTGCCTGGATGACATGCTATACTCTTGGTCTTACTTCTGAATTTTGGATAATTTTTCTTTTTTTTAAGATTTATTTATGTATAGGCCTCCCTGGTGGCACAAAGGGTTAAGCGCTGCACTATGAAGCAATCCGCAGCCTCTGCAGCACGAGTTTGATCCCTGGCCGGCCAGAGAGAAACCCACATGGTGCAGCAGACCTCCTGCCTCACCTGCTGCTCCCCTCAGCAGTGTATTTCAGTCAATTCACCTGTTCTGTTCCCCACTCCATCTCTGGTGAATCCTCTCACTCCCCGCATCTCTGACCTGTACCCCATTTATATGCATATAAATCTTTATGCATACAAGAACTGGGGCACAGGCGAGAGGTGTGGTGGGTGAGAGGATTCACCAGAGATGGTAGGAAATAGAACAGGCGAATTGCTGATATACACTGCTGAGGGGAGCAGCGAGTGAGGCAGGAGAGGTCTGCTGCACCATGTGGGTCACCTCTCTGGCCAGGGATCGAACTCATGCTGCAGTGGCTGTGGACAGCTTCATTGTGCTATGACTTGGCCCCTTGTGCCACCAGGGAGGCCCCGGATAATTTTTTTTTAAGATTTATTTATGCATATAAGAACTGGGGTACAGGCCAGATGTGTAGGGGGTGAGAGGATTCACCAGAGACAGGGTGGGGAACAGAACAGGCAGACTGACTGAAACACACTGCTGAGGGGTGCAGCAGGTGACTCAGGAGAGGTCTGCTGTGCCATGTGGTCTGCTCCCTGGCCAGCTTCATAGGTTGCGTCTCAACCCCTGGATAATTTTTCTTTTTTTTTTTTTTAAGATTTATTTATTTATTTACACAAGCACTGGGTACAGTCAGAAGCACGGGAGGGTGAGAGAATCCACCAGAGCCAGAGCGGGAAGCAGAGCAGACAGAAGGACCGAAGGACACTGCTGAGGGGAGCAGCGGTCAGCAGGAGAGGTCTGCGCGCCATGCGGGACCCTCCTCCGGTGGCCGGGGAGCAGCCGGGGATCGAACTGGTGCTGCAGAGGCTGCGGGCAGCTTCGCAACCCAGCGCTCAACTGCTGCGCCACCGGGGAGGCCCGCCTGGATAATTTTTCTTTCTTCTTTTTCTTTGTTTGTTTGTTTGTTTGTTTGTTTGTTTGTTTTGTTTATACCTGCACTGGGTACAGTCAGAAGCGTGGGAGGGTGAGAGAATTCACCAGAGCCAGAGCGGGGAGCAGAGCAGGCAGAAGGACTGAAGTACACTGCTGAGGGGAGCAGCGGGCGGCAGGAGAGGTCTGCGCGCCATGTGGGACCCTCGCCGGTGGACGGGGATCGAACCCTTGTTACAGAGGCTGCGGGCAGCCTCGCAACCCAGTGCTCAACCGCTGAGCTACCGGGGAGGCCCTAATTTTTTTTTTTTTTTTGGCGGCACTCTCGCTGATGGCGATCGAACTGACGCTCCAGAGGCTGCGCTTGTGTGATTAAATGGCATTCTTATTCAACCACTTAATATTAAATACACACATTCTTATTAATTGATAGGCCTCATGAAAACAGGTGATGGGCTGTGTTTGGCCTGCAGGATGCCTGCCAAAGAAAAATTAAACAAGGTTCTTTCCACCCCCAGCCCATCATAAGAATTGTCTTAAGGGCCACGGTGATACCCTCTTTCCTCTTTCCATCCATTCAAACTCTTCGTGCCTCAGTTTGCATTCCAGTTCATTCACTGTCCTCTAGAACACATCACGCAGGCGAACTGCTGCATCTCATCCAAACCAGAGCCAAAAATGGGGGATCCCCAAAGCCCACGTGTCTGCCTTTTATATCCACCTGGCTGCTTAACCCCACCCTCAGGTCCCAGCCACCTTCCCTTTGGTGGTGATGGGATTTGGAGTTCCCAGTGTCTTTGGCTTTGGCCTGGGGTGGGGGTGGCGTCCACAAAGCCTGTATGGAATTAGCTTTAGGACATCCTTTTCCCCCTAACAGAATCAGGTCTTGGATAATTTAAAAATTTGGTATTTTTCTGCTTTTTATGCTTTAGTCAGACACCTAACTCACTATTTACCAGTCACTGTAAAAATTGGATGTAAAGTAAGCTGAAGAGAGTGTTCTCCACTTTAAGGAGGTGTTTTCTTCCCCTAAATTCACAGGCTTTTTCTGATCACGTGCTGAGACTTCTGGGATCAGGCTCAGTTGGTTTTGTCAAGATTACTTTGGACTTTCTAGTTAGCTATAAAGGAAGCTTGCCAGTTGGTTGGAAAATTTCTAATCTTCTTATTGACCATGAAATTTCAGGTTTCCTTGAAAATCTAAGTCTCTTAAAACAATCAATTTACTATGCAAACTACATAGTGGGTTTCTGTAAATAATATTCCTTATCAAATTTCTAGTAAGAATCTAAGAACAAATAAGCTGCCAAGTAAGATCTTAATCTGCCTCTTCTCCTGTCCTTCTCGTGGCCCATATATATCTCATGGCCCATGTTCTATCTTTCTTAGGACCAGGCCTCATCCATGAGGTCAAACAGAAACTTGGACTCCATAAAGTAATTTGAGTTTTCTATGCTTGTCTTTAAAAATGGTTCCAATATTGGGTTCTAGAGGTTTTAAAATGATTAAAATGGGATGCTTATTAGCACATGTAAGGACTTTAACTTCCATCTCTTATTGGAAACCTCCTTGATTAAAAAAAAAGAAACAACAGAACTTAGATGGCTATATCAACTTAACTTGAAAACTTAAGTTGTTTTAGGAATTAGTCCCTTTTTGTGTTGAAAAGGGATATAGTTTTGGTGAAACTGTCTACCCATCCAATATCTCTTCTAGGAATTTAAAGGAATATGTGGCCTTAGAAAACTGATAGGGAATTTTATGCCCCACTTTCTTTAGAACCTAAGGGGCATTCTTACAAATATAACTTGAGAAATGTTTTCTTATCTGAAGGAGTTAGTTAGAAAGGATATTAAAAAGTGAATTAATTAATTGTCACTGTTGTCAGAAATATTGGTAAAATAACTATCTCTAAAAATTAGTGCAAATGGCCAAAATTCTAAATGAAAGAGATCTCTGTGTCTATGTCTTTGCCTTTGTGGTTTTTTTCTTTTGTTTGTTTCTGGAGGGTTGCTGTGTTAGAAATCATTATAAATGGAGCCTATATAAATTCTAATAGAAAAGAACCCAAATTTTGAGATCGCGATCTAAAATTTTTGGTAAACAAAAACTAGTTCAAAATGTAATGTTTTAATTAAAGCACATATGTCTTAGATTTACAATGTTGGGAGTTAAAAGTTTTATTGTATGTTAAATGTGTTTGAAAAAGTTTGGAGTGGTCAAAAGAAAAAAAAATTATTGACCTGGTCTATGTTAACAGAGATAAGTGTGGTTTTGTTTATACCTGGACTTCTTTTTGATAAAATTCTGTTCTAAAAAGACTGACCCACTATTTCTTTACCTTGAAAGAAGTACCTTTGTTCCCCAGGTAAGCAACTTAATTGATTTTTCCTTCCCTTGTCCTAGCCAAGGAAAAAAAAGAAAAACCTCTGGCATATAAAATTGTTTCATTTATAACTCTGCAATTTGAACTTCCTATTCTAAGAAAAACTAGAGCTACAGTTGGTATCTCTGTTCTTCTTATCATTATTTAAATGGTGGTATATTTTTCCTATAAAACTAAGGATTTACCAAGTTTAATAACGAAAGTTTGTTGACTGCTTGATGAGCTTTTGGTGTATTTTTGCTTCTTATAGTAGGAAAATAAAACTTTATTGTTATCATCTAGGAAAAAATAAAACATGTGTTTATGTATGAGTTATCCACTACAAAGGAATAACAGCATAACAGCTCTAACAATGTCTTAAAGTGAACAATGTGAGGCTTGCCTGTTAATTAGCTGAAGTTATGTTGGGACAAGGCCTCAGAGTGGACTAAAAGTTTCAGGAAATGACTGATGGACTTTCTCTGGCCAGGCATCTGACTTGTGCGCCCCAGATGACCAGATGACCTCTTGGGAGTCTCCAGCTTCTATACTCCGATATTAAACGGGTTCCTGGCTGTGGGTCCTCACCCGCGCGCTTTAAAGGGACTTATGAATACTCTACTACAGGCACACACAAAAGGTTAATAAAAGGTTTATTTACAAGAGAAAAGGAAATAAGGAAAATGTACAACTTAGGGAGAAAATAGGGAAATAAAGTTTTTAATGCGTCCTACCCGATCCGACGACCTGGAAACTCAAAGTCACTCTCAGAGCTGGCCGGACGCTGCGAGCTGGCGGAGAGCCAAAAATGGGGGATCCTCCAAAGCCCACGTGTCCGCATTTTATATCCACCTGGCTGCTTAACCCCACCCTCAGATCCCAGCCACATTCCCTTTGGTGGTGATGGGATTTGGAGTTCCCAGTGTCTTTGACTTTGACCTAGGGTGGGGGTGGAGTCCACAAAGCCTATATGGAATTAGCTTTGGGACATCCTTTTCCCCCTAATAATTCCCCCCTTTCACTTTTTGCCACCATTTCCATGGTGATGAAGATCGAATATATGGAAGTTGGGATGCAGTCTCAGATGAACATTTTGTCAGGTTCCAGTGTGAAAGAAAACCAGTCTCTCCAGGTATTTGTCCATTGTGGAAAGCAAAAGTCCTCCACTCCAGGAAAAATAGTTCATCAGTTTAAGCCAAAAAAAAAAAAATCTGGAGGCATTAGCCAAAACAAGACAGCAGATATGTAAAAATCACAGGAAAAAAATCTTAAAATGGTTCAACTGATGTAAAAACACAAATTTTCTCAACCTTGATCCCAAACTTTTAACAGCATAGCAAAAGTTTGCAAACTAAATCTACTTTTAAACCATTTTTCCTTATTTTTGCATAAAATCACAGGGCAGAAATACCTAACAGCAATTTTTTAGCTGGCTTTGTTGAAATATTCCATACAGGATCAGAGCGAACCGGTGGCATCCAGTCAATGTATGCTTCAGGTATAAAGTTGGTCTCATCAGACTCCTCCTGGGCTTTCCTCCTCTCGAGGGTACCAGGGCATTTTCATTGGCCGGGTTGTCAGTCCTGCCAATGGAGGCAATCTTCCTCACCTTCTTTGGAGGTCTCTGGAACCCTACAAACAAGGCAAACAGGTTCTCCTCTTCTTGGTTCAGCTCTTTTTCAACTTTTTGGAAGAACTCCACACAAAGCCACACAATCAAACTCATGTCCAATTTTTTGTTAAAACAGGCAAAATCCCTATGTATGTTATGCAAAAACAGACTCTAAGATAAGTAGCAAAATTACTACCACTATTTGTATGCCGTGTTGGTATCAAGGGGAGAGAAAATGTTACAAGTTAGCTTTGCTGGAAAAAAATTGCAACCTTTCTGCAGATCCTGGTTACTCAAAACAAAACAAAACAAAACTAAAACTTCGTGGATTCAGGACAGAATGCATAAAAAGTTTCCAGTATTATGTCAAAGAAACCTTAGTAAATGTCAGGTGTATTTCCAGGTCTATTCAGTCCTTTGTAGGAAAGTTTTTTACTCTCAACAGTTCCATCAATAGGAATCTGTTGAGACCTTTTCTCCCTATATTTCCAGAAACAATTTCTGTAGATGTGAAACAATTGAATTATACAATATTACAAGGTGACAATCACCATTGACAATTTACATACATACCAGATACTGAGAGGTTTTTTTATACACATTTTAGAAAACTACTGTTAACATTTTGTACATACCAAAGTTTTACCATTTTCCCAAGTGACAATGCTTCCCTTTCAGTTTTACTTCATTAGGTAAAAGCCAAATAGAACAAATTCATGTAATGCCTTCCCAGGAGGAAAAGGAGAAACTTCGTGGAGTGTCTCAGGAGCTCTACTGAGGTTCCACAAAATTTCCTTGCATCAGTCAAATGACAGGCTACCAAATTTGTACTTGAATTTAGATTTCTGGGAAGCTTTGCCATAAATATCAGAAAATTAACAGAAACAACAATATTCAATCTCTATGAAGGCACCGGCTTAGTTCAGTAGCACAATGTTGACAATCAAACCATAACTTTTTGTTTTTCTCATAACTGGAGACTCTTTTTTTTTTTTTCCCCAATATCTATGGGCATCATGTATACCAATTTGTCGATCACTGGAGGTCAAGACGGTTAGACACAAGGACATACAGACAGACAACATATAAACACAAAGAGCTCTTTAGTTACCATTCATCACGCGTGGGATATCCCATACAACTGCAGTTTGTCTGATAGGCCAAAGTAACAATAAAAAAAAAAACAACAAGCAGAAAAAAAACTTCAAAGTAAAAAAAAAAAAAAACAAAAGTTGATAGGAAATAACAAAATCAAGATTAAAAACCTTTCTATGTAAAAAAAAAATACTGTCAGCATATGCATGATCCTAGATGTTATTTCACATCTCCTAAACTTTGAAAGGAAGAGATTGGTTAGAGCATGTTAGTTTTTTTCTCAGGGTTTCTTCAGAAAAAAAAAAAAAAAAAACGAGTTATTGGGTATCCTGCAACAATAACTGGAAAAGAAGTCAGTAACATTCAAGTTTCTTTCTGTTTCTTAAATAAATATCTCAAGTCTTCAATGGGTTCACAAGACCAATGGGACTTCGTCTCTGGGTCAGTTCCTTCTGGCACTTTCTTAACTCTGGAATGATGTACCCAGGGTTTTATACCTGCAAGTTTCAGAGAAGTATGTGTGCTTAGCAAAACGTCATATGGACCAGTCCATTTTTCTGACAGCTGGTTTTGGGCATCCCCACTCTGCCAGGTCTTCAGTAAGACCTGATCTCCAGGTTTGAAGGGTTGCAATGGTTGATCAGGAGGCATAGAGATTCTCGAGGTTGCAAAGTTATGAATTACTGCCAGAACCTCCTGGATGTGTTTCACATATTGTGTGATCCGGCAATCTTGAGCTATTTCCGGACTGGCTTTCAGAACTGAGGCCTGGAAGGGTCTTCCGAACACAATTTCAAAGGGGCTTAATTGTAGCCCACTTCCAGGTGCCACTCTTATGCGGAGGAGGGCAAGGGATAGTACCTGGTTCCAACGAAGCTGTGTTTCTTGGCACAGTTTTGCCAAGGTTTTCTTTAAGGTGTGGTTCATTTTCTCCGTTTGTCCAGAAGACTGCGGTCTCCATGCAGCATGCAATTTCCAGTTGATCTGTAACACACTGCTTACTGCATGAGTAACATCAGAGACAAATGCCGGCCCATTATCACTCTGGATAGAATCCGGCAACCCAAAGCGAGGAATTATCTCCTTCAGCAGCTGTTTTGCAACCTCGGAAGCTTTTTCTGTCTTTGTGGGAAATGCTTCCACCCATCCCGAGAACGTATCCACAAAAACCAACAGGTATTTGAAGTTGCCTGTTGTTCTAGGCATTTGTGTAAAGTCCACCTGCCAGTCCTCAAAAGGGCACTTGCCTCGATATTGAACCCCAATGGCTTTAGGGTGGGAGTCAGTCTTGGGGTTATTCCTGGCACATAGTTGACAACCTCGGGTGATCCGTTGTGCTATTCTATGCAAATATGGTCCCTTCAAATATGGGCGCACAGTTTCTAATAAGGCATCTCTCCCATAGTGGGATCCTTCGTGAAGATGTTTTAGCACCGGATATACCAGGGCCTCCGGGAGAATCACGCCAAAGAGATGCTGACCAGTAACAGCAACACAGTGTCCCAATGCATAGGACAAATTAGAAAACAAGCAGCAGGGAGAAGAAAAATTGCAAGTAAGCAAGCACGTCCCCAGGGAAAAGACACACCACAAAAAGACAACCAAACACCAAAAGGCAACAACAGTGACTAAGAGGAACTTATGAGTCTTCCCTATAGAGAATTTAAAGTTGTCATGATTAAAAAACTGAAAGAAATTGAAAAGGATATGGGAAAAATAATCAACAGTATGGGAAAAATAATCAATGACCAGGGCCTCCCCTGGTGGTGCAGGCAGTTGAGTGCAGCTCTGTGAAGCTGTCCACAGCCTCTGCCGCACGTATTCAATCCTGGCCAGGCAGCGAGGGTCCCACATGTTGCGGCAGACCTCTCCTGTCATGCCCGCTGCTCCCCTCAGCAGTGTTTTTCGTCAGTTTGCCTGTTCTGTTCCCCACTCTGTCTCTGGTGAATCCTCTCACCCTCCCGTGAATCTGGCCTGTATCCCAGTTCTTATATAAATAAATAAATAAATCTTTAAAAGAAAGTAATCAACGACCAGAAGAATGAAATTGAGTCCCTAAAAAGGGAAATGAAAGAAATGCAGAATGCAGGCGATCAAAAGATTAATGGAGGAGCGAAAAAACTCTGGGAAAAGCAGTGAAAGCAGAATAGATGAAATGGAAGAAAGAATAAGTACTCTCGAAGACATAAATAAAAGGAACCAAAACAGAAAAGAGAAGTATAAAGGAAAAAGAATGAAGAAAGACTTTGGGAACTATATGACTCCATAGGAAATACAATATAGGTCCAATATAAGAGTTATAGGAATCCCAGAAGGAGAGGAGAGAGACATAGGAACAGAGAAAATATTCAAGGAAATAATTGAAGAGAACTCCAAATATGAAGAATAAGCTGAAAATAGACATTCAAAAAACAAAAAAAGAACACCAAACTTCCATGAGGAAAGGAAAAATACAGCAAGACACATAATAGTAATGTTCCTAGGAATCCAAGACGAGGAAAAAATAATGAAGCTGACAAGAGGGAAGAAACAGATAACATACAAAGGAAAACCAATCAGGCTGACATCAGACTTTTCCAAAGAAACACTACAGGCAAGGAGAGAGTGGAGGGACATAGTCCACAAACTCCAAGACAACAAATGCCAACCAAGAATACTCTCTGCCACAAAGCTTTCCTTTCTCTATGAAGAAAGAATAAGGACCTTCTCAGACAAACAGAAACTTCAGAATTTCATTCCAACTAAATTCCATTCCAAAAAATACTGCAAGGAGTCCTAAAGCCAGAACCAAAAGAGGGATGAATAAGAACAAAACTAGACCCCTCCAAGATATAATTAATTTTAAAATAAATAAATAAAACCAGAGAAAAGACAAACAAATGGCAAATACAGACACTAATATAGCAATATTAACTCTAAATGTAAATGGACAAAACTCTTCAATAAAAAGACACAGAGTTGCAGCGTGGATTAAGAAACAAAACCCAACTTTTGCTGTCTCCAGGAAACACATTTGACTACAAAAGTTAAAAGTAGACTGAAAGTAGGGCCTCCCCGGTGGCACAGCGGTTGAGCTCTGGGTTGCAAAGCTGCCCACAGCCTCTGCAGCACCAGTTCTATCCCCGGCCTCTGGGCAAGGGTCCCACATTGCGCGCAGACCTCTCCTGCCACCTGCTGCTCCCCTCAGCAGTGTACTTCTTTGGTCTGCCTGTTCTGTTCCCTGCTCTGGCTCTGGTGAATTCTCTCACCCTCCCACACTTCTGACTGTACCCAGAGCTTGTATAAATAAATAAATAAATCTTAAAAAAAAGTAGACTGAAAGTAAAAGGATGGAAAACAATCCTACAAGAAAATGGACCAAAAAAGAAGGTAGGGATAGCTATACTTATATAAGATAAAACAAGTTTTCAAACTCAAAAAGGTAAAAAGAGACCCAGGTGATCACTACATGATGATCAAAGGACAATATTTCAAGAAGAAATAACACTCATTAACATATACTGACCAAATGAAGGAGCACCAAAATATATCAGACAACTATTTTCCACTATCAACAATAGATAGATCAATGAGACAAAAAATAAGTAAGGACACTAAAGCTCTAAATAAGGATCTAGACCTCATGGGCCTTAACTGACATCTATAAAACACTAAACCCCAAAATATCTGAGTACACATTTTTCTCAAGCACACACAGATCATTCTCCAGAATCAATCACATACTGGAACACAAGAAGAACATCAACAGATAGACCAAGAATGAAATCAGCCAACCATCTTCTCTGACCATGAAGGCATCAAACTAGAAATAAACCATAAAATGAAGGCAAGGAACATTCCTACCTCATGGAGACTGAAACTCACACTACTGGAAGACCACTGGACTAATGAGGAGATCAAAGAAAAAATTAACAAATACTTTGAGTTGAATGACAAGGAGAACACCAATTTCCTAAATGTATGGGATGCCCTTTTATGTGTCCCATAAACTCCTTTGGGCAACTGTAGATACTGGCTATGTAGAGGATCAATCCTTAAATCACTTAACAGAGCACAAAGATATGTGAAAAAATTTTCCCTATAGGATCACTGTATCCTCTGGGATCCAGTCTCAAGCACCTATGCTAGGTTTCCACTCCTATAAATACACCAAGCATATTGACCAGAGGGAGCAACTATCCTTTTTTTTTTTTCTTTGAAGACAGCGGAGGCTATTCTCATATACTGCTCATTCATATTTTGAGTATACCTTTTATCTTAGCCAATTCAGAGAGAATAATACCTTGTAACAACTTCTAAGCAACAATCCTTCTAACTCTTGCCAGTGAGACTAGATTTCCACAATGGACACTGGAATTTGCTTCTCTGCTAACAATTTAGCACACAATTTCCTGCCCACTCCTGGATAAGTTCAATTCTTAAAAAAAAAAAAAAAAAAAAAAAAAAACCAACCTTCCAGGACTGTAAACCAAATCTGAAATCGAGGAATACTCACCAGTCAGCAAGTCTGAAGCTCAGAAGAGCTGGATGGACACAAGGGGCTTTTATGATACCATGGCCAGCCAAGTCAGCTTGATGCTACAGACAGGTTCATGAGAAGTCTCTGGTTCCCTTTGTTGGTCACCACTTGTTGATCTAAATAAACTGGTACATGCAAAATTAAGTGAGTTTATTAAAGAATCATGAGTGATTCTTTGAATCCAGGAAACAGTCCTATAGGTGAGAACTGTTTTCGGTATCCTTCATATATATGCTTATTTGCTTTATTTCTTATCTGTCCTACCAGTTGCCTCCAAGACCCACTGCTATGGGAACATGTTCAAGTGGAGTCTAACCCTTTACATGTTCTAATGAGGATTACATGGAAAATTGGATTTTAGGGGCGGAATCAACGGCTTTATTGAGATGTACTTCATGTATTATACAACTAATCCATTTATAATATATAATTTAACTGCGTGCCTCTATCATCACATTAATTTTAGAGTACTTTCATCACCCCAAAAAAGAAAAAAAACATACTTGGTGGCAGGCATCTTCCTTTCTGTTCCCCCGACAATACCCATGCCCAGGCATCCACCTATCTCCTTTTGATCTATTTAAACTTACCTATTCTGAATAGAGATATATGATTTTATGATTACTAAATTTTCTCTATATCAGCAATTTTATAAAGTATCTAATGCATTCATTCTTAATCTTCTGCTATTGATATAATGGCTTCATTTGAGAATATAGTAAAGACTCCAACATACTATTTCATGATATGAATATTACATACAAAATTGTATAAAAATTTTAGGTGGTTCTTAGATGTTAAGTGTTAGAGTTACATATCACTGGATAATTAAACACCCAAATCTTAGTGAATTAATGCAATAATTGATTCATCTTACTGTTCTGTGGAGTGACCTGGCTTAGCTGGACATTTTTCACCTGGTCTCTCAGCATGCCTTTCAAGTGTATGCTGCTGAAGCTGGAGTCATTTGAAAGCCCAAATGGACTGGAAGTCCATGGTGACTCCATTTTTATATTTGGCACTCAGCCAGGGTGGCTTAAATACTTGGGTCTGGCCAAGCATCTCTTTTCTTCCACAAGGCTTTAACATATGGTTAACTTGGGTTTCATTATAACATGGCAGTCTTGGGGTAGTCAGTCTTCATTCATGGTGGCCATCTTTCTGTAGTGCAGTGTACTTCTAAGAGATCCAGGTGGAATCTACACATCTACTTAGGACTTGAAACCCAGAATATTATCATCTCTGCTGCATTCTCTTAAGCAAGTAAGTCCTTAAGGCCAGTAGTGACATAGGAGAAGAGAAGACACTGCCTCTTTAAAATGAACATTTGTCCATAGTAAGGGAAAAAGCTGTAATTATGTTCACATGCTGTTTAGCAAACTAAAATTGATGACCTCTGACCTTATTGGCACAATGCTAAACTCAGTACAGTTGTACTATTTTAAAACTTCAAGGATCATAGATTACATTATTAGCATATTAATTGTTCTTTATCCCACCCTACATTTTTATCTACCCAGTGACCAATAGAAAACATTTGTTTTTTGGTCATTTTTATTTATTTTAATTTTGGGATCACATTTTACTCCCCCTTATATGTACATGTTCCACTCACACTCCACTGAACCACTCATTCTATGCACGTCCCTCCCCCATTTTCTCTTCCCTCTCCCTTGTGCCCTCTGGTGACCAGTACATTTTCCCAATAAGTCCAAGATCAGTGCTTGCTGTATTTTGCCAGTGTATGGCTTTATTTGTTATTGTTATTTATATTTCACAAGTGAGTAAAACCATCTAATATCTGTCTTTCACTTCAGAATCTTCCTTTGAGCAAATTTTAATTTTTTTAATACTTAGGTGAAAATGTGGCCCCAACCTCTGTTTTGCTCCAATGCAGGTGAAGTCCTGGTTATTAACAGATAGATTAGATATAGTCATTGTACCAAGATCTAGAGAAATATTGCACAGTTTTTCATTAGTTTTTATTCCTTAACTGTGAAAAGCATTGAACTAATAAGATGCATTTTCAAGTAAATTTTATTTAAAACATACTGAAGTTGACCCAGTAGCACACTTTAACTCAATATACTGTTAGCTGTTGTGTATGATATATTGCTTATATTTTGCAGATGACTCAAGAGTAAAAGGATCTCAAGTAACATCAGAAAGCTAAATACATCACAAATTAGCTAAGATTATTTTTCTCTTTTAATATTTTCATAGGACTTGTTTCTAAATATAATTTAATTTTCCTGAAGCGGGCGGAAAAATTATTTGGATTAATTGATTCATTAAAAGTACATATTTATTTTTCATTAATTACACACTAAATCTTTACTGGCCACTAAGTTTCTTTATTGTTTATTTACAAATCAAATAGCAGTGTCACTTATTGCCCAATAGTAAGGAGCTGGGTGGAAAATTCTATAAGATTATGGCATCCCTGACAACTCCCATTTTTATCCAGTTCGCTGCTAAATAAAGTCATGGTTAGATACATAAATAGGCAAAGCTGAGAGCAAAGGAACCTTTGAAGAGGCCCATTTGAGATTCAGAACTCCATGGTTCTCAGAGAGATACTTGTGGAATTAGAGTAATTTTTTAATAGTGTGGAATTAGAGTGATTTTAACTTTGTGGAATTAGAGTGATTTTTTAATATTTTTCTTATACACCAGGATGAGTGCTGCTGTATTTAGACCTAAAGAGAACCACTAGGCGTGAAGTTCTCTTTAGTTGCTTCAGCCAGAAAGTTGCTCATACCTTGTCAGTTTTTTGTTGATCCATAATGAGAGACAAATATACCTCTCTCCTTATGTTTATCTTAAATTGGAATCATCCCTAGAGTCAGGAGTAGGCAAAGAGAAATAACAATGCTTCTGAGCAGGGGCTGCAGCACCTAGAGGAGAATCAAGCATTATTTCCAATAACTGTAGGTATCTACTGGTGAGCAAGAACTTCTGTCATAGACAACAATTTTAATAATAACAAAAATATGACCACATTCAGAGATTTGGTTACAGCATAGAAGACTTTTTGATTCTAAAAAATCATAATTTTTCAGTTAAAGAGGCCAGTAAATGAACAATAAGTAAAGATAATACTGTTGAGAACTGAATTAGTAACTGGTGTTGACATGTAAGAAATTCCTCAGAACATAAAATACAAAAATTGGAAACCATGAAGATAAAAGATACACAGTCGAAATAATGCAGAGACAGCAGACAAAGCATGTAGGATTTCTAGGGAAAAAAAGAAACAGATGGAGGAGAGAGAACAGTTAAAGAAATAGTTTAAGCTTCTCTGGATTAAAGATGACTTGAATCTGCAGTTTGAATGAATTGCCAACTACCAGTCAGAATTACGGATATAAGTGATTAAAATCCTTGTATTTTAAAAATACAGGGAAGCTTCTACATCAAAACAAAAAAATATGAAGGAGAAGAAATGAGTAGCACTTTTCATCTGTGTAACTCTAGAAAATAACTACAGCCTGCTTTCAGAAAAGCATTACAATCCAATAATCTTTTATCTGGTAAATATATTTTTCTTACTGATAAGTTAACTTATTTTGCAGATAATGCAAGAATGAATTTAGTATCCTCCATGTAAATACGCTTGTAAGATATTCTAAACAAGTACTGTGTAAATCATAACTGGGAACAAAGAGGAAACAGCGGTGAGGAATGATTATTACATTATATATGACTAAAGTTAAATGATGTGTATTTGTTTTCTGTTGCTTTGTACCGAGTTACTACTAATTTATGGATTTGAACAACAAACATTTATTATCCCATGGTTTTCATTGGTCAGGAACTCAGACAAAAGTTAGCTGGGTCCTGTGTTCTAGGGATATCACAAGCTGCAATCAAAAGTGTCAGCTTGGACTGTGATGGCATTTGAGGCTCCAGATCCTCTTCATGTGATTAAGGGAAGAAAAGGGATAGTCACTGATCAAACCAATAAAAGTTAGGAGAAAGAAAAATCATTAATATAAGATAATTAAGAAATATAAAGTAAAATGGAAGAACTAAAAGGAAGCATATTGTTACACTATGTGTATTAAGTTCCTTTAATATGATAGAAACTATCAGATTTGGTTAAATAATACAAATCAAACTACATATTTATACTATGCTCTTAAAACAAGTTTTTAAATGAAAGATCATCAAAGAATTAAGTAGGTATACCAGAAGAAAATAGTAGTGTAATTTAAGTATTAAACAAGGTAGAAATTTTTCCCCAACCCGCCCCCAAGCAAAGTAGAATTTAAGATTAAAATAAAAGTGTAGGGCCTCCCCGGTGGTGCAGCGGTTGAGCACTGGGCTGCGAAGCTGCCTGCAGCCTCTGCAGCACCTGTTCTATCCCTTGCCACTGGAGAGGGTCCCACATGGTGCAACAGACCTCTCCTGCCGTGCCCTCTGCTCCCTTCGGCAGCATACTTCGTCAATCTGCCTGTTCTGCTCCCCGCTCTGGCTCTGGTGAATTCTCTCACCCTCCTGAGCTTCTGACTGTACCCAGTGTGCGTATAAATAAATAAATAAATCTTTTAAAAAAATAATAAAATAAAATGAAAATGTAGGATAAAGAAAGGACATGTAATGGTAAAGTGAACAATTTATGAAGAAGATGTAAAAAATGTGCAAACCAACCTAGCAGCTAAATAAGAGAAAGTGAGGAGTTTTTTTTTTTTTTTTTATTTAGATAATACAGTTAGACTGGGAGGTTTTATTTTATGTGTGTGTGTGTTGTGTCACTTTAAAAATTTTTTTTATATCTTTTTTTTTTCCTCCTTTCTGTTGGTTGGAGAGTGCCGACTTTGTGGGTGTGGGTGGGTAGCAGGGTTCTGAGCTTTCCTCCCTTCTAGACCTCTTTTATGGCAACTTTCTTCTTTGGGCAGTTTGCCAGAGTCGCCCGTTTATCTTCCGTGTCCCAGTTCTCTCAGGGACCTGCTGTTTTTCCTCCCTATTAACTTTTTTTATGGGAGGTCTTACTGGCAGCGTTTCCTCGCCACCATGTTGATGAGGTCTCAAGACTCTTTGTTGTTCATTTTCAAACAATATTTGCTTCCACCCACCCCCTCAGGTGCAGTCCCTATGGAATTTCCTTCCCCAATGTACCCCTGCACCATCACCTCAGTCCCCTGTTCTCCTCCCTCCCTCTGATCCCTCTCCCTCCTCCTCCCCTACAGTATGTCTCTGATTTATAATTGTCTGTTTTTGCTTTGTTGTGTTTTGTGCTGTTATTATTTTTTTACACCGATGTCTTATTTGGTTCCCTTATATTCCTGCTATAAGTGAAACCATCCGATATTTTTCTTTTTCCTTCTGGCTTATTTCACTGACCATAATTACTTCTAGCTCCATCCATGTTACTGCAAATGGCATGAGTTTATCTTTTTTGGT
Source organism: Talpa europaea (assembly GCF_964194135.1). Taxonomy (NCBI): domain Eukaryota; kingdom Metazoa; phylum Chordata; class Mammalia; order Eulipotyphla; family Talpidae; genus Talpa; species Talpa europaea. Next base: position 8,102,755 of record NC_140075.1, on the reverse strand, counting down.
TGCTGAATAATATTCCATTGTGTATATATACCACATCTTCTTGATCCATAGACTGGAATGTTTTAAAAACACATTTTCAGAATTAGACAGCTCTTGCAAATAAAAAAATAGATAAGAACATAAGAATTTAATTAGATAGCCAACAGACTCAACTGGTATGTAGAACTTTGTGTCATTGTGATACAGTGAGTGGGTTATGTGTATGTATACACATGGACACATGTATACATAACCTTTTAAATTACAAATAAACTCTTGTGAGTACCTAGATTGTTTTCAGTTTGATTTTTGTTTTCTGTTTCTATTCGAAGCACTACTACTGAGAATGTGTTATTGTACCTATCTATGGCTTTGCCCATTTTTTGTGTACATTTTTGCAAATTCATTTTCTCAAAATGAAATTTCTGAGTCAAAGAGTTTAACAGGTATTATCAAATTGTCTGCAATTAGTTTCAATTTCTACCTATGGTATATGACAGTACCTGTGCGCCTTTAACATCATTAATCCTGGGTATCATTGAGTTTTCAAGTCTTTTCCAAACTAGCAGCCTATTTTGTTGTTGACATTTCCTTACATATTAGCATAAATGTTTTAAAACGGTTTTAGTGTTTTGTCTAGAAGTATTAGCATTTAGGAGGTAATATAATCTTTTCAATGCAAAGCATCATCCAACTAAACATTTATATATATACATTTTTGTCTCTTATATTTTTACAGTATTGCCATCCAACACACCAAATGTTTGCAGGACCAAGAGAATACGAATGAAGCCTTTGGAATACTGGCGAGGGGAACACATAGATTATCAAGGAAGGCCGTCAGGTAAAATTCAATTTATGCTTTAATGTCTGACAGTAAAAAATAATAATTGCAGTTTACTTATGTATGTTATATGCCAGCTAAACCTACATATATACATACATTTTGTTATTTAATCATCCCCCCCAAATGTGACAGGAATAAACGATTTTGTTTGAGTACTGTACTCTAGAGACAAAGTTAGAGATATCTCTTAGTAGCAATTTGAGGTGAGTGCGTGACTTTATAGAACTTTATGAACTATTTCCTTACTAGCCACCAGGTTTCTAATTGAACAAAATGAAATATTAGATCAGAACATAAGAAAATTATAAATGGTAAAGGTTAAGTATTCCCTTTTTATTCTTGTTTCATATTTTTCTACATAAATGGTGAAGGTTGGGCACAAAAGTATTGTGAGTGTTACCTTAAAGTTGTTTCCTTTCTTAAAGAATATAGCTAAGTCAAAGAACTAAACTCACATGTGGACTACTATAAATAATTCATTGCTGGCCCTTGTGTGTTTTTTTTTTTTTAATTGCCAGGTGTGACTATTGATTTTACACAACTAAAGACATTCAGTCATGTTTCATCAGTGCTTCTAGATTTAGAATAAAAGACATTTACATGAAATAGGTTGGTAGTATGTGTTATTTGAATTGTTAACTATAGAATATAGTAATAGTAATGTTTTCTTTGGTACTTTGAAAGGAAATATGTTATATTTAGAGTTTTGTTTCTCACTTTTCATTTTCTCAGATATGAAATTTTACCATTTTTGTTAATTTCAGGGGGCTTCTTTGTGACTGGTGGAATACTATCCCCAGATGCAGTATCATCTAAAAGGAAGGCAAAAGGAAACATGGAAAAAGTCAACAAAATTGTTAATAGAAAAAGGATCTGTCTTGATAATGATAAAAGAAGTATGAACTTATTCCTGAAAGTAACTTCTAGATTTTCTTTTAAGTGACAGTACTTTGAAAAGTAGCACTTTGAAAATTTTGAAATTTATCTCTAAAAACTCAGATGTGGTACTCTAGGGTAAAAATGACCACCTTTCCCCCACAAATTTTGAAATAAAATTTGAAATTCTTTAAAAAAAATCATTAATGGCATAGTATAAATAATTTCTTCATAAGCAAACCACACAAACGAAACTCCTTTTCTGTCCCCAAGCTGTGGTTATAATTGACATTTTAATGAATTTTTCTAAAGTGTAGTACATGCTCTCAGAGAATATGCAGAACAGTCATTTAACTTCTTGATGATGCAAGAGTTCAAGAGTTGTTATGTTTTGGGCCTCCCCTGGTGGCACAGCCATTGAGCGCTGGGTTGCGAGGCTGCCTGCAGCCTCTGCAGTGCCAGTTCTATCCCTGGCCACCGGCGAGGGTCCCACACACACACACACAAAAAAAAAAAAAAAACAAAAAAAGCAAGAGTTGTTATGTTTTATTTATTTATTTTTTTAATAGAGGCATGCTTTATTTATTTGTTTTGCTGGTTTGTTTTGTTTTGTTTTTGTTTATACATGCACTGGGTACAGTCAGAAGCGCGGGAGGGTGAGAGAATTCACCAGAGCCAGAGTGGGGAGCAGAACAGGCAGAAGGACCGAAGGACACTGCTGAGGGGAGCAGCGGGCGGCAGGAGAGGTCTGCGCGCCATGTGGGACCCTCCTCCGGTGGCCGAGGAGCAGCCGGGGATCGAACCGGCGCCACAGAGGCTGCAGGCAGCTTCGCAACCCAGCGCTCAACCGCTGCACCACTGGGGAGGCCCAAGAGTTGTTATGTTTTAATAGGCTTATAGAAAATGTGTTTAGGATGTATGCTTCTATAGTAAATCATTGTGGTTTTTGAACTTTTATCAAAGTGGTCATTTTTAAATAGGACTATACCTCTGCTTATTTTCTGCTATGACTTGTCCATTATTGTATATCATACTAGTTTTTCTGCAGTGGAAAAGAATTTTAAGTAGTTTGTATTTCAATGATACTTCTTTTGCAGATAATAAATTAGCGATAAATCTGAATATACCTCTGGGAGATCCTTTGCAACCAACAAGGGTAAAGGACCCAGAAACAAGAGAGATTATTCTTATGGGTAAGATAAAGGATGGTATTGAAAATGTTTAGTTTAAAAAACAAAGGACAAAAACTTGATTTGTTGACTGACTTTTATCTACTTTCCATCTCTTGCTCCATTTATTTCAGAGCAAAAATCCAGTAGAATGTCTAATGCTAATAAGCAACCTGTGTGAGGGATGTTCTGGGGGAGCACTGATGGCAAGTAATCTCCAGGGACACAGAACACCATGAATTTGTCCTTTGAACTATAAGTACCATTGTCAAGACTGTTAACTCCTACAGTGGTGTTCAGGAGGTCACATTGAGACAAACCATTTATGGGGAATTGTAGCAAACAGACTCAGGATATACTCTTATTTTGATCCTAGGCAAGGATTGTAGATAGTATTAAGACAGCCTTCCAGGTCTTGGAATGCCAGTAATGGTACCTGGTAGGTGAAACCTTTGGAGAGCATGACTAACAGAACAATCAGTCAAACAAATAACAGGCTTAAACCTAAGGCCTACAGAGGGTTCTGGAAGGTGCCTGTTATATTTAGTAGGTTTTAAACATTCAGTGTCTGGAGACTGTGGGAGTTCCCAAGGGTTTGACTAATGTGTGGTGGGGATAAGTGACATTCCACTAGGCAATATTTATATATTTGAAATACATAAATGTTTCAACAACTTACTTTATTCAATTATTTGGCAATAGAGGTAGAAGTACAGAGAATTTTATTTAGTGTTAACATTAATAGCATTACCATACTGTACGAGGTTTGAAAAATTGTGTTGTTAGGTGTTCATTACTTTTTGTCTGTTTTTGAGCCTCTATTCTCTATATTCTATAATGTGTAGGATTACTAACATTCCTGAGTAGCCAAGGAAACAGTGTCAGAAGCTACTGATAGATAAGAATATTAGTTACAGATTTGGAAAGGTTTGTAAGTAAAAGGGAAATTCAAAAGTAAGATAGTAATTTGTGAGTAACAGAATTCTGTTTACTGAGTACCTTTACCTGATAAGTAAATACCTTGTTATTTAATAATCTGTCAATCAATTACAAAAGAATAGTGGCATAATGATTAAGAGTTATGATAAACTTTTTAAAGATACGGAATTCTTATCTCTTTATTTTATTTTCCAACCTTCCTATAATAGAAATAATAATTACTGCCATTAATATTAATAGCTAAGACCTACCTAATGTTTACTTTGTGCCAGTGTCTTAAATATCTCACACCTGTAACTCATATGAAATATGAACTTTCTTTTTTAATCTCATTGTATAGCAAAGAAAATGGAGAGAGACAGACAGACATTGATAACTTACCTAAATTCATAGAGCTTGTAAGGCAGAGGGAGGATTTGTCCTCTGGCATTCTGTCTCCAGAGTCAATTAACTTAATCACTTCTGTCTAAGACAGGTTTACATCTAGTCGTAACTATTATATGTGTGTGTGTATTGTTGCATCACTATTTTTTGTATTTATTTTTACTTCATATTTATTTTTTCCCTTAGATCTTGTAAGGCCACGAGATACTTACCAATTTTTTGTTGCGCGTGGTGAACTGAAAGTATATAAAACACTGGATACACCCTTTTTTTCTACTGGAAAATTGACATTAGGACCACATGAAGAAAAGGGAAAGCAGCATGTTGGCTCAGATATATTGGTAAGTTTATTTCTCCATATATTTATCTTTTTGATATTGGTGCAAGTCTGATTTATTGAACTTGATGAAGCATAAAGTGCTGTTTCCTCAAAAATATTACTACAGTGCTCAGAATTTTTTTTTTAATTTGTTAATCTATTGAGAGTTAATCAATCTGTGCTTACTTAAAAGTTGTTCTGTGCATATCAGTGTAACCTTGAGATTCAGAACTTTGATTCAGATGTCTTTAGAACAAAAATCTTAGTGTATAGGTTTGTAAACAATTGTTAAAATTTGAAAGCTTGAGGGGATTTATAGTGATTAAATCTAAATCTCGTTCTCCATCATGCAGTTTAGCAATAATGAGGTGAAAAGAATTCACAATCTTGTAATTAGTTAGCAGCAGACTGGGCACTGGAAGCTAGTTGCTTGAAAAAGTACTCAACAGTATATTATCGTATATAGCAAAATTGCTGGCCTAAGTTATCTCTGTGTTTCTCTCTTTCTCTCTCTCTCTTTTTTTTTAGATTTATTTATTTATGTATACAAGAACTAGAGTTCAGGCTAGAGGTGTGGGGGGTCAGAGGATTCACCAGAGACAGAGTGGGGAGCAGAACAGTGTATTTCAGGCAGATTGACTGAAATACACTGCTGAGGGAGCAGCAGGTGATTTTAAGAGAAGTCTGCTGCACATGTGGTTAGTTCCCTGGCCGGGGATCGAACTTGTGCTGCGGTGGCTGCAGATAGCTTCATAGGTTGCATCCTAACCCCTTGCACCACCAGGAAGGCCCTGTGTTTCTCTCTTTAGAGATTCACCCCCTTGCAACTTTTATGTATCATGTGTATGTATGTATATATTAGATATTCATGCGAGTTCATTATTGTATATTTCAAAAACCTTGTTAGTAAAATGTGTGCAAAGTGGGGAGGCTTGTGTTTAGAGAGCCAAACTGAATAAATAAGTAAAAAACATAGAAATACATACTACAGTATCTTTTCTCTAAAGTTGATATAAATTTTGTTGTTGTTGGGCCTCCCCTGGTGGCGCAGGCGGTTGAGCGACGCGCTGTGAGGCTGTCCGCAGCCTCTGTAGCACCGATTCCATCCCAGCCTGCCGGCGAGGGTCCCACATGGCGCGGCAAACCTCTCCTGTCTCGCCCACTGCTCCCCTCAGTAGTGAATTTCGTCAGTCTGCCTGTTCTGTTCCCCGCTCTGTCTCTGGTGAATCCTTTCTCCCTCCCACGCATCTGACCTGTACCCTGGTTCTTATAAAAAATAAATCTTTAAAAATTTTTGTTGTTGTTGTTGTTTTATTAAATTGTAAGGGTTCTGGGCCTCCCTCATGGCCTAGGTGTTAAGTCTCAGCACTATCACCACTACAGCCTGAGTTCCATCCCCGGCCAGGGAGCTAACCCACTTATACCTCTCCTGTCTCACTTGCTGCTCCCCTTAGAAGTTTATTACAGTAAATCCACTCTGTCTCTTGTGTACCCTCTCAGTCCCAGCGCTTCTGGCCTTCACCCCAGTTCTTCTACGCAAAAAAATATATAAATTATAAGAGTTCTTTTAGAGCTTTTTTTTCAAACACTTCTTTCCCATTTAGGAAATCAGTATGTCATAGTGGTTAAGAACATGAATTCCGGAATCAAACTAGTTCAAATCCAACTTTTCCATTTCTATCATGACCTTAGAAAGTCACACCCTTAGTGCCCTGCCTTGTCTTCTTCATCTCTGAAAAACTAATATCTATACTTACTTATTACCCATCTCACTGGTATATATGTACATCGAATGAATAAAAATAAAGTGCTCAGAACATTGGCTGGCCTAGAGCAAGTGCTATTATAAATGCTAGCTGCATTGTGGTAGTTTAGGCTCGTTTCACAAAGTGGTTTAAAAAAAAGGGAAGTAGGAGGAAGGCGAATTCTCTGAAGCAAAGAAAAAAAAATCCCCAATAGCTGAATCTCAAAATTTGAAATTTGAAGTTTAAAAGCCTTGCAGTTTTTATTTAGTTGCCTTCCCAAAGCCAGATTATTTGCAGGATTCTGCTATGTGTGTATAAAACGTAAAATTTGCCATGTTTGATTATGGAAGTCTGTATGACTGAAGAGATTTATCTTTTATTTTATTACTCTTGGTACTTGTGTAAATGCATGACTTTTTTTGTCTTTTTTTTTTAAGATTTATTTTTATATTTTATACAAGAACCAGGGTACAGGGCCTCCCCAATGGCACAGCGCTTGAGCGCTGGGCTGTGAAGCTGCCCGTAGCCTTTGCAGCACTTGTTCGATCCCCAGCCACCAGCAAGGGTCCCACATGACGCGCAGACCTCTCCTGCCGCGTCCGCTCCTCCCCTCAGCAGTGTATTTCATCAGTCTGTCTGTCTGGCTCTGGTGAATTCTCTGACCCTCCTGTGCTTCTGACTGTACCCAGTGCTTGAATAAATAAACAAACAAACAAACAAACAAATAAATAAATCTTTAAAAAAAAAAAGAACTGGGGTACAGACCAGATGCGCGGGAGGGTGAGAGGATTCACCAGAGACAGAGCAGGGAACAGAACAGGTAGACTGACGAAACACACTGCTGAGGGGAGCATCGGGTGAGACAGGAGAGGTCTGCCGTGCCGTGTGGGACCCTCCCAAGCCGGTCGGGATCGAATCAGCACTGCAGGCTGTGGACAGCTTCACAGCATGGCACTCAACCGCCTGTGCCACCAGGGGAGGCCCTTGTCTTTTTTTTTTTTAAGATTTATTTTTTTATTTATACAAGGACTGGGATACAGGCCAGAGGCACAGGAGGGTAAGAGGATTCACCAGAGGAAGAGTGGGGAGCAGAACAGGCAGATGGACCAAAGACACTGCTAAGGGGAGGAGTGGGCGACAGGAGAGGTCTGCCGTGTCATGTGGGTATCTCCCTGGCCAGCCAGGAATCGAACCAGCGCTGCAGAGGCTGCGGACAGCTTTACAGCACTGCACTCAACCGGCGGTGCCACTGGGGAGGCCCCGTTTTTTGTCTTTTTGTTCTTTCTTTGACTCATTAGTCAAATTGAGTAGTCTGGTGTCCTAAACTTGAAATCATTAAAGAGAGGTCCATAAAAACCTAGCCATTTTTTCTAATATAAATGGTGCCCATCTATACTATAGTTTTTCAGCTTTACTATAGTATAAAAGCAATATGTATTCAGTAAAAACTGGGTGGCAGCAGCAGCAGCAGCAATGCTCCCAGCCAGCATTTTCAGTTTGTGATATTATCACTTTACAGTGGGTTTATTCGGACATTGTAAGTTGAGGAAGGTCCATTAGTAAAGTGACATCCTTTACAGTGATTCTGAGTTTTCATAAGCCAATAAATAATAATGAAAAAAAAAGACTTTTTTCCCTGTATAGTTTCCTATTGCCAGTCTAAAAAATGACCACAAATTTTGTGACTTAAAAGAACACCCACTATTATCATAGTTAGGTCAGTTATAAAAGTCTGGTGGACTTCACTATTTCGAACCAAGATATCGGCAGATCTGTATTCTTCTATGGAGGTTCTTAGGTTGAATCTGTTTTCAAGTTCTGTGGTTAGCAAAGATCAGTTCCATGTATTTAAATGGCTGAGGTTCTCGTTTCTTCACTGGCTATTAATCAGTATGTTATTCTCAAGATCTGGAAATAGTCTGTATTCCTTGGTTCCTGACCCTCTTCAGTGCTAACAACAGTGTATCTCATGTTTCACTTCTCTCACTTCTCTGTTTCATCTCTCCAAGGCTTCCAGCAGGAGAAATTTTTATTTCTATTTTTAAGGGCTTATACAACTAGATTAGACCCAACTAGATAACTCAAGGTTATCTTTCTAAGGCCCCTTTTACTACCTAACAGTAAATTCTGAGGATTAGCATCTGGGCATCTTGGCTGGAGGCTGTGTGTGATGGCAGCGGCGGGGCAGGGGTGGGGTGAGGGGTGTGGGTGAGTGTGTGTGTGTGTACGGGGGAGGGTTACTAGGGCCCTTATTTCCTTAATTCTTTGTTGTGGTTCAACTTGAAATGAAATTGGTTTTTAAATTTACAGGTTTTTTATGTTAAGTTTGGTAACCTTTTATGTACCTTACATGAAACACCTTATGTGATAACAACTGGGGATTCATTCTTTGTTCCTTCAGGTAAGAATAATTAAAGACATTCTCTTTCACATATTATAGCATTTTTATAGATACTCATGAGCACCCTGAAGATTGAAACCACAGTGATCAAAATTAAGCATGATGTCATTGATGCTAAAGAAGCTTGGTACATATGGTACATATTTTCTTTTAGTTTTATCACTAAAGAAGTATTTTAATACTTGAAATTTGAATATATGAAATGTGAAGAATATTGAAATACAAATAAATACAAGAAAATATAAGAATTGCTTATTGCTGAAAATATTTACTTAGAATATAGGTTGTCTCCAGGATAGAAGAAAAGTTACTATCTTTAAGACATCGTGTAGTCACACAATTTTGAGTAGGTTATTTATTTTAAGATTTATTTATTTGGCCCTCCCTGGTGGCAGGGGTTAAAGACATAGCACTACTGCCAGCCACTATGGCACAAGTTCAGTCGGCTAGGGGGCTAACCTACATGGTGCAACAGACTTCTCCTGTCTCACCCTCTACTCCCCTCAGCAGTGTTTTGCTGCATAAAAGAACTGGGGTGCAGGCCAGAGGTACAGAGGTGAGAGGCTTCACCAAAGACAGAGTGGGGAGCAGAAAAGGCATATCTGCTGAAGTACACTGCTGAGGGGAACAGTGGGCGAGACAGGAGAGGTCTGCTGTGCCATGTGGGTTAGCTCCCTGGCCTGGGCTCGAACTCGTGCCACAGTGGCTGGCAATAGCTTGATAGGGCTGACACTTTAAACCCTGTGCCACCAGGGAGGCCCTTGAGTAGTTTATTTAAACATACAGAATATCATATGTTTGAAGAACACAGTATTGAAGAATACGGATTTGGGGAATAGGAATTTTAATTTGTTCATTTGTTTTCATTCATTCAACAAACGTGAATGAGAGTCTGCCTAGCATTACTCTAAGAGTGAAGGATATATAAGTGAACAAAATAGGAAAAAATTCCTGCTGTCATGGAGCTTACATTCTAATGAAAACAAAAAAATATTTGTATGTACCAGCACTGTTGTGAATACAACATTTACTGATGCAGTTAAGTTTAATATGTATCAGTTTCTTATATAGAGAAAGTTACAGTATCGTACTCAGTCCTGTAAAACCTACTTTATGTGTGGCTGGCTATTCATCTATATTTCATTTTTGCTGTTATTTTTCAACTTATTTAAGAGTAGCTTTTACTTAATATGTTACATTTTTACTATTTTATTTATGTTACCTTTCATGCTTACTTGTACATGCATGTGTCTGGTTTAGGGGACTCCATAGCAGTTCCAAAAATTTAACAATGATTGGATGCAGGAAGAGATTTTACTTCCTGAACCCTTGTCTTTTTGCATTCATTGTCAGAATGACAATGAAGGTTACATGCTTTCAAACCTTATCTGGATCATAGGCAGTGGCTAACACAGATTTTTCAGTTTGTGGAATTAGTTACTTAGGGTTAGGTGGATTGATTATTTTTATTTGGTGCTGCTATATATATAATTGCTTAGTGATGACTATTTAATCAAGAGGAAATGATTTCTATGGAAATAATTTTTCTTATCACTCTAATTCTAGGTAATTATTACAACATCAAAAATCTTCTGGATGAGCAAAGTGTACTTCTTTTTACTCAGATAAAAAGTTGAAATATGAAGCAAAGTTTAGATGTGTATGTGCGTGCATGTGCATGAGTGTATATATACACATATACACACAACGGTTTGTACAGTTGGAACATTTCTCTTTGTAATTATTTTCACTATTTTAAAATAATAAAATTTTATTTAGTTTTCTGTTACTTGTATCAGATATTTCAAGTTCCCATATCTTAATTTTTCCACAAATATACACTTGACCTCTAGTGGTTCCCATGCTTATAATATTTTAATAATATAAAATAAAAAATATTGCTTGCAGTGAAATACAATATGTTTATTTGTCAGAAGATATCTGATTAATATATCCATTTATTTAAAAGTCATTTCCAAATTTTAGTTTTAAATCACTAATTGTTAAGACAACCAAAAAATAGAGAACAGTAGGAAAATAGTACATCTGTATTAGTTTCCTTGGACTTTTGTAACAAACTAGTACAAACTGGGTGACAAAATAACAAAAATTCTGGAGCGTCAGAAATCAAAGTATCCGCAGAGATTCTCTCTCTCTCCTCTCTCAATCTCTGTCTGAATCTCTCTGAAACCTTTAAGGGAGAAGCCTTTCTCTCTTTGGTGTTCTTTTAACATCAGTAGTATTTTTTGTTAGAGACTGTCCTGTGCCATTGCTTTCTGTGCTCGGTTCCCTTCACCTTTCTAATATTCAGTGAAATATCTCACTAGATACATCTAGGCCATGGAGTCTAATTTTTATTTTTTTTATCTTATTTTTTTAAGATTTATTTTATTTATACAAGAGCTGGGGTACAGGCCAGAGGTGCAGGAGGGTGAGAAAATTCACCAAAGACAAAGTGGGGAGCAGGGCAGGCAGTGGGACCGAAAGCACTGCTGAGGGGAGCAGCAGGCAAGACAGGTGAGGCCTACCACACCATGTGGGTCTCTCCTGGCCAGCCGGGATTCGAAACCGTGCTGCAGAGGCTGTGGACAGCTCCATAGTGCTGCGCTCAACCCAGTGTGCCACCAGGAAGACCCAAGAGTCCAATTTTTAGTTATTATTTTTTGTGGTATGTCTGTGTATATATATGTATATATGCATATATATGTCTGTGTATGTGTGTATATATATACATATACATGCTATAATTACAAACATAGTTGATGTTTCATGGTAAATTATACTTAGGCCAGCCTCCTACTCATGTACTTTATTGCAATTTCCTAATGAAGGAATATCCTTTTATATATACCTTTTCCTAAACCTTTTCCTACAAACAAAATATACCTTTTCCTACAAATTTTCAACACCTGTAATAGGTTTATTGTCAAAACACAGCAGTTGTTTGACTCTGATTTGCAGGTTGGGATAAATTTATCAATAAGTTTCAATCACATCTGTTATTTTCTGTTATTTTCATTCCCCTATAGCTGATAACCTCCAGGTGCAAGAAGATCTTGGGGTAAGCCTGTTTCTCCTACTGTCTACTCATCTAGACATCTGGGTATTCTGTGTGGTTGCAGAAGATCTTCACTATATCTTTTTTTTTAAAGATTTATTTATGTATTTAAGAACTGGGGTGTAGCCAGAGATGTAGGGGGGTGGTGAGAGGATTTACCAGAGACAGAGTGGGGAGTAGAACAGGCGAGTGACTGAAATACACTGCTGAGGAGAGCAGCGGGTAAGACAGGAGAGGTCTGCTGCCATGTGGCTTAACTCCTGGCTGGGGATGGAACTCAGGCAGCAGTTGCTGGCGATAGCTTGATAGCACCGTGCCTTTAACCCTTGTGCCATCAGGAAGGCCCCTTTTCACTAAGTCTTAAGTCTGTCTTCTGGTATATCCTCATATGGGAAGAGATCAGCTCTGCATCCAAGTTCTTCTGTGAAGGGTTTTGGTAGCATCCAGCAATAGCTAGCTTTACAATGGCCTCCGGTTTCTGCTGGTCAAATTGAGCAGCTGTTACTTGTTTAAATCCACCTGGTAGCCTGAGTGTGAGGTTTCTATTTACTCTTCCATTTGTTTTCAGAAAATGCCATGTATTTTGTGTTCATTGTGACAACATAATCTCCACAGTCATTTGGGTCACTTTAGAGGAATTCACACAGCTTCCCACCAGCAGGACTGTCTTCTTTTCCAGGCTCCAAAACCAGTCTCCTATAGCCGATTTTAATACTTTTAGAAGCAGCAGCAACTTGAGTAAATGATAGCTTTAAGAGCAACTAAAAGAACCCTTTCTTTTTCTAATTAAAACATCTGCCTTATTGATTCACAATGGTGCTTAAAATGATCGTTTTTTCCTTTATTTTTATTTTTTAAATTATCCAGCTTTGGAGGACTAGTAAACATTTTCTGAATAGGCTACATCTTAACATCTTTCATACTTATCAATGCCACCATAAAGGGATTAGTTTAACTTCCACCATCTTATCACCTGGTAGTGATTTGAATACAATGGACATAGGACAGAAAATCAGAGAAGGGGTATAGGGAAGATTGATTGTTTTGAGTGAGGATGTTTAGTGTCCTGCAATGGTTGATTTTGATCATTTCATCCAGTTTTATACTTAGGCTTTTTTCCTTTTTTCGTGGAGAGGAACCTCTTTAAACTGACATAACTAAAAATCTTCTTTTACAAGTGTATGTGGACACTTTCGAAGTAGCTTAGTTTGAGTCATTTTGCTGTTTCATCCCCCTCATCTGTCTATACAGAAGGGCTGGTGACCCTTTGAGGGGCTCTGAGACCTTGAGCTTGATAGGTATGTTCCCACCTGTAGGGTGAAGAAATATCAGGCTTTTCTGCCCTTCCACCATCAGGATAGATGATGGATCCTTGTCCTGAATGCATGCCTGATGGCGGGCACCTGGAATAGGGTGTGGGCATAGGTAGATGGGATTCAGCTGAGCTAAGACTGTGCTTTTTAAGGGCGGCGTCACGGGGACGCCAGCAGCAGCAGCAGCAACAGCAGTAGAAGCCGAAGCAGAAGCTGAATGAGAAGCTGAGAAGCAGCAGAACCAACGCTAGAGAGCCCAGATAGCCATGTGCCTGGTGAACCCCAATAAAAGACCTGCAAAACCACTGAGGACTCTGACTCCTCCTTTACCTGGTCTGCATGGGATCAGAAAACCTGCTCTGTGCCTAGTCCTGCCTCTACACCACCAAAAGTGGGATCTAAAACTGTGTTGGACTATAAACCAGAGGCACACTATGGGGGTAGGAGTGGGGAAAGGAGGGATTGGGGTCAAAATAAGGGGAGTGCAATTGTATGGGGAATATATAAATTAAAAAATATATAAAAAAATAAAAAATAAAAGTGTGTTGGGGGACATTTAGCTGGAGCATACCTCCTGTAAGGGCAGGATAGGACACTGAGTAGGTTATGATCTGAGCAGATGGGGTAAGGAGAAGAGTCCTGGAGGCCTCAGTGGCTTTTCAGGCTTTTATTTGAATTTACCAGGTACACGGCAGGCAGGAGTGCCGGAGGGCCAGGAGGCTGGCAGGCCTTTCAGCCCCCAGCAAGTCTTCACTCTTTCTGGGCTCTCGGGCCTTCTCTCATGGCCTCTGCTTCTCTGCTGTTTCGTTCTTTAGTTCTTTTTGCTTCTGCTGGTGTCCCTGGGACGCCACCCTTAAAAGCCCAGTCTCAGCCCAGGTGAATCCCATCTACCTATGCCCACACCCTATTCCAGGTGCCTGCCATCAGGCATGCATTCAGGACCACAGGGATCCATCATCAATCCTAATGGCAGGAGGGCAGAAAAGCCAGATGCTTTTACACTTACCCTACACCTACTATATGAAGGAACTCTGCAGAATAAAGGACTTGAGAAAATTACCCTCCCATCATGCACCCGTCAAAAAAAAAAAAAAAAAAAAAAAAACGGGCCTCCCTGGTGGCGCAAGGGTTTAAGCACTTCACTATGAAGTAATCTGCAGCAAGAGTTCGATCCCCAGCCAGCCAGGGAGCAACCCACATGGCGAAGGAGACCTCTCCTGCCTCGCCTGCTGCTCCCCTCAGCAGTGTATTTCGGTAGATCTGCCTGTTCTGTTCCCCACTCTGTCTCTGGTGAATCCTCTAAGCCCCCTGCATCTCTGGCCTGTACCCCAGCTCTTGTATGCATAAATAAATAAATCTTTAAAAAAAATTCTTAAAACTATGCATACATGCATTTGACAAGAGAGTCAGCATTTGGGCCCCTGCACCCAGAGCGCATCAGTGTCTTAGATTGTAAAAGCATCCATTAAAAAAAAAAGCATCCATTAGTTTTTTTCTAATGCCTTTTCTTATTAAAAAAAAAAAAAAACAACAAAAACCACACCCAATAGTTAAAAACAGAAGAGGAGAGGAGGACTTAAAGAGCAGAGAGAAAACAATACAACCATTTAATATTGCTACATCACTGAGAACAGACTGTCAAGAAAGTAAACAAGGAGTAAAAGTATTTTTTTTTTAATTTTTTTAATTAATAAATTTTATTTTTATATTCCCCATACAATTGCAATCCCCCCATTCTGACCCCAATCCCTCCCCTCCCGCCCCCCACCCCCCAAAAAGTGTCTCTGGTTCATAGTTTTTGTTGATTTTGATTTTCACTTTCTTATAGTTATTCATTTTCCTGGTCCCTTATTTAAGTTTTCTAGATCCCTGCTATGAGTGAGACCATCCGGTATTTTTCTTTTTAAATCTACATGGAAGCACCACCGGAGAGCCTAGCTGAGGGCATACCTGAGTGCTACCACCAGTCTTAGAGTTTTGAGCACACTCATCTCATCCATTCATCTATTCATCCAATCAGGATTTGCTGAGATGCTACAATGGTTACCATAACCTTGATGTGTTCTGAGAAAAATGGTCCTCAAGACCATATGTAGGATAAACAAAATTATCAGCTTTTTCATGTCTTCCTGTCATGAGCATGTCTGATCAGGGCCTGAGGTCTTGCCCTGTAATTATGGACACTTGGGCCCAGGAAGCACTGGACATGCGTTGTAGGGTAAGGTAAGTATCAGGCTTTTCTGCCCTCCCGCCATCAGGATAAATGAAGGAAACCTGTGGTCCTGAATGCATGCCTGATGGCGGGCACCTGGAATAGGGTGTGGGCATAGGTAGATGGGATTCACCTGAGCTGAGACTGGGCTTTTAAGGGCGGTGTCAGGGGACACTAGCAGAAGCAGAGAAGCAGAAGCAGAACCACCAGAGAACGCTAGAGAGCCCAGAAAGAGTGAAGACTTGCTGGGGGCTGGGATCCCTGCCAGCCTCGCAGCCCCTCAGCCCCCCCAGTACCCCTGCCTGCTGTGTACCTGGTAAATCCTAATAAAAGCCTGCAAAATCCACCAAGGGCTCAGAACTCTCTCCTCCTTTACCCCATCTGCATAGAATCCTAGAAATCCTGCTCCGTGTCTTCCTGCCCCTTACCTTTGGCGTAAGTTGGCAAGATGATCCATGCAGACGGGTATGGAGCACTCCAAAGACTCAGGAGGGACTGAAGAGTAGCAGACTGAGCCTGTGACAGCGCTGGAGGTGCCAGGGCAGCAAAGGGGGTGGACAAGATCCAGGAGCTACAGGATGAGACCTCGCCTGGAGGAGGAGACAGCCAAGAGGACCAGCCAATGACCCCCAAGGCAGCAAGAATCATTGGGGAAGAAAGGACCATTCTTCAGAGCTCGCCAGTGTGGACAAAGGGAAAAGCCGATGAACTTGGACTAATGGACTAACAATCCTGCCAGAAGGCAGAGGACCTTGGCGAGTTTAATATGTTTTGGGGACCCTGGGGGTGGATGTTATCATTTAAAATCAAGGCATGGCCAGTGGGCCTTGGTCTAAGAGCCCACAGTTGGCTGAGGGAGGAAGTCCTCGCCAAGTTCTCTGCAGCCAGGCAGAGAAAAAGCCAACTGAGAAAGCAAAAGCTGGTACTGAGATTGAGAAGCTCTGAGTGGCTGTTAAGCACTAGGTAAGCTAAAGAAGGCCAGTGAGACTCTTAAAATCAGCTGTGGGTGATGCCCTGCTCATAGTTGAGTGAGGGTGAGGAGCTGAGGAACCGGTCCTTGGGGGACAGGTGGGGAACGTGGCTTGTAGTGGAGCCCAAGCCTAAGAGGGGACCCAAGAGAGGCCTCATGTGGAGCGTGCATCCACAGATCCCCAACCCTTGTGCTTGTGCAATGGGTTGGCCTGAGTGCAGGGGTCTGCGTGTTGCATTGGTGGCTATGAAAGCCCAGTGTTGGAGTGACCGCAGACAGAAACACTGAGGGTTGGGCGATTACCCCCAAAGAGTACAGAATTGCCAATCCAGGAGTGAGTGCATCCTGGGTGTGGATGTAGTGTGCAGCTTGTGGCTTACACTATAGCTGGAGAAGGCCAGGAAGCCTGATGGCTCCTAGTGAGTTACAGTGATACAGTTAACAAGTTTGTCTTTCCCCCATTTTTTGCAATTCCCCTTATTTAGCATTAACAGGATTGATGACTTGTCTTTCCCATTTGTTGCAGCTTCCCCTCCCCTTGGGAAGAAAAAAAAAAAAAAAGCTGGCGCCCACTGGTTTCCCTGTAGACCCTCCCCCCTCGCCCTAAGGAAAACAAGTTGGCGATCACCCGTCTCTGTGCCTTGACACCTTCCCCTTCCCTTAAAATGAATGAGCTGACACCCATCCATCGCCCTGTTGAGCTGGCGCCCACTTGTCTCTGTGCGGACCCCTTCCCCCTTCCCTTCGTGGATGCCTACCCATCTCCCCCTGTATAAATACCCCTGCCCACTGCCAAAGAGGAGGACGGTGGTTTTTCAGACATGAGTCTGCCTCCCTCCTCATTTGTCGACAAATAAAACCGCTTTCCTTTTCCTCAAACTCAGTTTCCTTTTATTGGCTGAGGGAAACTGAGGCCGGCGTTCGGTAACAACAGCAGATGCTGTGAGTGGGTCCCCTCACTTGTATGAGCAGTGCCTTTGGCAGCAGATTTGGTGGTTCATGTGCTGGTGCCAGTAATTGTCTTTTGCCACTATGTTGGTGCCCTGCCTGGACTAATTTTTCTGTTGTATTTTGTTATATTGTGATGTATTTCATTTGCTTTCGTGGGCCATGGCTGCAGTGTTCTATTGCCAAGAGAAACGTATATGACTTGTATAGACTGGCAGAAAACCCTGAAGGGGTGGATTGTAGGGTAAGGAAAAATGTCAGGCTTTTCTGCCCTCCCGCCATCAGGATAGGTGATGGATCCTTGCGGTCCTGAATGCATGCCTGATGGCGGGCACCTGGAATAGGGTGTGGGCATAGGTAGATGGGATTCACCTCGGCTAAGACTGGGCTTTTAAGGGCGGCGTCATGAGGACGCCAGCAGAAGAAGAAGCAGAAGCAGAACCACGAGAGAAGCAGAGAGAATATGAGAGAAGGCCGAAGAGCCCGGAAAGAATTAAGACTTGCTGGAGACCTGGAGGCCTGCCAGCCTCCTGGCCCCCCAGCACCCCTGCCTGCCGTGTACCTGGTAATTCCAATGAAAGCCTGCAAAAGCCACTGAGGGCTCTTGGACTCCCTCCTCCTTTACCCTGTCTGCTGGATCAGAAAACCTGCTCTGTGGTCTTCCTGCCATTACATGCGTATATGTAAATGGGGGCACGTGTGGCCAGGGTCTATAAGGGTGTCTTCACTCTGAGGGCTGGATGACAGAGGGAGGAGACAGCCAGAGGAATTAATTCTGAGAGAGAAAGCTGATCTGTCCTGATTCAGCAGCAAAGGCCTGTAAAATATCCTAGGCTCCAAAATTATCTTTTCATCTGCAAGAATTGATGATGAACCTACCAGGTATGGGAAGATTGCAAAACACCATATAAAAAAGCAATCTGGGTGGCCTCCCCGGTGGTGCAAGGGTTTGAGTGCAGCACTGTGAAGCTATTTGCAGCTACTGCAGCATAAGTTCCGTCCCCGGTCAGGGAGGTGACCTGTGACCCACATGGTGAAGGTGCAGCAGACTTCTCCTGTCTCAGCAGTGTATTTCCCCTGCTCTTTCCCCTCAGCAGTGTATTTCAGTCAATCCGTCAGTTCTGCTCCCCACTCTCTCTCGTGAATCCTTTCACGTACCCCCCTAACACCTCTGACCTGTACCCCAGTTCTTTATGCATGAATAAATCTTAAAAAATAAAAATAAAAAAGCAATCTGAAGATATCACCAAGCTGGCAATAGAAGAGTTTCCTTGCTTTCCTTCCCAAATGAATAAATAGCAATTAATTGGAAATCACACCAAGGGAGTCCTGAGCCACAGGCTGGGATTAAATCACTCCTTGTACCTCAGAGACCAATACAGGCTGCACCTGAGGGAATAGAGTGGCTATTCATGCTGCAGTGGGCTGAAGGGCGGTGGAAACACCTGGAGGCTGTGGTCAGGGATGGAGGACTCAGAAGTGGGGTGGCTGTCCTCATCAGGGATTCTAGGGAGGAAAGGGTGTGGAAGAACATGCCCTTGATTTGGTGACGCCCACGTGGAGGACAGAACCTCTACCCAGACTGGCAGGGTGGCTCAGGGTTGAGTTCTGATGACCTAGAAGGCCTCCAGTGGCTCCCACCCAAGGTGGCATGAGATCTGCTCCAATACTGGCCTCATTTGCTTTCAAATCCCAGCTTTGAAGTTTTAAAGCTGTAACTTAACCACCATTCAGTCCCCTCCATTGTAAATTGACGATCATAACTCTCGTCCTCTGATCTGCTCCAGAGTTCTTGCAAGGATCAAAAGGGATAACATGCGAAAGTGCTTTGCAAAGTGTAAAATGCTAGTTAAATGTGGGTATTATTATTATTGCTCAGGAAGAACACTTAGCTCATTGCTTAGTAATGGTGAGGCAAACAGTGTCACTAAATAAGATAATATAATGGTCTTAAGAGGCTCTAATTCAGTTTCTCCTTTTTATTCAAGCACACAATTGCATTCTAACACTTCACAGACAGGCTGAAATGGGCCCTGTGGAGGCAGATAAGGAAAATTAGAACAAGGAGCTATTTGCTCCCTCGTTTTAATAGCTGAGTCAAGGAGCAGGCACTTTGATACAGGAAAGAAGGAACACTCTCTTACTCAGTCCTCGGTGAGAAAATAACTCTATCACCAAGCAGGCCCTCTAGAATCAAGGACGCTGGCACTGCTCACGGAGACTGCTCCCAGCACAGGAAGGAGAAAGACGCCATCCGCATCAATACAGTGTGCTCAATATGTAAAATCAGACTAGTGACCACCATTCACGAGACAGTCATTTTCACAGATCTTTTTTCCCTTTTTAAATAATTGCGTACTGAAGTGGTGGATCATGGGTGATGGAAGCTAAGAGTAAAATTTAGGATGGAGGTATCAAAAGACCAGAAAATGGAGGTGGGGGTAGAAATGATCAACACAGTCACTCAACCAGCTATAGAAATGAAAAACCCTTAGGCTCCAGCTGCTATACTAAGTCTCAGACTGCTATAGAAAGTATCTGGAGGCGCAGACCTGAGGTGGGGTTATGGAGATGGAGGGCCATTGTCAAGAATTGCTGGTGCTTACAAATGAACTAGTCACTTGGCCAGAAGTAATTAATTTAAAAGCAGACAACAATTCCACAAAGGAACGAACTCCTCCCAAAAAGAACAGTCTATCAATACCGTTTCTGCCCTGGCAAGATACAGCTCTTCCGCCCGCCTGCTGCTATGCAGTGCCTCTTAACAAACCTGTCCTTTTCGGAAGAAAAGAGACAGCTCTTTTCTGCCCACTTGTGTCTGTGCAAGTATCCTCTTTCTCCTTTCCTTTTTTAATATATCTTTTTAAAAAAAGATTTATTTATTTATGCATATGAGAATGGGGTGCAGGCCAAAGGTGCAGGGGGTGAGTGGATCAACCAGAAACAGAGTGGGGCACAAAACAGGCAGATTGACTGAAATACACTGCTGAGAGGAGAAGCAGGCGAGCCAGGAGAGGTCTGCAGCACCATGTGGGTTGCTCCCTAGCTGGGGATAGAACTTGTGCTGCAGTGGCTGTGGTCAGCTTCATAGTGATACCCGAATTGTCAGGTATAGTCTCCCAGCCAGGAACGGATCCCAGGCTGCAGGGCAGCGCTGAGCCCCAGCCGCTAGACCCCCCATGGGTTGGTGTCTCACGAAGTCGCAGCAGGAACTTCGCAGACGCTCAGGCAAGCAAGCGAGCAAAGGCAGGTTTGTTTAGAAGGAAAAGTCTATTGAGGAGAAAAAGAACAGAAATAAAGTGGGACTCCCAGGCCAGGGAACCAGGCCTGGGAGGGGAAAGGAAGCCAAAGTGAAGTCCTGTCTCAGGGAATATATACTTTCTTTCCCTGATTATTCTAAAGCTCTACCAGTCTCTTTGTGATTGGTCAGTTCTCGGCTGTCTCACTTAATTTGCTACTGAGTGGGAGATCTTCACATTCCTTATCTAACAGGTCTGTCTTTCCCCATTTGTTATATCTTTATCTTTATGGTCTAGCCCTCCCGATGAGCATCTTTACACTTTATCTTATCATCTGAAGAAAACCAGGACCATCCTTAACAAGATTATCTGTAGTGCTAGGATGTTTGTTTTTCCCAGTGGAAGTGGTTTCATTTCCTTGCTCATCCTTATCTCTGAAGCCTTCCTGAATTCTTCAGAGGTCCCCTCCTGCACTGTCCCTAAAACTGCCTAATAACCCTAGCTTGCCCTGTCTCAAAGGGAAAAGGAAATAAGGAAAATGTACAACTCAGGAAGAAAACAGGGAAATAAAGTCTTTAATGCGTCCTACCCGATCTGCCGACCTGGAAACCCAAAGTCACTGTCAGAGCTGGCCAGACGGTGCAAGCAGGTCGAGAGCCAAAATGGGAGAACCCCCCAAGCCCACATGTCTGGCTTTATATCAACCTGGCTACTTCACCCTACCCTCAGGTCCCAGTCACCTTCCCTTCCCTGGTGATGGTATTTGGAGTTCCCAGTGGCTTTGGCTTTGGCCTGGGGTGGGGGTGGAGTCCACAAAGCCTGTATGGAATTAGCTTTAGGACATCCTTTTCCCCCTAACAACCCTAAGCACATGCTAAATACCACCACTGCCCCATTCACATCTCTGCCTCAGAGTCCACAACCCGCCAGGTGCCAGCTCCCGAAGTAGAGCCCCGAGGCGACCCAGCAGGACAAGAGCCAGAATCACTTCTGTTAGTCAATCTTTATTGGTTGCTCTCACCCTTCACCCCAGGGATGCAGACCTGGGGGACAGCAGGAAGCCACGTGTGAGGCAGCACCAGAAGGCAGGGAGTGTGGGGCTGGGCCCCAGCACAGAGTGCACCCCAGGGCCAGGGATTCCCTCCCCCCAGAGCAGTGTGGCCTTCACAACCCTGGGAACAGCTGCATGTACTGTCATTTTCTTTTCTTTTTTTTTTGCTTTAATAATAAAGGAGGAAAGGAAAATTGTGTATAATGTGGATGCTATTCTTGCTATCTACATTATGTATAAAATATAGACTCTTTACTTTATAACACACATCTTTCCCCTTGATAAATAACTTCAACATATCTAGTATACATGCCTTGACCTTGTCTATATATGTTTGGTTTTCTACATACATACATACATATATATAAATACATACATATAATTACTCACATCTGTAAAACACAGTAAATACATCCTCAACAATGACAACTGAACAAATGCAATTTTGGTTTAAAAAAATGAAGTATTTCTGTGAAAGCACCAGGCAGCAAACAGAAAGCCATAACTGCTAGAAACTTCTTCCTCCCCTGGGCTAACACAGGGCAGAATTCTAAATATGTTTTGTTGCTTAAACAACAAAGAGGGGTCTAAGGAGTTGGTCGGGTCCCTGCTTTTGTTTCTTTTCCTGGGATTTGACTAGAGTTACAAGTAAGTCATTACATTCAGAAGGACACCAAGGTGTCCCGGTGATGCTTCAGGGACAGCAGAGACCCGCACAGGAAGGGAAACACAATGGCAGCAGGCCATCATGGGGCAGAGCCCGGCCTGCCTGACAGCCTAGCTAAGTGCAGAGCCATCACGTGTAGCACAGTCTTGCTATTACTCTGCTCACTGTGTAAACAGAAAGGGTGCAGCAGATTCAATAGCATTCAGCAGTGCAACACTTTAGTAGCCTGACTGAGAGTCAGATGCTCGCGTGCCCTGTCCAGGACTCCAGCACAGAGAGACTGGGATGTGGGGAAGAGGAAGGTTCTGAGGCCACTGCTTTGTACTGCTCACTGACTGGGGTCACTCAGTACAGTCCTGGCTTCATCTCAAAATCCAGTGAGACCACCGAGCCTATCGCCTGTTGCAGCTGCCCAGGAGGTCTTCACTGTTCTTGTAAGAAGTGCTGGAAGCCACTCAGGAGGGCCACTCCTGAAATTGGGAGCACTCCCTGTCTGTCCACTTTCCTGCCCAGGGGGAGGATGGCCCAATGGCTGCAAAGTCTGCAGCCACATTGTGCATCAGCACACCTTTCTTTCTCTGCCCTCCACCCAGGCTTCAAAAAGGAACTGAAACGCAGGGTGAACTCTTGATCTTTTTTGTTTAATGAGCTCCCACTTCTTACAGCCTCTGCAGTAGAAAAACGGAGGCAGTGGGTGCAGCAGAGTCCTCAGACAGTGGAGCCCTAGGTCTGGATCTAGGATTGGGGTGGGGGCAACACAAGGAGAGCTGGCCTCAGGAAATCCAAAATGTAAACATCTGAATTGGTGTCTCTGTTCTTACCTACTATAAGAAATCGGAGAGAACTGTTCACCTTACAATCACAATGGGAAAGTTTAAACAGCTAGTTTTTTTGGTAGAGTCGAGACATAATTGAGTTTCTAAAAACATTCACTTAGCTACAATACAACAAAAACATTCTGTAGCTAAACATTCATTTAGCTACATTACAGTCCTTAGCAGGTTTGAGTTCTAGGTGCAAGTCATACACAAATCAGCCAGGACCTCAGCCCAGTCACTTCACCTCTGAGCCTCCCTCTTCCTATCAGAGAGCCCCCAAATCCTGGTATGAGAGCAGTGTGACTTAGAAATCTGGGTGACTTATGGTACCACTAAGAAGAAGTCCTGTAACCTTGACCATCATGTCAGCTCCCTAGGATGTAAAATAAAGGAAGTGAATGTGCTGGACAGAATCCAGGGCAAATTGATTCTCTTTCTCCCCAGGATATCACTGGCCAAGGCTGAAGCGACCCCTTCCCAGCCCAACCCACCAGAATAAAGACAATCACATCAGAAACCTAATGTATGAGCACAGACCACATTCAACAGCTTCTGCTATGAGACAAGATAGTTAAGAGCGGAGAAAGGTATGAATTCAACATACAACTAAAATCTAAGTCACAAATGAACATTAAAAGCTCTACTCCCTGAGAAAAGGCATTTTCCCATGGGATACACCCAGACCACCGAGAACACATTTGACAGTCATTGGTAATAACCGGCCAAGGACATTTGAAAATCCTAAGTCTGAGGTTTGCTGCATCACCTACACTCAAAATCAACTAGGAAGTCAATTTTAAAGGAGTTTAGCGATATTTCTGTTTCAGAAGAGAAAGAAAAATCGACTACTACTTGCAGCTCTCTCACTAACCTTCTGGAGGAATGTGAGTGTGGCTTCCTGCTCAACAGGAGGGTGTGGACAGAAGTGCTGAGAGCCCCATGCAGGTTGCAGTGAGCCCTTATCACAGCTGCTCCACAGGGCAGGAGAGCAGCTCCCTAACGAGTCCGCAGGGAGTGCTTTCCTGCCCAGGAGAAGTACAGAGGCGCAAATCCTTCTAGTAGGGAGGCAAACTGGTTTGATGGAGAGGAAAGGCTTTGGAGTCCATTTTGCTTAATAGCTGTGGACTTTCGGCAAGTTGCTCTTCCTTCAAGTCTCAATTTTCTCATGTATAAAATGGGACCAGCAATACCCACTATTGAGTGTGGTTTACAGATGAATGATACCAAGAATCTACAACACTGCACACAGTAGAAAAATCAAGAAATGTTGGCACACAGGGGGTTCCTCAATGGCTTTCTGCAGAGAAAGTGTTTGGGAGGAGTTGTCTTGAATTGCAGAGGGCCAAGTTTCCCCCTTAAGTGTCCAGATACACCTGACATAGGTAATGAAGGCAGACTAAGGAATGTGGCTGGACTCTGCAACACCTCTCCCATCATGGAGTGACTGACAGTGATTGCAGACTCTCCAGAAGAAAGCTTAGAGAATCCAAACTTTCCAAATAAGCCCAGTGCATTTCCAAACACTGGACACCAGTGGATACCAGAACATCAGACTTACACCCTCTTTCAGGATTTGGAATTTGGGATCCCTGTGAAAGCAACCAGTGACATCAGCCACATTTTCAGTACTAAAAGCAGACACATGTGGCAGAAAGTAAACCAGGGAATGGCAGAACTAGATGTGAAAACCAGAAAGTGCTGCCTCCATCCCACAGGTTCCTTGCTACATCTTCAAGCCGAAAGGGGCCGGATTATCACCGGGACTTTGTCCCAGGTCAGTCAGTGGATGTGCCCAGACACCTAAGGGCACTACTCTCCATCTGGGCTAAAACAAAGCCTTCCGCAGAGTGCCGTCGAGGGCTTAAGATGAACATTTCCTATTATGACTCTCAATGAAGGCTTTGCAAGTGGTAAGACTGGGACCAACGGAGCACTAACGTGCATCCCAAGCCCACTCGCAGTGAGTGTTGTATTAAAAAGTCAACTATCTGGGGTTTTATTCCTCACATTTCTTCATCTACCTACTACACGAGTTGCAGCAGATAAAGCTGGAATAAACTTACTAAAATATTTTTCATGCTTCTCTAAAAGTCTATTTTCTTTCTATATACCCCAGCCTCAAATGAGAATTTTGGTTTTAGATATGGAGTTCAGAGGCCTCATGGGAGAAACCTCCCAAGTATCCTGGCTAAGTGGAGAAACCTAAAATGAAAATCCGAGGAATATCCCAACTTACATTATCAACAATTTAGAAAAATGAAATGCAGAGAGACACTGGTTTCCCTCCCTATTCAATCATAGCCTCGTAGGACAGCTAGAAAAAAAAACTTTTTTCCACTCAGAACGCAATTTAAGACAACCTGAACCAATACAGTCCCTGGCATGGCCTCTGCTCAAATTACTGGGAGACTTTCATTCTATCAGATGTGGTTTTGAACTGATAGTTACCAAAGCAACTAGCCAACGGGGAGCCAAGATGGGAGCTAAGAGGGGAGCCGCAGGTCATTGTGAACCCGCATTCTTATTTTGGGGTCTCTCCTGGTGGTGCAGATTCCTTGAGGCTGTCTGCGGCCTCTGCAACACCAGTTCGATCCTGGCCAGCCTACGAGGGTCTCACAAGGTGCGGCAGAACCCTCCTGTTGTGCCCGCTGCTCCCCTCAGCAGTGTATTTCGTCAGACTGCCAGTTCTATTCCCCACTCTGGCTCTGGGGGATCCTCTCACCCTCCCACACAACTGGCCTGTACCCCGGTTCTTGTATAAATAAATAATCTTTGAAAAAAAATAAAGTGAAGATTTGCCCCCAGGAAGCCGCCTGATCCACTTTCTTCCAAAAAAAGTTTGAATTTATCCTAGTGGAAAAGAAATGTGAGCACAGAGGGACTTTGCCTCCCGCCCTTCGTGACCTAATCATGTGGAGGGTTTATCTCCTCGTTTTTTATTTATACATAACAGAACTGGGGTACAGGCCAGAGGTGTGGGGGGTGAGAGGATTCACCAGAGAGAGTGGGGAGCAGCACAGGAGGATCTACTGAAACACTATTGAGGGGAGCAGCGGGGAGAGAGGAGGGGTCTCCCGCGCCCTGTGGGCAGCTCCCTGGCCGGGACCAAACTCGTGCAACAGAGGCTGCGGACAGCCTCACAGAGCTGCGTCTGACCCTTGCTCCCAGGGAGGCCCTGTGGCCTCCTTCCTGAAGGTCCTCTCTGGAGGGTAGAGGCTGGGCGCCCTGGGATACATACTCATCACCTGCCCCCAGGGCACACGGTGGGGTGGAGAGACCAGCTCCCCTTCCTTTGGGGCCCCCATTCAGACCCGGTTGGGGGCAGGGTACTATCCTGCCAGGCAGACCGGGGCAGGGAGGGGGTGACGGCCCTGGACTATGTCACCCCGCGGTCCCCAAACCCTGAGGTGCGTCCCTGAGATGAACACGCGGGTGGGGAGGACCGGCCTGGTGCACCCACCCCAGGTGTACCCACTCACCACGACACGCCGGGAGACCAGTCCGCAGAGGCGGGTCAAGGAGGGTCACGCTCAGGAATGAGCCCTGACCCCCAGGGTCCTCCCGGCCCTAGAAGACGTCAGCCAAGCACCCCGGTTCCCACCCGCAGCCCCCACGCGGGGGCCTCGAGGCCCCTCTCCGCGGGCAGCCGCACAGGGGTGTTCCCACGCCCCCCCCACTCACCTGCTCCTTCTGCGACCGCAGAGTCCCCAGGCCCAAGGAGACGGGTCGCGCCGAAACTGGGGTACCACGGGCCCCGACTTCACTCCGGGGTTCGGGCGGGGCGCGTGGGCACACAGGTGGCTGGGCGGAGCTCGCAGGCGGGAACACGCAGGTGCACAGGCAGGTGTGCGGGGCTGGCACACCTGGGAGCCTCCCGCAGGGGCGCCCGTCTGGGAGTTCCGCCCGGAAGGGAGGAGATGGCCCGTGTCTGCTCCGAACATGGCCACAAACACTTCGTGAGCCTTTTGAGCGCTGATAGGCATCTGTCCCGAGCTGTGCACCTGCTCGGGGATTCCTCAGCGGGGACCGCTGACGCGCAAGACCGGCCCTCCCGGGAGAGACAGGTGGGCCCACTGCGCCATCGGGCGGGGGCGCCGTGCACCAGGCTCCCCGCCCCAGCAACACCCAGCACCCTCGCAGCTCTGCGTTCACGGCATCCCTGCCTCTCGGCACCAGGAGGGGCGGCCTCTTCTTTGCCCCACCCGGACCTAGGCCCCTGCTGGGCCCTGCATCCTCCTCAGCCCTCTCCACCTGCAGCTGCCCCACTGCAGTCCACGAACACGGTCCACTGTCCTCTGTCCAACCGTCCTCGCGGTTGCACTTACACATGGTCTCCAGCGATTTGTTACTGCAAGACACGGCTGGTGAGTACTGTCACACTCGAAGATTTCATCTGCATTGGAAAGCATCTCCTCGGGTCATTCCCCCCGAAAAAGACCGTATCAAGCAGTCTACATGTTCTCAATGCACAGCTCTCTGCAGGAGGATGGCACGATCTCATTCTTTTCCCAGGAAGGAGTGAGGGGGTGTATCGCACTGCACCGTGGCCAACATGTCCCTCCAGGTGTGCAGGGCTGGGAGCACCTGGTCCACAAGAACCAAGGACACAATGAAGTGTCGTTATAGACAAGAAATATTTAACTACTTGAGACCATCAACAATACGGAGCATTGGCTCCGGAGTACAAATAAGGGAAATACTTAAACCCCCCTGAGTTTTCGAGGGTGAACAGAGGACTCAAGGAAGGAAGCGAGTAGAATGGCCAGATGCTCGCCAGCACACAATCTCTGTGCGCCACAATGAGATCACATCACGGGTCTCCACCGCAGCGGTGCCTGCGGGAGCTGTAGCCACCCGAGCAGGGGCAGGAGAGAGGTCTGCTAGTAAAACCTCCCCACCTCACCCACAGTGTCCTTCCCCACCCCTCCTTTGGCTGCAGCCAGATGACTCCACAGACACGCAGGAGGACGGAATCAACACCTGAGGAGCTGGAGCTCCCAAATGATCATGTAGATGCCCCCAGCCAGACAGGCAACCCATGAGAGAAGGAGGGAGTTTAGAGGCTGAAGCACCCGGTGTTCCAGGTTCCATGTTATAGCACCTGGGGTCCTTTACTGTGAACAATGCAAATGGTGTCTTGAATAATGACGACATCCTGGACACCACATGAAATATCTTTTCCTTTATTGGTGCACCCATCCCATGCTGTCCTTCTAAGTATCACCTCCCAGGAACCAATCTGCCCGACATGTAAATTTTTCCCAAGCTGAGATGACTGCTCTCCATAGAGAAAACTGCCAATAATTACTGTCTCAGAAACTTCTGTATGTTCTTATAAACTCGAAACTCCACTTGGATCTAAACAACAACTCTGGTTTCACTGTTAGAATCATTCTCCTTAAACAAGGAGAAATGGAAGCTCCTTGACCTATGACTCTGCCGACTGTCCAGTTTATGTTTCACAGTCTTCCTGAGGGGCCGACTGACCTGGACACATTCTGTGGCGCTGAGAGGCTTGAGGGGCTCTGCACGCAGGGCCTGGGGGAAGCAAAATGCTGTTGCTTCCGTGGCCACAGCCTGGGCCACCAGAGGGGAAGCTGCCCTGGTCCCACAGTGCAGGGCTCAGCCGCTCCCCTCCTGCCTATGGTGCTCCAGCAACCATCCCTTCCTCAAGATGCTTGGCCAGATTGTTTTAAATTTATGCTTTTTTTAAAAGATTTATTTATTCATTTATTTATACATGCACTGCGTACAGTCAGAAGTGTGGGAGGGTGAGAGAATTCACCAGAGCCAGAGCGGGGAGCAGAGCAGGCAGAAGGACCGAAGTACACTACTGAGGGGAGCAGTGGGCGGCAGGAGAGGTCTGTGCGCCATGCGGGACCCTCACCGGTGGCCAGGGAGCAGCCGGGGATCGAACTGGCGCTGCAGAGGCTGCGGGCAGCTTTGCAACCCAGCGCTCAACCGCTGTGCCACCAGGGAGGCCCCTTTTTATGATTTTTCTTGATGCAGCAGATGGCAGACCCTTTATGGAGCAGATATTCTGGGGGCTTTGCGGTCTCCCCACCTCCTGTAACAGCAGAACATTTTAAATTCCCAATTTCGACATCATGCCCCCCCAGAAGACAAAGGTGGTGAGTGACAGACACTGAACCACCCCCGCACACACTCATCTCTCCACACTCTGAGGACAGCCACCCGCACGACCCCTAGAGACACCCCGTGTCCAGCGGCGCCGGAGAAGCAGCGCCCCGGAGAGTCGAGGGAGGACTGAGAACCCCGAGGAGGCGCCACCAGCTCAGACCCCGGCGCGCGGGGAGGATGTACCTGATGCTCCTGAGGCGCTGAGACCGTCGTGGCATGGGGAGGACACGCGGGTCACGGGGGCGTGAGGGGGGGGACGTCCAGCCGGGGACCCAGGACTGTCTTTCCCCCCGCGGAACGCCCCGCGACAGCGCGAGCCCCCGAGGGCGACGGTGCCAGGGCAGCCTCTGCCCAGGCGGGTGCAGGTCCCCCCACCCAACGCCACCCCTGGCTTCTCGTCACCCCACAGGCCACTGTGGAGAGAATCCCCCCGCAAGTGCCTTGAGGACATTCGCGCCCGATGGAGGAATCCACCCGCCGAGGGCGGCCCCCTGGCACCACCGGGTCTGGGCAGCCTCGGAACCCTGACTCCACCCCACCCCGGAACCTCCCCCGGCGAGTTCAGGACTCAGACCCAGGGAGGCTGGCTCCAGCTTCCCCGACAGCATCCCTGGAAGTCCTGGAGCCGCCGGAGCCTGTACAGGGCTCGCTGCAGAGGGAAAACATTCCCGGGCTACTCAGCAGTGACCGCGGCGAGCGCCGGGGGCCTTTTCACAGACTTCACGTGTCCTTCACACTGTTTCCTCAGCTCACCCCGAAAGGCCGCTGAGCAGGGTGCACAGAGTCACGGCAAGACTGCACCCCGAGCGGTGTCCACATCCTCCACCCCAGCTCTCCACAGGAGGACGGCACCCGCTCACTCTCTCCTCAGGACATAGAGAGTCCACACTTCACCTCACCTTGGCCGACATTTCGGTCACCGCAGCCAAGCCCAGGAAAGTCTCATGACACGAGATGGAAACACCACCACCTCTCCCCGCCCGAGACTGCTTGATGCTCATCCCTGATCGTGGGAAGGTGAGCATCTCCTCCTGGCCTGCTCTCGGGATGTATTTCCTTTCTCTAGGGATGTTCCACATAATCTTGCACACATCCAAGTTTTTACAGATTTGTTTCATGAATCTACACATATTATTAATATTCTTCAAAATGATATCACAAGTCAGATTAATTTATAACTAAGGATTTGATAAGGTAACTCTAGCTCAATTATTTGGCTTTCCAAAATACTCGTTTAACGAATACTTAAGATTTATTTATTTATGCACACAAGAGCTGGGGTACAACCATAGATGCCAGGGTTGAAAGGATTCACCAGAGACAGAGCAGGGAACAGAACAGGCCAAATGACAAAATACACTGCTGAGGGGCGCAGCAGGCCAGTCAGGAGGGGTCTGAGGCACATGTCAGTCAGCTCCCTGGCCTGCTGGGAATCCAACTTGTGTACAGTGGCTGGCAGTAGTTTGAGAGCACTGTGTTTAACCCCTGGGCCACCAGGGAGGCCCCTTACATTTAGTTTGAGGTCAGAAGTGTGACTCCTTCATTTCCCCCCACTTTGAATCAGGAAAGCTTTGGTTATTTGGGGTCTTTTGTGTTTCCATATGAACCTCAGTAATCTTTGTTCTATTCCTCTGAAGAATGCCATTGGGATATTCATTGGGGTTGCAGTGAATCTAGAAGGGGCTTTGGGTTGGATGGCCCTCTGGACAATGTTGATTCTTCCAACCCATGAGCTGGGTCTCTCTTTCCATTTCTCTATGCTTTCTATTATTTTTTTCCACAATGTTTGATAGTTTTCCTTGTAAAAGTCTTTCCCCTCCTCTGTTAAATTTATTCCCAGTTAATTTTTTTTGCGTGTGCAATTGCAGGTGGAATGGCTTTGTTAATTTCCTCTTCTAGTTCATTATTTGTACTTAGGAAGGCATATGTTTTTCAATGCAGAGTTTGGTGGCATTACATACACTCACTCTGTCGTGTAACTCTTATTTCTGAAACCAGGGTGTCCCAAAGGCTTACATACATCCCCAAAATAGACCTGTGTTCTTTCTGCTCATTGCTTAACCCTTTGCACTCCGATGTCCCCTCTCAGGGGACATCACAATTTATTAGTGATTACGGGGAATTGAGTTATTTCAACACAACTTTTTGAGACATGCATGTTTCCCTGAAGTTTTATCTTGAAAGGGCACATGAAATTAAATCAAAATATCATAAAATTACTAAGATATATACAAGAAATGCCAGAAGGTTTTGTGTCGGACGAGAACGTGAGATGCATGCTCACAACGGTCCGAGCACTTCACAACGCCACTTGACAAGAGCGGTAAGGGGATTTTGTAGAAGAAAGGTCGATTTTTGAACATAGCGTGCACTGTACAGTGAGATATATAATTACAAATAAACAAGTCTACATCTGGAGGAAAAGATTTTCAAAGCTGAGCTCATCTTGGTTTGAAGCTTTGAGCAGTGCACATAGATGTAACGAGGAGAAAATCGGAAAACTGATTCTTTTCTTAGTGAATAAATTGTTTGGTGAAAGCGATTTTGGTAAATATCATCTTGTCAGTCAGTAATAACAATTAGAAAATTTCAACCCATGCATTTATTCATATTTTTCATTAGAACAATGGCAAAGCGTCCAACCACAAATAAGTCTCATGACACAAGTAGTAGTAAAGATGAGCTCCACTAATCAGCCTGCAATGCATATTGGGGAGTGTTACAAAACTTATCACACTGTACAAAATTATAAACAGTAAAATATTGTTTTTTTTTTTTTTGCAAATATACATTCCTCGATGTCACCCAATTCATATATGTCCAATATCATTATAATACGTTACTTGGTTCCAAAATTATACTAAATAATACGAGGGTCTGTAAATGCACGTTTCCGCAGCAAAGTAGCGTCGAGTAGCTGGTAGCCAATGTCCAGAATGGTTCGGAGAGCAAAGGATTAAAAGTCAAACTATTCTTTGTTTTCTAGCCTGGCTACATTACCAAGAAGAACATGTTCTTCCCGAGCAGTTCTGCTTCTCCAGAGAAAGAGAACCTTGCAGCCCAAGACCGGCCTTCCACCTCGGTATCTTATGGGTACACTCCCTTTCATCCAGGGGATGAACTTAGGGGTGGGGGCGACCAAGGGAAATGGCACAGACCTGCAAGTAGCACACACCTCTTGTCCCCATATCCAAAGGATAAGCGCCCAACACAAGAGTGGACCCATAGCCTCTCTGCTCTGTAGGCCTCAGACCGTGAAGCTGTCCACAGCCACTGCAGCAAGAGCTCCATGCCCAGCCAGGGAACTGACCCACAGGGCGCAGCACCTCTCCTGTCTCCCCGCAGCTCCCCTCAGCAGTGGATTTCAATGGATCTGCCTGTTCTGCTCCCCACTCGTCTCTGGGCTCCTGTAGTGTCCTCACCACTGGAGCGTGGACAGTGTCTCTGGGCTGTGCTGATGCTGCACGTCCTGACCCCGGGATTCGGCTGAGCTGGGCAAGGTCCCCACGGGGCACGGTGGAGGCCTCTCCTGGGCCTCCACCGACAGCATCACCACCCACCTGGGCCGCCCACCCATCCGCAGAGGCCTCACACACCACACCCCTGGACGCCCCAACACACCTGCAGGGGGACATGACACGAGTCCCCTGAACCCCTCACCTTCAGAGCAGAGAGTGACCATTGCTGCAACAGCCCACATGGGTCACGTCACAGCAACAGACACTTCCAGGGTACGTGGCACTAGCAGAGGAGTGTTGTTTTAGCAAACCCTGCAGGCCTCTTAGGACCAGGTCTGAGGTGAAGGCTGAGGGGCCCGATGCCATGTTTAAAGGGTGCTCAAGGACACGTTGGAGCCTGCAGCATCATGGAAAGTGGCCTGCGGACTAGGGGTGAAAATCTCAGCGACCTCCCACGGCGCGTTGAGGAATATGGCCCGTGGCCCCGACACTCCAGGTGGAGTTTGAAGGGACCAATGTACCCCCCCCCGAATCAGGGAGGATGCTCTCAGGGGACAGACACCCTGTCAGTCACCAACCTGGAAACACAGGACAGGGGCTCTGGCCATAGAGATGTTCCTGACGGAGAAAGCTGAATAGAGGGTGCAGGCAGGGAGGAGCAGGCGCCCAAGTCCCAAATACATGATCAGAGAAACAATCCCCAATGGATGGGCCCTGAGGCCAGCCCCACGGAGAGGATGCCAAGGAGCCTACACAGGGCACGACTGCAAATCCACAGACCGAGGCTAGGTGTGGACATGCAGGCGAGTAATGGGGGCAAACTCAGCAGGCCTCAGAGCCTCGGAAGAGCCCTCAGCCCAAGCCCTTCAGCAAGAGACACACCGCAGAGACCCCCACGACCAGAACCCGCTCCCTGCCCGCCACAGCCATGGGAGCCCCAGCTTCTTGGACGCAGCAGCCACCCCTCGGGACCGTTCTGCTCAGGGAGCTTTCTTGTCCTTACTCCTGTGAGTAAATCTCTGGCTCTTCTGGAACTCTGGGCTCCACTTGGAAGTACTTTCGTACCAAAGACAAGAAATGAGGAAGAGCACACCCGAGGCCTCAGACTCCGGGCCTGCTGCACAAACTCTCCGCTCAGCATCACCACGGAGCCAAAGAAACACACCAGAAGGTGCCCGGGGTCCCTGAGGGGGGAGTAGTAGCGAGAGTTACATCAAGGAATTCCTCGGCCACCACCTTCCACACCTACCACTCACCCCAAGGTATGAACTGACTCAGACAAAGACCACATTCAGGGCATGGCCAGCAATGGCAGAAGGGATTATATTCTGAACAAAGAGTGAAGGAAAAAGACCTGGATTACATCATCACCTCCAGGAAGAATACAGGGGGACGAAGAAAGGTTCAGGGGAAAAAGACAAAACTAGCAGGCAGATGACAGAGCTGAGACACCAGCAGGAGATGGGGCAGAAGAGGGGCCAGGAGGGGAGGAGGAGCACCAGGGCCTAGGGTGATGGGTCACAGGGGCGGTGCGGACAGGACATTTGCAAGAATTATACAGAAGGGGAGCAATCCAATATTGCACAAATATGAACAATAATTTAATAAAAAAAATTTTAACAGGCAAGAATCCATTCCTTTAAAAAAATTTCAGGGGCCTCTGTTGGTGCAGGGGTGAAGTCTCAGCACTATGAAGCTGTTCTCAGTACTGCAGACACGAGTTTGATCCCTGGCCAGGGAGGTGACCCACGGGCACAGTAGATCTCTCCTGTGTCTCCACTGCCCCCTCAGCAGTGGATTTCAGTAGATCCGCCTGTTGTGCACCCCACTCTCTCTATGGAGAATCCTCTCACCCCCACATACCTCCGGATTGCACTCCAGATCTTGTATGCAGAATTAATCTTCCAACAAAATTCCCTTATTCTGTAGAACTGGGGTGTAGACCAGAGGCTCGGGGGTGAGAGGATTCACCAGATACTGAGTGTGGTGACAAACAGGCAGAACCACTGAAATACCTGGCTAACAGGAGCAGCAGGTGACACAGGAGAGGCCTGCTGTGGCCATATGTGGGGCAGCTCCCTAGCTTGGGCTGAAACCCTGGCCAGAGCAGGCAATAGCGCTGAGACTTAACCCCGAGGCCACCAGGGAGGCCCTGAAAAACCTTCATCATGAAAGGTACATAAAGACACCTGCAGACCTCAACCTATAGCCGATAGCACACAGTTCAACATTTCCTTCTAGAGGAGGACATTTTGGTGGTGAGCAATTCCAGCATTGGGGGGCACCACAGAGACTTAGAGTACTGGACAGAATGCGACAACTAAGTTAGAAAACCCAAAGAGATCACTTACCCACGCGACATGCAGTGTGCCATGTAGACAGACAGCTGCTGTGGACAGGCATAGCATCGCCCAGGAACTTAAGAGGATACCAGAAGCAACAGCAACAGGAACAGCGACATCATCACTGCATGAACTTGGGAGAACAGCGTGAACCAGGTAACTGCACGCAATTAAGATTGAAACTGTATGTCAGTTCCCATTACTCTCAGCTGCATGATGTGGTTTGAACTCCTAAGTTTGAATATTTTTTAAAAGATTTTTATTTATTCAAGCATACAAGAACCAGGGTACAGGCCAGATGTGTGGGAGGGTGAGAGGATGCACCAGAGACAGAGCGGGGAACAGAACAGGCAGACTGACCGAAATACACTGCTGAAATACATGCAGCGGGCCAGACGGGAGAGGTCTGCCGCACCATGGGGTTGCTCCTGGTTGGCCAGGGAATCAAACTCCCACCGCAAAGGCCACGGACAGCGTCACAGCACCGCTCAACCACTTGCACCACCAGGGGAGGCCTGCCTGCACACTCTTGACATTCATAGCATTTCACTCCAGTGTGGAGTTTGTCATGCCTAGTGAGGGCTGACTTCCTGAAAAGTTTTCCCACATTCTTCACAATCATAGGGATTTTGTCCAGTGACATCTCTGATGTCCAGTGAGAGCTTGCTTACTGGAAAAAGTTTTCCCACACTCTTGAAACTCATAAGGCTTCTCTCCACTGTGACTTCTCTGATGTTTACTCAGGGATGATTTCTGGCGGAAAGTCTTCCCACATTCTTGACACTCATAGGATTTCTCTCCACTATGAATTCTCTGATGTGTAATGAGGTGTGGCTTACTAGAAAAAGCTTTCCCACACCCTTCACTATCAAAGGGTTTCTCTCCAGTGTGACTTCTCTGATGTCTAATGAGGTTTGACTTACAGGACAAAGCTTTCCCACAATCATAGGGTTTCTCTCCAGTGTGAATTCTCTGATGTTTACTGAGGGATGATTTCCAGAGGAAAGTCTTCCTACGCTCTTGACATTCGTAAGGCTTCTCTCCAGTGTGAATTCTCTGATGCTTACTGAGGTTAACACTTACTGGAAAAAGCTTTCCCACACCCTTCACATTCATAGGGTTTCTCTCCAGTGTGAATTATCTGATGGTGACTGAGGGATGATTTCCAGAGGAAAGTCTTCCTACACTTTTGACATTCATAAGACTTCTCTCCAGTGTGACTTCTCTGATGGAGACTGAGGGATGACTTACTAGAAAAAGCTATCCCACACTCATCACAATAATAGGGTTTCTCTCCAGTGTAACTTCTCTGATGTTTATTGAGGGATGATTTCCATTGAAAAGTCTTACTACACTCTTGACATTCATAAGGCTTCTCTCCAGTGTGAATTCTCTGATGCTCACTGAGGTAACACTTACTGGAAAAAGCTTTCCCGTACCCTTCACATTCATAGCATTTCTCTCCAGTGTGAGTCCTCTCATGTAGAACAAGAAGTGACTTACGGGAGAACACTTTCCTGCATGCCTGACATTCATAGGATTTCTCTTTTGTATGAGTTCTCTGATGGACACTAAAAGCAGGTTTCCGCCTGAAAGTTTTCTTACATACAAGACACGGGTAGCGCTTCACTCCCGTTTGAGACTGTGGATGTAATGTGAGGGCAGTCTTCCATGAGTAAGTTTTCACGTAATCATTAGAGCCAAACAACTTCACTGCAGTGAGATTTCTCTGGTATCCCCTCTGTAAGGAAATCTCAGCGGTGCCCCCACACTCATCAGGTTGATCGTCTGCTTGTGTTTTCTGATGTTCAGTCAGAACAGAAGTTTTAGAGGCCGCTTCACCATATCTCTTATATCCCAAATTATTCTTTCCTAACTGGATACTCTCACGCAGATAGGCGTGAAATGTGTTTCTGAGACTGGCCCCACTTTCACAACATTTCTGCTGCTCATGTTCAACATACCTAGGAGGATTCAAATGCACTGGAGTAATCTCCGCAGCTCTCCCCTTTTCATTACAACTGCAGCGAGTCTGTCCTCCTTGGGTTCTGTCTCGGAAAACGAAAGGTACCTCATCACGGGTGTCCCTGCACTCATTGCATTTATGGACAATCCCTTCCAGAAGGGCTCCTCTAGGTGTAAATACTGTTTCTTCACTCACGACTTTTCCTTGTTCACGAAATTCAAAAGGCTGTTGAAAGTTCTGAATCACCTGGTGACTAAGGTGCTCAGGATACTTGATGGGTTCCCTCATTCTACTAAAGACCTCCTCGTTCTCTCCAGCATGCCGTTCATGAGGCTAACCAGGGATCATCATGGTCCTATGTATAGTAAAGTTCTTAGGCATCATCGCTGAATTCTTTTCATTTTTGATACTATGGTTCAAACAATGACTTGAGTGCAAATTGCTTTTTTCCATTAAGTCAGTTCTCTCGTTGGATGGAATTCTGCTGCTGGTGGTAAGAAGTTGCCACACATGTCTGCCCTGATTTGCAGGGCTGTCCAGAGTCAGGTGATCCACAGTATGGACATCTAAAGTGAGATAAAAATGACCATGTCTTTAAAAAGTAAGCATTCTGAGTGAATACTACTAAGCGGCACAAAAGTTCCTATATTACAACATAATTTACAAGTATTGATTTTGTGATTCATGCTTTTTGCCCGTAGTAAATTATGGGCAGAATAGATTTTTTGGTATTTTTTACTTTAGCATAGGAGATCTGGGGTGTAGGCCAGAGGTGCAGGAGTGGGGGTGCTGTAGGGGAGTGTGCTGTAGGGGAGTGTGTTGACCAGAACAGGCGGACTGAATGAAATACACTGTTGAGGGGAGTTGCGGGTAAGACAGGAGAGGTTTGCTGTGCCAAAGTCAGTGAACTCCTTCACTGTGGATCAAACTCAGGCCATAATAGTGAGAGCTAAGAGACTTAATACCTAGGCCTCCAGGGAGGCCCCAATTAACAGATTTTCTAATGCCAAACCAGGATAACAAAGCAGTAAATCTAATTTCACAATGGTTTTATAAAATCATAAATATTTGGTAAATATAGTCTTTTAACTAGAGTTGTCGATTTCAACCAGAAGCATTTCACCAAACATAGATCCTACACACTTTCTTTCTTAGACTGACCTTGTGCAACACTTGAGGGTACTTTCTGAATTACCAAGCCCTGCAGAGGCCATGACTTTCCCAGAAACCTGTGGACTGAGAGACCCAGTCATTGCTCAGGCACTTTAAGCAAGAGGCCTGCTGAGACACAAGGACTCTGCTTCTCCATTTCCTTAGTTCTTCTTTCGACTCTGGCCCGGGCCATGGTCACAGTCACCTGTAGAGATTCTCAGAGGCATGTGCTTCCTCCACGGAAGAGACAAGTCAGTTCATATTTAAATATCATATCACATAAGGCTCAGAATCCTAATACATGCAGCAAACTCCACCTCATCATTGTGTCCCACATTCCTGCTAAGCGATAGGAAAAAAGTTCTGCATCCATCCTGTGCTATCATTGTTAAAGTCTTTTCTCACATCCTTCTGAGAGCAACACCCTGGTGTTCTCAACGCACTCCCTGAAACCTGTGTTTCTGCTTTGTTCATAGCAGCTCCAGTTTCTATGTTGTGTGTGACTCTCAGCTACATCTCACTGTCGTCGATTCCTTTACTTTCCTCCCAACGATTCCCACGAGAAGGTGGAATTGCACAGGTCACACTGCTCCTCAAGGTATGAGCCCCCAACCTGAAACTCTTGGTGCCATGGCTTTAGAAACCACCACCTCAGGTTCCCCCTCCCATGTCACAGAACATCCCTTCCAATGCTGAACAATTCTGGGTCCTCCTCAGCCTCACAATTACTATGAGGGTGGTCACAAGGCTTGCCCCTGAAACACTACTCATGTTCTAAATAACTCTCCAGTCAACGCCTCTCTATCCTTTTTGAGTTAGTCACCGGCTCAGTGACATCTCCAGTAGCAATACATAGACTCTATCCCAGACTGCAGAGGGAACTATAGATATGACATGTCAGTGCAACCCATTCACCTCACCTGAGCTCTGAAAGAAAAGAATTAATCTCTGTAATGATGCGTATGGAGCACACACAAAAACAACATCCTCCACTTTGTTTCACTCACGCTGGTCAAAGATCCTCTGTGGCTTAACCTCTCTATTAATAAATGTATTTATTACATATTCTTTCCTCACAGAGTATATAACTTCAGAATGTAAAGATCATTTCTGTGAGTACTGTTGCTCTCCCCTCTCAGAAAATTTACGACTGGCTAAACTTCCCATAATCATACAGAAAGAATAAAAAAATTCCTCAACAGGAACCTAAAGAAAACAGTCTATGAGAATACACTAAGAGAGAGAATAGAGATATGTGATTACTGCAGAATCATCCCCATGTATCAGAGACTGCATACTGGTTTAAGAACATAGATAACCATTATTAAAAGAGCAGGACAAAATACACAAGAGAGTCTTATTTGGAAACTGAGTAAAGAATCAGTTTGATATATGCAGACACTCTCTCCAAGATTGGACACTGGAAAAGCACCTCAGTGTGGCCAATATCACTGGCCACACTCCCAGCCTCCTCTCAGCCTCCTGACCTGGCAAGCACTGACTAACCTGAGAGGTCCTGGTTTGGGGGATTGTCCACAGTCCACGGCTGTAATCCCTGCTCCGACCTGATGCTCTCCTCAGGATCGGTAACACAGTGCCCTGTGATGAGAAACAGTGTTGGTCTTCGATCAAGTTCAACTTCAGTCTTTGGAAACTAACAAATGCAGTGTGAAGAGCTGTGCAAAAGAGGCCAATCTGAATCTTTCCAAACGAAAACCGAAACACCCACAATGTACGCTACCTGCCATGTTCAACCTTACCAACACTCAGTTTCATAAGCAAGCGCACACTTATCGGTGCAGAAGACAGCATTGCACTAGAGTGTTACACTGGAGCTTCCTCACCTAGGGACACCAGGTGATTGCAGGTCTCCAGCATCACATCCCGGTACAGGGTCCTCTGAGCTTCACTCAGGTACAGCCACTCCTGCCACGTGAAGTTCACAGCCACATCTTCAAATGACACCGTCCCTTCTGAGGGAACATTTGTCATCTCAGGGCCGGCAGCCTGGGTCAGACAGAGCAAGTGGAAACACATCTTATTTTGTGGGTCTTCGGTCCTGTATAGAATTCGTAGTTGAAAGAGCCTCGCCTCTACATTCACCCCTTTGGTCCTACAAGTAGAACTATAGCTTACCTTATATATTTGGAAGTGTCTATGATTCTAAGAATAAAAGGATGAATAAAAATGGCTCCCTAAGGAGCTGATAGCCTGGCTGGCAGTTGTAACAGACATACATCCGGAATCATGTGCTAAAAGAGCTTCATAACAAATGAAAAACATGTGCAACTTTGTGCCAATATTTTACTCCCATGACCTCAAAGCCTGGTATCTCCAACTCACAGTAAACAAAAACTGAACCCGAAACGAGGATGTTCAAGCAATGAGGTGGGAAAAAGCAAAGTTAAGAGATGTTCAACTACAAGCAAGTATAAACCAGAGATGCACTATAGGGGGTGGAGGGATTAGGGTTAAAATAAGGAGGGTGGGATGTATGGGGACTATAACCAAGATGAAAATGCATAACTCGTGCAGAAATAAAAAAAATGATGTAAAATACATATAAAGTAAAATTTTAAGAAAAGATGTTCAGCTGACAAAGTCAGAAGAAGACAGAACAGGTCATCACTTCTGAAATGGAAGGACAAAGGGGAGGAGAACTTGGTAATAACTTGGTGGCTGAGGTACGAGGAATGTTTTCCTAATATGCTGTCCACATGACGGGCTGGTAGACACTGGAATTCCACATGCAACTGGACATGTGTCTGATAGATCAGTAAGTCTAAGCTGAGAACAGAAATTTGGTTATCAGGGCCTCCCTGGTGGCACAAGAGTTTAAGTCTCAGCACCATGAAGCTATCGGCAGCTAATGCAGCACAAATTCGATCCCCAACCAGGGAGCTATCCACAAAGGCGCAGCAGATATCTCTTATCTCCCCACTGCTCCCCTCAGCAGTGTATTTTAGTCAGTCTGCCTGTTCTGTTCCCCGCTCTGTCTCTGGTGAATCCTCTCACCCCCTGCACCTGTGGCCTATACCCGAGCGTTTATATGCATACATAAAATAAATATTAAAGAAAAGAAAGAATTTGGGAATCTCCAGGATATTATTGATAGTTTTCATCACCGTAGGGGAGAACACGGTGACCAGAACAAAAGGTATCGAAAGAAGAGGAAAAACAACTAAAAGAGACAAATATTTCTTTTGGAGAAAGAAATGGAAGAGTTTTGAAAAATAAGACACACGGTATAAGAAAACAAATATCTTAAGAAATCCGTAAATTTATTCCATCATTTCCTTTCCTGTGTAGTAAATCCTGTGCACCTCTACATACATATAGAATA
Source organism: Talpa europaea (assembly GCF_964194135.1). Classification (NCBI taxonomy): domain Eukaryota; kingdom Metazoa; phylum Chordata; class Mammalia; order Eulipotyphla; family Talpidae; genus Talpa; species Talpa europaea. The sequence continues at coordinate 8,061,418 of NC_140075.1, read as the reverse complement.
GGAACCCATTACAATAAATTTTCATTTATATTAGCTAAAAAAGGATTCAGAGGATTTTTCCTCAACACAAAACAAGTCCTTGACAGCCACAGGCGACATCAACATTCCCAGTGAGAGAAGGACTAACAAAGACGCTCAGTGTCCCCTAATCACAATGGGTTTGGGTGACGCTACGTAACAACAACAACAACAAAAAGACAACATACATAAAAATGGTCCTAACTAGTTATAATTCATTCTTGGAAAACTAGTGAAAGCCACAGTAAAGCGACTCTGGAAAGGAAAACCCAGTGAGCAGACTATGAGTATAACACACACCCGTGTTCACACACACAGGAGCTCCTGTACGCTGCCAGTGAAATGACAAAACAGTAAGCAATGCATGTAGCGGAACCAAGGGCAGAGACTCGCTGGGATAAAGAAACCCAGAGGGTTAAACAATGAATTAAACAAATGCAAAGACACAACAGCATCCAGGACACGATGAGCCTGCTGCACTGACAGCAACTCTCGCAAGGTAACCCGCACATCCCAGTTCTAGGAAAACAAAAATGCATTTATTTACAGGCTCATTGATTAAAACACTAATACGAGAAATAAAACAACAGCAGAGAGATGGTGGATGGCTCATTTCTGCGCAGAGAAACACAGGGACCTCCGGCAGGCGTGGGCTTCAGGATGCCATAAAAGGACCGTATGACGAAATGGGACAATACAATCCCCTCGCGCTTTCGACCCTGTTCAAAATGGAAATGTGCAGCCATGAGTAAAGGACTGGAATACACAGCTCTGCAAATCACATAGCCAAGCGGGTCCTAAAACATGAACATGCTCAATACGATCAGTCACAAAGGAAAAATGAATCAGAAGTACAAGAGATGAGATTTTACGTCCGCTGGGATCGCAATGATTTAAAAAGAAAGAAAAGTACAAGTACTGGCAAAAATTGGGACCTGGCTCCTTTGCGCACTCTTGGGGCAAACATAAATGATGCAGCCAGGAGGGAAGAGAGGAAGATGATTCTTGGGAAAAGGGAAGTCAGAATGACAGGAGGACCCAACCCCACCCCGGGGTGTTCACCAATAGCAGGGACAGCAGGAACAGGCAGAGACGTTTGCTCAGCTACTGTCACCGCACCACCATTCATTACAGCCCAAAGCAAAATCAACCCAAGCCCCAGGTGATGGATTAATGAATAAATAAGACTGGAAAATACACACAAGAGATTATTAATGAGCCTCACAATGGAACTAAACAATGACAAACACTACAATATGAACGCACTCCCGTACGATACCTATGAAATGACAAAACAATTAACAATGCAATAAAATAAGAGATTCATCAAGAAAACAAGGTGTAATAAGACTCCATTCATACAGGTCTGAGTTGTCAAAACTTGAAAACAGAAAGTAAATGGTGGACACAGGGGCTGAGGGACAGAGCAGTTGGGAGCCAGAGTTTAATGAGTACAGTATTTTATTACTGGGAAATGAAAAAATCTGGAAGGTGGTGATGGCTGTATAACACTGCCAGATACTAAAAGCCAAAGAACACCACATGCAATAACAGCGAAAGGAGACTATTTATTTTACATTTAAATAAAGGGTCAGGGGCTTTCCTGGTGGCTCAAATGTAAAGACACTACCTATGGAGCTGTCCCGCGGCCACCGCAGCATGAGTTCAATCCCTAGCCAGAGAGCTACCAACATGGTGTGGCAGACCTCTCCTGACTCGCCCACTGCTCCCCTCAGCAGTGCATTTCAATAGATTTGCCTGTTCTGCTCCCCACTCTGTCTCTGGAGAGTCCTCCCCCCTCCCACACCTCTGTCCCATACCCCAGTTTTTGTATGCATAAATAAGTTCATCTTTTAAAATATGAATGAATGAATGAATAAATGGAGGGCCACGTTTTCTAGGAAAAGGAGAAAAAGAAGCAACAGTCATGCTGGGCAGAAGAGCAGCCACTGCTGCTCCCCACGTACAAAGGTTTATAAAATGAAACACTTGCATGGTCACAGGTGACAGAAGAGCTGGTAAAATTAGGTTGCAAAATATATTCATTCTATCAATATTCTAAAAACATCTATCAAAATTAAAAAAATCTACCATTAACCGTAACTTCAGCAAGAATCATACGTATGACAAATGCAAACACACCTATTATACTCCAGACTCGATGACAGAAACCTGAAGCTCTTTATTAAAAACTACATTGAGCATCACAGACATAAACTCCCAACCACCAAAGGTCAAATGATGAAAATATGTGCTACCTGGTTTTACTCAGCGAGTGTCTGTGTCATGACCCTTGTTCAAACGTGTCCCACTGACCCCTGAGTACTTTCTCCCCCTGAACTCTGAGGTGTCACCACACCCTGGCCAGTTGGAGGCAGAAAAGGGAGCAGCCTCATCACTGAGAAAACACATCCATCAGGTTTGGCCAAGAGTGAGAACTGTCATGTGAAAGAAAGTGAACACACGCACACATGTACGCACGCACGCATGGCGGTGCTGTTGTTAGCAACCATTAAGATATCAGGTAATATTGAAGAGTAACTTGCATTGGGTGAGACTAAACTCTGGAACAGAGAAATCCCTTTCTGTTGGCGGGAGACCTGGGCTGAGAAGAATCTAATTGCACACGGGAGGGCACAACACAGGACGAGGTTTGCATGTTGCATGAGCGGCAGGTGCCATCAGGACGGCTACAGGCGCAGTCAGGTGGGAGCCGAGCCTGTGGCAGTAAGACTGGGCAGAGGCCCACACTCAAGTGTAACTGGCAGAAATGGCAAAACACAGTTGACTGACTCACTCAGGAGAAGTGCAGACTGAAGACGGGAGACCAGATCGGAACAGAGGGACTAGCTACATTCAGAAGCACAAGATACTCAAGCATTCAGGGACACAGAAAAGAAATCATCAGAGAGACCATGACAGAAGCAAACATAAAGAAATATGCATCTTCCAAAACACTGAAGACAGAGAAAAACTCACCAACACATGCGACGAGGTCAACATTGCCCTGATCCCCCCCCAAAGGAAGACAGCATAAAAGGGAAAAATAGACCAACACCACCAAAGAACAAAGAAGCGATAATCCTCAACAAATTCCATCCGACTTAATACAGCAACATGGAGTCTCCCTGGTGAAGCAAGGAGTTAAGGTAAAGCACTATGAAGCTATCCACAGCCCCTGCAGCATGAGTTCCATCCCCAGTCAGGGAACTCACCTACACGGCACACCTGACCTCTCCTGTCTCCTTGCTGTTCCCCTTAGTAGTGTATTTCATCAGATCTGCCTGTTTTGTTCCCCACTCTGTCTCTGGTCAATCCTCTCACCCACCACATGTCTGGCCTGTACCCCAGCTCTTATATGGATAAATAAATCAATCTATAAAATTCCAAATGGATTAAATATTTGGTGATGTACTTGACAGAAAATATAGGGACACACTATGGACAGTTGCCCCAAAGTGCACTAGGGAACACAACCCCAACACCCAGGGAAACAAAAGCAAAAATCAACAAGTGGGACACCACTAAACCTAAAAGCTTTCATACCTTAAAAGAAACCAGCCCAAAACCTGAAAGGCAGTCTACAGAACAGAGAAAGAATCTGCATGCCACACATATGACAAGGGGTTCATTCCAAAATTTATAATATCCCCAAACAATGCGGGAAACCAACTGATGACTCAACTAAAAATGAACAAAGTAGGGCCTCCCTCGTGACACAAGGGGTTGGGACGCAGCCTATGAAGCTCTTCACAGCCTCTGCAGCGAGAGTTCGATCCCTGGCCGGCAGGGAGCAACCCGCATGGCGCAGCAGACCTCTCCTGACTCCCCACTGCTCCCTCATCAGTGTGTTTCAGTAAGTCTGCCTGTTCTGCTCCCCACTCTGTCTCTGGTGAATCCTCTCACCCTCTGCACCTCTCGCATGTACCCCATTCTTGTATGCATAAATGAATAAATCTTAATTAAAAAATGGACAAAGGAACTATATACACTCTTCTCTAGAGAGGGAATTCTGACATCCTACAGACAATAGGAATGTTCACTTTAACTTATTTTAAGAGAAATGTAAATTAAAAGCACACTTAGTTGCCAGCTCACTCCTTGAGAAGGCCCAAATGAAAACGAATGGATTTATACAAAATGGGGGGTGAGGGGTGAGGATTTTATGGGGACTACAACGAAGATGTAAATGATTACACTGTGCAAAAATTAAAATGATGTAAAATATGTAAAATAGTATTTAAAAAAGTGAAACACTAAAAAAAAAAAAATATGGAATGAACAACGCTGGAGAGGGCACAGAGAAAAGGGAGCTCTCACCCACGGCTGGTGGCCGTGACAGTCGGAACAGACCCTGTGGATGAGGGTGCAGAGGTTTCTTAAAGAAATAAAAACGGAAATTCCATGTCATCTGCAATACTTCTACACACTATCCTCACGGGAAAACTCAAACACAAAAAGATTTACCCCACCCATGAGCAGAGCAGCTCTGTTCCCAACTGCTCAGTCATGGCCCAATCTACATCCCTTCGGCAGAGGCAGGGCGGGAAGGGTGGGGCACACGCAGGGGAGCACTGCAGGGCTGTGAGGAAGGAGCAAAGGGTCACACTGAGGCTAAAATGGGTGGGCAAGAAGGTGACAGTCTGTTTCTCTTTTTTAAAAAGGTTTATTTATTCATACATACTGGAGCTGGGATACAGGCCAGAGGTGCAGGGAGGAAGGTGAGAGGATTCACCAGAGACAGAGCAGGGAACAGAACAGGCAGAGAGACCAAAATACACTGCCGAGGGACGCAGCAGGCCAGTCAGGTCTGCTGCGCCATGTGGGTAGCTCCCTGGCTGGCCGGGGGATGGAACTTGTGCTGCAGAGAATACAGACAGCCCCATCGGTTGCATCTCAACCCCTTGTGCCACAAGGGAGGCCCCGGGAGGTGCTATTCTTGAGTGAAATAAGCCAAAAAGTAAAGACACATATGAGATAGCTTCACTCATCTGTGGAAAATAAATACCAAAAAAACATTTACAGCCAAAATACTTGAATAAAACTTGAACAGGGTCATTTGAAGGTAAAGATGACCGCCAGAGAGAACAGGGGAATGGGTGGAGAAGTTAGGGAGGGAGGCAGACAGGGGACTGGCCAGAGTGGTTTGGAAGAGGGGAAACAAGGGGTAGGGCAAGACCCATTAGGATTGTAGGAAAAAAAGTGGCAACTATTTAAGCAAAAGGCTTTTAGTGCTACACATGTCAATGACATCTCGAGGAGGGAAAATAAGTAAAAGAATAAAAAAAAAAATTAAGAAGCTTTAAAACAATTAAAAAAAAAATGAAATTTCCCAAAGGTCACACATGGTGTTCTCAAACATGGCAGGAAATTTTGGAGAGTGTAACTGTACTGGAGAGCAACTTAGGGTGTAGTGAGTGTCACTAGAAATGCATTCAGACCACACCAAGGAGAAATGCGCAGGAGCAGTGGAAACAACGGCCAGAAAAAAAGACTCTGAATAGTCTACTGGGCACCTTCGGTTTGCAGGCCACCTAAGAGAAAGGTAGGGGCAGGTATGTAAGGATCCCCCATTGGACTCAACGGCACACATGCCAAGACTGATAATTGCATGCAAGTCTCCAAGAGTTGTGCAGGACACAGTATATGATTTTTAGCTACTGCACAGAAATCTTAAAAATTCACTTGGGGCCTCCTGGGGGGAGCAAGGGGTTGAGCGTTGGGTTGTGAAGCTGCCCCCAGCCTCTGCAGCGCCAGTTCAATCGCCAGCGAGGGTCCGACATGGCACGCAGACCTCTCCTGCTGCACGCTGCTCCCCTCAGCAGTGTACTTCGGTCCTTCTGCCTGCTCTGCTCCAGGCTCTGGCGAATTCTCTCACCCTCCTGCACTTCTGACTGTACCCAGTGCATGTATAAATAAATAAACCTTGAAAAAAAAATCAGTTGTCCTTTTTAAAAGACATGTGGCTCCTTCACCCCCATTCTGCACTCGGGTCCTCAGGCCCCTCCTCATCCTCCCTCACCCCGCACCTGACCAGCGCAGAGCTGGGAAGTGTTTCTCTCCAGCGGGGTGAAGAGCCACAATCACACCTTCAGTGTCATCAACCGCGACCCAGGTACAGACTCTGACTCAGCGCTGCGTGAGCACCAGGGCAGAGCCCCATCTTCACACATGCTGGACATGTGAAGTGCCTGGATCTATGCCACATGTTTCCCTGGTGAGGAATGTGTCACTGCAGAAAACTATGTTTCTAATGCACATGTCCAGTGATGAACTCACATATAGTCAATGCACCACAAGCTAAAGCAAACACAGCACTCACCAGAGATTGACCCATTGTCGCTGCTCTCACAGACGCGCGAGGGCTCTGGAGGCAGCACTGGGAGAGGCGCTGGGGTCCAGCACAGAGGATGGAGGCAGCTGCACGGGGTCCAGGAGTCTCCTGTCCAGAGCCCGCCACACGCTGCCTGGAGACACCAGAGAGTCACTGCGGGTGACGGCCGTGTGACACTTCTAGCAGGGGCAGGAGAGGCCCCGCGAGTCCATGAGTGGCAGAACCTGGGTTGAAGGTTCACCATAACTTAGTAAAAGGTGACACTTCCCACTGCCTGATCAACAGTCACGCCAAGAACAACCGTCTCAAAGCTGAGGAGTCACTTCAGAGTGTGGACACGATTTCCAACGAGACGACGCCCCGAACGCACTGTTCTGCCAGGACACCCCGGCAGTGGCTCTGCGCCGCCTCCCGCCCTCCTCTCCCTGGACACCCCAACAGGGATGCATTCCCCCCTGGGTGCGCACCTCCAGGAGGGAGGCCAGAGTGCAGCAGCCAGCAGGATGCTGCCTGGGGGGCGGGAACGCGGAAACGCGCCCGGAAATTCAGACAACAAGTCTCAAAGCCCCAGGAACCACCACCACAACGCCCTGCAAACCCAGTTTCCCGGGACCTCCCCGCATCCACAGGGGCGCCTCCCCCTGGCAACCTGAGTGAAGTCACCCGCCCACCCTGGGTCCATGAATCTGGCCCCGGGCGCAATACCCCCCCCAGAAAAGCAGCCTGGCTCTCCCCTCCCTCACCGCCCGACTTCATGGGGACCCAGAGGAGTCAGCGCGCATGCGCACAGGCGGACCCGCGCTTCCCCAGGGCCCCCGCCTCTGGGACCCCGTGCCCCGCCCCGGGAAGATCCCGGGCAGCGTCCGGGGTCAGGGCCGGGCGGCCGCGCCTGGTACACCCCGTAAAGGCCGAGACGTTCTCCCCAACCGCCCTGCCCCGCCCCCACGCGCGCTCCGGGGGGAATCGGCTCCAAAGCGCCCGACTCCACGCGGCCGGGGCCCCCGCTCGCCCGCGCCCCCCGCTCCCCACCCCCCCGGCGTCTCCGCTCACCCGAGCCCGGCCTCCCGGGACAAACCAGCGCTCACCTCGGGGCGCCCCAGCGCTCGCGTAAGCGCCAGAACGTTCGGGCAGAAGGGGGCGACGCCGCGCCTGCGCAGATCGCGGAAGCCCCGCCCAGAAACCTCCGCGGGAACCACAGGGGCTGGAGACTACATTTCCCACAAACCCTTGCGCAGCCCGTCGAGCCGTCGTCGGGGTGGGGTTGCGGCCGGGAAGTGGGAGGAGTGGAGGTTGAGGAGAACCGGCAGGTGGGCGAGGCCCGTGAAAACTGCGGGGCCCATAAAGGATTCAGGGTTCTGAGGGAAGAGAGCTCAACAGGGCCGCCCTGGGGCTGAAGGGGTTAAGCACCGCGCTGACTGACGAGCTATCTGCCCCCTCCACAGCAGGGAGCCCCCCACAGGGCATGGCTGACATCTCCATTCTTGCCCACTGCTCCCCTCAGTAGTGTATTTCAGTCAGTAGGCCTGTGCTATGTCCCACTCTGTGTCTGGTGAATCCTCCCTCTCTCTCTCTCTCTCTCTCTCTCTCTCTCTCTCTCTCTCTCTCTCACACACACACACACACACACACACACACACCCCTTTGACCTGCACCCCAGCTCTTGTATGAATGAATTTTAAAAATATACGTAAAAAGTTCACATATAGTCTAAATAAGACATTCAGATACCAAGACACATTTCATCAAAACCAACATTCAGGTATTTAAGAAGCATCTTGACCTGATATGTGGATCACAGAGTCGGTGTTCAACATAAAGATGCTTTGCTTAGCTAATGTGAATGAACAAGAATTCTACACTGTTATGAAAAGCTCACCTGCTCTTTCATCACATGCCTGTGAAGATTTCTTTTAGCAACAATGTACGATAATATTCATGGCTCCATTACTACCATGAAGAAACATGAGGATATTAATAAACAGTGTATTCCCTGAAGGAGAAAATGATGAAATGAGTCAAACTTCAGCACATTTCCGTGTCTAAGTTTTATGCCCACAATGAAGTCCACGACTCTGGGTGATTTAGATCAATCTTTTCAGTCAGCCACAAACAGCATATCCATTTAGATTTTCTTCATCCATGATACATGACACCATCAATAATGTACCCAAGCAATTAAGATGCAAAGAAACTCATCAACTGGAGAGGGTCCCTTAGATGTTTGACACACGAAAGTCAAATACATGACTCCACCTACATCCCATAGATGTTTAACACATGAAAGTTAAATACATGACTCCACCTACATACCAGGAGAAAGCCATAGAGTGAAGTGATTTAGGGCTGAATTATATTCATCAGGTCTCTTCACAATATCTCAAGTATGGTTGATAAAAAAAGGACAGAGAAAATAGCTATAAAGGGCCCTAAACCATCGTCTTGAACTCTTATTTATTTTTTTAAAGATTGATTTTATTTATTTATGCATACAAGAACAGAGGGGTAGGCCAGAAGTGTACGGGGTGAGAGGATTCCCCAAAGACAGAGTGCAAAACAGAACAAGCAGATTGAAACACACTGCTGAGGGGAGCAGCAGATAAGTCAGGAGAGGTCTGCTGTTTCATGTGGTCAGCTCCCTGGCCAGAAACCAAACGATAGCTTCATAGTGCTGTGACTTAACCCTCTGCACCACCAGGAAGGCCCTCAGACTTTTCAGCTATGCTAATATTTAGTGTTTTAATGTTGGCTTATGCTCCATAACAATTTTCTGACTTAAGGAATATAAAGTGTTTCTCACTTCCTAATGTATTGCAATATCTTAATATGAATCTAAATTGCATTATAAATTACTGAATCATATTTTCACTTCTTTCAAGTTTCCAGTACGAAAACCTGGTGGCTTCAAAATTCATATTTGGACAAACCCCTCATCACTTTCCATTTACAGTTTCTCTTGGTTTGCACTCTCTGATGTTTAGGATGATCTGACTTCTGGTTAATCACTTTGACACTTCTGGTTAAACTTCTGGACTTCCGGTTAAAGGCACCAAAGTAGGGACCTCACTGGTGGCACAAGGGGTTAAGACACAACCTATGTAGCTATACGCAGCCACTGCAGTACGAGTTGGATTCCAGGTCAGGGAGCTACCCACATGGTGCAGCAGACCCCTCCTGTCTCGCCTGCTGCTCCCCTCAGCAGTGTATTTCAGTCAATCCGCCTGTTCTGTTCCCCACCCTGCCTCTGATGAATCCTCTCACACCCCCCCACCTCTGGCAGATACCCCAGTTCTTGTATGCATAATAAAATAAATCTTGAAAAAAAGAGGCTAAAGTAAATAAATTGACTTCACAATTTTAGCATTACTCTCTGATGTGAATTCTCTAATGTAGAGTAACACTTAACTTGTGGTGAAAGGCTTTGCCACATTCTTCACATTTGTAAAGTTTCTCCCCAGTATGAATTCTGTGATGTTGACTTAAATGTGATGAATGGTAGAAGCCTTTGCCTACATTCTTCACATCTGGAAGGTTTCTCCCCTGTATGAATTCTATGTTGTCGAGTAAGACGTGACTTATTGTTAAAGGCTTTGCCACATCCTTCACAATTGTAAGGTTTCCCCTCAGTATGAATTCTGTGATGCTAAGATAGTTAAAGGCTGACAGTTGGTTAAAGGCTTTCCCACATTCCTCACATCTGTAAGGTTTCTCCCCAGTATGAACTCTCCGATGTCGGGAAAGCTGACACAGCACAGGAAGGTGTTCCCATAATCAGGACGCGTGTAGGCTTTTCTCCAGCATGAATCCTTAGATTGTTAGTCAGCTGTGGATGCCAATACAAGGCTTTACCGTGCTCTTCACACTTGTGAGGTTTCTCTCTGTGATGTTCAGTAAGTCTTGGGCACATTTGGTAGCTTTGCCATATCCTTTACAATTGTAGATTTTCTCATGAAGTACACGGATGCTGGAAAAGTATTGAGGACTTCTCAATAGGATCCTGTGTAGATTTTTTCATCCTCCTTTCTAATTCTCTGATGTTGAGAATGACATGACTGAAAGTTTATGACAGTGTTTTGAATAATCATTTGCATTATGGACTAGGGGACTTCCCATATGTTCCAACATTCTTCTCAGAGTTTGTGTCTTGTTAAAAATGTCACATGGATCTTTGCTAACAGAAACATATTTATCTCTACCTGCAACAGACATAAAATGGAGTTTTACCCAGCATGGTTTACACGCAGAATCACTTTGTACAGGAGGAATTTTGTTATGGATAATTGTCCCATATTGGGAATCTTCATTGCAACAACTGTTGTGCCCTTCACATGTCTCTTGACATGTCTGGTCTATCAATAATGGTAAATTCTCAAAGGTGCTAATTCATCTCCTCCCGGGCTCACATTTAGCAACAAATCTTCTGTGCCTGACTGTGGCATGGAGACATGGTTGTCTTGAGAAGACAGGGCAGGAAGACAACAAGGAAAAACTACCCCACACACAGCACTCAAGACAAAATACTTTAAATATTTAAGACATAAAATAAATACCATATAAAGACCCTCGACATGATGTTTGGATAGGTAACATCAGCACTAAACAGCAACACACATGCTTATGAATAGGTAACGTCCTTAGGGAAAGGTAAATACATAGCAAATACTGATATAACCCTATAGTAAAAATATTGTTTCTGCTTCAGAATTTGGAAATATGGCACACAAAAAAATCATAGATTCATTTTATAGAATACAAATATCATGAGGTATAATTTGTGATGTCAGTAGGGGTAGAAATGTTAAAGAGTGGAGTTTTGGTATGCAGCTAAATTTACATGGTTTTCACTTTAGAAAAGACTGTCATAACTATTCAACATGCTATGGAATTCCCATGAGAAAAAAAGATACCATAAAATACATGGAAAAGAAATGAAAACAGAGACTGATGTTATGTGTACATAGGTTGGTTGACAATGCTTTACAATGTTTGTAAATAATATTACAAACCAATATACTTCCATTAACATCAAAATGTGTGAAAGTGGAGGGAAATCACCAACAAGAAAGGAGAGAGGAATTAAAGCATATAAGAAAAGTTAAAAAAATATACAGTGATGCAGTAGGTTGGAAATGGGGTATAAAATGGCTGAGAATACTGCATCCGCAGTGGCGCAGCAGTTGAGCGCTGGGACACGAAGCTGCCCGCAGCCTCTGCAGCGCTGGTTAGATCTCTGGCCACCAGCGAGGGTCCCACATGTTGCGCAGACCTCTCATGCTGCCCACTGCTCCCCTCAGCAGTGTACTTTGTCGTCTGCTTGTTCTGTTCTCCGCTCTGGTTCTGGTGAATTCTCTCACCCCCCCCTGTGCTTCTGACTTCACCCCGTGCTTGAATAAATAATAAATAAATCTTACAAAAATTTAAAAAAATAAAATGACTGAGAATAGAGGAACCATTCTCTAATAAAGTTAATGCCTCCCTTTCAGTAACACTTTGGTGTAAATAAAAGTCCACAATACAATGGCAAATGTGTCTGAATGAATTAAAAATAACACCAATTCAATCTTACCTATATGAAACTCAACATAGCCTTCAGATCACTATGTGGAATGTAAGGATGGAACTAGATTCTATGAAGACTAATCATGAAAATGGAGCCGTGTGGATCACTCTAATGATATGATCTGAGTCTAAAGCATCACAGAATGAAAAGAATGACCCCAGAAAATAACAGAAAACTACCTGTATTGAGAAGTCATTGTAATATTACCTATATACTAAGATGAGGTCCAGAATGTGTGCCACAAACAAAGACAGAACTCAATGCAGAAGATGAAAACAATAAAATCAAGGAGAGGTTCAAGGCCCAATTGCAATTGGAAGGAAAATAATGTTATAAATTCAGGAATCAGAGTTGACAAACGGGTGAAATATAATTTGAAAAGAAAGATGTGTTATATAGACAGGATGAAATACTACTGAGCTATGAAAAATGATACATCTGGCCATGTGCAACGACAACAATGGAATGCTGGGGGAGGATTATGCTAAGTGAAAAGAAGCAGAAGGAGAAAGACTTACTGGATGAATTCACTCCTATTTGGACTTTGGAAAAACAAGGCAAAGAAACTGACAATACAAATCAAAATAAACTCTAGAAATAGGACTGCAGAATGAGGGTACAAAGAGGGAAGGACAGTGGGTGTGAGTACAAAAGTGGCAGGGGATTCAAAGATTTATGGAGAAGCCCACAATGCACTGGTGGTGGGTATGGTGGTGACAGACATCTGAGGATATGAGAATCTATTCCCTGAATCAGGAAGAGTGAAGTAAACCCATGGTTCCTCGATTCCAAAAAACTAAGCAATACTGAGAAAACATTGCAACAAAGCAAACTCCCCAAAACTTGTCATTCAGAAAACAATACTAAGAGGTAAATTTAAAACATTAAACAATTACACTAGCAATAAGAGAGATCTCAGTTGAGCAATGTAACTTCACACATCCAGGAATTAGAAAAAGAACAATTTTAGCTCCATATTGGCAGAAAGGAGGACATTGAAAAAAAAAAAAAAAGAAATACATAAATAGAACATTATGGCCAAAAAGCAGGTGCTTCTCTATGAAAGGAAGTCTGGATTTTGAAAGATCAACAAAATGGACAAAACCTAAGTTCAATTCAGTAAGAAGGAAAGACAGAGGACTCAAGTGTCAGAGAGGAGACGCCCCCAGGGAGAGTAAGACTAAGACTTCACTTCACATCCCAGGGCTCCATTTTTTTTGCTCTAACAAGATGACCAGCTCGGGCGTAGACACAGCAAGACCTGTTTATTAGGACAGGTGATATGAGATGGCCTGAAGATTCTCAAATTCCCAATACAGTAGTGTGTTCAGTAGAGGGGACAGTATAGAAGGTTCTGGAAAAGGATCACTGCAAATACTTTTTCTGACAGCACCTTTACCAGAAATCATTGAAATTTACATATCCTAAGAACCATTTCTACACCTCTGAGTCCTAGCAATGTGATAGAGAAGCTGGGATTTTGCTTGTAGCAATAACGCTTAAGTCACATATTTTCTTGAATGAGCACTCATACAATGAGCAGGTTGCAGATCATCCTAAGATAGGAGAAATTTAAGCCATGAAGAAACAGCATGAGATTTTCCAACAAACCCACACTGTTTTTCTTTAAAATAGGGACCTAAAAGTATCCGACAATCTTGGGCATCCTTAGAGAACATCCACACGTGGTACAGGAAACACTGAGAGCAGATGGGGAAATCTAGAGGGATATTCTCCTCACCCAAGGACACCACATTTCTGTATGTCTCTAGCACCATTTCCCTGTACAATTTCCACAGTAGCTGGCCCAGGCCCTCCTGCTCCTTGTGTGAGAATTTGATGGCCACATCTCTGAAGGTCAAGGGTTCCTGAAATCAAATTAAACAGTTACTACATGGCCACCAGCAGAACTCTACATAGGACACAAGGTGAAAAGAGAGTTGTGAGGGGACCCATGGTGGCACAAGGGGTTCAGTCTCAGCACTATGAAGCTATGACAACCACTTAAGGACAAGTTTGATCCCTGGCCAGGGAACTGACACACATGGCGCAGCAGACCTCTCCTGTCTCTTCCTCTGCTCCCCTCAGCAGTTTATTTCGGTAGATCTGCTTATTCTGCTCCCCACTCTGTCTCTGGTGAATCCTCTCACTCCCCCAAACCCTCACCTTTGGCCCATACCTCACCAATTTATGTATAAGTAAATAAATTAAATCTTTAAAAAAAAGGGGGAGACCTGGTTCTGAGAAAGAAGAATGCCCTTATGCAGTGACATCCATGTTTACACAGCAACAGTCTAATGAGCCCAGTGAATCACATATGCCCACAAAACCACCGTGGACACTATAATTTCAGTGACGTCAAATCTGACCCAGGGCACACATCTGTACAACAAGGAGGCAGGACAATTGGAAAATTCATAGTAGAAACGGAGATGAAAGACTGAAAGGAAATTGTAGGTAATAATCAAATACTAAGCAAAGCGACAACAAAAACAATCATTTTTAAAGATTTTTTTCATTTATGCATACAACAACTGGGGTACAGGTCTGAGGTGCGGGAGGTGAGAGGAGTCACCACAGAGACAAAGTGTGGCGCAGAACAGGCAGACTGACCAAAGTACACTGCTGAGGGGAGTAGCGGACGAGACAGGAGAGGTCTGCTGCACCATGTGGGCAGCCTCCTGGCCTGTCAGGGATTGAACTCATGCTGCAGAGCCTGTGGACAGCTTCACAGTTCTGTGTTTAGCCTTTGCCCCACCAGGGGGACCCCGTTCCCACAGCTTTCATTAGACTCATGTATGAACCAGATATAATTCTCTGAGCTTTTAATATACTTTATCTTTTATGTAACCATTTCCTCAAACACCCACAATATTACAGACCAGGGTTTTCCCCACAGATCTGAGCTAAAATGAATCGAAGAGGACCCTAAATGAATGAGCACAGCAGGGTTTATAGCCGACAAGAATGGTTTGGTTAAAAAAGGGAAAGACACAGGACACAGTATATAATGTTACTTTTCAATTAATAAAAATGGGACCACATACACACTACATGGATGAATGTAGTCTTGTCAACGAATTCAAGATTATTCAAATACTATGAAGGAAACCGAGCTGTGGGTGATACTATGTGCACACTTCAAACCCACTATGTAGACATACAATGTGGAATCCATTATAATAAAAGCTACTGTTTTGAGTGTAATTTCTCAAAAAAATGTTACATTATATAGGTTCAACTATTTTAAAATTTTACTACAATTCAATACATGATAACATTTTTGGTTCATTTCTCTGGAAGTATAAACAAGCTATGAGAGAGAACGTATGTGAAATGACTGGCATTTCCATTGACATTCACACCGAAAGGAATGAAATAACTGTGAGTGTATCATTCAAGTGAAAGAAGGAGGTGAGGGACCTGAACCCTGAAAATTTTAAAAAAACTCTATTAAAGGAAATAAAAAACAGAGAAATACAAAGATGTCCCATCCTCCTAGGTGGGGAGAATTAACATCATAAATGGCCTTATTGTCTAGAGCAATTTACAACCTTATGCAATACATACCAAATACCAAGGACGTTTTTTATAAGGAAATAGAACAATCCCCACATTTATATGAACCAAAAGAAGGTCCCAAATAGCAAAAAATCTTCGGAGAAAAGAAGAAAATGTAAGTATCACATTTCCTGACTTCAAAATATATATAACACCAACAGTAATCACAACATTATTTTACTGGAACAAAACCAGAACTCAGAGCAATGGAAGGCAACTAAAAACCCAGAGAGCAAATGATATAAATATGAAGAGTTCAATCTTGGACAAAGGAGCTAAAATCATACCATTCAGACAAGACAGCCTCTTTAATAAATAGTAGTGGGTTGGGCTCCCTGGTGGCCTAGGGGTTAAGAGTCAGTGCTATCATGGCTATTCCTGGCCAGAGAGCTGACCCACATGTGGCACAGCCGACCTCAACTGTCCCTCCCACTGATTCCCCGAGCAGTGTATTTCAGTGGATCTGCCTGTTCTGCTCCATACTGTGTTTCTGGCAAATCTTCTCAAACCCTGAACATGTGGTCTACACCCCAGTTCCTCTATGCATACATAAATAAATATATATTTTTAAAAAATGGTGCAGGGAAACATGAATAATGACTTACAAAAATAAGAACCAAGACCCATTCAAAACTCCATACAGAGCCTCCCTGGTGGCACAACATATGAAGGTATCCATAGCCACTGATGCATGAGTTCAATCCCCAGGTAGGGAGCTACCCATATGGTGCTGAAGACCTCTCCTGACTCACCCGCTGCTCCCCTTACCAGTGTATTTCAGTCAGTCTGCCTGTTCTGTTCCTCACTCTGTCCCTGGTTGTGATACATATTGAATCCTCTCAGCCCCCACACCTCCGGCCTGTACCCCAGTTCTTGTATGCATAAATAAATAAATCTTTAAAAGAAAAACTCCATACAGAAAACTAATTCCAAATGGATTAAAAGTTTGGACAACCTAAGAGCCCAAATCATGAAGCACTGAAAGAAAATAAAAGGGTACACTACGGGACAGCTGCTGCAAATGTACGAGGGAACACAACCCCAATGCCAAGGGAAACAAAAGCAAGTTTCACAAGTGGGACAACACCAAATCTAAAAGCTTTTAGAACTCAAAAGAAACCAGCACAGAAACAGAAATGCATCCTACAGAATAGAACACATGCAACACATCTGTCAAGGGGTTCATTCCAAAATTTGTAACGTTCCCACCCAGTGTGAAAAACCAAGCAATGAGTCAATTGAAAAGGGCAAAGGAAATAAACACTTTGCTAAAGTGGAAATTCTGAGGTCCAACAGGCATAGGAATGTTCACCTTAATTTATTGTAAGAGAAATGTCAATTAAAACCACACTGAGATGCCACCTCAACACTTGAGAATGGTCCAAATGAAAAAGAGTGAAATGAGCAATGCTAGAGAGGGTGCAGAGAAAAGGGAGCTCTCACCCATGGCTGGTGGCCATGAGAGTTGGACAGTCCCTGCAGATAATGGGGCAGAGATTTCTTAAAGAAATAAAAATGGAAATTTCATATGTCAGCAATACTTCTACAAGTTATTTATCCAGGGCCTCCCCGGTGGCGCAGGGGTTAACACACAACCAATGAAGCAATCCGCAGCCACTGCAGCATGAGTTCGATTCCTGGCTGGCCAGGGAGCAACCCACATGGCGGGACAGACCTCCCCTGACTTGCCTACTGCTCCCCTCAACAGTGTACTTCGGTCTGTCTGTCTGTTCTGTTCCTCACTCCGTCCTTAGTGAATACTCTTGCCCTCCTGTGCATCTGGACTGTTCCCTGGTTCTTGAATAAATAAATAAATTTAAAAAATAAATAAAAATTTAAAAAAGAATGGATTAAATCTTTTGGAAAAAATCAATCAACTTTATTAAAACCTGCATTAGGTTCACATATAGTCTAAATATTTAAATATCACTGTATGCTCCATGTTGAAAATAAAACTGCAGGCATTTAAGAAGCATTCTGGTTCTTTTGAAACCAGGATCCCTAAGTTGGTGGTCAACAGAGTCATTACTTAGCTACTGTGCATGCACAAATTCTATGCCCAGTACAGGACAGTAACCTCTTCTGTCATCATGTGTCTGTGAGATTTCTTTTGGCAATGATATCAAATAATATTCATCTCTCTATTACTACCATAAAGAAACATCACAATTTTAATAAACTGTGCATTTCCTCAAGGAGTCCATCGTGATATGATTTGACATGTTCCTCTGTCTGACTTCAATGGCAACATTAAGGCCCAGAACTCTTCTTGGTGATTTAGATCAATGTTTTGAGTCAACCAGAAGCAGCATGTCCATTCATATGTTCCTGATTCATGGCACATTACTGTCCTAAATATACCCTGCAAGTTAGATATAAACAAATCCATTGACTAGGACAGTCTCTCAGATGTTTGAGGCAGCAAAAAAAAAAAAAATCAAACCCCTGATTTCACATACACAAGGGGACAAAGCCAGAGAATGAACTGATTTAGAGCTGAATTATATTCATCTCCTCTTCATAATATCTCAAGAACTCTGACAAAAAGTACGTGGAATGTAATTATACTGGTCCCCAACACATCATCTTGGACATTTAAATGATACTAATACATACTTAGTGCTTTAATGTTGGTTTACGCTCCATAAAAATATCTGATTTAAATATCAGTGAAGTTTTTGAATTATTATTGTACTGCAATTTTTAAATGTATATTTAGAGTTGATTATTCTATGACAGCTTACTTTCCCCTATCTTTACTTCTTCAAAGGATCATGCTAGCATGAAAATGGTGGTTGCAAAATATCTATTCGTACAAACCACTCATCACTTTACATTTGCAGGTTTCTCACCAGTGTGCATTCTCTGATGTGCAGAGTGATTTGACTTCCGGTTAAACAGTTGGCCACATTCTTCACATTTTGAACATTTCACTCGTACATGAATTCTCTGATGTTGAGCAAGTTTTGCCTTCTGCTTAAAGGCTTTGCTGAATTCTTCACATTTATAAGCTTTTCTTTCACATTTGTATTAATTTAGTGACGATGAGTAAGACATGACTTCTGGTTAAAGGATTTCCCAAATTCTTCACATCTGTACGTTTTCTCAGCATTATGAACTCTCTGGTGTTCAGAAAGGTGACACAGGTAGAGAAAGGCTTTACCACAGTGTGGACATGTGTAAGCCTTTTCTCCAGTATGAATCCTTACATGTTTCGTGAGCTGTGGATGCCAACAAAAGGCTTTACCACACTCTTCACATTTGTGCCATTTCTCTCTCTGATGTTGAGTGAGTCTTGAGCACCATTTGTTAGCGTTGCCATATCCTTTACAGTTGCAGGGATTCTCCTGAAATGTGTGATGTTGGAGTAGTTTTGAGGACTCCTCAATATGATCCCATGTAGATTTTTTTATCTTCCCATTCGCATCTCTGATGTTGAGTACTATTTGACTCAGAGTATACACCTGTCCCATATGCACAATGTACTGAATGATTATTGCATGATGGACTATGGGACTGCCTATATGGTCTAACTGTCTTCTCAGAGAATATGTATTATTAAAAATCTGGTAGAGATCTCTGCTTACAGAAACACCCTTATCTATGCAAGGAACAGACATAAAATGCGGCTTGACCCAAGACATTTCACACACATGATCTCTTCTTGTGGGAAGAGTTGTATTCTGGGTCATTGTTCAGCTTGGCTATATTCATTGCAACAAATGTTCTGCCCTTCAATGGATCTTTGGCGTGTCTGGTCTTCCGCTAATTGTAAATTCTCAAAGGCACAGATTCCATCTCCTCCCAGTTCCATATCTGGAAGCAAATCTTCTGTGCCTGACTATGGCATGAGGACTTGGATGTCATGAGAAGAGATGACTGGAAGAAAGCAAGTGACTATTTACCACATTTACAGCACTCAAGACAAAATACATTATATGCATAGTCTATAAAATTATAATATCAAGTAAAGGACATAGGCATGATGTTAGAATAGGTAACACTATGACTTTGCTCCTCCTATAAAGCCTAAAGGATTCTAGACAGCAACACAAAAGTTTATGAAAAGGTACTATCCTTAGGGAAAGGTAAATACAAAAAATATACAAAATTGCATGATACAGTCCTGTAGTAAAAATACTGACTCTGCTTGAGCATTTGGAAAGGCCACGTCAAAAATACCCATGGAATTATGTTCTGGAATATACGATGTAGTGAGATGTTGTGATGGCAACAATGTTGGTGTAGGGTAGGAATGTCAAAGAGTTGAGTTTCGTGTGTGCAATTGAAATTACATTCTTTTCAGTCTAAAAGGTTTCATAGCTTTTCAATATGGCACGTAATGCACATTATAACAATAAAGACACCAGGAGAACACATGGGAGGGAAATGAACATGGCTTTGTCCTGTGCACACAGGCTAGGTGTCCTGTGCACACAGGCTAGATGACAATACTGTACACAATAAATAGTATTATGAATCAATATACCTCAATAAGCATAAAAAATATGATGACATATTAGACAAAAATCACCAGACAAAAAAGGAGAAAGGAATAAAAGCATGTCACACAAAGTCAAAGAAACACAGAGATGCAATTGAGAGGAAATGAGGTATGAAAAAGGCTGATCATAAAGGAAACATTTTTAAATAACAATACCTGGGCCTCCCTTTCTGTAATTAGTTTATTCATAAATGAAAAAAAATCCACACTGAAATGACAATATGTCTAAATGAATAAGAAAACGACACCAATACAATCTTATCCACATCACAACCACCAAAGATTTAAGTGCACCATGAGGAATGGAAGATGGAACTATATGATGGGAAAAGTGATAATCAAATATGGAGCTATGTTGAACACACTAATATCAGAAGAATATAAACTGAGTCAAAACCATCACAGAATGTAAAGAAGATCACAACAATAGAAAATGACATATTTTGGGTAGTCATTAAAAATATTCCACATGCACTAACGTGAGGTCACTGAATGTGTGCAGACCACACAGGCAGGACTGAATGCAGAAGAGGAAGACACTATAATTCTAGGAGAGGTTCCAGCCCCAATTGCAATTAGAAGGAAAATAATAATGTAAGTTCAAGAAGGTGAGTTGACCAATAGGGCCAAATTTATATCAGAAATCAAGATGCAGTTCACATACATGATAGAGTAGAGACAGCTAAGCTATAAAAAAAGGATGAACTCAGGCTACTTGCAACAACAGGATGGAACATAGCAGGAGCATAGCTAATGTAGAAAATCAGGAGAAAGACATTTGCTGGATCACTTCACTCCAATTTCAAATCTGGAGGAAAAAAGAAAGGAACCAACAAACCAGAACAAACTCTAGAAATATGACTGCAGAATTGTGGGTATTAGAGAGGGATGGAGAGTGGGTGTGGGTACAGAGGTGGGAGGGTGTTCAAAGATCTATGGAGAAGGCCCACGAGTGCACTGGTGCTGAGTGTGGTGGTGGCAGACCTCTGAGAAGATGAAACTCTATTCCCTAAATCAATTGTTACCTCAATTCAAAAAATTAAAGAATATATTGAAAATATGGAGATGAAACAAATTTCCCAAAAACTGTGGACTCAGAAAACGATAAGATGTAAATTTCAAGCACTGGCACACTAACAACAACACGGATCTCAGCTGCTTAAATTAACTCTAAAACTCAAGAAACTAGAAAAGGAACAATCTAAGCTCTAAATTTCCACAAAGAAGGACATTTCAAAATAAAGAAGAAATACATAAACGTAACATGATGGCAAAAATGTTTGGGCCTCTCTATGAACAGAAGTCTGGAATTTGAACAAAAGCAATAAATTTAACAAAATGATAGTTCAATTCACTAGAAAGGAAAGGCAGAAGACCAAGAAAATCAGAAAACCCATAAAGTTATTTCCTTAGTTTTTATGTCTCCTTGGCACTGGCTATAGTCATATGCAGATGTTTTCAAAGGCATGTACTTCCCTTCATGGCAGGGAGAGAACTTGCTGTCAATTCTTATTTAAATGTTACATCACGCGCTGCTCAGAATGACAGCATATGCAGCAAACTCTGCCTCATCTTTTGTCCAACTTTCTCCTGCTCATCGAAGGGAAAAAAGTTCTGCATCCAGCCTGTGGTCGTCACTGTGAAAGGCTTTCTGCACATCCTTCTGACATCAACACTCCTTGGCTGTTACTGGAGTCACTGCAATACTTGGTACCTGTTTCTACATAATTCATAGCAGCTCAAGTTTTTATCTAGTATGTTAGTTGAACTATATCATCCTTTCACTGATGCTTTTGCTTTCTTCCAGATGATTCCCACAAGAAGGTGGAATTGCACAGATCAATCTCCTCCCAAGGTATGAGCCCCCAACCTGAAACTCTTGGTTCCTTGGCTTTAGAAACCACAACCTTAGGTTTCCCCTCCCATGTCAGAACATCCTGTCCCTCACTGAATGATTTCAGAGTTCTCCTCAGCCTCATAAAGGCTGACTGAAATCCACTGCTGAGGGGAGCAGCAGACAAGACAGGAGAGGTCTGCCGTGCCATGTGTATAGCTCCCTGGCCGGTCGGGGATGGAACTCATGCTGCAGAGGCCACAGATAGCTTCACAGTGCTGTGCTTAACCCCTTGCACCACCAGAGAGGCCCACATTTTCCTTTCTCACAGCATATCACTTCAACAAAGCAAAGACCACTTCCGTGATTACTGTTCTTATCCCCACTCATAGATAATATATCACTGTCAAAAACTTCCCGTGAACATACTGAGTGAAAAAACAAATGTCTGGGGCCTCTCCGGTGGCGCAGCGGTTGAGCGCTGGGATGTGAAGCAGCCCGCAGCCTCTGCCGCGCTGGTTGGATCCCCGGCTGCTCCCCGGCCACTGGAGGAGGGTTCCACATGGCACGCAGACCTCTCCTGCCGTCCGCTGCTCCCCTCAGCAGTGTCCTTCGGTCCTTCTGCCTGCTCTGCTCCCGAATCTGGCTCTGGGGAATTCTCTCACCCTCCCGCACTTCTGACTGTACCCAGTGCTTGTATAAATAAATAAATTTTTAAAAAAGCCTGAATAAGTACCTTAAAGAAAACAGTTGGTGAGAATAAACTAATAGAGAAAACACAGAAAATGTGATTACTGCAGAATAATTTCCTGCTGTATCAGGGACTGCATACTGGTGAAGTCCAACATTGACAACCATTAAAAAAAAGAGCAGGAGGAAATCTAGGAGAG
Source organism: Talpa europaea (assembly GCF_964194135.1). Taxonomy (NCBI): domain Eukaryota; kingdom Metazoa; phylum Chordata; class Mammalia; order Eulipotyphla; family Talpidae; genus Talpa; species Talpa europaea. The sequence continues at coordinate 8,038,720 of NC_140075.1, read as the reverse complement.
AGCTTATGTGGAAACTGAATAAAGAATCACTTTGATAAATGCAGATAAACTGTCCAAGGTTTGGACACTGGAAAGGTATCGCAGTGTGGCCAATATCACTGGCCTCTCTCCCAGCCTCCTGCTAGCCTCCTGCCAGGCAAGCACTGAATGACCTGAGAGGTTCTGGCTTGGGGCTTCCTCCACAGTCCATGGCTGTACTACCTTCTCCAACCTGATGCTCTCCTCAGGATCGGTAACACAATGTCCTGTGATGAGGAACAGTGTTGGTTCGGTCAAGTCAAACTTCAGTTTTGAAGACTAACGAAGGCAGTGTTAAGAGCTGTGCAACAAAGGTGATCTGGAACTTTTCAGAATTAGGGCGAACACCCACAATCTAGTCTATTTGCCATGTTCAACCTCACCACCACCCAATTTCACAAGAAAGACCACACTTATTCAGTGTAGAAAACAGCACTTGCACTCATGTTACACTGGAGTGTCCTCACAGAGGGACACCAGGTGACTGCAGGTCTCCAGCATCACATCCCGGTACAGGGTCCTCTGAGCATCATTCAGGTCTTCCCACTCCTGCCAGGGGAAGTTCACAGCCACATCCTCCAATGACACCATCCCCTATGAGGGAACATTTCTCCTCATTTCAGGGCCGTCAGCCTGGGTCACACAGCAACAGTGTAAACGCTCCTTCTTGTGCTCTTGTACAGGAGGCACCATCTTCCTACTCACACTGTGCTGTGAACAGAATTCTCAGGGGAAATAGTCTTACCTCTAGATTAACCCATTTGCTCCTAAAAGAACCACAATAGTTTACTATACAAATTTGGAAGTGTCTTTGATTCTATGAATACAAGGATGAATAAAATCTTCTCCTTGAAGAGCTTATCACCTGGTTGGCAGGTAAAATAGACACATACGTGGAATAATGTGCTACGTAGCAGTGTGAAAAGCCTGCTGAATGCAGACACGGTACAAGAGAAGAAAAACCAACACTTTGTAGTGTTGGGTTACACGTCACTGAAGACCCAAACGCTTAGCTCTTCCTTGTAAATCACACTGTCATGAGGATGAGACAACAGCAGATGTCATAGAGTGAGAAAATAAAAAACACTCACCATGATAACTGAACTGCAAAGAGCATGCTGCCAGGCAGAGTCCCCAGCAGTAAGGCAGGGGAGACAATGAAAGTATTCTGTCCTGAAACTGAATGATCTGGGCTCCGCGTCCCCGTGAGGCGTATCCTGACACCTCCTCTGTCAGATTCCTGCCCCTATGGCCTCACTGCTGCCTCCTGGTCCATCCCCTCATCTCCTCATCTCCCTGCCCCTGACTTCCCACATCTGAGGACCCAGAGACCACATTTCCCACAGAGTCTCCTCCTGGGTCACACCCACACGTCCCCTCTGCAGGATGGGCTTGTCCACCCCGGGTCCCTCCCGGCCCCTCTGTCCCCCTCAGACTCATGCAAGTCTGTGCAATGAGAAGGCCACTCTGGGGCTGAGCCGGACGGTCTGTGCGTGTGGCTGTCCTTGCCAGTCCCATGGTCCCTGGTCCCCCGGGTGCGGGTTTGTTCCTCTACCCAGGCCCGTGCATGAGTGGGGACGTCTGGACACGGGGCAACCATGTCCTCACTCCACCTCCCCCCAGTCTCATCCTCTCCCCACTTGGTGGAGTGATGGAGGGTCGGGCCCTGGGGAGGAAGGATTTGTAAGAAGATATAGTAATATAAAATTATTGCCACACATTGGTAGGAATAATTCCAGAAATTTATAAAAACAAGAAAATAAATCAGGGTTTGTAGTGGTCAAAAATGTTGACATCTATCGGGTAAACTTAAATACATCTCTAAAATTTATAAAATAACTTGACATATCTCCTCCAGGCCTTGATTAAATACTGTGACTCATTTCACAATTACACTGACAATCCCTGAGTGTGGAGATCGGGAAAAATCCCAAGTTCACGTCCACAAATAGACAGATGTGGGCACCACCATCATGTTAGTGCCAGAGCCATGAAGGGGTCAACATGTTGCTGACAAGTTACTGAATTGCTTCCTGACTCATACCTGTAATCATGTTCAGGAGAAAAGGCATGACATTCTGAATTGAACAATAAGTGTAATGTTTAATTACCTCTTGAATGTCTTCCTCACCATCCAATTCTATTAATTGCTGTGATTTTATTCAGTGGCCAGAACCCACTGAGTGTGCCAATGCTCATCCCAGGTGTGCAGCAGAAATCGTCACAGCTCCCATGTATTAAAACCTATGATCAATGTTTTAAAAGTCAATATCTTTGACCACTGTAAATTATAAGAGAATGTGTTTTCTCTCACCGAGTCTCACCCAGGCTGACAGGGCAGTGGGACATGACAACTTGGGCCCCGTCAGCATCAGTTGTCACAATTTACACAGTGAATAGTTTAACTGCGGTGCATTCTCCAATCTAAAATGGAGCTTGAATCTGAAAATTTCCAAGTGTGAGTGGATTCTCCCCTGTAAACTGCTGGGGGCAGATACCCTCAGTCTGCGGGGGAAGTTCCTGCTGCCGCTTCTAGTCTGTCTCCTGAGGTTGTCCCATGGCAGGACAGAGGGCGTCCCGGCCTCTCACTCCATGGTCTGGGCTCGTGGGGAGCCTCTGAGCACTCACAGGATGTTCCACCCCATCCTGTGCTGCCTCATGGACAGAGCAAGGCCTCAGGGCTGGGCTATTTGAGCTCTGGAGCTGGTGTCCACGGGTTGGACACTGTCCAGATTCCAGCCCTCAGGAACCTTCCTCCAGAGGGACATGTGCAATGTGTTGTTGACGTTAACTGTCTTAATTGGCATCGTCCTATAACACATTCAGTGACCGTTAGTGCACTGAGTGTGCCAGATGCAGTTTTGTTGCTTTGACCCCTGTGAGGACTGGATTGTGGTTCCTCATCCTCAGGCTCCATCAGCCTCCACTGACCAGAAGGGGGAACCTGGTGTGGCCCCATTATCAGAACCCCAGATGAGCCAAGTCTCAGAGAGCAGGAAATTCGCCGCCACCCGCATTGCGCCCTCCTGGGCCTGGCAGGTGGGGACAGGCATGTGGAGGCGGAGGGAGAGGGAGGGAAACCAAGAAACCCCCAGGAGCGAGAGGGTCTTCTGGCATGGGAATTTGTTCGCGTCTCTCAGAATTATTTTATTCAAAAAGGCCATTTACTCTTAGCACCAGTGACTCTGTCATCACATTTGAACTGTTGTCGTGTGTGAGGGAAGCTTGTGTTTATCTTCCACTGCGGGGCAGTCCCGAGGCGGCACTGTTTGTGTGTCCTCGGGGTGGTCTGTGACTCGGCTCTGACACAGCAGAGTAGGGGGCCCTCTCCGGGTGTGGGACTCCCCCAGAACCTCACGGCCCCAAAAGGTCAGGGTCTTAGACAAAAGGGGATGGACAGTCCTGGGCCCACGCACTGTCCCATTTATACCCGCAACATCCACCAGGCCAAGTCCAGAGCTGCCCAGCGAGAGGGCACTACCCTGGTGGAAGTGAAGCTGGAGGCCTGGGGTGGGCGGTGTTGGGGCCCCATCCTGGCTGTGGGTGTATGTGGTCACTACTCCTGAGGCCCTGCCACAACCCGAGTTCCTGGACCCTCCGGCAGCCTGGACAGGCCCCCTTCCAGGCCTGCCACCCTGAGGCCACACACCACCAGTAGTTCCGGAGTGGTGTGCACCCCCACCTGGGGTTCCTGGTGTCAGCCTAGGGCAGCTACACTAGTACAGGATACAACATTCACCCCAGCCCTGTGTCCACTGCAGTGGCGGGCTGGACCCGCCACCCATATCCTAGACCTGCCTGGGCCTTTCTCTCCTTTCCCTGAAACCCCAACATGCAGCACCACAATCCCCAGGACCAGCTCCCCAGGGGAAAGGCCGGGCTGCTTAGCGAGGCCTGAAGCCATCAGAGAAGCCGGAACTCTGGTGGCCATCACTCCTCTAGGTCTGATGATGTCCACTGGGATTTGGGCAAAAGACAGTTAGTGCTTGTCCGGGACAGGACACCCAGTACACCTGCCCCCTGGCTTGGCTGGACCCGGCTGCCCATGGGAGAATCAGCTCCCCACTGCAGGACCCTGAGTTTTTGGGTAACAGGTCAGTGTCCTCGTTCCAGCAGAGAGTTCCCAACAGACCATGGAACTGAGGGGTCCCATGGAACGGCCCTGAGACTTTGCAGATGGGGATCCCGTGATGGTCACTACAAGGCCCAGCCCACCTACAACCACAAGGGCTGGTGGGAACCGAGGATACAGGGCATTCCTCCGGATACCTGTTTGGGCTCCAGGCTGCAAAAACTTGGGGCCTCAACTCAGGAAACCCCAAGTTCAGAGACAAAACCTGCTTACACTTCCTCTTCCTCAGACACCAGCCTCTGCCCCCGACTCCTGCAGGAGGATAATAAGTAAATCCACTTTTTCTGCTTACACCACCATCCCTGGTGAGGCCTCCTCCAGCCTCCCTGGTTCCCCTCAGGTTCTGCCAACCATGTTATGAGAAAATTTAAAATAAGTCTCTCATAAAGGGGACATGAAGTCATCTTCTCTATTACATATTGGTGAGTCTCCCCTTCATCAGTCTCCCCACAGCCGAATTCATGGCCTGGTTCCTCAGACTGTATATGACGGGATTAAAGGTGGGGGGCACCACCGTGTAGAACATAGAAATGACCAGGTCATACATGGACGGGGTCCCTGAGGTCGGCTTCAGATAAGCAAAGCATCCAGTGGAGACAAACAGCACCACAACCAGCAGGTGGGGAAGGCATGTGGAGTAGACTTTGGCCTTCCCTTCTGTGGATGGGATCTTCCTGACAGCAGAGAAGATGTGGACATAGGAAATGACAAGGAATATGAAACAGCAGATACCCCAGACCACAGTGATGAGCATGGGGACAAGTTCATTCATTAAATTTCCTGAGCAGGAAATAGCCAGTAACTGTGGGAGGTCACAGAAGAACTGGTGGACCACATTGGACCCACAGAAGGACAAGGAGAAGGTTACAGCTGTGTGCATCACAGCATGGAGACCCCCACCCAGCCAGGACATAGCTGTCAGCTGCACACACCTGTCCCTGATCATGATGACCTCATAGTGCAGGGGGTGGCAGATGGCAGCATAGCGGTCAAGGCTCATCAACGTGAGCAGGTGCATCTCTGCACCTGCTGAAAAAATCATCATGAAGACCTGGAGGACACAGCCCGGGAAGGAGATGGAGCTGCTGTGCCTCAGAGAGTTGGAAATGGACTTGGGGACCATGGCTGAGATGAGGTATATATCCAAGAAGGACAGACTCCTCAGGAAGAAGTACATGGGAGCGTGAAGGTGCCGGTCCAGAGTGGTGATGAGGACGATGAGCCCGTTCCCCAGCAGGGCGCACAGGTAGAACAGGGAGAAGAGCAGCGGGTGCAGGAAGCCCATCTTCCCCTGGGTGGGGAACCCCAGGAGCACGAATTCTGTCACAGTTGTGAGATTGGTCACCACTGGAGCAGCCATCATCTGTGTAAAAAATAGAGAGGAAGAAAACATTCCCATATCTTTCAATATTGAACACAAAATGTGTTATCTGCATAAAACAATCTTGCAATATATTTATGCTTTATCGTTATCTGAGCAAATTCATATTTTATCTCATGTGAATGTGCTATTGATGTATTGTCCAAACATGTGTCTATAAATTTCTAAAGAAATGAAATTTTAAACAACCTTGATAAAACCTGATTATCAGGTCTCTCAGTGAACAGTATTGACAGACCACCAGTGCCTAGTCATTCCCAGGCCCGCAGTTCCCCCTCCTGCCAGGCCCCAGTGTCTCTGCCCAGCTTGTCCAGGGCACAGCCCCAGAGGACACTTGACCATGCCCAGCCCCTCCCCACCCTGGAGAGTCTGTCGCTGCTCCCCCAGCACAGCCCTGGTCTGGGGACGCCCCACAGTGACGGGTGTGCAGGGAGATGGGGTGTGGGGTTTCCCCATTTTCCTACTCCCCGGGACCTGACACTGTCCTGGAACTGAATGATGTGGGCTAGGCACCCCCGTGCGGCATGTCCTGATGCTTCCTCTGTCAGATTCCTGCCCTTGTGGCCTCACTGTTGACTCCTGGTCTGTCCCCTCATCTCCTCATCTCCCTACCCCTGACTCCCCACATCTGAGGACTCAGAGACCACATTTCCCACAGAGTCTCCTCCTGGGACACCCCCACACGTCCCTCCTACAGGATGGGCTTGTCCACCCCGGGTCCCTCCCGGCCCCTCAGTCTCCCTCAAACTCATGCAGTGCCCCTCAAACTCAGTCCCCCTCAAACTCATGCGAGGAGGCCGCTCCAGGGCTGAGCCAGACGGTCTGTGCTTGTGGCTGTCCCTGCCGGTTCCAGGGCCGCGGTCCCCTGGGTGCAGGTTTGTTCCTCCCCCCAGGCCCGTGATTGAGTGGGGATGTGTGGACACGGGGCAGCCCTGCCCTCACTTCTTCCCCCAATCTCACCCTCTCCCCCCTCCATGGGGTGGCGGAGGGGGAGTCCCTGGGGAGGCAGGACTTTTAAGGTCAAATAGTAATTTAAAACAATTACAACATGTTGGTAGAATTCTTCCTAATAATTCAATAAAAACAAGGAAATAAATCAGGATATGAAGTGATCCAAGATGTCGACATCTTACGAATGATATGAAACATACGTTATTGATGACAGAAACTCTGATATTTTCTCTTCCTGTGCAGTATCAGTCACGACCCCTCAGTGGTGGAGTTGGGGAAATTTACCCAAATTCATGTCCGTAAAGAGACCTGAGTCCACACCCAACTTCTCTTTAGTGCCAGAGCCATGAAATAATCAACGATGTTGCTGTAAAATTTGCAGAATTTATATTTGACTCTTAGGTCTGTCATAATAAGTAGGCAAAAGGCATAATATCTGATTTTTAACAATAAGTATTATATTAAATTTCCCCCAGAATTTCTTCATCACAGTGTATTTCCATTAGCTGTTGCCTTTTATACAGTGCCCACAACAACTCAGGGTGCTGAATGCTCAAATGGCAGTTATGCAGCATTAATTGTCACGTTCATCAAAACATTCTAATATATAAAGGTACAAGTCAATCTTTTGAACACTTTAAGTTCAAGGAGAGAATATTTCCTCTGGTTGAGACTCATCCAGCATGATAACGCAGTGGGGCACTGAGAAACTTGTGCCTCTTCAGAATTTATTCGTTTTCATGATTTATAAAATGAGCATTTTAATTACCTTGCTTTCTCATATCCAAAATGAAGCTTGCATTCTAAAAATATTCAAGTCTGAATGATTTCCATTCTGAAAACTGCCAAAGAACTGAATACTTGCAAATTGGGGGGGAAAGTTCTGGCTGCCGTGTCCATCTGTGTCCTGAGGTTGTCCCCATGGTGGGACAGAAGTTGTCCCGGCCTCTCAGTCCAGGGCCTGGGCTAGTGGGGAGCCTCTGAGCACTCACAGGATGTTGCAACCCATGCTGCGCCGCCTCATGGACAGAACAGGGCCTCAGGGCTGGGCTATTTGAGCTCTGGAGCTCGTGTCCGCGTGTTGGACACTGTCCAGATTCCAGCCCTCAGGGACCTTCCTCTAGAGGGAAAGTGTGTGTTTACTTAACTGTGTTAATTGGAGTGTCCTGCAGTGCATCTCAGCGAGTAATTATCACACTCGGTGTGCAGCTGTGATGTTGTTTCTGGCTCACACCTCTATGGACGTGAATAGACAAATCTTCATGTCCAGGTTCCATTCCCCACCTGTCGTGTCTGCAGTGGTGGGCACCATCAGTCATAACAGTGCCCTGAGCCCCTGTTTAGACAGCTGGACAGTTGCCTATCACCCCCCATGTGCCCTTCACGGAGAGGCCCTGGGGATGGGTATGAGGGGGATGTGGAAAAAGAACTGTATCTTTTTTGAATGCTGACTAATATTCCATGGCGTATATGTACCACATCTTCTTGATCCAGTCATCTATTTTTGGGCATTTGGGTTGTTTCCATAGCTTAGCTATTGTAAACAGTGCTGCTATAAACATAGGGGTGCAGGTGCCCTTTGGAATTGATGTTTCTGTGTCCTTTGGGTAAATACTTAGGAGTGGAATTGCTGCATCCTATGGAAGCTCTATCTTTAGTAGGTTGAGGAATCTCCACACAGCTCTCCATAGTGGTTGGACCAGTTTGCACTCCCACCAGCAGTGCAGGAGAGTTCCTTTTTCTCCACATCCTCGCCAACATTTGTTGTTGCTAGTTTTTTTAATATGTGCCATTCTCACTGGTGTAAGATGGTATCTCATTGATTTGCATTTCCCTGATTACAAGATAAAAGCATGTAGTTTGCAGCAACATGGATGGAGCTGGAAGGGATCATGCTCAGCAAAATAAGTCAGAAAGAAAAAGAAAAATACAGGATGGTCTCACTCATAGCAGGAATTTAGAAAACCTGTAAATAAAGGACCAAGAAAAAGACTAATTAATACAATGTAAAAAACAAAATCAACGGGCCTCCCCGGTGGCACAGCGGTTGAGCGCTGGGTTGCCAAGCTGCCCACAGCCTCTGCAGCGCCAGTTCGATCCCCAACTGCTCCCCGGCCACTGGAGGAGGGTCCCACATGGTGAGCAGACCTCTCCTGCCGCCCGCTGCTCCCCTCAGCAGTGTAATTCGGTTCTTTTTTCTGCTCTGCTCCCCACTCTGGCTCTGGTGAATTCTCTCACCCTCCTGCGCTTCTTACTGTACCCAGTGCTTGTATAAATAAAAAAATAAATAAATAAACAAACAGAAAAAACAAGAGTTCTCCTTAAAAAAAAAATCAAAATCAACAAGCAACTATAAACTAGAAACACAATAAGGTAGGGGGAGGGAAGGAGGGAGGAAGAACTAGGGTCAAAATAAGGAGGGGGTGCAATTGTATGGGGAATATAACCAAAATGATAATTCATACATTGTGCAAAAATGAAAAATGATGTAAGAATTATATAAAATAAAATATTTATAAAACAAGAAAAAATACTGTGTAAAATTCATCTTGTTGCTGTGTTTTTCTTTCCCTTTGCTCATCTGTGAAGAGATGCAGTTCTCTGTATGCTTAACCTAAAAATATTGTGATTAGAATTGAATATATTCTTCTTCCTGCTTAGATATGTTATTTTTAATATTTCTCATAGAAATGAAAATTGGTGATCTCAAGGTTGATATTTTACATATTGTATTTCATTCTTGGATTGTCTTGTGTTTATGGGAGAATAAATCAGGGCAAAAAGAAAGTCAACACACTGGGAACTGTTCTGGAATTACCATTTCTGTGCTTGTCTAAATTTAATGATATTTGCATACAGTCCCCATAAGATCAAAGCATGCTCTGTCTGGTTGTGGGGCCCTCTGAAAATGACTTTCTCTTGATTAGCACTTTTTTCATGGCATATATGTTCTTTCAAGGTCTGAGTCCTTGACCAGGGCTGCTTTCTATTCTCTTATAGGTTGCATTTTTCAGGTAGAGTGGATATCATCAGAGTTTTATGTGCTGTATTTGTTTCTTTAAAAATATATATATATTTATTTATTTATACAAGTACTGGGTACAGTCAGAGGACAGGAGAGTGAGAGAATTCACCAGAGCGGGGAACAGAGCAGGCAGACTGACAAAATACACTGCTGAGGGGAGCAGTGGGCGCAGCCAGAGAGGTCTGCACACCATGTGAGACCCTTGCTGGCAGCCAGGGATCAAACAGGCTCTGCAGAGGCTATGGGCAGCTTTGCAACCCAGCACTCAACCGCTGCGCCACCGGGCAGGCCCCTATATTTGTTTCTTAAAATCAAACAAAAAGCAATGAGAAATCAATGTTAAGACAAGGTGGAAGCTAATGACCAGTCCTGACTGACTGATTCACCCATTTATTCTATTTTCAAGAAGATATACACTTTTATACATTACGAAAATGTTTTCATTCTTTTGTTTTAGAGATATAATTCCTCTTTAATGTAAGTACAGTACAATATGAATCAACTATGTTAAATGTTAGAATAGGGCCTCTCCGGTGGCGCAGCAGTTGAGCGCTCGGTTGCGAAGCTGCCCGCGGCCTCTGCGGCGCCGGTTCGATCCCCGGTTGCTCCCCGGCCACCAGAGGAGGGTCCCACATGGCGCGCAGACCTCTCCTGCCGCCCGCTGCTCCCCTCAGCAGTGTACTTCGGTCCTTCTGCCTGCTCTGCTCCCCGCTCTGGCTCTGGTGAATTCTCTCACCCTCCCGCGCTTCTGACTGTACCCAGTGCATGTATAAACAAAAAACAAACAAACAAATAAATAAATAAAAAAAATGCCTCTATTAAAAAAATATATTAAAAAAATGTTAGAATAAAAGTTATTTTCACTAAGTAGACATGCAATTCAAGGTCAGGGAATTGTTCTCACCTTTCATGACATCTGGGTTTACAAATGATGAAGTGTGAATTTATAAGGTAAGCTATTAAAAGTGCTTTGAGGAAATAATGAGTTAATCCAGAGGTAAGGATATTTTCTCCTGTGTAGTCTCTTCCTATCAAAATTTAGAGTAAATTGACAGTTCAGAGTCCTCTCTGATGGCATAAGGGGTTAAGTCTCAGCACTATGAAGCTATCCGGAGCCACTGCAGCACAAGCTCCATTTCAACCCAGGGAGCTGACCCACATGGCACAGCAGACCTCTCCTGTCTCACTGCTTCTCCCCTCAGCAGTGTATTTCAGTCAGTCTGTCTGTTCTGCTCCCCACTCTGTCTCTGGTGAAGCTTCTTGAAGCCTTACAATGCCCCACAGTACCTCTGGCCTGCATCCCAGGTCTTGTATGCATAAATAAAATACCAATCTTTTTTTTAAGTTTTTTATTTTATTAAAAAAAATTATTTATTTCTACAAGCACTGGGTACAGTCAGAAATGCAGGAGGGTGAGAGAATTCACCAGAGCCAGAGCGGGGAGCAGAGCAGGCTGAAGGACCGAAGTACACTGCTGAGGGGAGCAGCGGGCGGCAGGAGAGGTCTGTGCGCCATGCGGGACCCTCCTCGAGTTGCTGGGGACCAGAGGGGGATCGAACTGGCGCTGCAGAGGCCGTGGGCAGCTTTGCAACCTAGCGCTCAATAGCTGCGCCAGCCGGGAGGCCCAGTTTTTTTTTTTTTTTTAAAGATTGATTTATTTATACAAGCACTGGGGTACAGGCCAGAGGCACGGGAGGGTGAGAGAATTTACCAGAGACACAGCAGGGAGAACAGGCAGAAGGACCAAAGTACACTGCCGGTGGGAGCAGCAGGCGAGAAAGGAGAGGTCTGGCCCGCCATGTGGGAATCTCCCTGGCCAGCCAGAAATAGAACCCGTGCTGCAGAGGCTGTGGACAGCTTCATAGTGCTGTGCTCAACCAACTGCACAACCAGGTAGGTTCCTAAAAAATAAATCTTGGCCCTCCCCTGGTGGCGCAGGGATTGAGCGCTGGGCTGTGAAGCTGCCCGCAGCCTCTGCAGCGCAGGTTTGATCCCCAGCCACTGGTGAGGGGCCCACATGGCACGCAGACCTCTCCCGCTGCGCCCACTGCTCCCCTCAACAGTGTATTTCGTTACTCTGCCTGTTCTGTTCCGCGCTCTGGCTCTGGTGAATCCTCTCACCCTCCTGCGCTTCTGACTATATCCAGTGCTTGTATAAATAAATAAACAATTTTTTAAATAAATAAAAATAAATCTTTAAAAAAAACCCACCAGTACATCCTACACAAAATCAAAGACCCACAGAAGATTATGCTTTCACACTTGCTGTTCTCTGACCCAGGCTGATGACCCTGAAGTGAAGAAGAATGTTCCCTCACAGGGGATGGTGTCATTTGAGGACATGGCTGTGAACTTCATCTGGGAGGTGTGGCGGGACCTCAGTGATGCTCAGATGACCTTGTACCGGGATTTGATGCTGGAGACCTACAGTCCCTGGTGTCACCAGGCAAGGAAACGCCTTTGTAATCCTCAAGTGTATCCATTGTCTTCTACACTGTTAAATATATGCATAGTCTTGCATCTGCTTTTGTCATTTATCCAAAACTGAAGCGTATGCAACTTGACCAAGGACCAAAATTGTTTTTTTTTAAGTTTTATTTATTTATGCATACAAGAACTGGGGTGCAGGCTAGAGGTGCAAGGATTCACCAGAGACAGAGTGGGGAACAAAATAGGCAGACTGACTGAAATACACTGCTGAGAGGAGCAGCAGGCAATACTGGAGAGGGTCTGCTGCACCATGTGGGTGGCTCCCTGGCTGGCCAGGGGTTGAACTTCTGCAGCAGGAGCTGTGGATAGCCTTGCAGTGCTGTGCTTAACCTCTTGCCCCACCAGGAAGGCCCTAAAATTGTTTTTTGTTTAAGTACATTGTGTTAATAATGTTGAGGTGAGCATCAGCTTGGAGGAGGGAGCAGAGCCAATGACCATAAAGAACCCCAAAACCAGCACTTCTCATGTCAGTCAATGTACATCTTTCAGGGAGGCTGGAAGGAACTGAGACTGGCAGACATTGACCATATGGAGCTACTTATCCCGATCCCCAAACCTTGGAAAGTTTGTCTGCCTGAATCAGACGTGTTCATCAGTCAGTTTCAATTATGACTCTCTTGTCAGTCTTCCCCTAGTTTTTGAATGGTGGTTAATTTTCGTATACCTGTCCAGTGTCTCCTTCCTGTCTGTTCTCTAACTTTTTCTGCATTAGGTATGTTTTCCATATTTGCAATATTCCTGCATTCTCAATGGACCGTTTTTGTTCAGGTATTTTCCTCAGCCATTTGTTTATTCTTTCAGCACGTTCATGGGAAGTGTTAGACGCTGGTAAATTTTGTATTTGTGAAATAATATAATCAAAGAAATGTTCTGTGCTTTATTGAAATTACGTTCTGTGAGGAAGGAAAATGCAATAAATAAGTATATCAAATTGTGAGATATAGCCACAGAGAATGTTTAGCTAGGATGAGAGAAAACCATGGAGGTTATTTCAGAGTGTGTGCTTTCAAGGCTTAGTTATGGAGATGGAGTCTTTTCCTTGCCGAGCTCTAGTTTGAGATGGATTGCATTTTGACATGCACTGTATATAGTTATATAATCTATCTGGGTTAGAGGTTGTGCCTGTCTGTTGAAGGTATATTTATTTGACAGCTAATGAACTCAAATGTGATAGAATGAGAGGGGATTGAATGGAATGTTACTTAGAATATGAATAGTCTTCCAACGATGAGTCTTGTGACCCCACTCACACCAGAAACTATGACTTGAAGAGCACCCAGCAAATCGTGAAGCAGAAAAAGGGATGATCAGTGACACAGGAGAGGAAACCGGAGAATGTAGTTTCTAAAGCCATGGAACCCAGAGTTTCAGGTTGGGGGGCTCACATCTCTGCAGTTTGCAATGTGCAGTTATATATCCTCCTGTGGGAATCACTGGGAAGAAAGCAAAAGAATAAGATACATACTTGGGACTCCAATTATGTAAGTATGAGATAGCTAAAACTAAAATACTAGATAAAATGTTCCAATGCATGAATTATCACATTGAAACACTCGTTCCGAGGAGTGGAGTGAAACTATAGGAGTGATGATCTCAGAGGATATAAAAATTGCTTTTTATTTTTTTTTTTTTATTTTTTATTTTTTTACTTTGCTCTATTACAATTTATTTCAAGGTAAAATGAAAGGCAGTCAGAAAACAAGAGCCTTGTCTGAGGAGAGATTCCCATTATCTTTTTTTTTTTTTTTTTTTTTTTATAAATTTTATTGTTATATTCCCCATACAATTGCAGCCCCCCATTCTGACCCCAATCCCTCCCCTCCCGCCCCCGCCCCCCTAAAAGTGTCTCTGGTTCATAGTTTTTTGTTGATTTTGATTTTCACTTTCTTATAGTTATTCATTTTCCTGGTCCCTTATTTAAGTTTTCTAGATTCCTGCTATGAGTGAGACCATCCGGTATTTTTCTTTTTCTTTTTGGCTTATTTCGCTGAGCATGATCCCTTCCAGCGCCATCCATGTTGCAGCAAATTGCATGTGTTTATCTTTTTTGAATGCTGAGTAATATTCCATGGTATATATGTACCACATCTTCTTGATCCAGTCATCTATTTTTGGGCATTTGGGTTGTTTCCAAAGCTTAGCTATTGTAAACAGTGCTGCTATAAACATAGGGGTGCAGGTGTTCTTTGGAATTGATGTTTCTGTGTCCTTTGGGTAAATACCTAGGAGTGGAATTGCTGGATCATATGGAAGCTCTATGTTTAGTAGGTCCAGAAATCTCCACACAGCTTTCCACAGTGGTTGGACCAGTTTGCACTCCCACCAACAGTGCAGAAGAGTTCCTTTTTCTCCACACCCTCGCCAACATTTGTTGTTGCTATTTTTTTTAATATGTGCCATTCTCACTGGTGTAAGATGGTATCTCATGGTAGTTTTGATTTGCATTTCCCTGATGACAAGTGATGTTGAACATTTTTTCATATGCCTGTTGGCCATTTGCATTTCCTCTTCAGAGAAGTTTCTTTTAAGCTCTTCTGCCCATTTTTTGACTGGATTATTTTCTTTGTTGTTGTTGAGTCTCATCAGCTCTTTGCAGATTTTTGTGATCAGTCCTTTATCATTAGTGTTGTGTGCAAAAATGTTCTCCCAGTTGGTGGGGTTTCTCTTTGTTTTTGTTATTGTCTCTTTTGCTGTGCAAAAGCTCTTTAATTTGATGTAGTCCCAGCTGTTTATCTTTGCCTTCACTATCACTGCTTTGGGTGATGTGTCTGTAAAGATGTCTTTGATGTGCAAATCACGTAGTGTTTCGCCTATATTTCCTTCTATATATTTTATGGTTTCAGGTCTTATGTCTAGTTCTTTAATCCATTTTGAGTTGATTTTTGTGTATGGTGTGAGGTGGTGGTCAAGCTTCATTCTTTTGCATGTAGCGACCCAGTTTTCCCAGCACCATTTATTGAACAAACTTTCTTTGCTCCAATGCATATTCTTTGCTCCTTTGTCAAAGATTAGTTGACCATAAATCTGTGGGTTTATTTCTGGATTTTCTATTCGATTCCATTGGTCTGTATGTCTGTTCTTGTTCCAATACCATGCAGTTTTGATGATTATGGCTTTGTAGTATAGTTTGAAGTCTGGGAGTCTGATGCCTCCATTCCCTTCTTTTTTTTTCAGGAGAGCTTTGGCTATTCGGGGTTTTTTGTGATTCCATATGAATTTCATCAATAATTGTTCTATTTCTTTGAAGAATGACATTGAAATTTTGATTGGAATAGCATTGAATCTGTATATTGCTTTTGGAAGGATGGCCATTTTAATAATGTTTATTCTTCCAATCCATGAGCAGGGGATGTCTCTCCATTTCTTTGTGTCTTCTTCTATTTCTTTTAACAGTGTTTTATAGTTTTCTTTGTATAGGTCCTTTACCTCTTTTGTTAGATTTATTCCCAAATATTTGATTTTTTTTGTTTCAATAACAAAAGGGATGGTCTTTTTGATTTCTTCTTCTTCAGATTTATTGTTTGTGTATAGGAAGGCTACTGACTTTTGCGTGTTGATTTTGTATCCTGCCACTTTACTGAACTGATTGATGAGTTGAATTAGCTTTTCTGTGGAGTTTTTGGGGTTCTCTATGTATAATATCATATCGTCTGCAAATAGTGATAAAATCAATAAAATAGACAAACCCCTAGCCAGGCTCACAAAGGAAAAAAGGGAGAAAGCACAAATAAACAGGATCATCAATGAAAGAGGAGAAATCACAACGGACACAGCAGAAATCAAAAGAATAATCAGTAACTACTATGAACAGTTATATGGAAACAAGTTTAACTATCTAGAGGAGATGGACAAATTCCTACAACTCTACAATCACCCAAAGCTAGATAAAGAAGAAATAGAACACCTAAACAGACCAATTACAATTAGCGAAATTGAAATGGTAATCAAAAACCTCCCCAAAAACAAAAGCCCAGGACCTGATGGATTTACAAATGAATTCTACCAAACATTCAGAGACGAATTAGTGCCTATCCTTCACAAACTCTTCCAAAAAATTGAGAAGGAAGGGACAATACCAAACACGTTCTATGAAGCCAACATTACACTAATACCAAAACCGAACAAGGACAACACAAAAAAGGAAAACTACAGGCCAATCTCCCTAATGAACACTGATGCAAAAATCCTCAATAAAATTTTAGCTATCAGAATCCAACAATGTATCCATAAGATAATTCACCACGACCAAGTTGGATTCATTCCAGGGGCACAAGGATGGTTTAACATCCGAAAATCAATCAACGTTATCCAACACATCAACAAAAAGAAATATAAAAACCATATGATAATATCAATAGATGCTGAGAAAGCTTTCGACAAAGTGCAACACCCATTCATGATAAAAGCCCTTGAAATTCTTGGGATACAAGGAACATACCTCAACATCATAAAGGCCATCTATGACAAGCCAACAGCCAGTATCATTCTCAATGGTGAAAAGCTGAAAGCAATTCCATTAAGATCTGGAACAAGACAAGGATGTCCACTCTCACCATTGCTTTTCAATATAATACTGGAAGTCCTAGCCAGGGCAATAAGACAAGAGAAAGACATCCAAGGAATCCAAATAGGAAAAGAAGAAGTCAAACTATCACTATTTGCAAAAATTGCTTTTTAATGGTGACTAATACGGCCTGGATTGCAGAAGTTAATGTTGGACAAAGGGTGAGCCAGAGTTTTCTATTTCTGTCGAGGTTCTGAGAAGCCTGTATTGTAATGTTTAATTAAGAATTTCCTGTAATGGGGGCCTCCCCGGTGGCACAGCGGTTGAGTGCTGGGTTGCGAAGCTGCCCACAGCCTCTGCTGCGCCGCTTCGATCCCCGGCTGCTCCCCAGCCATGGGAGGAGGGTCCCGCATGGTGCACAGACCTCTACTGCCGCCCGCTGCTCCCCTCAGCAGTGTACCTCGGTCCTTCTGGCTGCTCTGCTCCCCGCTCTGGCTCTGGTGAATTCTCTCACCCTCCCGGGCTTCTGACTTTACCCTGTGCATGTATAAACAAACAAACAAACAAATAAATAAATAAATAAAACATGCCTCTTTAAAAAAAAAATATAATAAAAAAAGGAATTTCCTGTAATGTCTCTCCCCCCTCTTCCCCGCAATGATAATGATGTGACTTTAAAAAAAGAAAAAAAAAAAAAGAACCCAGATGACTATGGCCTGTGCCAAGGAGAAGTAAAAACTGAAGAAAAGTAGAAGCAGAATCCTTATTTTCAAAGCGATAGTCTTGCTGAACTGACTAAAACATGTCCTTCACTCACATCTGATAAATAGATTTTCCAGGAAAGTGATGACATCTAGAAAGCATTGTTGTTCAAAAAGTACCACCTAGGTCACATAGTTATAGGAACAACAGTAGAATGCAGGCTAAGTGGTAGATTAAATGCTACTAGCTGTCATCTTCATCTAGAGTTAATTGAATATGTTTACCAAATATTTCTTCATGAATATAAAAAGTCATGCAATATGAAAGACGCATTACTGATTGCTTTTCAACCTGTTTGGCCATAGGAAATCTATTCTTTTAATGTTATATAATTTGTTTGGGGTAGAAATTTCAATCAGAAAATCAAAACCAGGTACTCTGTTTTGCTTTGTGTTGTAGTAAAGCAACTTTGTGCCTTTATATTAACATTCACAGGAAACGTTTAGATGTTCACAGAGATGGTTATTTTTATCTTTTATTTTATTTTTTTATTTTTAAAAATTTATTTATTCATACAAGCACTGGGCACAGTCAGAAGCACAGGAGGGTGAGAGAATTCACCAGAGTCAGAGCAGGGAGCAGAACAGGCAGACTGACGAAATACACTGCTGAGGGGATCAGCGGGCATGGCCGGAGAGGTCCATGCACCATGTGGGACCCTCCCCAGCGGCCGGGGATCAAACCGGCGCTGCAGAGGCTGCAGGCAGCCTCACAGCCCAGCGCTCAACTTCTGCCCCATCAGGGGAGGCCCGGCAAGGCCCTATTTTTATCTACTTTTAGATGTCCATACTGTGGAGTACTTGATTAAAGCCAACCAGCCAAATCAGGACAGACTTTTGAGGCAAGTTGTTGTTGCCAACAGCAAAACATCAATCATGGAGGAACTTTGGGAAAACAAATTATTTGGACTCAAGTCATAGTTTGAACCTTAATAGTAGAAATGAAAACGTTTCAGCATCGATGCCTGAGAATTTTGCTGTATGTAAGAACATGTTTATCCCTGCTGAGCCTCATGAGATGCATGCTACAAAGAAACTTGAGGGCTTTAGTATGACTAGGGAAACTGTAAGGTATCCTGAGCACTGTAGTCATCAGATGATCCCACCTTTTCAGCACCCTTTTCACTTACCTGAACAAGGGAAAGCCTTCGACAAAGAAGCAATATTATTTACACATTGAGGTGCTCTTATGGGACAGACTGCCTGGAAATACAATGAATGTGAGCATACCTATGATATGGTACCTTTCATTGGTTAAGATAAAACTCAAATAGGGGAGGCTCCCTGTACATGTAACAAAAGGAGGAAATGTATTGATGAGAAACCAGTACGTTTGACTCATCAACATTTTGAAGATGAACAGCATACATGTAATGAATGTGGGGGTAAACTCAGCTTCAATTTCATGTCAGTCAGCTTGAGGGAACTCTGTTAGAACAGAATATTTTTAATATAATACATGTGGTGAAATGTTGTCTGAAATGTCTTTTTACTGAGCATGAGAAAATACAAAGAGGTGATAAACCTTCTGAAACATCTGATATTTCCTTACACAAAAGGTATCAGGGAAGTGTCACTGCAAGGTTCTTTGGCTATAAAGAAAGTGTGAAACCTTTCTCCTGGAAGACAGACCTCAGTGTACATCAAAACTCATAAGGGGGCCTCCCCGGTGGTGCAGCAGGTTGAGCACAGTGCTGTGAAGGTGTCTGCAGCCTCTGTAGTGCCGATTCGATTCTGGGCGGGCCAGGGAGATACCTACATGGTGCCTCTAAGGGCAGGATGGGCACTGAGCAGGTTTTCTGATCCAGCAGATGGGTAAAGGAGAGTCCTGGAGCCCTTGGTGGCTTTCTCAGGCTTTTATTGAGCTTTCTCATGTAGTGTGGCAAACAGGTACATGGCAGGCAGAGATTCAATGGGGGCCAGGAGGCCAGAAGGCCTCCAAGCTCCCGGCAAGTTTGGGCTTCTCTGACTTCCTTTCTACCCTTCTCTCTCCTGCCTCTTCTGCTTTTCTGCTTCTGCTTCTCTTGGTGACTACTCAATACTCCTCCCATGACCCACAGAAGTAAATAAGATAGTTTGCAATAATGTAACACTATAGGTGCCCCCTCAAGCAAGAGGCAATCCTAATTGTGGGAGGGCAGAAAAGCCTGAAAAACCATTTACCCTGCAGTGCAGGCATACCTTTCCTGTCTCTCCTCCTACTCCCCTCAGCAATATTTCCAGTCCATCTGCCTGTTCTGCTCCCTGCTCTTGTTCTCTCCGGTGAATCCTTTCATCCTTCCCCCCGGCTGGGATGTACCCCAGTTCTTGTAAAATAAATAAATCTTAAAAAAATTCACACAGGCATGAAGCATTATAAATGTAAAGGATATAAGAAATCATTCTGTCACAAGTCAGGCCTGAGTGTTCATCAGACAACTCACACACCAGAAAAACCCTATGAAAGTCCAAAGTGTAAGAAAACGTTCTACCGGAAATCACTCCTCTTTGTACATCAGGGAAGTCACACTGGAAAGGAACTCTATGATAGTCAAGAGTGTAGGAAAACTTTCTCCTGGAAATCAACCCTCATGGAACATGAGAAGCGCTATGAATGTCTAAAGTGTAAGAAAACATTGTACAGGAAATCACACCTCATTGTACATCAGAAACTCACACTGGAGCCAAACCCTATGAATGTCGAGAGTGTAGAAAATATTCAATATGATGGTTGAGATATAATTATTTTTGTGTACTTTTTATCAGTCACACTTGGGATATTATGAAGTGGGGATGAATGTAACACAGCTCTAATACACTCCATTCTCTGGCTTTCTCCCCTTGTGTGTGTGAAGTCATGCGTTCGCTTTTTTGCTGCCTCAAACATCTGAGAGATTCTCCTAGTAGATGGATTTGTTCTTGTCTATCTTGCAGGTAAATTTAGGACAGTACTGTGCCATGTATCAAGAACCTCTGAATGGAGGTGCTGCTTCTAGTTGACCCAAAACATTGATTTAAATCACCAAGACGAGGGCCTCCCCGGTGGTGCAGCGGATGAGCGCTGGTTTGCGAAGCTGCCCGCGGCCTCTGTGGCGCCGGTTCCATCCCCGGCTGCTCCCCGGCCACCAAAGGAGGGTCCCATATGGCGCGCAGACCTCTCCTGCCGCCCGCTGCTCCCCTCAGCAGTGTACTTTGGTCCTTCTGCCTGCTCTGCTCCCCGCTCTGGCTCTGGTGAATTCTCTCACCTTCCCGCGCTTCTGACTGTACCCAGTGCTTGTATAAATAAATAAATAAATAAATAAATAAATCTTTAAAAAAATAAATAAATCACCAAGACGAGTATGGCCTTCATCGTTGGCATAAAAGTCAGACATAGGAACATGGTGGAGTTCAAATCATTTCATCAATTTCTCCTTATGGAAATATGCTGACAGCTGATTAAAATCCTGATGTATCTTCATGGTAGTAATAGGGATCAGGACTATTATTTAACATTTCCAAAAGAAATCTTCACAGGCATAGGATGAAAGAACAGGTGACTTTCCAAAAACAGAGCATAGAGTTGTGTGTGTGCACATTAGCTAAGTAATGAGCCTCTGTGTTGACCACCAACAATGGGATTCAGGAATCAGAAGAACAAGAATGCTTCTTAAATGCCTGCAACTTGATTTTGACCAAAGAGCATACACTGGTAGCTGAACTAAGTATGTTTTAATAAAGCTGATTTTTTTTAAAAAATTACTTATTTATGCATATAAGATCAGAGGTTGAAGCCGAGGTTGGGTTGGGGCGGTGGTGAGAAGATTCACCAGAGACAGAGTAGGGAGAAGAAAAGGCAGATCTGCTGAAATGCACTGTGAAGGGGAGCAGCGGACCAGACAGGAGAGTTCTGCTGCACCATGTGGGTCCGCTCCTTGCCTGGGGATCGAACTCATGCTGTTGTGTCTAGCGACAGCTTGATACTACTAAGACTTTGACCCTTCTGCCACCAGGGAGGCCCATAAACCCGACTGATTTTTATGTGTATATCCTCAGGTATATTTGATATCTTTATTTGTAATTTTTTTTTTTTTTTTGCATAGAAGAACAAGAATGTAGGCCAGTGGTGCCGTTGGTGAGAGGATTCATCAGCGACAGAGTTAGGAGCTGAACAGGCAGAGTAAATGAAATATACTGCGAAGAGGAGCAGCGGGCATGAAAGGAGAGGTCTGTTGTGCCATGTGGGTAAGCTCCCTGGCCTGGATCAAACTCAGGCCTTAGCAGTAATAAGGGTGAGACTTAATTTCTAGGCTACCAGGGAGACCCTGATTACATTATCCTTCATCAACATTAACCAATTCCTCCTTGTTCAAGGATTTGGTAAACTATAGGAACAATAAACTGGTTGTCAACACAGTATCAGGCTCCATTCACACAGGCCTCAAATCTCAAATAGTTTAGATTGTATTTTACAACAACTACACTTTTGTCTGTTTAGTAACAGTGGACATTGTAATGTGTATATTGATAATTATGTAGAAGTTTTGTCAAGAACTTTCGTCCAACACTCCATGGTACCCTCATAGAGGATCTTGCTACATTGCCTCAATCACACACTGAAGAATCACAAGTACATATAATTTCTTTACATGAGCTCATTTGCACATATTGGCAATGGTAGTCCCTCACAGGCCCTCCCCATGATTGGCCCTGGACCTCCACAGAGTGGGCAATAGTCTTACTGTTTTAGGATTACCTCAAATAATATAATCTCAGTTCAGAAAAGTTGAAGCACTCCAGTTAGGTAGCCTAATACATTCACATGCCCCATTTCCTGCAACTCTCTCCTTCTGAACTCTGACGCATCCACATAGCTGCACAAGGTGTGAGTGGACATTTATCAGTATCTCTGTGTCATAAATTCCTCTATTTCCATTCCTTGTCTGGTCTTCTGTTGAACTGTGACTCTTAACAATTTCTACTTTAACTAGTCACATGTACAATGAGAAGCAATGCCTCAGCAATTCTCAATCAGGACCTATAAAATCGTACCCTATTTAACAGTCCATTTTCATGGCCTATACAACGAACACTCTCATGGCTGTGATACATGTTGAATGCTACATGTAAATATATTAGGAGGCATTATTTAGGAATGACAGAATGTGTGGGAAGAGAGTGTGTGTCTCTGGGCCTGATGTCCGTCACAGGCAGGCAGTGCTGGTAGTGGGTCACGCAGCAGTTGCTTAGTTTTTGGTCAGGATGCAGTAACTCTTAAAATCTGTCTGGCAGGATGGAAAATGTCGTTAAAAGCCCATTTAGCGAGAAATGAGGAGACTGCGAGCCCCTCAAACTCGGACCTTTTAAGATACAGGTGGAAGGACCCTGGCTCAGCCTGGAGGCCTCCAGCAGCTCTAAGCCCTCACACTGTAAGATGTTAAAGGACTAAACATAGCAAGGCAGCAGCCATTTTAAGGAAAACGACCGTTTTAAAGAGCACAGCTGTCCGTTGCAGGGTAAAACCACAAGAACCACAAGGCCAGGGTGAACGAAACTTAAAGGCTGCCAAAGAAAGGTTCACAATCAGATTGAACTTGGTCCCCGTTGTGAAAGGTCCCCTTTTTCTGATATGAAAGGTCCCCTTTTTTCTGCTGTAACAGAGTATAAAAAACAACTTGTCACCCTTAAAGGGGTCCTTCTCTCAACCTGATGAGACTGCTGTGTCAGTACACCAGGCAGAGTCGGGCCCTAGCTTAAGCTAGCAATAAAGCCTTTTTGCTTTTGCATCTCTGGCTGCGTGTAGTTTTTGGGAACCCCGGACGGAGTTGAGGCGCCAACTCCTAACAACACGGTGCATGGAGAGAATGGGGTCTGAGGGCACAGAGTCCCATCTGGGAGCCTCCAAAGCTGGTCTCTCACTGGCGCCCAGAAAGGCAAAGCTATGACACAAGAAAGGCCGTCACATGGGTTTATTCAAGATGCTGTCCAGGGAGTGTGCCCTAAACACCCTCCTGGGGGTGCAGCTCCCCAAGCGCAGGGAGAGAGCAGAGTAAGAGGAACCCACTTCTCTGGCATCAAAACACTCTCCTCCTTTTCCTCGCCAAACAGACTCGGTTCCGGCGCGCCGGGCGGTCTGCGAGGCCGCGCTCACGTGGCCCCACCACCCAATATGTTCCTAAGCCCCACTGGGGGAGGACGCGCGCCCTGACGCTGCCGGACGCGCGGCGCGCGGGATTGTGGGAAATGTAGTCTCCCGAGGACACGCGGTTCCCGCCCAGGGCTCCGCCCAGGGGCGTCCTGCCTCGCCAGCCTCATCTGCGCAGGCGCGGCCCCGCGTCCTCCCCGTCTTTCCCGGGGCCCGGGGCCTCCGCGGTCGCTGCTCCCCCGCCGCGGATTGCGAGCGACCTTGTCGCCGAGGCTGGGCTTGGGGTGAGGCTGAGGACCCGCGTGCGGGTGCGGGAGCGGGCGCGGCGGGGAGGCGCCAGGGGAGGCCTGAGGCGGGTGAGGGGGACCCGTGGCCCGGAACAGGCGCCGGGAGGGTCCTCCGGGCCGAGGCTGGGGGCGAGGGGAGCGGGGTCCCCGCCCCAGACATGGGCGAGCCCCCCGACGGCCGCCCCTCCTCGTTTCCGGGAGTTCCCTGCGCTGTGACGCCCTGGGACGGCTGTCGTGGGCTGCGGAACCCCCCGCCACGTGTGCCCGCCCCAGGGTGTGGCTTCCGCGGGTCCCCGAGCGTTTTCTCCCGGAGACCCCGAGCTCACCCTGGAGCACGCGCGCCGTTTTGTTGTAGAACAACCCCGATACAAAACGGGGTGCCTGACTGTGGGTCCTCACCCGCGCGCTTAAAAGGACTTATCAATGCTCTACTGCAGGCACACGTGAAAGGTTAATAATAGGTTTATTTACAAGGGAAGGGGAAATGAGGAAATGTACAGCTCTGGGAGAAAAGTGGGAGACAAAGTTTTAAATGAGTCCTACCCGATCTGCCGATCAGGAACCCCAAAATGGCGCTCTGAGAGCTGGCCTCCAGCCAGGAGCGGTGAAGCCGGGAGGTGAGCGATCTTGAGCCAGAGAGAGCCCAAGGCCCACGTGTTTGGTTTTTTTATATCCAACCTGGCTGCCCAACTCCACCCTCAGGTCCCAGCCACCCTCCCTTGGTGGTGATGGGATTTGTCTTTCCCAGAGTCTTGATGGCTTTAGTCTGGAGTGGGGGTGGGGTCCACAAAGCCTGTATGGGATTAACTCAGGACATCACTTCCCCCTAACAGTTTCCCTCCGGACGCGGACGCGGCTGCGTTCCGGGGTCTCGCGTCCCTCGCGGTGTGGCCCGAGGACACGCGGGCTGCGGAGCTCCCGGCCCTGACCAGCCCGGCGGGTAAGAGTTTCCCGTCCTTTGTGCCCGTTTATCGTGGCCGCCGCCCCGCCGCGTGCCTGCCCGTGACCCCGGGTTTCCCCAGGAGGATGGTGTCCCGGAGGCCAGACCCCTGGAAAAGTGCTTTTCCTCCCGTGCGTGTGCTCCCTCTTTCCCTTGTGGGGACACCCCAGGCACATCCAGGGCATGGGCACCGGGGTGTATGAGGACATGAAGCCGGGCTCTCGGAACCATTCCTGGGAGTGTCCGTCCTGCCAAATAAGTGCATAAGGTGCATCATTTCCTTTGAAATTGTGTCCAATTTTTTTAATTCATTTTTAAAATTTTTTTTTAAGATTTATTTATTTATTTTTTTGCTTATACATACAAGCACTGGGTACAGTCAGAAGCGCGGGAGGGTGAGAGGATTCACCAGAGCCAGAGCAGGGAACAGAACAGGCAGACTGACAAAATACACTGCTGAGGGGAGCAGCGGGCGGCAGGAGAGGTCTGTGCACCATGTGGGACCCTCCTCTGGTGGCTGGGGAGCAGCCCGGGATCGAACTGGCACTGCAGAGGCTGCGGGCAGCTTCGCAACCCAGTGCTCAACCACTGCACCACCGGGGAGCCCCTTAAGTGATTTTTTTTTAAGTTTTATTTATTCATGCGTATAAGAACCTGGGTACAGGCCAGATGCACGGAAGGGTGAGAGGATCCACCAGAGACAGAGCGGGGAGCAGAACAGGCAGACTGACTGAAATACACTGCAGAGGGCAGCAGTGGGCGAGACAAGCGATTTCTGCTGCGAGATGTGGGATTCTCCCAGGTTGGCCGTCCGGGATCAAACCCGTGCTGCAGAGACTGCAGACGGTTTCACAGCGCTGGGCTCCGCCCCCTGGGCCACCAGGGAAAGCCCTTTTTAAGTGATTAATCATCTTTGAAACTTTTGTTCAGTTCTTCACATGGACTACTAGTCAGTCTTAGGAATCATCAGTTTTTATTAAATTACGGTAAATTGTAAACCCAAATAGTATTAATAATGGACTAGTGGGTCCTTTCCTGCTCTTTCTCAGAGTGTAAGCACAGCTGTCACGCGCAGTGACTCTGGTCTCTCCCAGGCAGTGTGTGGAGTGCTCTGGACAGGAGACTCCAGGACCCGGGACCAGCTGCCTCAGTCCTTTCCTGCAGGATTCCATCACCTCTCCCAGCACCGCCTCCAGAGTCCTCTGGCATCTTTGAGAGCAGTGGACAATGGATAAATCTCTGGTGAGTGATTTGTTTTCTTTAGCTTAGCTGGGCAGTTGGGAACAGTGCTGCTCTGCTCTTAGGTGTAGATGAATCTTGTAATGAGTTTTCACGTTGGGGTAAATAACTTAATAGAAGTATTGCTGATCATATGGAATTTCTATTTTTATTTCTTTAAGAAATCTCTGCACCATTATCTGCAGGGACTGTACTGCTCTAATGGCTCAAACTCATGCTGCAGTGACTGGGAATAGCCTCCTAGCATTGTGTCTTAACCCCTTGCGCCACAAGGGAGGCCCGGACACATTATAAATTTTGGAATGAACTCCTTGTCAGATGTGTGACATGCAAATATTTTTTATATTCTATAGGGTGCCTTTCTGTTTCTATGCTGGTTTCTTTTGAGTTCCAAAAGCTTTTAGGTTTGGTGTTGTCCCACATGTTGAATTTTGCTTTTCTTTCCCTTGGTGTTGGGGTTGTGTTCCCTAATGCATTTTGTAGCAGCTGTCCTATAGTGTACCCCTTATTTGCTTTCAGTACTTCATGCTTTGGGCTCTTATGTCCAAATGTTTCAGCCATTTGGAATTAGTTTTCTGTATGTAGTTTTGAATGGGTCTTGCTTCTTAGTTTTGCAAGTCACTATACATGTTTCCTGAAACCATTTTTTAGGAAGATATCTTTATGCATGGAAGAACTGGGGTGTAGACCAGATGTTCCGGGCTTGAGAGGGTCCACCAGAAAGTAAGGAGCAGAACACACAGATCCACTGCAGTGCACTGCTGAGGGAAGCAGTGAGGGAGACAGGTGAGGTTTGCTGTGCCACATGTGAGTCAGCTCTCTGGCCTGGAATGGCCATGCTGTATCTATAGCACTGACTCTTAACCCCTTGGCCGCCAGGGGTCCCCATCCCAGTATTATTTATTAAAGAGGCTGTCTTGTCCGAATTGTATGATTTTAGCTCCTTTGTCCAAGGTGAACTCTTCGTATTTATAGTATTTGCTTTCTGGGTTTTTAATTGCCTTCCATTGCTCTGAGTTCTGGTTTTGTTCCAGTAAAATAATGTTTTCATTACCATTGGCATTTAATATATTTTGAAGTCAGGAAGTGTGATCGTTACATTTCACTTTTTCTCTCAAGATTTTTTTTTTTTTTTGCTATTTGGGACCTTCTGCGGGTTCACATAAATGCAGTGATTGTTCTCTTTCCTTACCAAAAACCTCCTTGGTATGTGGATAGGTATTAGCTCTGTAAATAGCTCTGGACAATAATCCATTTATGATGTTAATTCTTCCCACCTAGGAGCACAGGACGTCTTTCTATTTCTTCTTATCTTTTGTTTCCTTTACTAGAGTTTTATAATTTTCAGTGTTCAGGTCCTTCACTTCCTTTAACTTTTTTTTTTAAGATTTATTTATTTATGTATACAAGAACTGGGCTGCAGGCCAGAGGTATGGCAGAAGGGGTAGTGTGAGAGGATTCACCAGAGACAGAGTAGGGAGCACAACAGGCAGACTGACTGAAATACACTGCTGAGGGGAGCAGCGGGCGAGACAGGAGAGGTCTGCTGCGCCATTTGGGTCACCTCCCTGGCCGGGGATCGAACTCATGCTACAGTGGCTGCAGATAGCTTCATAGTGCTGCCTCTTAACCCCTTGTGCCACTAGAGAGGCCCCTCCTTCTTTAACTTGAATGAAATAATCACAGCTATTTCATTCTTTTTGGTGTGAATATCAATGGAAATGCCAGTCTTTTCACACACATTCTCTTCATAACTTGTTTATACTTTCAGAGAAATAAACAAATTTTATCATGTATTCAATTGTAAAAAGTGATAACATAGTTCAACATATATAATGGACACCAAGGGTTCAAATATGATTGTTTTCTTGTTGTTCTGCTTAGTATTTGATCATTATTTACAATTTCCTTCCAGTCTTTCAGGTCAGTCTACTATGAATTTTCCAATTGTCCTGCCTCCCTGCTGTACAAATGTGTGCCCTGGGTCAGATTTGACATCACTGAAATTATAGCGTCCATGGTGGTTCTGTGGGCATATGTGATCTTCTGGGCTCAGTGGGTGCATTAGACTGTTAATGTGTAAACATGAGTCTCATAAAGGCATTCTTCTCTCTTAGAACCAGGTCTCCCTTTTTTTAAGATTTATTTTACTTATTTATATGTAAACCAGAGGTCAGGGCATTGGGTGGGGGATGAGATGATTCACCAGAGACAGAGTGGGGAGCAGAACAGGCAGATCTATTGAAACACACTGCTGAGGGGAGCAGCAGGGAGACAGGAGAGGTCTGCTGCGCCATGTGAGTCAGATCCCTGGTCAGGGATCCAACTCATCCTGCGGTAGTTGTCGTAGCTTCATAGTGCTGAGAATGAACCCTTTATGCCACCATGAGGATACTCTCAAAACTCTCTTTTCACCTCATACCCTATTCAGAGCTCCGCTGTTGGCCACATGGTAACTGTATATTTTGATTTCAGGAACCCTTAACCTTCAG
Source organism: Talpa europaea (assembly GCF_964194135.1). Classification (NCBI taxonomy): domain Eukaryota; kingdom Metazoa; phylum Chordata; class Mammalia; order Eulipotyphla; family Talpidae; genus Talpa; species Talpa europaea. The sequence goes on along the minus strand of NC_140075.1, from coordinate 8,010,397 downwards.
AGATGTGTCCGTAGAATTCTCGCAGGAGGAGCAGGACTACCTGGACCCGGCACAGTGGGAATTTTACCGAGACGTGATGTTAGAGACCTACAGGAACCTGGCGTCCTTGGGTGAGGAGAATATCCCTCCAGATTTCCTCATCTGCCCTCACCGTTTCCTGTGCTATGTGTGTATGCTCCTGGGATGTCCAGATTTGTAGGCTACGTTTACATCCCTGATTTTCAGAAAAACAGTGTGAGTTTGTTGGAAAGAAAGTCTCATGCTGTTTGATCATGACTTAAACTTCTCTCTTAGGTGATCTGCAGCCTGCTCTATTAGTGCTCATTCAAGAAAATCAGTTCCTTATTACAAGCTAAAATCAGTGTGTTATTGCACATTCCTATGACTCAGATGTCTGGAAATGGTTCTCAGGATTGAAAATTTATTTCTTTAAAGATTTATTTATTTATGCATACAAGAGCTGGGGTTCAGGCCAGAGGTGTGAGGGGTGAAATGACTCACCAGAGACAGAGCCGGGAGCAGAACAAGCAGATCAACCGAAGCACACTGCTGAGGGGAGCAGCGGTCGAGTCAGGAGACGTCCACCTCGCCATGTAGGCCACTCCCTGGCCAGCCAGGGATTGAACTCTTGCTACAGAGGCCACGGACAGCTTCACAGGATGCTCCTTAACCCCTTGCACCTCCAGGGAGGCCCCAGGATATGAAAATTTAAATGATTTCTGGTAAAGGTGGTGTCAGAAAAAGTATTTGCAGTGATCCTTTTCTAGAACCTTCTGTATTCTCCTCTCTACTGAGCACAATCCTGTATTGGTAATTTGAAAATCTGCAGGCCATCTCATATCACCTGTCCTAATAAACAGGTCTTGCTATGTCTAAGCCTGACCTGGTCGTCTTGTTGGAGCAAAGGGTGGAGCCCTGGGATGTGAAGAGAAGTGCAAATCCCGTCCTCCTCCCAGGTAGGTGGAATGAATCTGGCAGAGGCTGCAGCTGGCAGGTGCAGTGGTACAGGAAAGCATCCTAAATATGTCTAGGAAGCTCTGTTTCAGGGATTGCAGACATGCTCCTATTTTGGCCTGGAGTCTTAGTCTTACTTTCCCTGGGGGCGTCTCCTCTCGGACACCGAGTCCTCTGCCTTTCCTTCTTACTGAATTGAACTTAGGTTTTGTCTATTTTGTTGATCTTTCAAAATCCAGACTTCCTTTCATGGAGAAGCACCTGCTTTTGGCCATGATGTTACATCTATGTATTTTTTTTATTTCATTTTAAATGTCCTCCTTTCTGCCAATATGGAGTTTAAATTATTCTTTTTCTAATTCCTGGAGGTGTGAAGTTATGTTGCTCAGGTGAGATCCCTCTTATTGATAGTGTAATTGTTTAATGCTTTAAATTTACTTCTTAGTGTTATTTTCTGAATGCCACATGTTTTGGAAGTTTGCTTCCTTTCAGTGTCTCAGTATTTCTTAGTTATTTAGAATCTAGGAAACACGAGTTTACCTTGCTCTATGTGATTCGAGAATAGATTCTCATCACCTCAAATGTTTGTCACCACCACACCCACCACCAGTGCACTTATGGGCCTCACCGTAGATCTTTGAATCCACTCCCACTTTTGTACCCACAGCCAGTGTCCCTACCTCTTCAGTACCCTCACTTCTGCAGTCTTAATTCTTGAGTTCATTTTGGTTTGTATTGTCAGTTTCTTTGCTTTGTTTCTCCATATTCCAAACAGGAGTGAATTCATCCAGTAAGTCTTTCCCCTTCTGATTCATTTCACTGAGCATCATCCTCTCCCAATATTCCATCCTTGTCGTTGCAAATGGCCAGATGTATCCTTTTTCCGTAGTATTCCACCCTGTGTATATACCACACCTTTCTTTAGAATTATTTTTCACCCGTTTGTCAACTCCGGTTCCTGAATTTATACCATTATTTTCCTTCCAGTTGCAGTTGGGGCTTGAACCCCTCCTTGATCTTATGTTTTCCTCTTCTGCATTCAGTTCTGTCTTTGTGTGCGGCACACATTCAGGTCCTCATGTTAGTGCATGTGTTATATTACAGTGCTTCCCAATACATGTAGTTTTCTGTTGTGTTCTTGGGGCATTCTTTTCATCCTGTGAGGCTTTAAACTCAGATCATATAATTCTGATATTAGTGTGATCAATGTGACTCCATGGATCAGTTTTCATAGAATCTAGTTCCAACCTTACATTCTAAATGGTGTGCTGATGTCTGTGTTGAGTTTCATATAGGTAAGATTGAATTGGTCTTATTTTTAATTCCTTCAGACGTATTTGTCATTTTCATGTGGACTTTTAATTAATTTACACACAAAGTATTTCTGAAAGGAAGGCTTAACTTTATTAAAAAACGATTCCTGTATTCTCAGCCATTTTATACCTCATTTCCTCCCCAGTACAGCTCTGTATTATTCCTCTCTTCCTTTCTTGTGGGTGATTTCCCTCCAGTTGCTCTCATTTCATATGCTAATTGAGGTATACTGGTTTGTAATCTTATTTACAAACATTGTAAAAAGCATTGTCACCCAACCTGTTACATATGACATCATTCTCTGTTTCCATTTCCTTTTCCATGTATTTTACTGGTATCTTTTTTGTCACATGGGGATTATATACCATGTTGAAAAGTTATTCAGCCTTATCTAAACTGAAAACAATTACATTCAACTGCATACCAAAACCCAACTGTTTAACATTTCTAAGTTCTCAAGCAGAAACACTATTTTTGCTATAGGATTATATCATACCTTTTTCTCTGTTTGCTATGTATTTACCTTTCCCTGAGGACATCACCTTTTATAAGCATGTGTGTTGCTGTCTAGTGCTCATGTTACCTGTCTATCATCAGGCCGGGGGTCTTTATTTGGTATTAATTTTGTGTATAAAATAGTTAAAATATTTTATTTTGTCTTGAGTGCTGTGAGTGCGGTAATTATTGCTTGCTGTCTCCCAGCCATGTCTTCTCAAGACGACCAGGACTGCATACCACAGTCAGGCACAGAAGATTTATTCCTAAATGTGGGACTGGGAGGAGATGGAATCGACACCTTTGAGAATTTAGAATTATTGAAAGATCAGACATGTCAAGAGGCATGTGAAGGGCACAACAGTTGTTGCGATGAAGATGGCCAAGCAGCGACAATTATCCATAGTAAAATTTCTCCTGCAAAAACTGATCCAGTGTGTAAACCATGTTGGGTAAAACTCCATTTTATGTGTGTTGCATGTATAGATAAATATGTTTCTGTTAGCAAAGATCCATGTGGCATTTTTAACAATACACGTTCTCAGAGAGGAATATTGGAACATACGGGAAGTCCCCTAGTCCATAATGGAAATGATTATTCAAAACATTGTCACCATGGGGTAGGTTTAAACTTTGTGTCAAATCATTCTCAACATCAGAGAATTAGAAAGGAAGATGAAAAATCTACACAGGATCCTATTGAGGAATCCTCAAACCTTCTCCAATATCAGACAATTGGTGAGAAACCTTACAATTGTAAAGATTATGGCAAAGATAACACATGCTGCTCCAGCCTTAATGAACATCAGAGAAAGAAACGGCGTAAATGTGGAGAGCATGGTAAAGGCATTTATTGGCATTCACAGTTGACGCGACCTCTAAGAAGTCATACTAGAGAAAAGCCTTACATGTGTCCAGACTGTGGTAAAGCCTTTCTATATTTGTGTCGCCTTTCCCAACATCAGAGAGTTCATAATGGTGAGAAACCTTACAAATGTGAAGAATGTAAGAAAGCCTTTAAGGTGAAGTCAAGTCTTAGTCAGCATCAGAGAATTCATACTGGCCTGAAACCTTACAAATGTGAAGAATGTGGCAAAGCCTTTAACTGGGTGTCAAATCTTTCTAAACATTACAAACTTCATACTGGGGAAAAGCCTTACAAATGTAATGAATGTGGAAAAGCCTTTATTTATAATTCAAAACTTATTCAACATCATAGAATTCATACTGGGCAGAAACCTTACAAATGTAAAGTATGTGGCAAAGTCTTTAACCAGAAGTCACATCTTAATCGACATCACAGAATTCATACTGTAGAGAAACCTTAGAACTGTTAAGAATGTGGCAGAGCCTTTAAAAAAACAGTCATATCTTAGTCAACGTCATAGAATTCACACTGGGAAGAAACTACAAATGTGAAGACTGTGGCAAAGCCTTTAACTGGAAGTCAAGTCTTATTCTACATCACAGAATTCACATTAGAGAAATGTTAAAATTCAAAGGTCATTTTTTTACTGTAGTCTCTTTAACCAGAAGTCCAGAAGTTTCACCAGAAGTGGCAGTGATTATCCAGAAGTCAAATCATCCTAAACATCAGAGTGCCTAGCGAGAGAACCCGTAAATGAAAGTGACCAATGGATTGTCCAAATATATATTATGAAACCACCATATTTTCATACTGGAAACTTTAAAGAAGCAAAAATAGGAGAAAGTAATTTATAATGAAAATTAGATGCATATTGAGACATTGCAGTGCAGTAGTAAGTTAATTCCACTTGGCCAGACATAACCTAAAATGAGAATATGGTCATGGAACATAAACCAAGATTAAAACACTAAATATTAGCATAATTTAAAAGTTCAGGAGGCCTCCCTGGTGGTGCAAGGGGTTAAGTTGCAGCTTTGTGAAGCTGTTGGCAGCCACTGCAGCACAAGTTTGATCCCTGTCCAGGGAGCTGACCGACATGGAGCAGCAGACCTCTCCTGTCTTGCCTGCTGCTCCCCTCAGCAGTGTGTTTCAGTGGATCTGCCTGTTCTGTTCCCCACTCTGTCTTTGGTGAATCCTGTCACCCCCCTCACCTCTGGCCTATAACCCAATTCTTGTATGCATAAAAATACATCTTTAAAAAACATAAATAAAACTTGAAGACAATGGTTTGGGTCATATATAGTTATTTTCTATGTCCTTTTTTATCAGCCATACTTGAGATATGAATAGACATGATGAATGTAATTCACACCTAAATTACTTCATTCTATAACTTTCTCATGTATGTCACGTCATGTGTTTGATTGTTGCTGCCTCAAACATCTAAGGGATCCTTCTCTAATGGATGGATTTGCTCACATCTGACTTGCTCCTGCAAATTTAAGGTGGTGTCATATATCATGTATGAAGAAAATGTGAATGGATATGCTGTGTGGTTGACTCAAAAGATTGATCTAAATCACCCAATTGGCATAGAAATTAGAGAAACATGCTGAAGTTCAAATTGTTTCATCCTTTTGTCCTTAGGGGATACATTGACAGTCTATTAAAGTCCTGATGTCTCTTCAGAGTAGTAATAGAGATCATGAATATTATTTGATGTTGTTGCCAAAAGAAATCTTCACAGGCACATGATGAAAGAGCAGGTGACTTTCACAAAAGGGCATGGAATTCTCATCCATTCACATTAGCTAAGTAAAGAGGCTCTGTGTGTGACACTACGGGATTCTGGTATCAGAAGGTCCAGAATGCTTATTACATACCTGAATCCTGACTTTTATGAAATAGCATACAGTGCTATCTAAATGTCTTATTTAGACTATATGTGAACTTTATATATATATATATATATATATATAAATAATGCTCATTGATTTTTTTTTTAAAGAAGCATGTATTTTAATTTATTTGTTTTTGTTTGTTTGTACATGCACTGGGTATAGTCAGAAGCGTGGGAGGGTGAGAGAATTCACCAGAGCCAGAGCGGGGAGCAGAGCAGGCAGAAGGACCGAGGTACACTGATGAGGGGAGCAGCGAGCGGCAGGAGAGGTCTGCGTGCCATGTGGGACCCTCGTCCGGTGGCCAGGGAGCAGCTGGGGATCGAACTGGAACTGCAGAGGCCGCGGGCAGCTTCACAACCCAGCGCTCAACCACTGTGCCACCAGGGAGGCCCATGCTTATTGATTTTTAATGTAGTCATCTGGACATGTACTTAATCATAAGTTGTCCCCCATCAGCATTAACCAATTCCTCCATTTTAAGGCTTTCTGTAACAGATGAGAACAATCAGGTGGTTGTCTACACAATGTTACATCACCAGCAGGCGCTTTTCTCGATAGCTTATATCTGAAATAGTTTTGACTGTTTTCAATAACTACACACTATTTGTTCTCTTAGTAGCCCGGAATATTGAGTGCTTTCAAAATAATGCCGGAGTATTTTTAAGAATTTTGCAAAACACTTCATGGTATTGGTGCTTTGCCATCCATTTTTTGTACCTAAGCTATCTCTGGGGACCCTGAAGTGACACTAGACCCTCTTTTAGAGGTTCCTGCTATCATCTGTTGTAACACTCTGCATGATCACAAGAAAAATATAAATTCTTCACATGACTTCACATGCAGAAATTGTCTTGCCTCTCCTGTTTAGGGGCCTCCCCTTGGTTGGCCCTGGATAAAATCTCCATAGAGCTGACAATTGATAATACTTAGTTACTTCCATTAACTAATATTCACTGTATTTCTGCCTTTGGTTTACCTGCAGCAATACAATTTTCAGGATCTTTGAAACACTACAGTTAGGGACCTTTTTGTGGCCTTCAAGCAGACATTGTCTTAGATTTGATATATATGTAATCCAACATGTAAGTACATTGAGACATCACTTAGGAATGACAGATTGGTTGCGGGGGGTGGGGTAAGTAGGTGTGTGTTTATATTACGTGCATTCTGGAGAGCAGGGTGTGTGTGTAGGGAAGCATTTTGTGATGTCACTGGCCTGGGCAGCAGTTGCTTATTTTTCAGAGAAGAGGCAATTACTTCTAAAATGGGAATGTTTGCAGGAAGTATCTGGCAGGATGGAGGCAACCTCTATTCCATTTCGGGGAAAATCAGGAGAGCTCACACTGACGTCTTTTAAGAATGATGTGGGGTCTCCCGGGTGGCACAAGAGATAAAGCACAGCACTATGAAGCTATACACAGCCTCTGTAGCATGAGTTTGATCCCAGGCCACCAGGGAGAAACCCAGTTGGGGTGGCACACCTCTCCTGCCTTGCTAGCTGCTCCCCTCAGCAGTGTTTTCAGTCCATCTGCCTGTTCTGCTCCCTGCTCTGTCTCCCCTCCTACACCTCTGGCCTGTACGTCAGTTCTGGTATGTATAAATAAAAAATGAGGAGATAAAGCCTCCACATGATTAGGTCACGAATGGCGGGAGGCAAAGTCCCTCTGTGCTCACGCTTCTTTTCCACTAGTTTAAATTCAAACATTTCTGGAGGAAAGTGGATCAGGGCCTCCCCGGTGGCGCAGCAGTTGAGCACTGTGTTGCGAAGCTGCCCGTAGCCTCTGGGGCGCTGGTTCGATCCCCAGCTGCTGCCCGGCCACCGGAGAAGGGTCCCACATGGCGCGCAGACCTCTCCTGCCGCCTGCTGCTCCCCTCAGCAGTGTACTTCGGTCCTTCTGCCTGCTCTGCTCCCTGCTCTGGCTCTGGTGAATTCTCTCACCCTCCCGTGCTTCTGACTGTGCCCAGTGCATGTGAAAACAACACAAACAAACAAAACATGCCTCTATAAAAATATTTCTTAAAAAAATAAATAGGGCCTCCCTGGTGGCGCAGCAGTTGAGTGCTGGGCTGCGAAGCTACCCGCAGCCTCTGCAGCACCGGTTCGATCCCCGGCTGCTCCCCGGCCACGGGAGGAGGGTCCCACATGGCGCACAGACCTCTCCTGCCGCCCGCTGCTCCCCTCAGCAGTGTCCTTCAGTCCTTCTGTCTGCTCTGCTCCCCGCTCTGGCTCTGGTGGATTCTCTCACCCTCCCGCGCTTCTGACTGTACCCAGTGCTTATGTAAATAATAAATAAATATTTAAAAATAATAAATAAATAAATAAAAAGAAAGTGGATCAGGTGGCTTCCTGGGTGCAAATCTTTATTTTTTTTTAATTATTTTTATTTTTTTTATAGAAGCATGTTTTATTTATTTATTTATTTGTTTGTTTGCTTGTTTATACATGCACTGGATACAGTCAGAAGCGCGGGAGGGTGAGAGAATTCACCAGCGTCAGAGCGGGGAGCAGAGCAGGCAGAAGGACCGAAGTACACTGCTGAGGGGAGCAGCGGGCGGCAGGAGAGGTCTGCGCGCCATGTGGAACCCTCCTCCCGTGGCCGGGGAGCAGCTGGGGATCGAACCGGCGCTGCAGAGACTGCGGGCAGTTTCGCAACCCAGCGCTCAACATCTGCGCCACTGGGGAGGCCCTTCAATTTATTTTTTTTCAAAGATTATATATACAAGAACCGGGGTACAGGCCAGATGTGCGGGAGGGTAAGAGGATCCCCAAGAGCCAGAGAGGGGAATAGAACTGGCAGACTCACAAAATACACTGCTGAGGGGAGCAGCGGGCACAACAGGAGGGGTCTGCCGTGCCTTGTGGGACCCTCGCAGGCCGGCCAGGATCGAACTGGTGCTGCAGAGCCTGCGGACAGCCTCAAGTGCGATGCTCAACAGTCTGCGCCACCAGGAGAGGCCCCCAAATCAGACTGCGGGTTCACAATGACTGGCGGCTCCCCTCTTGACTCCCCTCTTGGCTCCCCGTTGGCTAATTGCTTTGGCAACTATCAGTACAAACCACATCTGATAGAATGAAAGTCTCTCCGTAATTTGAGCAGAGGCCATGCCAGGGAATGTATTGGTTCAGGTTGTCCTAAATTGCCTTCTGAGTGGAAACAAGTTTTTTTCTAGCTGGCCTACGAGGCTGTGATTATATAGGGAGGGAAACCAGTGACTCTATGTGTTTCATTTTTCTAAATTGTTGGTAATGTAAGTTGGGATATTCCTTGGATTTTCATTTTAGGTTTCTCCATTTAGCCATGATAGTTGGGAGGTTTCTCCCACGAGGCCTCTGAGCTCCATGTCTAAAACAAAAATTCTCATTTGAGGCTGGGGTATATAGAAAGAAAATAGACTTTTAGAGAAGCATGAAAAATATTTTAGTGCGTTTATTCCAGTTTATCTACTTCAACGCGTGTAGTAGGTAGATGAAGAAATGGGAGGAATAAAGCCCCAGATAGTTGACTTTTTAATACAAAACTCGCTGAGAGTGTGCTTGGGATACACGTTAGTGCTCCGTTGGTCCCAGTCTTACCACTTGCAAAGCCTCGACTGGGAGACACGATAGGAAACGGTCTTCTTAAGCCCCCGTCAGCACTCTGCGGAAGGCTTTGTTTCAGCCCAGATGGTCAATAGCGCCCTTAGGTGTCTGGGCACATGCACTGACTGACCAGGGAAGAACTCCTCGTGATAATCCGGCGCCTTTCAGCTTTGTTTAAGATGTAGCAAGGAACCTGTGGGATGGAGGCAGCACTTTCTGGTTTTCACATCTAGTTCTGCCATTCCCTGGTTTACTCTCTGCCACATGTGGCTCCTTCTATTCTTGAAAATGTGGCTGATGCCACTGGTTGCTTTCACAGGGATCCCAAATTCCAAATCCTGAAGAGGGTGTAAGTCGGATGTTCTGGTATCCACCGGTGTCCAGTGTTTGGAAATGCGCTGGGCTTGTTTGGAAAGTTTGGATTCTCTGAGCTTTCTTCTGCAGAGTCTGCAATCATTGTCATTCTCTCCACGATGGGAGAGGTGTTGCAGAGTCCTGCTACATTCCTTAGTCCGCCTGGCCTTCATTACCTGTATCAGGTGTATCTGGACACTTCAGGGGCAGCCTTGGCCCTCTCCAACTCAAGACAGCTCCTCCCAAACACTTTATCTGCAGGGAGCCATTGAGGAACCCCCTGTGCGCCAACATTTCTTGATTTTTTACTGTGTGCAGTGTTGTAGATCTGTGATTTCATTCATCTGTAAACCACGCTCAGCAGTGGGTATTGCTGGTCCCATTTTATACATGAGAAAATTGAGACTTGAAGGAAGAGCAGCTTGCCGAAAGTCCACAGCTATTAAGGAAAATGGACTCCAAAGCCCTTCCAGTAACCCGTTTACCTCCCTAGAAGGATTTGGGCCTCTGTCCTTCTCCTGGCAGGAAAACATTCCCTGAGGACTCTGTAGGGGGCTGCCCTCCTGCCCTGTGGAGCAGCTGTGATAAGGGCTCACTGCAACCTGCATGGGGCTCTCTGCACTTCTGTCAACACCCTCCTGTTGAGCAGGAAGCCACACTCACATTCCTCCAGAAGGTTAGTGAGAGAGCTGCAAGCAGAAGTTGATTTTTCTTTCCCTTCCGAAACAAATATCGCTCAACTCCTTTAACAATTGACTTCCTAAGTTGACTTTGAGTGTAGGTGATGCAGCAAGCCCCAGACCTAGGATTTTCAAAATGTCCTTGGCCAGTTATTACCAATGACTGTCAAATGTGTTCTCGGTGGTCTAGGTGTATCCCATGGGAAAATGCCTTTTCTCAGGGAGTGGAGCTTTTACAGTTCATTTGTGACTTAGATTTTAGCTGTATGTTGAATTCATACCTTTCTCCGCTCTTAACTATCTTGTCTCATAGCAGAAGCTGTTGAATGTGGTCTGTGCTCATACATAAGGTGCCTGATGTGATTGTCTTTATTCTGGTGGGTTGGGCCGGGAAGGGGTCGCTTCAGCCGTGGCCAGTGATATCCTGGGGAGAAAGTGAATCCATTGGCCCTGGATTCTGTCCAGTATATTCAGTTCCTTTATTTCACATCCTAGGGAGGTGACATGATGGTCAAGGTTACAGTACTTCTTAGTGGTACCTCTTGTCACCCAGATTTCTAAGTCACACTGCCCTCATACCAGGATTTTGGGGGCTCTCTGATAGGAGTAGGGAGGCTCAGAGATGAAGTGACTTGTCTGAGGTCCTGGCTGGTTGGTGTATGAGTTGCAGCTAGAACTCAAACCTGCTAAGGACTGGAATGTAGCTAACTGAATGTTTAGCTACAGAATGTTTTAGTTGTATTGTAGCTGACTGAATGTTTTTAGAAACTCAATTATGTCTCCACTCTACCAAAAAAACTAGCTGTTTAAATTTTCCCATTGTGATTGTAAGGTGAACAGTTCTCTCTGATTTGTCTTATAGTAGGGAGAGCAGGGACACCAATTCAGATGTTTACATTTTGGATTTCCTGAGGCCAGCTTTCCTTAGGTTGCCCCCACCCCAATCCTAGATCCAGACCTAGGGCTCCACTGCCTGAGGACTCTGCTCCACCTGCTGCCTCTGTTTTTCTACTGCAGAGGCTGTGGAAGTGGAAGCTCATTAAACAAAAAAAATCAGGAGTTCACCCTGCATTTCAGTTCCCTTTTGGAGCCAGGGTGGAGGGCAGAGAAAGAAAGGTGTGCTGCTCCACAATGTGGCTGCAGACTTTGCAGCCATTGGGCTGACCTCCCCCTGGGCAGGAAAGTGGACAGACAGGGAGTGCTCCCAATTTCAGGGGTGGCCCTAATGAGTGGCTTCCAGCACTTGTTACAAGAACAGTGAAGACCTCCTGGGCAGCTGCAACAGGCGATAGGCTCGATGGCCTCACTGGATCTTGAGCTGAAGCCAGGACTGTGCTGAGTGACCCCAGTCAGTGAGCAGTACAAAGCAGTGGCCTCCGAACCTTCCTCTTCCCCACATCCCAGTCTGTCTGTGCTGGAGTCCTGGACAGGGCACCAGAGCATCTGGCTCAGTCAGGCTACTAAAGTGTTGCACTGCTGAATGCTATTGAATCTGCTGCACCCTTTCTGTTTACACAGTGAGCAGAGTAATAGCAAGACTGTGCTACACGTGATGGCTCTGCACTTAGCTAGGCTGTCAGGCAGGCCGGGCTCTGCCCCATGATGGCCTGCTGCTATTGTGTTTCCCTTCCTATGCGGGTCTCTGCTGTCCCTGAAGCATCACCGGGACACCTTGGTGTCCTTCTGAATGTAATGACTTACTTGTAACTCTAGTCAAATCCCAGGAAAAGAAACAAAAGCAGGGACCTGACCAACTCCTTAGACCCTCTTTCTTGTTTAGGCAACCAAACATATTTAGAATTGGGCCCTGTGTCTAGCCCAGGGGAGGAAGAAGTTTCTAGCAGTTATGGCTTTCTGTTTGCTGCCTGGTGCTTTCACAGAATTAATTCATTTTTTAAGCCAAAATTGCATTTGTTCAGTTGTCATTGTTGAGGATGTGTTTCTTGTGTTTTACAGACATGAGTATATATATGTATGCACTTATATATATGTATGTATGTGTGTAGAAAACCAAATATATATGACAAGGTCAAGGCATGTATACTAGATATTTTAAAGTTATTTATCAAGGGGAAAGATGTGTGTTATAGATTAAACAGAGTCTGTATTTTATATATAATGCGGATAGCAAGAATAGCATCCACATTATACACAAGTTTCCTTTCCTCTTTTATTATTAAAGGAAAAAAAAGAGGACCATAAAGGCAGCTGTTCCCAGGGTTGTGAAGGCCAGGACACCGTCGCGGGAGGGACTGCCTGGCCCTGGGGTACGCTCTGTGTTCAGGCCCAGTCCCACACTCCCCACCGGCTGGCTCTGCCTTCCCGGGGCTTCCTGCTCTCCCCTGAGGTCTGCATCGCTGGGGTGAAGGGTGAGAGTAACCAGTAAAGATTGACCAAGAGAAGCGATTCTGGCTCTTCTCCTGCTGGGTCGCCTCAGGCCTCTCCTTCGGGAGCCCGCACCTTGTGGGTTGTGGACTCTGAGGCAGCGATGGGAGTGGGTCGGTGGTGGTATTTAGCGTGTCCGTGGGGTTCTTAGGGGGGAAAGGCTGTCCTAAGGCTAATTCCATACAGGCTTTGTGGACTCCACCCCCACCCCAGGTCAAAGCCAAAGACACTGGGAACTCCACATCCCATCACCACCCAAGGAAAGGTGGCTGGGACCTGAGGGTGGGGTTAAGTAGCCAGGTGGATATAACGCCAACCCGTAGGCTTTGGAGGGGTTCCCCATTTTGCCTCTAGGCCAGCTCGCAGTGTCCTGCCTTTGGGTTTCCAGGTCGGCGGATCGGGTAGGACGCATTAAAAACTTTATTTCCCTATTTTCTCCCTGAGTTGTACATTTTCCTTATTTCCTTTTCCCTTGTAAGTAAATCTTTCATTAACCTTCTGTGTGTGCCTGCAGTGGAGTATTAATGGGTCCCTTTTAAGCACATGGGTGAGGACCCACAGCCAGGCAACCCGTTCAATATCAGGGCTGCCCTATAACAGGGTGGTGTGCGTATGTGACCATAGGTGTGTGTAGTTCGTGTATGGTTGGTGTGTGTGTGTGTGTGTTTGTGTGCATGTGAGTGAGAAAGGCTGGTCCGCACAAGCCGATGACGGCACAGACTTTAGATGGGAGAAACAAGTTTTAAAATTATTTATTATTCTGATGACTAAGTGACTACCTCCACTGATCTCTAAAGGACTTTCCTAAGTTGTATCTGATTATTCATAAGAGCATCTTTGCTTCCCTCTTTCTTAGCAGTGTTGAAGGGTCACCATCTTCAGTGAGCTCAGGCAAATTGCTAAGTGGCCTGATAGTGTAATATGGTGATCCCCAGGAAAGGGAGAGGTTCCAGGTTCCCTGGCCCACCTAAGGGAGGGTGGAGCTGAGCAGGTAGAGAAGAAGTTGCAGAGGAGACTGAGGAAGGAAGGAAGCAGGATGGAGACAGGAGACCTGGAGGAGGCACATGGAGTCTAGAAACACGTGAAGAAACTGCACTTGCCTTGTGGTCGTGGACGGGGTGACACAGATGTGGGTGATACCCGTGGGAGGTGACAATGGCAGCTTTTATCTTGAGGTTGATTTTGCTCTTTCCCTTCCGGGCTTGTCTGGTTGTTTCTGACCCTTTTCTGTGGGTCCCCACTGGAAGATGCTTTAGACTTGTGGCAGGCTTTGGGGCCTTGTTCTGGGCCGATCCCATATGAATAGACTTTTACCCACGAGGGGACTGGTGACTGTGGGTGCTTCGTTTAGAAACTAGATTCTTTGCCTTTGCTGTATTGTTTCCCAGTTTTATTAAAGTTCCTTCCCATTAAAGTCTCCTATGTTTTGTGTTGATGCGGCGGATGGCAGAACCCATTTAGAATAGGCAGGTTTGCGGGGTTTGGGCTGCCCCTCTCCCTGCCCTATAACAGTTAGACCGGCCTCCCTTTCCACCCTCTGCCGGCCTAGAGCGTACACTCAGGCAGGTCTTCTGGTGCATAGTCTCCCTTCACTTCACAACAATGGAAAATTGGAAATAATAATACAAAGATGAAATCTTTTGTTGCGAGCCAGCCTCAGCCGTCTGGGTGTCAGGTTCCTGAAGAATGGGACGGCGGTGGTGCAATTGTAGAGAATGATAAGGGAGGGGGATGAGGAGACGCAGACACTGGGTCAGGGTGCGGGCCTCGTCCTGCTGAGGGTCTCCGCAGCCCTTCATTTATGCATTTCAGGCAACCCGGGAGAGCGCGTGAGCACAGGCATGAGGGAAGGGAACAGTCACATCTTTCCCAGAGCAGCAAGGGTTGATTGACCCTTTTGCAGAGGCTGTGACTGAAAGGTTCGGTGCGGTAAAGACAAGGAGAGCCAGGCTACATTTCTCAAAGGGAGGGAAAGTTTATAGCGCCCCGCACAGACCTCACGCACCCAAGGTGGGTGTCAGTGAAGCCGCACAAGTTGTTAGGGGGAAGCAGGGTTTTAAAGGGTGAGCAGGGGTCAGGTGGGAAGTTGGGCTCCTCTGGCAGGAAAATGTTTGTTGGGCAGGGGGAGTCTTGTGGGGCAGGTAGAGGTTCTTTGTCTGAGAAGAGACTCTAGGGGGGGGGGTCTCACTGTCTGAGTCCTCCAGGCAGGTATCCTCATTCCTGCCCCCCAGGTGGGCTTCCTGGTAGGCTTCTGCATTCCGGCCTCCTGCATGGACCTTTCATACCAGCCTTTTGTTGATAGGAAAAGGGGTGAAGTTTCTCTCTTTCGCTAATTCTGGCTGAAAAGGGCAAAAATCAAGGGGGTGGCTCAGGCCTGGTGATGAGGGTCTTCTGCAGGGATGCGAGAATATGGGTTGAGAAGGAGTTGGTTAAAGGTGGTAGGAGACATTTCCAGAATGCGAGCCTGTGTGAATTTTAGGAGGCGAGGAGAGAAAAGAAAAAATAAGGTGATCATTAGTATTGGCCCCAAGAGTGGGAGGAGCCATGACACTAGGATTTTGAAACCTTGTCAGCGGAGAGTTGGAGTCCCCAGTTTTACTAGTAATAACATTCATCCCTGAGGAACAGGCAGGTACCCTCTTTATTAGCTGTTAACAAGTCCAGAGCCCGCCGGTTTTGGAGAGTGACCTGTGCCAGGGCGGTGAACTGTCTTTGTAATGATGCTGAAGACACATAGGTTTTTTCTAAGGAAGTATCTATTCTTTCATGAAATTCCTGGGCAGAAATCAGGCTGTGTCCCAGGGCCTCACCTGCCATTCTTGCGGTTGCTATTGATGATGCCAGGCTGATTCCAACCATGATTGGGAGAAAGGCCGCCTGCTTAGTCCGATGTGGTGAGAATAACCAACCTAGCTCAGACCGTCCGTACAGAGCTAACTGTGGGACCGCGAGGACTTGGATACGTGGGCCTGGAGTAGCAGAATTAATACACCGAGAGAGAGAGCCATTGCACTGTAACAGGGTTGTCCCCAGGAGAGGGGGAGGTTCCCTGCCCCACCCAAGGGAGGGTGGAGCTGAGCAGGAAGAGGAGAAGCTGCAGAAGAGACTGAGGAAGGAAGCAGGATGGAGCCAGAAGGAGGAGTGACATGGACCCTAGAGACACGTGAAGAATCTGCGCTTGTCTTTTGGTCGTGGACTGGGTGACACAGATGTGGGTGAGACCCGTGGGGAGGTGACAATGGCAGCTTTTATCTTGATGTTGATTTTGCTCTTTTCCTTCCGGGCTTGTCTGGTTGTTTCTGTCCCTTTTCTGTGGGTCCCCACTGGAAGGTGCTTTAGACTTGTGGCAGGCTTTGGGACCTTGTTCTGGGCCAATCCCATATGGATGGACTTTTACCCACGAGGGGACGGGTAACTTTGGGTGCTTCATTTAGAAACTAGATTCTTTGCCTTACCTGTATTGTTTCCTAGTTTTATTAAGGTTCCTTTTCGTTAAAGTCTGCTATGTTTTGTGTTGATGCAGCGGATGGCAGAACCCATTTAGAATAGGCAGGTTTGCGGGGTTTGGGCTGCCCCTCTCCCTGTCCTACAATAGCACCTGAAAAAGTTTCCTTTTGCTGTTGTTCGGAGCACAGAAGTAACCGAAATGTTAGAAGCACAGGAATGAAAGCTGACAAGGGCATCAGTTTGCTAGCAGGGGTAGCTGTGATTGGAGTCCCATAGGGGGACTGAGAGTTGGGGAGTCTGGCAAGCAGCGTCAGTTATCTTGGTCGTAGTGGTACTGAGATTAATTGGACCTGCTGCCAGTAGAGGCTTCTGAAGGGAAGTACAGAGGAAACAAGAGGAGGTTTTAGTACCACAAGAGTCATTTAGGAAGGTTATAGCGTTTTGGATTATATGAATCCAGGTTGAGGGTTGTCTCGGTCATTTCTGATGCTGTTAGCTTATTTTATAGGATTTGTTCTGAATGGAGGATGTCCTGGGAGACTTGGACTGTGGCATTTTGTGTCGGGACATATTCCCTTGAGATGAACAGTGTTGCCACTGGATAGGAATGCCAGCCAGTGCACACTGCGGCTTGGACTCCCTGTGCCCAACATTGGTCCCAAGGATCTGAAATAGCAGAGCTAACTTGATTCATATTGAAGCCCGTATTATGACGGACCAGAGAGAACATTTGGCCTTTGTCTGGAAGGTGCACTGTGCATGACTGGTAAGGGCACCCACCCCATATTCTCTATAGGTATTTTTGCAGTGATCTAAGGTTTGATGGTAAAGAAACAAAACAAGGCGTTCATAGGGTTAGTAATCGATGAAAGAGTTAGGGTGAGAGTGATGGGTGCTGTGCATCCAGCCTGTGGGCACTCCGCAGTACCCACCTAGTGGGTAGTCTCAGTGGATCCTGAGACAAAGGTCTCCCTAACTTTGAATTTCCATACACAGGACACTGAGCTAGGGGAGATTTTGACAAGAAATGCACATCCTAGTAGGACCCAGGTTACGACATACATACTGTTTGTCTTCGGGGGCACGTTTGACCCCTGATAGATGGTGCCAGGAGTGGTGTCCCAGAAGTGTTACTGCTGTAGGCGTGGTGAGAATAACCGTGTGTGGGCCGGTCCACCAAGGCTGCAGTGGCTTTGGCTGAATCGATTTGAGCAGGACTTGGTCTCCCGGATGCAGTGGTGGGGAAGGTTAGTTGAGGAGGTCGAGATCCGAGGCAGGACTGGGGAAGTACCGGTCTGCGTGTTCCTGGAGCAGTTGGCTGAGTAGGGAGAGGCCAATCCTGTCTAGGTAGGTGTCCACACAGTTGGTGAGCTGATTGATGGTAATGTGGCCTAGGCGGCCCTCCACTGACCGCGCGCATCTTCACAAGAGCTGCCGTCTACAAACACAGGAGGCATCTGACAAAGGAGTCAGTCTGGAGGTTTGCATTTCGTCCAGGATTTTAGGACACGAATGAGTGGCAGAAGGGGGCCAGAGACAGGCAGGAGAGTGGCTGGGTTGAGAGAATTAGACTGAGTGAGACTCACTAGAGGGTTTTTAATAAAGAGCACATGGAAGTCCTGTGAGCGGGCAGGAGTGAGAGTGGAGAGCGAGCGGGGAGACAGGAGGGCCTGAAGGCGGTGTGGGGAATGCACTTGGGTGGGTCTTCCCAGAGTAAGTTTGAGGGATTCCTGGGTGAGTAGAGCTGCCGCTGCCAGGGCTCTAAGGCAGGGTTGCCAGCTCCTAATGGTGGGATCCATCTGCTTGGAGAGATAAGTGACAGGACGCAGGACTGGCCCTAGAGGCTGGAAAAGGGCACCCGCCGCCTTACCCCGATGTTCGGCTGTGAACAGGAGCAAAGGCTTTTCTGGATCAGGAAGGGTAAGGACAGGTGCCTGAAGAAGGATATGTGTGACCCTGCGGACTTTCTGGGGGATTGGAAAGGTTTTTTAGGAGGCTTTTGCTTCGTCGTGCAGTGGCCTGGCTGGGAAAGCAAAATTAGGGATCCCATGACAGAAGAATCCAACCAAACCTAGGCAAGAAAGAATTTGTTTTTCCGATTCAGGGGAGGGAAGGTCCCGAATGGCCCGTTTGTGGTCCACCGTCAGCTGGTTGGAGGAAGGAGTTAGTGGAAGACCCAGATAGACGCCTGTGGGAACTGAAAGTTGGGCTTTGAATGGGGAGACACGGTATCCTTTTGAGCACAGGAAGGTGAGGAGTTGTGCAGTGTGTTACTGAGACAGTGGCAGAGAAGGACGGCAGAGGAGGAGGCCAGCGACATCCTGGAGGAGAGTGCGGGGTGGAGTATGACATGACGAGAGGTCACTAGCTCATGCCTGACCAGGCAGATGAGGGCTGTCCCGGAACCCCTGAGGCAGGACAGCCCAGGCCAGTTGCTGGGAGGTGTGTGTCGGATTTTACCAAGTAAAAGCAAATAGTAAGTAACATGGAGGATTTAGAGGGATGGTAAAAAAATACCTTTGAGGTGAAGTACAGAGAAGTGTGTGCTAGAAGACGATATATGAGACAGAAGGGTGTAGGGGTTCGGCACTACGGGATGGATAGGCACCACCACTTCGTTAATGAGGCGAAGGTCTTGAACTAGGGGATAAGAACCATCAGGCTTTTCAATGGAGAGAATGGGTGTATTACAGGGCGAGTTGACAGGAGTAAGGAGTCTCTTTTCCAGGAGTTGTTGGCTGATGGGTTTGAGACCCTGACGGTGAGTGAGGGAAATTGGAAACTGGGGGTGAGAGGGAAAAGAAGAGGGATCCTTAAGGCGAATAAGGAATGGGGTACGATGGGTGGCAACAATCAGGATAGAGATATTCCAGAACATGGGGTTGACAGTGGAAGGAGACAATGGGAAGTCCTGAGAAGGATTAGGAGATGTTTGGAGCCATGGGAGGATGAGAGTAGCGCTAGGGAGGTGGAACCATGAGAGAGTAGCCCTGAGTTTGGTCAGAAGATTGTGACCCAGGAGTGATGTGGGGCAAGATGGCATGACTAGAAGGCCTCCCTGGTGGCGCAGCGGTTGAGCGCTGGGTTGCGAAGCTGCCCGCGACCTCTGCAGCGCCGGTTCGATCACCGGCTGATCCCCGGCCACCAGAGGAGGGTCCCACATGGCACGCAGACCTCTCCTGCCGCCCGCTGCTCCCCTCAGCAGTGTACTTCGGTCCTTCTGCCTGTTCAGCTCTCCGCTGTGGCTCTGGTGAATTCTCTCACCCTCCCACACTTCTGACTGTACCCAGTGCTTGTATAAACAAAACAAACAAATAAATAATACATGCCTCTTAAAAAAAAAAAAAAAGAAGGCATGACTAGGAAAGAGCGGACCAGTGGTCCTGAGCTGAGAAGGAAGGCCGTCCACACCCATAACCCAGGCCTGAGAAGGATAAACTTGACCGGAATAAGAGGGGAGGACAGAGAAGCTAGCCCCCTTGTGAACCAGAAAGGAGATGTACTTACCTGCTACCTTGACCGTTACCCTGGGCTCCTCCAAGGTTATCGGAGTCGATGAGTCCAGGCCTCTTCAGTCCTCAGCCGCCAAACCCAAGACCGCCGGTGGCAAGAGTTGCAGGGACTGGAAGGACTTGCCCACCACAGCCAGGCGTGGAGGGACAGTCACTTTTCCAGTGACCCTGGACGTTTCAGATGAGGCACGGTCCTGGCAAAGGGCGGGGGGTGGGGCATTGTCTGGACCAGTGGCCTTCTCAGCCACATTTGAAGCAGGCTTTGGCGGCAGTTGGTTGGGGCGCATGGGGCCCATTGTCATCCTCTGTCAGGCAGCAGGTGCTGCGGTCGTTGGAGGAGCAGGGCCTGGCGGTCTCAAGGCATTTACTGGGGCCTGAGCTTGAAGCTCAGCCTTCTGGCGACTGTGGAGTTCCCTCTCTGCCCTGTCCCGTTCCTCCCGGTTGTTAAATACTGTAAAGGCCATGTTCAGCAGGTCCCGGATAAGGGTTTGAGGACCATCCTCAGCCTTTGGATGTCAGGAGGGTTTTTTGAGGCAGACGGGGTAATCTTTCTGAGCTTATGAAAGTTTATAGGTTTAGGCGCTGCCGGTTGGAGACCGGCTAGGGGACAGGTCAGAGGTCAGGGTGGAAGAGAAGAGAACATGTAATTATGACATGTATGGTCATAGGCTTGGGTAAGATAATGAAATTTTTAGGTGTAGGTAGTGGGATCGTTTGTGAAAGAGCCAAGACGCTTTTCAAGTTGGGAGAGATCAGACAGAGAAAGGAACATGGACTCTAACTCTTCCTCCAGTTCCCACCCACTTCCCTGCGGGGAGGGAGAAGAGGATCAGCAGGGAGAGGGTGTGGCGGCTGGGAGGTGAAAATAAAGGGGGGTAGGGGCTGGATTGGGGAGCTGGAGGAGGTGAAGCCTGAGAATCTAGAGGATCAGAGAATGCAGAAGAGGGGTCTGGAGAGGGCGAAGAGAGAGAGGAGTCTCGAGACTTAGAAAGTTCGGCAGGTTTGCAGGAGGGAGGGAAGGGGCGGGGCACAAGAGAAATCCAGCCTGGCCCTAAGGATCTCTGACCATGTTCCATTGCGGGGACAGAATTTTTGAGGTCTGTGAGGACCGAGAAGTCAAAAGTGCCATGTTTGGGCCAGTGGGAACCGTTGTCCAATTGATACTGAGGCCACGTAGTGTTGCAGTGAAAGACAAGATGTTTAGGGCGTTAGACGAGATGCTTAAGGCATTATGTGGCCTAAGTCCCAACGGACCGAGGTTTGAGAGAAGGCATCCCAGTGGAGTGGCCGGAATTTGGCTTGGAATTTTCAGATTCCATGACTAAGTAAGGAAGGGAGAGCACTTAGTCAAAGTGTTATAGGACAGGGAGAGGGGCAGCCCAAACCCCGCAAAGCTGCCTATTCTAAATGGGTTCTGCCATCCGCCTCATCAGCACAAAACATATGAGACTTTAATGAGATGGAACTTTAATACAATTAGGAAACAATACAGGAAAGGCAAAGAATCTAGTTTCTAAATCAAGCACCCAAAGTGACCTGTCCCCTCGTGGGTAAAATTCCATCCAAAGGGAATTGGCCCAGAGCAAGGCCCCAAATCCTGCCACGGTCTAAAGCACCTTCCAGTGGGGACCCACAGAAAAGGAGCAGAAACAACCAGACAAGTCTGGAGGGAAAAGAGCAAAATCAATATCAAGACAAAAACCGCCATGGTCACCTCCCCACAGGTCTCACCCACATCTGTGTCACCCTGTCCACGACCAAAGGACAAGTGCAGTTTCTGCACGTGTCTCTAGGCTCCATGCGCCTCCTCCAGGTCTCCTGGCTCCATCCTGCTTCCTTCCTTCCTCAGTCTCTTCTGCAGCTTCTTCTCTCCCTGCTCAACTCCACCCTCCCTTGGGTGGGACAGGGAATCTGGAACCTCCCCCTTTCCTGGGGACCACCCAGTTACAAAAGGTCAAAGTACCAACTGCTCAACAGTAAAATGTGATGATGAATTTTGTCCATCGGGAAGGCAGCCCTTGATGGAAGACTCCACTGTCCCAAGTTTTAGATCCAATGCAGGAGCTCGTCATTCCTTCCCAAATCTGGAATTTGTTTGTGATGTTGGTTTCTCTCAAATTAGGCCCATTTCTTGTTTTGGAGACCAGGAATTATATTTTCTTCTATTAGATCAGTGTTGCTTCCATAGTTTGGGGGCACTTGCTTAATTAGAATGCATGCATTATACTACAAGTCATTCAGGTTTTTGTTTCCTGGTCAAAGAGAAGTCTGTGTACTGCCATGCCCATGTATCCCCCACCCTCTCCTGCTGCACACAGAGAAGGGACAACCAGTTTCCAGTTTTACTTCCTGCTGCTTTTCTCCTATGCCTTTTTAGCACCTGGTGTGATAAGTCTGGGTGGTTCCATATGAAAAATGACATGACTGCAGTAGTTGTCATGAGAATGAATTACACATATACAAAGTATGTCGAATTTTGTGTAGAAATGAAGAAAAAAATCACTTCACCTCATTCCAAGTAGTAGGCTCCCACTTTATTAACCCATGTTTACCTTAATCTCACCTAAGCAGAGAAGATCCCTCTGCCTAGATATACCTGGGCCATCTCTACATTTGGCAGCTGCAGTGGCCCCAGCCAGAAGACTGTCCGAGAATTCTAGACAACAGATGACAAAGATGTCATTTCGCAGAGTTTGGGCTAAGTCACGACCAGGTAGATGTGGTATGGCGTGTGTGACCAAAACGTCAACATTCTCCTTTGTCATGTTCATTCAAGTTCAGGCGTCTTCTTGAACACTCTCTGAGTCTACATCTGCTGGGTGAATTCCTGTGAGGTGACTTGACCTGTGACTGCTTCTGCAGCAGGGATGTGGCCCAGCCAAGGCTGTGCAAAATGAGATCACCATATTGAAGTTGGTGTTTGGACTTCCTCTGAATGGCATCCTAATTCTGGAAACACATTTCTCTCCTGATTTTACTCGAGTTCTGTCTTCTTTTGAACCAACCAAACACTCCCTTCAGCCTTGAGTGAAAATGAAACACTAAAAAATGTTAGGAGCGCTTCTTAAGCAATTACCGATTAATTCATTTCTTGATCAATATTTGTGCTCAAATTTGATGGGGGTTCCACTCCAGAATTATGTCCTAGGACATCTATGTATGTAAGTCCCTATGTCTCTGACCTGTGCACACTGGCCATCAATGCTTTGGAAGAAGGACATACAGGACAATTTTCTTGTCTTTTTTTTATTTTTTTTTAAATAGAGACATGTTTTATTTATTTATTTATTTGTTTGTTTGTTTATACAAGCACTGGGTACAGTCAGAAGGGCGGGAGGGTGAGAGAATTCACCAGAGCCAGAGCCCGGAGCAGAGCAGGCAGAAGGACCGAAGGACACTGCTGAGGGGAACAGCGGGCGGCAGGAGAGGTCTACGCGCCATGTGGGACCCTCCTCTGGTGGCCGGGGAACAGCCGGGGATAGAACCTGCGCGGCAGAGGCCGCGGGCAGCTTCACAACCCAGCGCTCAACCGCTGCACCACTGGGGAAGCCCTTAATTTTTTTTTTTAATAGAGGCATGTTTTATTTATTTATTTGTTTGTTTGTTTTGTTTATACAAGCACTGGGTACAGTCAAGCGCAGGAGGGTGAGAGAATTCACCAGAGCCAGAGAGGGGAGCAGAGTAGGCAGATGGACCGAAGTACACTGCTGAGGGGAGCAGCGGGCGGCAGGAGAGGTCTGCGCGCCATGTGGGACCCTCCTCCAGTGGCTGGGGAGCAGCCGGAGATCGAACCGGTGCTGCAGAGGCCGCAGGCAGCTTCGCAACCCAGTGTTCACCGCCTACGCCACTGGGGAGGCCCATACTGGACAATTTTCAAGAATGCCAAGGGGTCCTTAGTAACAGCAGCTGATAGGGACTATGTCCACAAAGCCTGCGGACGCTTAGCAGTGCTCAGTCTTGAATTCCCCCAAGTTCTAATAGCCTTTCAGAGCACACTGAGGGGTGGAAATCAGACAAGGGGTATCTGAGACTGCCTTGGGCCTGGTGAATCACTCGTGACCACAACATCAAGGACCAGCAGGAACAGTAGCTAATGAGATTATTGGTGGGAAAAAGACCTGTGACCCACTCTTTCTAGGTCTTCTGAGACTGCCCACCTGGAATATGGGAGTTCACAGGGGAGCCTGGAGAAGTCGGTCAATCTTCAGTGTGCTGGGCTAAGGAATCTGGACTTGACATTTAGGTTTCCTCAGGCACCAAAGAGTATCTGGAAAGACCAGCTGTGAATCAGTCTGGCTCTGAAGTGCTAGAACTATATGCATTAGAGAAGAAGCAGTGGGAGGGAAGGAATGAGAAAAGAGTATCGCTGGAGGTGATGGGAGGCAGCATGGGCGCTAGAGGGAAGGAGCTGACCTGGAGTCCATGCCAAGGGTAAATGGATCAGGGGGAGACAGATGAAAGGCACATCTAAGACATGGAAGGTTCTGGAGATAAGTGAGCATTACATGAGATGTCTGGAATATGGTTCCTCTCTGGCTGACGGGCCTTTATCTGTGTTCTGAGAACAGCTTGCATGGGGGGGATGGCACAGGAGAAGGAATGAGGGAGGAATTCTTCCGGGAACTTTCAAAAGTCTGGCTGATTCACTTCTAGAGCTCATCAAAGCTACCAAGCTGTTGGCGTTTGCTAGGAGAATTTTAACACCAACCATACATGGAGTGCCACACCCCCCCCGGGTGGACCTGGGATCACATCCTCCCTTTTTGTTGCTTTCCTGTTGTGTTTTTCCCAAACTTGTGTTCTTCAAGTATCCGTCGCCTGCCACATCACCCTTTCCATCAGTCCCCTAACCCAGGCCCCTGCCCACACTTTCCCCTCAGGCATCAGTCATGAAGGCTCTTCTGTGTGGGCAGCCTCTTGTCTCCTCTCAGCTCTCAGGCGCCCTGCCTCCAGGCCTCACTCGGCACCAGAGCGTTTCTTTTTTCTTTCAATAGTCCCCCTAGCTCTCCCACCGCCACATCACCCGTGGACCATCACTGTGTTTTCCTCTCCTGTCTCGCCAATCTCACTCTCCTTCCTTTGCTGTGCACCTCAGCTCTGTGGTCAGTTTGCTAGTTTTGTCTTTTTCTTGATTTTTTTTTTTTTTGCTTTCTCTATATTCCACATATCAGTGAGACCATCCGGTATTTATCTTCTTCCTTCTGACTCCATGGGCTAGTGTAGCCTTCCAGCTCCATCCTTGTTACCACAGATGGTGAGAGTTTGTCTTTCTTGATCCCTGAGTAACATTTCATCGCGTGCTACTGCACCGGAGCATTTATGAAGAGCATCCCTGGGAAGAGCCCAGCAGGAGTGGACCTGCCTCAGCTGTGTCAGTCTTTGGTCTCAGCTGTCCTGAGACTCCCTGCTCTGTCCTCAGACCTCTCCGGGGTCTTCCCTCTCACCAGCTGGCCTGTGACCTCCAAGTGTGTCCCCCACTTGTTTATAGTGACTTCTTGCTTTCATTCATTGGAACTGAGGCCTCGGACATGTGCCTCCGGACCTGTTTTTCTGGACATTTCTGTACATTGGTATCCTCCTCTTTGCATGAGCAAGTGAAGGCAGCCCTCTATTCTGTCACTTGGTCTCACCCTTCCCAGCCTGCTCTGCGGGAGCCTGCACCTCCCATGCTGTCTCTTGACATCGTCGGGGCATTAGGAGAGACTCTGAGAAGCGGGGTCCCTGTGCTCCCCTGAAGAGGGAAAGTTGTACTTCCCAGAAGAGTGGAGTTCTTGCACCTCCCAAAGAAGATCTGAACAAGGGAGTCTCCATGGCAAATCCTGCTAAAGCTCTCCTCTTTGTTCCTGGTTAATGCTGAAGTAACTTAGTTATTCATTGGCCTGTGAAAACCTAATTGGGACCCAGGTGACAATTGGCTTATTGTTCTTATGCATGAACTGTCACAAAAGAGGTAAAAATTGTTAAAGGTATAGTTAGGAAAGAAAGGTTTTGGCCCTGAGAACTATGGAGAACAAGCTGCCTGAACCAGCTGTGCTTGGAAACCATAGCCTAACCTGGGGGTACCTATTTGGGGCAACAGTACATCTCCTGGTGTATGCAAAAAGTTAACAGTGCGCAGGTTATGTGGACGTTCGGTATTTCTTGTTGAAAGTTAGATTGTTTTTTTAAAGGTTTATTTATTTAGACAAGCACTGTGTACAGTCAGAAGCGCGGGAGGGTGAGAGAATTCACCAGAGCCAGAGCAGGGAGCAGAGCAGGCAGAAGGACCGAAGTACACTGCTGAGGGGAGCAGCGGGCGGCAGGAGAGATCTGTGTGCCATTTGGGACCCTCCTCCAGTGGCCCGGGAGCAGCCGGGGATCGAACCGGCGCTGCAGTGGCTGCAGGCAGCTTCACAACACAGCGCACAACCGCTGTGCCACCGGGGAGGCCTGGAAGTTAGATTTTTGTAGAACTGAAGAGTATTAATGAGTTCCTTTAGATCACTTTGAAGTAATTGGTAATGGGCTAGAGGGATTGAGTACCAGGGAATGGGTTGATTTTAGTAATACAGCATAACAATGGACTTTCATGTCCACTCAGAAATTAGGAAGGCTTGACAGGGTGATTGATTGTTACTGAACATTGTACTGTCTTAGACAATGGATTACGTTAGAAAAAGAGTACCTAAGGGAGTCATTGTCCCTGTAGATTTTCTTAATCAGATTAAGGAAGTGTCCTTTTGTAGTATGAGATCAAGAGGGTCTTTGTATGTTCATGAGAAAATTTGTAATGATTGTCTATGTTATGCTTTGATGCTTATGCTGATGTCATCTCACCGCTGGCCTTAAGGTATAAAAAAACCTGCTGAGACCCTCAGGAGGAGGTACTTGCACAAGAGAAGGAAGG
Organism: Talpa europaea; assembly: GCF_964194135.1. Taxonomy (NCBI): domain Eukaryota; kingdom Metazoa; phylum Chordata; class Mammalia; order Eulipotyphla; family Talpidae; genus Talpa; species Talpa europaea. The sequence continues at coordinate 7,984,021 of NC_140075.1, read as the reverse complement.
TGTCCATGTCTTCCTCACTCCTACCTGGCTCCACTTCCCCTCAGTCCTCCGAAAAACTTCACCAAAGCCTTCCTCTCCTGCTGAGATCCCTGACAGGGCTTTCACGTGAGGGGGTGTTTGCTCCACACACAGCAGATGGCAGTGCCAGTGGAGGGTGTGCAGGGACTGGGGTCTAAGGGTGCCTCTGGATCTGCCCCTGACACTGCCACCTGCCGCTGCTGCTTGACTTCCCTTTCCTAGTCTCCCTGGGCTTTCCCTCTTCTCACTCCTGGGGTAATGCCTTACTGCTAGGTTCTCTGCCTGGCAGCGTGCTCTCTGCAGTTCAGTTATCATGATGAGTGTTTTTTATTTTCTCACTCTATGACATCTGCTGTTGTCTCATCCTCATGACAGTGTGATTTAAAAGGAAGAGCTAAGTGTTTGGGTCTTCAGAGATGTGTAACCCAGCACTACAAAGTGTTGGTTTTTCTTCTTTTGTACTGTGTCTGCATTCAGTAGGCTTTTCACACCACTACATAGCACGTTATTCCACATTTGTGTCTATTCTAAGTGCCAACCAGGTGATAAGCTCTTCAAGGAGAAGATTTTATTCATCCTTGTATTCATACACTGAAAGACACTTCCAAATTTGTATGATAAACTATTGTGGTTCTTTTAGGAGCAAATGGGTTAATCTAGAGGTAAGACTATTTCCCCTGAGAATTCAGTTCACAACACAGTATGAGTAGGAAGATGGTGCCTCCTGTACAAGAGCACAAGAAGGAGCGTTTACACTGTTGCTGTGTGAACCAGGCTGACGGCCCTGAAATGAGGAGAAATGTTCCCTCACAGGGGATAGTGTCATTGGAGGATGTGGCTATGTTCATGGGAAGTTTTTGACAGTGATAAATTATCTATGAGTGGGGATAAGAACAGTAATCACGGAAGTGGTCTTTGCTTTGTTGAAGTGATATGCTGTGAGAAAGGAAAATGTGGGCCTCTCTGGTGGTGCAAGGGGTTAAGCACAGCACTGTGAAGCTATCTGTGGCCTCTGCAGCATGAGTTCCATCCCCGACCGGCCAGGGAGCTATACACATGGCACGGCAGACCTCTCCTGTCTTGTCTGCTGCTCCCCTCAGCAGTGGATTTCAGTCAGCCTATGTGAGGCTGGGAGAACTCAGAAATCATTCATTGAGGGACAGGATGTTCTGACATGGGAGGGGAAACCTAAGGTTGTGGTTTCTAAAGCCATGGAACCAAGAGTTTCAGTTTGTGGGCTCATACCTTGGGAGGAGTTTGATCTGTGCAATTCCACCTTCTTGTGGGAATCATCTGGAAGAAAGCAAAAGCATCAGTGAAAGGATGATATAGTTCAACTAACATACTAGATAAAAACTTGAGCTGCTATGAATTACGTAGAAACAGGTACCAAGTATTGCAGTAACTCCAGTAGCAGCCAAGGAGTGTTGATGTCAGAAGGATGTGCAGAAAACCTTTCACAGTGACGACCACAGGCTGGATGCAGAACTTTTTTTCCCTTCGATGAGCAGGAGAAAGTTGGACAAAAGATGAGGCAGAGTTTGCTGCATATGTTGTCATTCTGAGCAGCGCGTGATGTAACATTTAAATAAGAATTGACAGCAAGGTCTCTCCCTGCCATGAAGGGAAGTACATGCCTTTGAAAACATCTGCAGATGACTGTAGCCAGTGCCGAGGAGACATAAAAACTAAGGAAATATCTTTATGGGTTTTCTGATTTTCTTGGTCTTCTTCCTTTCCTTTCTAGTAAATTGAACTATCATTTTGTTAAATTTATTGCTTTTTTTCAAATTCCAGATCTGTTCATAGAGAAGCCCAAACATTTTTGCCATCATGTTACGTTTATGTATTTCTTCTTTATTTCGAAATGTCCTTCTTTGTGGAAATTTAGAGCTTAGATTGTTCCTTTTCTAGTTTCTTGAGTTTTAGAGTTAATTTAAGCAGCTGAGATCCATGTTATTGCTAGTGTGTCAGTGCTTGAAATTTACATCTTATCGTTTTCTGAGTCCACAGTTTTTGGGAAATTTGTTTCATCTCCATATTTTCAATTTATTCTTCATTTTTTTGAATTGAGGTAACATTTGATTTAGGGAATAGAGTTTCATCTTCTCAGAGGTCTGCCACCACCACACTCACCACCAGTGCACTCGTGGGCCTTCTCCACAGATCTTTGAACACCCTACCACCTCTCTACCCACACCCACTCTCCATCCCTCTGTAATACCCACAATTCTGCAGTCATATTTCTAGAGTTTGTTCTGGTTTGTTGGTTCCTTTCTTTTTTCCTCCAGATTAGAAATTGGAGTGAAGTGATCCAGCAAATGTCTTTCTCCTGATTTTCTACATTAGCTATGCTCCTGCTATGTTCCATCCTGTTGTTGCAAATAGCCTGAGTTCATCCTTTATTATAGCTTAGCTGTCTCTACTCTATTGTGTGTGAACTGCATCTTGCTTTCAGATTTAAATTTGGCCCTATTTGTCAACTCACCTTCTTGAACTTACATTATTATTTTCCTTCTAATTGCAATTGGGGCTGGAACCTCTCCTAGAATTATATTGTCTTCCTCTTCTGCATTCAGTCCTGCCTGTGTGGTCTGCACACATTCAGCGACCTCACGTTAGTGCATGTGGAATATTTTTAATGACTACCCAAAATATGTCATTTTCTACTGTTGTGGTCTTCTTTACATTCTGTGATGGTTTTGACTCAGTTTATATTCTTCTAATATTAGTGTGTTCAACACAGCTCCATATTTGATTATCACTTTTCCCATCATATAGTTCCATCTTCCATTCCTCATGGTGCACTTAAATCTTTGGTGGTTGTGATGTGGATAAGATAGTATTGGTGTCGTTTTCTTATTCATTCAGACACATTGTCATTTCAGTGTGGATTATTTTTTTATGAATAAACTAATTACAGAAAGGGAGGCCCAGGTATTGTTATTTAAAAATGTTTCCTTTATGATCATCCTTTTTCATACCTCATTTCCTCTCAATTGCATCTCTGTGTTTCTTTGACTTTGTGTGACATGCTTTTATTCCTTTCTCCTTTTTTGTCTGGTGATTTTTGTCTAATATGTCATCATATTTTTTATGCTTATTGAGGTATATTGATTCATAATACTATTTATTGTGTACAGTATTGTCATCTAGCCTGTGTGCACAGGACATCTAGCCTGTGTGCACAGGACAAAGCCATGTTCATTTCCCTCCCATGTGTTCTCCTGGTGTCTTTATTATTATTATAATGTGCATTACGTGCCATATTGAAAAGCTATGGAACCTTTTAGACTGAAAATATTGTAATTTCAATTGCACACACGAAACTCAACTCTTTGATATTCCTACCCTACACCAACATTGTTGCCATCACAACATCTCACTACATCGTGTATTCCAGAACATAATTCCATGGGTATTTTTGATGTGGCCTTTTCAAATGCTCAAGCAGAATCAATATTTTTACTACAGGACTGTATCATGCAATTTTGTATATTTTCTTTGTATTTACCTTTCCCTAAGGATAGTACCTTTTCATAAACTTTTGTGTTGCTGTCTAGAATCCTTTAGGCTTTATAGGAGGAGCAAAGTCATAGTGTTACCTATTCTAACATCATGCCTATATCCTTTACTTGATATAAATTTTATAGACTATGCATTTAATGCATTTTATCTTGAGTGCTGTAAATGTGGTAAATAGTCACTTGCTTTCTTCCAGTCATCTCTTCTCATGACATCCAAGTCCTCATGCCATAGTCGGGCACAGAAGATTTGCTTCCAGATATGGAACTGGGAGGAGATGGAATCTGTGCCTTTGAGAATTTGCAATTAAGGGAAGACCAGACACGCCAAAGATCAATTGAAGGGCGGAACATTTGTTGCAATGAAGATAGCCAAGCTGGAACAATGACCCAGAATACAACTCTTCCCACAAGAAGAGATCATGTGTGTGAAATGTCGGGTCAAGCCACATTTTATGTCTGTTCCTTGCATAGATAAGTGTGTTTCTGTAAGCAGAGATCTCTACCAGATTTTTAATAATACATATTCTCTGAGCAAAGACAGTTAGAACATACAGGCAGTCCCATGGTCCATCATGCAATAATCATTCAGTACATTGTGAATATGGGACAGGTGTATACTTTGAGTCAAATAGTATTCAACATCAGAGATGCAAATGGGAAGATAAAAAAATCTACTTGGGATCATATTGAGAATTCCTCAAAACTACTCCAACATCACACATTTCAGGAGAATCCCTGCAACTGTAAAGGATATGGCAACACTAACAAATGGTGCTCAAGACTCACTCAACATCAGAGAGAGAAATGGCACAAATGTGAAGAGTGTGGTAAAGCCTTTTGTTGGCATCCACAGCTCACGAAACATGTAAGGATTCATACTGGAGAAAGGCTTACACATGTCCACACTGTGGTCAAGCCTTTCTCTACCTGTGTCACCTTTCTGAACACCTGTGAAAACATACAGATGAGAAGAATTTGGGAAAGCCTTTAACCAGCAGTCAAGTCCTACTCATCATCACTGAATTAATACAAATGTGAAAGAAAACGCTTATAAATGTGAAGAATTCAGCAAAGCCTTTAAGCAGAAGGCAAAACTTGCTCAGCATCGGAGAATTCATGTAAGAGTGAAATGTTCAAAATGTGAAGAATGTGGCCAACTGTTTAACCGGAAGTCAAATCACTCTGCACATCAGAGAATGCACACTGGTGAGAAACCTGCCAATGTAAAGTGATGAGTGGTTTGTACGAATAGATATTTTGCAACCACCATTTTCATGCTAGCATGATACTTTGAAGAAGTAAAGATATGGAAAAGTAAGTTGTCATATAATAATCAACTCTAAATATACATTTAAAAATTGCAGTACAATAATAATTCAAAAACTTCACTGATATTTAAATCAGATATTTTTATGGAGCGTAAACCAACATTAAAGCACTAAGTATGTATTAGTATCATTTAAATGTCCAAGATGATGTGTTGGGGACCAGTATAATTACATTCCATGTACTTTTTGTCAGTCATGCTTGAGATATTATGAAGAGGTGATGAATATAATTCAGCTCTAAATCAGTTCATTATCTGGCTTTGTCTCCTTGTGTTTGTGAAGTCAGGCGTTTGATTTTTTTTTTTTTTTTGCTGCTTCAAACTTCTTAGAGGCTGTCCTAGTTGATGGATTTGTTTATATCTAACTTGCAGGGTAAATTTAGGACAGTAATGTGCCATGTCTCAGGAAAATATGAATGGACATGCTGCTTCTGTTTGACTCAAAACATTGATCTAAATCACCAAGAAGAGTTCTGGGCCTTAATGTTGCCATTGAAGTCAGACAGAGGAACATGTCAGATAATATTATGACCGACTCCTTGAGGAAATGCACAGTTTATTAAAATTTTGATGTTTCTTTATGGTAGTAATAGATGAATATTATTTGATATCATTGCCAAAAGAAATCTTCACAGACACATGATGACAGAACAGGTGACTGTCCCGTAATAGGCATAGAATTTGTGCATGCACAGTAACTAAGTAATGACTCTGTTGACCACCAACTTAGGGATCCTGGTTTCAGAAAAACAAGAATGCTTCTTAAATGCCTGCATTTTTATTTTCAACATGGAGCATACAGTGATATTTAAATATTTAGACTATATGTGAACCTAATGCAGGTTTTAATAAAGTCGATTGATTTTTTACAAAAGATTTAATTCATTATTTTTTTAAATTTTTATTTATTTATTTTTAAATGTATTTATTTATTCAAGAACCGGGGTACAGTCCAGATGCACAGGAGGGCGAGAGGATTCACCAAAGATGGAGTGAGGAACAGAACAGACAGACAGACTGAAGTACACTGTTGAGGGGCGCTGTAGGCAAGACAGGAGAGGTCTGTCCCACCATGTGGGTTGCCCCCTGGCCAGCCAGGAATCAAACTGGTGCTGCAGTGGTTGCGGATTGCTTCATAGGTTGCGTGTTAACCCCTGCGCCACCAGGGAGGCCCTGGATAAATAACTTGTAGAAGTATTGCTGACATATGAAATTTCCATTTTTATTTCTTTAAGAAATCTCTGCCCCATAATCTGCAGGGACTGTCCAACTCTCATGGCCACCAGACGTGCGTGAGAGCTCCCTTTTCTCTGTACCCTCTCCAGCGTTGTTCATTTCACTCTTTTTTATTTGGACCAGTCTCAAGTGTTGAGGTGGCATCTCAGTGTGGTTTTAATTGACATTTCCCTTACAATAAATTAAGGTGAACATTCCTATGTCTGTTGGACCTCAGAATTTACTCTTTAGCGAAGTGTTTATTTCCTTTTCCCTTTTCAATTGACTCATAGGTTGGTTTTTCGCACTGGGTGGGAACGTTAAAAATTTTGGAATGAACCCCTTGTCAGATGTGTTGTGTGTGTTCTATTCTGTAGGATGCATTTCTGTTTCTGTGCTGGTTTCTCTTGAGTTCTAAAAGCTTTTAGATTTGGTGTTGTCCCACTTATGAAACTTGCTTTTGTTTCCTTTGGCGTTGGGGTTTTGTTCCCTCGTACATTTTGCAGCAACTGTCTGTAGTGTACCCTTTTATTTTCTTTCAGTGCTTCATGCTTTGGGCTCTTATGTCCAAACTTTTAATCCATTTGGAATTAGTTTTCTGTATGGAGTTTTTCTTTTAAAGATTTATTTATTTATGAATATAAGAACTGGGGTACAGGCCGGAGGTGTGGGGGGTGAGAGGATTCAATATGTATCACAACCAGGGACATAGTGAGTAACAGAACAGGCAGACTGACTGAAATACACTGGTGATGGGAGCAGCGGGCGAGTCAGGAGAGGTATGCTGCGCCATATGGGTAACTACCTACCTGGGGATCAAACTCATGCTGCAGTGGCTATGGATACCTTCATATGTTGTGCCACCAGGGAGGCCCTGTATGGAGTTTCGAATGGGTCTTGGTTCTTATTTTTGTAAGTCATTATTCATGTTTCCCTTCACCAATTTTTAAAAATATGTATTTATTTATTTATTTATGAATAGAAAAACTGGGGTTTAGACCAGATATTCAGGGTTTGAGAAGATTTGCCAGAAACACAGTACAGAGCAGAACAGGCTGATCCACTGAAATACACTGTTCGGGGAATCAGTGAGAGGGACAGGTGAGGTCGGCTGTGCACATGTGGTCAGCTCTCTGGCCTAGAATAGCCGTGATAGCACTGACTCTTAACCCCTTTATTAAAGAGGTTGTCTTGTCTGAATGGTATGATTTCAGCTCCTTTGTCCAAGATTGAACTCTTCATATTTATATAATTTGCTTTCTGGGTTTTTAGTTGCCTTCCATTGCTGAGTTCTTGTTTTGTTCCAGTTAAATAATGTTGTGATTACTGTTGGCGTTATATGTATTTTGAAGTCAGGAAATGTGATACTTACATTTTCTTCTTTTCTCCCAAGATTTTTTTCTATTTGGGACCTTCTGTGGGTTCATATAAATGTGGGGATTGTTTTATTTCCTTATAAAAAATGTCCTTGGTATTTGGTAGGTATTGCATAAGTTTGTAAATTGCTCTAGACAATAAGGCCATTTATGATGTTAATTCTCCCCACCTAGGAGGATGGGACATCTTTGTATTTCTCTGTGTCTTTTATTTCCTTTAATATAGGTTTTTTTTTTTTAATTTTCAGGGTTCAGGTCCCTCACCTCCTTCTTTCACTTTAATGTACAGTCACAGTTATTTCATTCCTTTCAGTGTGAATGTCCATGGAAATGCCAGTCATTTCAGACATGTTCTCTCTCATAGCTTGTTTATACTTCCAGAGATATGATCCAAAAAGGTTACCATGTATTCAATTGTAGTAAAATTTTAAAATAGTTGAACCTATATAATGTAACATTTTTTTGAGAAATTGCACTCAAAATCAGTAGCTTTTATTATAATGGATTCCACGTTGTATGTCTACATAGTAGGTTTGAAGTATGCACACAGTATCACCCACAGCTTGGTTTCCTTCATAGTATTTGAATAATCTTGAATTCATTGACAAGACTACATTCATCCATGTAGTGTGTATGTGGTCCCATTTTTATTAATTGAAACGTAACATTATATACTGTGTCCTGTGTCTTTCCCTTTTTAACCAAACCATTCTTGTCAGCTATAAAACCTGCTGTGCTCATTCATTTAGGGTCCTCTTTGATTCATTTTAGCTCAGATCTGTAGGGAAAACCCTGGTCTGTAATATCGTGGGTGTTTGAGGAAATGGTCACATAAAATATAAAGTATATTAAAAGCTCAGATAATTATATCTGTTTCATACATGAGTCTAATGAAAGCTGTGGGAACAGTTTCTCCCTGGTGGGACAAAGGCTAAGCACAGCACTGTGAAGCTGTCCACAGCCCCTGCAGCATGAGTTCGATCCCTGGCAGGCCGGGAGGCTGCCCACATGGTGCAGCAGACCTCTCCTGTCACATCCGCTACTCCCCTCAGCAGTGTACTTTGATCAGTCTGCCTGTTCTGTGCCCCACTTTATCTCTCTGGTGACTCCTCTCATCTCCCGCACCTCTGACCTGTACCTCAGTTGTTTTATGCATAAATAAAAAAAATCTTTAAAAATGATCGTTTTTGTTGTTGTCACTTTGCTTAGTATTTGATCATTACCTACAATCTCCTTTTTGTCTTTCATCTCCGTTTCTACTATGAATTTTCCAATGTCCTGCCTCCTTGTTGTACAGATATGTGCCCTCGGTCAGATTTGACAGCACTGAAACCAGCATCCACGGTGGTTTCGTGGGCATATGTGATCCTCTGGGCTCAGTGGGTGCATTAGACTGTTGCTGTGTAAGCATGGATGTCACTGTGTAAGGGCATCTTCTTTCTCAGAACCAGGTCTCCCCCTTTTTTTTAAAGATTTATTTTATTTACTTATACATAAATTGGTGAGGTATGGGCCAAAGGTGAGGGTTTGGGGGGTGAGCGGATTCACCAGAGACAGAGTGGGGAGCAGAACAGGCAGATCTACTGAAATAAACCGCTGAGGGGAACAGCGGACGAGACAGGAGAGATCTGCTGCGCCATGTGAGTCAGTTCCCTGGCCAGAGATCAAACTTGTCCTTAAGTGGTTGTCATAGCTTCATAGTGCTGAGACTGAACCCCTTGTGCCACCATGGGGCCCCTCACAACTCTCTTTTCACTTTGTGTCCTATTTAGAGTTCTGCTGGTGGCCATGTAGGAACTGTGCAATTTGATTTCAGGAACCCTTGACCTTCAGAGATGTGGCCATCAAATTCTCACACAAGGAGCAGGAGGGCCTGGACCAGCTACAGTGGAAATTGTACAGGCACGTGGTGCTAGAGACCTACAGAAATGTGGTGTCCTTGGGTGAGGAGAATATCCCTCTAGATTTCCTCATCTGCCCTAGGTGTTTCCTGTACCGCGTTTGGATGTGCTCCAGTGATTCCCAGGATTGTCAGATACTTTTAGGTACCTCTTTAAAGAAAAACAGTGTGGGTTTGTTGGAAAGTCTCATGATGTTTCATCATGGCTTAAATTTCTCCTGTCTTAGGATGATCTACAACCTGCTCTCTGTATGTGTGCTCTCATTCAAGAAAATATGTGACTTAAGCATTATTGCTACAAGCAAAATCCCAGCTTCTCTATCACATTGTTAGGACTCAGAGGTGTAGAAATGGTTCTTAGAATAGGAAAATTTCATTGATTTCTGGTAAAGGTGCTGTCAGAAAAAGTATTTGCAGTGATCCTTTTCCAGAACCTTCTGTACTGTCCCCTCTACTGAACACAATACTGTATTGGGAATTTGAGAATCTTCAGGCCATCTCATATCACCTGTCCTAATAAACAGGTCTTGCTGTGTCTACGCCCGAGCTGGTCATCTTGTTAGAGCAAAAAAATGGAGCCCTGGGATGTGAAGAGAAGTCTTAGTCTTACTCTCCCTGGGGGCGTCTCCTCTCTGACACTTGAGTCCTCTGTCTTTCCTTCTTACTGAATTGAACTTAGGTTTTGTCCATTTTGTTGATCTTTCAAAATCCAGACTTCCTTTCATAGAGAAGCACCTGCTTTTTTGCCATAATGTTCTATTTATATATTTCTTATTTTTTTTTCAATGTCCTCCTTTCTGCCAATATGGAGCTAAAATTGTTCTTTTTCTAATTCCTGGAGGTGTGAAGTTACATTGCTCAACTGATATCTCTCTTATTGCTAGTGTAATTGTTCAGTGCTTTAAATTTACCTCTTAGTATTGTTTTCTGAATCACAAATTTTGGGGAGTTTGCTTTGTTGCAATGTATTCTCAGTATTGCTTAGTTTTTTGGAATCAAGGAACCATGGGTTTACCTCACTCTTCGTGATTCAGGGAACAGATTCTCATATCCTCAGATGTCTGTCACCACCATACCCACCACCAGTGCATTGTGGGCTTCTCCATAAATCTTTGAATCCCCTGCCACTTTTGTACCCACACCCACTGTCCTTCCTTCTTTGTACCCTCATTCTGCATTCCTATTCCTAGAGTTTATTTTGGTTTGTATTGTCAGTTTCTTTGCCTTGTTTTTCCAAAGTCCAAATAGGAGTGAATTCATCCTGTAAGTCTTTTTCCTTCTGATTCTTTTCACTGAGCATAATACTCCCCCAGCATTCCATTGTTGTTGTTGCACATGGCCAGATGTATCCTTTTTCATAGCTCAGTAGTGTTTCATCCCGTCTATATGCCACATCTTTCCTTTTGACTGATTTTTCACCCGTTTGTCAACTCTGATCCCTGAATTTATAACATTATTTTCCTTCCAATTGCAATTGTGCCTTGAACCTCTCCTTGATTTTATTGTTTTCATCTTCTGCATTGAGTCCTGTCTTTGTTTGTGGCACACATTCAGTATCTCATCTTACTGTATAGGTAATATTACAATGACTTCTCAATAGAGGTAGTTATCTGTTATTTTCTGGGGTCATTCTTTTCATTCTGTGATGCTTTAGACTCAGATCATATCATTAGAGTGATCCACACGGCTCCATTTTCATGATTAGTCTTCATAGAATCTAGTTCCATCCTTACATTCCACATAGTGTGCTGAAGGCTATGTTGAGTGTCATATAGGTAAGATTGAATTGGTGTTATTTTTAATTCATTCAGACACGTTTGTCATTGTATTGTGGACTTTTATTTACACCAAAGTATTACTGAAAGGGAGGCATTAACTTTATTAAAGAATGGTTCCTCTATTCTCAGTCATTATATTTTTTAAATTTTTTTAAGATTTATTTATTTATTCAAGCACGGGGTGCAGTCAGAAAAACGGGAGGGTGAGAGAATTCACCAGAACCAGAGCGGAGAACATATCAAGCAGACTGACAAAGTACACTGCTGAGGGGAGCAGTGGGCAGCATGACAGGTCTGGGCAACATGTGGGACCCTCGCTGGCGGCCGGAGATCTAACCAGCACTTCAGAGGCTGCGGACAGCTTCACAACCCAGCGCTCAACTGCTGTGCCACTGCAGATGCAGTATTCTCAGCCATTTTATACCCCATTTCCAACCTAATGCATCACTGTATATTTTTCAACTTTTTCTTATATGCTTTAATTCCTCTCTCCTTTCTTGTTGGTGATTTCCCTCCACTTTCACACATTTTGATGTTAATGGAGGTATATTGGTTTGTAATATTATTTACAAACATTGTAAAGCATTGTCATCCAACCTATGTACACATAACATCAGTCTCTGTTTTCATTTCCTTTCCATGTATTTTATGGTATCTTTTTTCTCATGGGCATTCCATAGCATGTTGAATAGTTATGACAGTCTTTTCTAAAGTGAAAACCATGTAAATTCAGCTGCATACCAAAACTCCACTCTTTAACATTTCTACCCCTACTGACAACACAAACTATATCTCATGATATTTGTATTCTATAACATGAATCTATGATTTTTTTGTGCCATATTTCCAAATTCTGAAGCAGAAACAATATTTTTAGTATAGGGTTATATCTGTATTTGCTATGTATTTACCTTTCCCTAAGGATGTTAACTATTCATAAGCATGTGTGTTGCTGTCTAGTGCTGATGTTACCTATCCAAACATCATGTCAGTGGTCTTTATATGGTAATAATTTCATGTCTTAAATATTTAAAGTATTTTGTCTTGAGTGCTGTGTGTGGGGTAGTTATTCCTCATTGTCTTCCTGCCCTGTCTTCTCAAGACATCCAGGTCTCCATGCCAAAGTCAGGCACAGAAGATTTGTTGCTAAATGTGGGGCCGGGAGGAGATGAAATTGGCACCTTTGAGAATTTACAATTATTGATAGACCAGACATGTCAAGAGACATGTGAAAGGCACAATAGTTGTTGCAATGAAGATTCCCAATATGGGACAATTATCCATAACACATTTCCTCCTGTACAAAGTGATCCTGCGTGTAAACCATGCTGGGTAAAACTCCATTTTACATCTGTTACAGGTAGAGATAAATATGTTTCTATTAGCAAAAATCCATGTGACATTTTTAACAAGACACAATCTCTGAGAAGAATGTTGGAACATATGGGAAGTCCCTACTCCATAATGCAAATGATTATTCACAACACTGTCAATGTGGGATAGATTTAAACTTTCAGTCATGTCATTCTCAACATCAGAGAATTATAAAGGAAGATGAAAAATCTACACAGGATCCTATTGAGGAGTCCTCAATACTTTTCCAGCATCATGTACTTCATGAGAAACTACAATTGTAAAGGATATGGCGAAGCTACCAAATGGTGCCCAAGACTTACTGAACATCACAGAGAGAAACGTCACAAGTGTGAAGAGCATGGTAAAGCCTTGTATTGGCATCCACGGCTGACTAACCATCTAAGGATTCATGCTGGAGAAAAGCCTACACACGTCCTGATTATGGTAACACCTTCCTATGCTGTGTCAGCTTTCCCGATATCGGAGAGTTCATTCTGGGGAAAAACCTTACAGATGTCAGGAATGTGGGAAAGCCTTTAACTAACTGTCAGCCTTTAACTATCTTAGCATCACAGAATTCATACTGAGGGGAAACCTTACAATTGTAAAGGATGTGACAAAGCCTTTAACAATAAGTCATGTCTTACTCGACAACATAGAATTCATACAGGGGAGAAACCTTCCAGATGTGAAGAATATAGGCCAAGCCTTCTACCATACATCACATTTAAGTCAACATCATAGAATTCATACTGGGGAGAAACTTTACAAATGTGAAGAATGTGGCAAAGCCTTTCACCGCAAGTCAAGTGTTACTCTACATTAGAGAATTCACATCAGAGAGAAATGTTAAAATTGTGAAGTCATTTTTTTTTTACTTTAGTCTCTTTTTTTTCAAGATTTATTTTATTATGCATACAAGAACTGGGGTATCTGCCAGAGGTGGGGGTGTGTGAGAGGATTCATCAGAGGCAGAGTGGGGAACAGAACAGGGGGATTGACTGAAATACACTGCTGAGGGGAGCAGCAGGCGAGACAGAAAGGTCTGCTGCACCATGTGGGTAGCTCCCTGACCTGGAATCCAACTCATACTGCAGTAGCTTCGTATAGCTACATAGGTTGTGTCTTAACCCCTTGTGCCATCAGTGAGGTCCCAACTTTGGTGTCTTTAACCAGAAGTCCAGAAGTTTAACCAGAAGTGTCAAAGTGATTAACCAGAAGTCAGATCATCCTAAACATCAGAGAGTGCAAACCAAGAGAAACTGTAAATGGAAAGTGATGAGTGGTTTTTCCAAATATGAATTTTGATGCCACCAGGTTTTCGTACTGGAAACTTTAAAGAAGTGAAAATATGATTTAAGTAATTAATAATGCAATTTAGATTCATATTAAGATATTGCAATACAGTAGGAAGTGAGAAACACTTTACATTCCTTAAGTCAGAAAATTGTTATGGAGCATAAGCCAACATTAAAACACTAAATATTAGAATAACTGAAAAGTCTGAGGGCCTTCCTGGTGGTGCAGAGGGTTAAGTCACAGCACTATGAAGCTATTGTTTGGTCCCTGGCCAGGGAGCTGACCACATAAAACAGCAGACCTCTCGTGACTTATCTGCTGCTCCCCTCAGCAGTGTGTTTCAGTCAAACTGCTTGTTCTGCTCTGCACTCTGTCTTTGGGGAATCCTCTCACCCCGTACAATTCTGGCCTAAACCCTCTGTTCTTGTATGCATAAATAAATAAAATAAATCTTTAAAAAAATAAATAAGAATTCAAGACGATGGTTTGGGGCCCTGTATAGTTATTTTCTTTGTCCTTTTTTTTATCAACCATACTTGAGATATTGTGAAGAGACCTGATGAATATAATTCAGCCATAAATCACTTCACTCTATGGCTTTCTCCTGGTATGTTGGTGGAGTTAAGTATTTGACTATCGTGTGTCAAACATCTAAGGGATCCTCTCCAGTTGATGAGTTTCTTTACATCTTAATTGTTTAGGTACATTTATGATGGTGTCATGTATCATGGATGAAGAAAATCTAAATGGATATGCTGTTTGTATCTGACTAAAAAGGTTGATCTAAATCACCCAGAGGAGTCGTGGATTTCATTTTGGGTATAAAAGTTAGACACGGAAACGTGCTGAAGTTCTACTCATTTCATCATTTTCTCCTTCAGGGAATACACGAACAGTTTATTAATATCCTCATGTTTCTTCATGGTAGTAATGGAGCCATGAATATTATTGGACGATGTTGCCAAAAGAAATCTTCACAAGCATGTGATGAAAGAGCAGGTGAGCTTTTCATAACAGCGTAGAATTCTTGTGCATTCACATTAGCTAAGCAAAACATCTTTATGTTGAACACCAACTCTGTGATCCAGATATCAGAAGGTCAAGATGCTTCTTAAATACCTGAATGTTGATTTTGATGAAATGTGTCTTGGTATCTGAATGTCTTATTTGGACTGTATGTGAATTTCTTATGTTTATTTTTAAAATTTATTCATACAAGAGCTGGGGTGCAGGCCAAAGGGGTGTGTGTGTGTGTGTGTGTGTGTGTGTGTGTGTGTGAGAGAGAGAGAGAGAGAGAGAGAGAGAGAGAGAGAGAGAGGATTCACCAGAGACAGACTGGGGCATAGCACAGGCAGACTGACTGAAATACACTACTGAGGGGAGCAGTGGGCAAGAAGGGAGAGTTCTGCCATGCCCTGTGGGAGGCTCCCTGCTGTGGAGGGGGCAGATAGCTCATCAGTCAGCGCGGTGCTTAACCCCTTCAGCCCCAGGGCGGTCCTGTTGAGCTCTCTTCCCTCAGAGCCCTGAACCCGTTATGGGCCTGCAGTTTTCACGGGCCTCGCCCACCTGCGGGTTCTCCTCAACCTCCACTCCTCCCACTTCCAGGTCGCAACCCCACCCTGACGACGGCCCGACGGGCTGTGCAAGGGGTTGTGGGAAATGTAGTCTCCAGCCCCTGTGGTTCCCGCGGAGGTTTCTGGGCGGGGCTTCCACAATTTGCGCAGGCGTGGACACCACCCCGTCCTTTCGAACATTCTGGCGCCTCCGCGAGTGCTGGGGTGCCCCGAGGTGAGCGCGGGTTTGTCCCGGGAGGCTGGGCTCGGGTGAGCGGAGACACCGGGGGGTTGGGGAGCGGGGGGGTGGGCGAGCGGGGGCCCCGGCTGCGTGGAGTCGGGCGCTTTGGAGCCTTTTCCCCCCGGAGCGCGTGGGGACGGGGCAGGGCCGTTGGGGAGAATGTCCCGGCCTTTCCAGGGTGTCCCCGGCGCGACCGCCCAGCCCTGACCCCGGACGCTGCCCGGGGTCTTCCCGGGAGGGGCGGACGGGGTCCCCGAGGCGGGGCCCTGGGAAGCGCGGGTCTGCCTCTGCGCATGCGCGCCCACTCCTCTGGGCCCCCCAAATGTCTGGGTGTGAGGGAGAGGAGAGCCAGACTGCGTTTCTTGGGGGGGTACTGCGCCCGGGGCCACATTCACGGACCCAAGGTGGGCGGGTGACGTCGCGCGGGGTGCCAGGGGGAGGCTGCCCCTGTGGGTGCGGGGAGGTACCAGGAAACTGGGTTTGCAGGGCGGGGAGGGGCGTTGGGGCCAGTTCCTGGGGCGTTAGAGGCTTGTTGTCTGAATTTCCAGGCGCGCTTTGCATTCCCACCCCCAGGCGGCGACCTGCTGGCTGCTGCACTCCGGCCTCCTGCCTGGATGTGTGCACCCAGGGGGACCATGTCCCTGTTGGGGTGTCCACGGAGAGGAGGGTGGGAAGCGGCGCAGAGCCACTGCCGGGGTGTCCTGGCAGAACAGTGTGTTCGGGGCGTCGTCTCCTTGGAAATCGTGGCCACACTCTAAAGTGACTCATCAGCTTTGAGACTGTTGTTCTTGGCGTGACTGTTGACCAGGCAGTGGGAAGTGTCACCTTTTGTTAAGTTACGGTGAACCCTAAACCCAAGTTCTGCCACTCATGGACTCGCGGGCTGCTCCTGCCCCTGCTGGAAGTGTCACACGGCCGGCACCTCAGTGACTCTCTGGTGTCTCCAGGCAGCGTGAGGTGGGCTCTGGACAGGAGACTCCAGGACCCCGGGCAGCTGCCTCCGTCCTCTGTGCTGGACCCCATCGCCCCTCCCAGCGCCGCCTCCCGAGCCCTGGCGCGTCTGTGAGAGCAGCGACAATGGGTCAATCTCTGGTGAGTGTTGTGTTTGCTTCACCTCCAGGTGCATTGACTTTATGCGAGTACGCCAACGGACACGTAAATTAGAAACATAGTTTTCTCCAGGGACACATTCCTCACCAGAGAAAGGTGTGGTGTAGATCCAGGCACTTCACATGTCCAGCATGTGTGAATATTGGGCTCTGCCCTGGTGCTCACGCAGCGCAGAGTCAGAGTCTGTACCTGGGTCACGGTTGATGACGCTGAAGGTGTGGAATGTGGCTCTTCACCCCGCTGGACACAAACATTTCCCAGCTCTGCGCTGGTCCGGTTGGGGTGAGGGAGGAGGAGGAAAATGGGGCCTGAGGACCTGAGTGCAGAATGGGGGTGAAGGAGCCACATGTGTTTTAAAAAGGACAACTGATTTTTTTTTTCAAAATTTGTTTATTTATTTATACAAGCACTGGGTACACTCAGAAGCATGGGAGGGTGAGAGAATTCACCAGAGCCAGAGTGGGGAGCAGAGCAGGCAGAAGGACCGAAGTACACTGCTGAGGGGAGCAGCTGATGGCAGGAGAGGTCTTTGTGGGACCCTCACTGGCGATCAAACTGGCACTGCAGAGGCTGCAAGCAGCTTCACAACCCAACGCTCAACCCTTTGCACCACCCTGAGGCCCCAACTGAATTTTTAAGGTTTCTGTACAATAGCTAAAATCATATACTGTGTCCTGCACAACTCTCGGAAACTTTCATGCAGGCATCAGTCTTGGCATGTGTGCCGTTGGTCCAGTGGGGGATCCTTACACACCTGCCCCTGCCTTTCTCTCAGGTGGCCTGCAACCCGAAGGTGCCCAGTAGACTCTTCAGAGTCCTTTTTTCTGGCCGTTGTTGCCACTGCTCCTGCGCATTTCTCCTTGGTGTGGTCTGAATGCATTTCTAGTGACACTACTACACCCTAAGTTGCTCTCCAGTCCAGTTACACTCTCCAAAATTTCCTGCCATGTTTGAGAACACCATGTGTGACCTTTGGGAAATTTCATTTTTTTTAATTGTTTTAAAGCTTCTTATACCTTTTTCTTATTCTTTTACTTATTTTCCCTCCTCGATCTGTCATTGACATGTGTAGCACTAAAAGCCTTCTGCGGAAATAGTTGCCAGTTTTTCCTACAATCCTAATGGGTTTTGTCCTACCCCTTGTTTCCCCTCTACCAAACCACTCTGGCCCATCCCCCGTCTGCCTCCCTCCCTAACTTCTTCACCCATTCCCCTGTTCCCTCGGGTGGTGTACTTTACTTTCAAATGACCCTGTTCAAGTTTTATTCAAGTATTTTGGCTGTAAATGTTTTTTGGGTATTTATTTTCCACAGATGAGTGAAGCCATCTCATATGTGTCTTCACTTTTTGGCTTATTTCACTCAAGAATAGCACCTCCCGGGGCCTCCCTGGTGGCACAAGGGGTTGAGATGCCACCGATGGGGCTGTCTGTAGTCTGCAGCACAAGTTCCATCCCCCGGCCAGCCAGGGAGCTACCCACATGGAGCAGCAGACCTGACTGGCCTGCTGTGTCCCTCGGCAGTGTTTTTCAGTCTATCTGCCTGTTCTGTTCACTTCTCTGTCTCTGGTGAATCTTCTCACCTTCCTCCCCTGCACCTCTGGCCTGTACCCCGCTCCTGTATGCATAAATAAATAAATCTTGAAAAAAAATCACTTCCTTGCCCACCCATTTTATCCTCAGTGTGGCGCTTTGCTCCTTCCTCACAGCCCTGCAGTGCTCCCCTGCATGTGCTCCACCCTTCCTGCCCTGCCTCTGCCGAAGGGATGTAGATTGGGCCATGACTGGGCAGTTGGAAACACAGCTGCTCTGCTCACGGATGGGATAAATCTTTTTTTGTGTGTGTGTTTGAGTTTTCCCGTGAGGATAATGTGTAGAAGTATTGCAGATGATATGGATTTTCCATTTTTATTTCCTAAGAAACCTCTGCATCCTCATCCACAGGGTCTTTCCGACTGTCATGGCCACCAGCCGTGGGTGAGAGCTCCCTTTTCTCTGTGCCCTCTCCAGCGTTGTTCATTCCGTATTTTTTTTAGTGTTTCACTTTTTTAAATACTATTTTACATATTTTTACATCATTTTCATTTTTGCACAGTGTAATCATTTACATCTTCGTTATAGTCCCCATAAAATTCTCACCCCTCACCCCCCATTTTGTATAAATCCATTTGTTTTCATTTGGGCCTTCTCAAGGGGTGAGGTGGCATCTAAGTGTGCTTTTAATTTACATTTCTCTTAAAATAAATTAAGGTGAACATTCCTATTGTCTGTAGGATGTCAGAATTCCCTCTCTAGAGAAGAGTGTATGTAGTTCCTTTGTTCATTTTTTAATTAAGATTTATTCATTTATGCATACAAGAACTGGGGTACAGGTGAGAGGTGCAGAGGGTGAGAGGATTCGCCAGAGACAGAGTGGGAGGCAGAACAGGCAGACTTACTGAAACACACTGCTGAGGGGAGCAGTGGGGAGTCAGGAGAGGTCTGCTGCGCCATGCGGGTTGCTCCCTGCCAGCCAGGGATCGAACTTGTGCTGCAGAGGCTGTGGAGAGCTTCATAGGCTGCGTCCCAACCCCTTGTGTCACGAGGGAGGCCCCCCTTTGTCCATTTTTAATTGTGTCATCAGTTGGATTATCGCATTGTTTGTGGATGTTATAAATTTTGGAATGAACCCCTTGTCACATGTGTGGCATGCAGATTCTTTTTCTGTTCTGTAGACTGCCTTTCAGTTTTTGGGCTGGTTTCTTTTAAGGTATGAAAGCTTTTAGGTTTAGTGGTGTCCCACTTGTTGATTTTTGCTTTTGTTTCCCTGGGTGTTGGGGTTGTGTTCCCTAGTGCACTTTGGGGCAACTGTCCATAGTGTGTCCCTATATTTTCTGTCAAGTACATCACCAAATATTTAATCCATTTGGAATTTTATAGATTGATTTATTTTTCCATATAAGAGCTGGGGTACAGGCCAGACATGTGGTGGGTGAGAGGATTGACCAGAGACAGAGTGGGGAACAAAACAGGCAGATCTGGTGAAATACACTACTAAGGGGAACAGCAAGGAGACAGGAGAGGTCAGGTGTGCCGTGTGGGTGAGTTCCCTGACTGGGGATTGAACTCATGCTGCAGGGGCTGTGGATAGCTTCATAGTGCTTTGCCTTAACCCCTTTCTTCACCAGGGAGACTCCATGTTGCTGTATTAAGTCAGTTGGAATTTGTTGAGGATTTTCGCTTCTCTGTCCTTTGGTGGTGTTGGTCTATTTTTCCCTTTTATACTGTCTTTTTTTGGGGTGGATCAGGGCAATGTTGACCTCGTCGTATGTGTTGGTGAGTTTTCCTCCATCTTCAGTGTTTTGGAAGATGCAAATTTCTTTGTGTTTGCTTCTGTCATGGTCTCTCTGATGATTTCTTTTCTGTGTCCTTGAATGCTTGAGTATCTTGTGCTCCTGAATGTAGCTAGTCCCTGTGTTCCGATCTGGTCTCCCGTCTTCAGACTGCACTTCTCCTGAGTGAGTCAGTCAAGTGTGTTTTGCCATTTCTGCTAGTTACACTTGAGCATGGGCCTCCTGCCCAGGCCTAGTACCGCAGGCTCGGCTCCCACCTGACTGCGCCTGTAGCCGTCCCAATGGCACCTGCCGCTCATGCAACATGCAAACCTCGTCCTGTGTTGTGCCCTCCCGTGTGGGATTAGCTCTTTCTCAGCCCAGGTCTCCCGCCACCAGAAAGGGATTTCTCTGTTCCAGAGTTTAGTCTCACCCAATGCAAGTTACTCTTCAGTATTACCTGATATCTTAATGGTTGCTAACAACAGCACCGCCGTGCATGCATGTGTGTGTGTGTGTGTGTGTGTGTGTGTGTGTGTGTGTTCACTTTCTTTCACATTACAGTTCTCATTCTTGGCCAAACCTGATGGATGCATTTTCTCAGTGATGAGGTTGCACCCTTTTCTGCCTCCCACTGGCCAGGGTGTGGTGACACCTCAGAGTTCAGGGGGAGAAAGTACTCAGGAGTCAGTGGGATGTGTTGGAACAAGGGTCATGACACAGACACTCGCTGAGTAAAACCAGGTAGCGCAGATGTTCATCATTTGACCTTTGGTTGTTGGGAGTTTATGTCAGTGATGCTCAATGTAGTTTTTAATAAAGAGCTCCAGGTTTCTGTCATCGAGTCTGGAGTATAGTAGGTGCGTTTGCATTTGTCATACGTATGATTCTTGCTGAAGTTATGGTTAATGGTAGATTTTTTTTTAATTTTGATAGATGTTTATAGAATATTGATAGAATGAATATATTTTGCAACCTAATTTTACCAGCTCTTCTGTCACCTGAGACCATGCAAGTGTTTCATTTTATAAACCTTTGCACTGTGGGGAGCAGCAGTGGCTGCTCTTCTGCCCAGCATGACTTTGCTTCCTTTTCTCCTTTTCCTAGTAAACGTGGCCCTCCATTCATTCATTCATTCATTCATTCATTCATTCATAATTTAAAAGATGAACTTATTTATGCATACAAAAACTGGGGTATGGGCCAGAGGTGTGGGGGGGAGGATTCTCCAGAGACAGAGTGGGGAGCAGAACAGGCAAATCTATTGAAATACTCTACTGAGGGGAGCAGTGGGCGAATCAGGAGAGGTCTGCCACACCATGTGGGTAGCTCTCTGGCTGGGGATTGAACTTGTGCTGCTGTGGCTGCGGGACAGCTCCATAGGTCGTGTCTTTACCTTTGAGCCACCAGGAAAGCCCCTGACCCTTTATTTAAATGTAAAATAAAAAGTCTCCTTTCGCTGTTATTGCATGTGGTGTTCTTTGGCTTTTATTATCTGACAGTGTTATACAGCTATCACCACCTTCCAGATTTTTTCATTCCCCTGTAATAAAATACTGTACTCATTAAACTCTTGCTCCCAACTGCTCTGTCCCTCATCCCCTGTTTCCACCATTTACTTTCTGTTTTCAAGAGTTTGACAACTCAGACCTGTATGAATGTAGTCTTATTACACCTTGTTTTCTTGGTGAATCTCTTATTTTATTGCATTGTTAACTGTTTTGTCATTTCATAGGTATCGTACAGGAGTGCATTCATATTGTAGTGTGTGTCATTGTTTAGTTCCATGGTGAGGCTCATTAATAATCTCTTATGTGTATTTTCCAGTCTTATTTATCCATTAATCCATCACCTGGGGCTTGGGTTGATTTTGCTTTGGGCTGTAATGACTGGTGGTGCAGTGACAGTAGGTGAGCAAACGTCTCTGCCCGTTCCTGCTGTCCCTGCTATTGGGGAACACCCCGGGTTGGGTGTGGGTCCTCCTGTCTTTCTGAGTTCCCTTTTCCCAAGAATCACCTTCCTGTCTTCCCTCCTGGCTGCATCATTTATGTTTGCCCCAACAGTGCGCAAGGGAGCCCGGTCCCAATTTTTGCCAGTACTTGTTCTTTTCTTTCTTTTAAAATCATTGCGATCCCAGCGGACGTAAAATCTCATCTCTTGTATTTCTCATACATTTTTACTTTGTGCCTGCTCATATTGAGAACGTTCATGTGTTAGGACCCACTTGGGTATGTGATTTGCAGAACTGTGTATTCCAGTCCTTTACTCATGGCGGCACATTTCCATTTTGAACAGGGTCGAAAACATGAGGGGATTGTATTGTCCCATTTCGTCGTATGATCCTTTTATGGCATCCTGAGCCCACTCCTGCTGGGAGATCCCGTGAGTTTCTGTGCACGGAAATGAGCCATCCACCTTCTCTCTGCTGTTTAATTTCTCGTATTAGTGTTTTAATCAATGAGCCTGTAAATAAATGCATTTTTGTTTTCCTAGAACTGGGATGTGCCGGGTTACCTTGTGAGAGTTGCTGTCAGTGCAGCAGGCTCTTAGTTTCCTGGAGGCTGTTGTGTATTTGCCTTTGTTTAATTCATTGTTTAACCCTCTGGGTTTCTTTATTTCAGCGAGTCTCTGCCCTTGGTTCCGCTACATGCATTGCTTACTGTTTTGTCATTTCACTGGCAGCGTACAGGAGCTCCTGTGTGTGTGAACACGGGTGTGTGTTATAGTCTGCTCACTAGGTTTTCCTTTCCAGAGTCGCTTTACTGTGGTTTTCATTAGTTTTCCAAGAATGAATTATAACTAGTTATGACTGTTTTTATGTATGTTGTCTTTTTGTTGTTGTTGTTACGTAATGTCACCCAAACCCATTGTGAATAGGGGACACTGAGCATCTTTGTTAGTCCTCCTCTCACTGTGAATGTTGATTTCACCTGTGGCTGTGTCAAGGACTTGTTTTGTGTTGAGGAAAAATCCTCTGAATCCTTTTTTAGCTAATACAAATGGAAATTTATTTTAATGGGTTCCTATTCTATATGTATGTGGAGGTGCACAGGATTTACTACACAGGAAAGGAAATGATGGGATAAATTTACGGATTTCTTAAGATGTTTGTTTTCTTATACCGTGTATCTTATTTTCCAAAACTCTTTCATTGCTATGATATATTTTTTTCTTTCTCCAAAAGAAATATTTGTCTCTTCTAGTTGTTTTTCCTCTTCTTTCGATACCTTTTTTTCTGGTCACCGTGTTCTCCCCTACGGTGATGAAAACTATCAATAATATCCTGGAGATTCCCAAATTCTTTCTTTTCTTTAATATTTATTTTATGTATGCATATAAACACTCGGGTGTAGGCCACAGGTGCAGGGGATGAGAGGATTCACCAGAGACAGAGCTGGGAACAAAACAGGCAGACTGAGTGAAATGCACTGCTGAGGGGAGCAGTGGGGAGACAGGAGATATCTGCTGCACCTTGTGGATAGCTCCCTGGTTGGGGATCGAATTCGTGCTGCAGCAGCTGCCGATAGCTTCATAGTGCTGAGACTTAAACTCTTTGCCACCAGGGAGGCCCTGATTCCCAAATTTCTGTTTTCAAATTAGACTGCCTGATCTATCAGACACATGTCCAGTTGCGTGTGGAATTCCAGTGTCTACCAGCCCGACATGCGGACAGCATATTAGGAAAACATTCCTCGTACCAAGTTCTCATCTTCTTTGTCCTTCCATTTTAGAACTGATGAACTGTTCTATCATCTTCTGACTCTGTCAGCTGAACATCTTTTCTTAAAATTTTATTTTATATATATTTTACATCATTTTTTAATTTCTGCACAAGTTATGCATTTTCATCTTGGTTATAGTCCCCATACATCCCACCCCCCTTATTTTGACCCTAATCGCTCCACCCCCGCCAATAGTGCATCTCTGGTTTATACTTGCTTATAGTTCAACATCTCTTACCTGTGCTTTTTCCCACCTCATTGCTTGAACATTCTGGTTTCGGGTTCAGTTTTTGTTTACTGTGAGTTGGGGATACCAGGCTTTAAGGTCACAGGAGTAAAATATTGTCACAAAGTTGCACACAATTTTCAGGTGTTATGAAGCTCCTTTAGCACATGATTCCGGGTGTGTATGTCTGTTACACCTGCCAGCCAGGCTATCAGCTCCTCAAGGAGCCAATTTTATTCATCCTTTTATTCTTAGAATCATAGACACTTCCAAATATATATGGTAAGCTATAGTTCTACCTGTAGGACCAAAGGGGTGAATGTAGAGACGAGGCTCTTTCATCTGCAAATTCTATACAGGACCGAAGATGCACAAAATAAGATGTGTTTGCACTTGCTCTATCTGACCCAGGCTGCCGGCCCTGAGATGAGAAATGTTCCCTCAGAAGAGACGGTGTCATTTGAAGATGTGGCTGTTAACTTCACGTGGCAGGAGTGGCGGTACCTGAGTGAAGCTCAGAGGACCCTGTACCGGGATGTGATGCTGGAGACCTGCAATCACCTACTGTCCCTAGGTGAGGAAGCTCCAGTGTAACACTACAATGCTGTCTTCTGCACCGATAAGTGTGCACTTGCTTATGAAACTGAGTGTTGGTGAGGTTGAACATGGCAGGCAGTGTACATTGTGGGTGTTTTGGTTTTCGTTTGGAAAGATTCAGATTGGCCTCTTTTGAACAGCTCTTCACACTTCATTTGTTAGTTTTCAAAGACTGAAATTGAACTTCATTGAAGACCAACAATGTTTCTCATCACAGGGCACTGTGTTACCGATCCTGAGGAGAGCATCAGGTCGCAGCAGGGATTACAGCCGTGGACTGTGGACGATCCCCCAAACCAGGACCTCTCAGGTCAGTCAGTGCTTGCCAGGCTGGGAGGCTGCGAGGAGGCTGGGAGTGTGGCCAGTGATATTGGCCACACTGAGGTGCTTTTCCAGTGTCCAACCTTGGAGAGTGTGTCTGCATATATCAAACTGATTCTTTATTCAGTTTCCAAATATTAATCTCTTGTGAATTTCGTCCTGCTCTTTTAATGATGGTTGTCTATGTTCATAAACCAGTATGCAGTCCCTGATACTGTGGGGATTATTCTGCAGTGATCACATTTCTCTGTTCTCTCTCTTAGTGTATTCTCATAGACTGTTTTCTTTAGGTACTTGTTGAGGGATTTTTTTATTCTTTCCATATGTTTCTGGGAAGTTTAGCCAGTGGTAAATTTTCTGAGGGGAGAGCAACAGTACTCACAGAAATGATCTTTACATTCTGAAGTTATATGCTCTGTGAGGAAAGAATATGTAATAAATACATTCATTAATAGAGAGGTAAAGCCACAGATGATGTTTGACCAGCATGAGTGGAGGATGTTGTTTTTGTGTGTGTTCCATACGCATCATTATAGAGATAATTCTTTTCTTTCAGAGCTCAGGTGAGGTGAATGGGTTGCACTGACATGTCATATCTATAGTTCCCTCTGCAGTCTGGGATAGAGGCTATGTATTGCTATTGGAGATGTCACTGAGCAGGTGACTAACTCAAAAGGGATAGAGAGGTGTTGACTGGAGAGTTATTTAGAACATGAGTAGTGTTTCAGGGGCAAGCCTTGTGACCGCCCTCATAGTAATTGTGAGGCTGAGGAGGTCCCAGAATTGTTCAGCGTTGGAGGGGATGTTCTGTGATGGGAGGGGGAACCTGAGGTGGTGGTTTCTAAAGCCATGGCACCAAGAGTTTCAGGTTGGGGGCTCATATCTTGGGGAGCAGTGTGACTTGTGCAATTCCACCTTCTTGTGGGAATCATTGGGAGAAAAGTAAAGGAATCAATGACAGTGTGATGTAGCTGAGAGTCACACACAACATAAAAACTGGAGCTGCTATGAACAAAGCAGAAACACAGGTTCCAGGGAGTGCGTTGAGACCACCAGGGTGTTGCTCTCAGAAGGATGTGAGAAAAGACTTTAACGCTGATAACACAGGATGGATGCAGAACTTTTTTCCTATCGCTTAGCAGGAACGTGGGACACAATGATGAGGTGGAGTTTGCTGCATGTATTAGGATTCTGAGCCTTATGTGATATGATATTTAAATATGAACTGACTGGTCTCTTCCGTGGAGGGAAGCACATGCCTCTGAAAACCTCTGCAGGTGACCGTGGCCTGGGCCGGGTCGAAAGAAGAACTAAGGAAATGGAGAAGCAGAGTCCTTGTGTCTCAGCAGGCCTCTTGCTTAAAGTGCCTGGGCAATGACTGGTTCTCTCATTCCATAGGTTTCTGGGAAAGCCATGGCCTCTGCAGGGCTTGGTTATTCAGAAAGTACCCTCAAGAGCTGCACAGGGTCAGTCTAAGAAAGAAGGTGTGTAGGATCTATGTTGGGTGAAATGCTTCTGGTTGAAATCGACAACTCTGGTTAAAAGACTATATTTACCAAATATTTATGATTTTATAAAACCATTGTGAAATTAGATTTACTGCTTTGTTATCCTGGTTTGGCATTAGAAAATCTGTTAATTGGGGCCTCCCTGGAGGCCTAGGGATTAAGTCTCTTAGCTCTCACTATTACGGCCTGAGTTTGATCCACAGTGAAGGAGTTCACCGACTTTGGCACAGCAAATCTCTCCTGTCTCACCTGCTGCTCCCCTCAACAGTGTATTTCATTCAGTCCGCCTGTTCTGGTCAACACACTCCCCTACAGCACGCTCCCCTACAGCACCCCCACTCCTGCACCTCTGGCCTACACCCCAGATCTCCTATGCTAAAGTAAAAAATGCCAAAAAATCTATTATCCCCATCATTTACTACGGGCAAAAAGCATGAATCAGAAAATCAATACCTGTAAATTATGTTGTAATATAGGAACTTTTGTGCCACTTAGTAGTGTTCACTCAAAATGCTTACTTTTTAGAGACATGGTCATTTTTATCTCACTTTAGATGTCCATACTGTGGATCACCTGACTCAGGACAGCCCTGCAAATCAGGGGAGACTTGTGTGGCAAGTTCTTACCACCAGCAGCAAAATACCATCCAATGAGAGAACTGACTTAATGGAAAAAATCAATTTGCACTCAATTCATTGTTTGCACCATAGTATCAAAAATGTAAACAATTCAGCGATGATGCCTGAGAACTTTACTATACATAGGACCATGATGATCCCTGTTGAGCCTCATGAAGGGCATGCTGGAGAGAATGAGAAGGTCTTTATTAGAATGCGGGAACCCAGCAAGTATCCTGAGCACCTTAGTCACCAGGTGATTCAGAACTTTCAACAGCCTTTTGAATTTCGTGAACAAGGAAAAGTCGTGAGTGAAGAAACAGTATTTACACCTAGAGGAGCCCTTCTGGAAGGGATTGTCCGTAAATGCAATGAGTGCAGGGACACCCGTGATGAGGTAACTTTCATTGTCCGAGACAGAACCCAAGGAGGACAGACTCCCTGCAGTTGTAATGAAAAGGGGAGAGCTGCAGAGATGACTCCAGTGCATTGGAATCCTCCTAGGTATGTTGAACATGAGCAGCAGAAATGTTGTGAAAGTGGGGCCAGTCTCAGAAACACATATCACACCTATCCGCGTGAGAGTACCCGGTTAGGAAAGAATAATTTGGGATAAGAGATATGGTGAAGTGGCCTCTAAAACCTCTGTTCTCAGTGAACATCAGAAAACACAAGCAGACAATCAACCTGATGAGTGTGGGGGCACCGCTGAGATTTCCTTACAGAGGGGATACCAGAGAAATCTCACTGCAGTGAAGATGTTTGGCTCTAACAATTATGTGAAAACTTACTCATGGAAGACTGACCTCACTTTACATCCACAGACTCAAACGGGAGTGAAGCGCTACCCGTGTCAGGCGTGTAAGAAAACTTTCAGGTGGAAACCTGCTTTTAGTGTCCATCAGAGAACTCATACAAGGGAGAAACCCTATGAATGTCAGGAGTGCAGGAAAGTATTCTCCCGTAAGTCAGTTCTTGTTCTACACACTGGAGAGAAATGCTATGAATGTGAAGGGTGTGGGAAAGCTTTTTCCAGGAAGTCTCACCTTACTGAGCATCAGAGAATTCACACTGGAGAGAAGCCTTACGAATGTCAAGAGTGTAGGAAGACTTTCCTCTGGAAACCATCCCTCATTAAACATCAGAGAATTCACACTGGAGAGAATCTCTATGAATGTGAAGGGTGTGGGAAAGCTTTTTCCAGTAAGTATTACCTCAGTGAGCATCAGAGAATTCACAGTGGAGAGAAGCTTTATGAATGTCAAGAGTGTAGTAAGACTTTCCAATGGAAATCATACCTCCGTCAACATCAGAGAATTCACACTGGAGAGAAACCCTATTATTGTGAAGAGTGTGGGAAAGCTTTTTCTAGGAAGTCATCCCTCAGTCTCCATCAGAGAAGTCACACTGGAGAGAAAACCTATGAATGTGAAGGGTGTGGGAAAGCTTTTTCCAGTAAGTGTTACCTCAGTGAGCATCAGAGAAGTCACACAGGAGAGAAGTCTTATGAATGTCAAGAGTGTAGGAAGACTTTCCAGTGGAAATCATCCCTCAGTCTCCATCAGAGAATTCACACTGGAGAGAAACCCTATGATTGTGAAGGGTGTGGGAAAGCTTTTTCCTGTAAGTCAAACCTCATTAGACATCAGATAAGTCACACTGGAGAGAAACCCTATGATTGTGAAGGGTGTGGGAAAGCTTTTTCCAGGAAGTCTCACCTTACTGATCATCAGAGAATTCCCACTGGAGAAAAGCCTTACGAATGTCAAGAGTGTAGAAAGACTTTCCTCTGGAAATCATCCCTCAGTCTCCATCAGAGAATTCACACTGGAGAGAAACCCTATGATTGTGAAGGGTGTGGGAAAGCTTTTTCTCATAAGGCACACCTTATTAGATATCAGAGAATTCACAATGGAGAGAAACCCTATGAATGTGAAGGGTGTGGGAAAGCTTTTTCCTGTAAGTCAAACCTCATTAGACATCAGAGAAGTCACACTGGAGAGAAACCCTTTGTTTGTGAAGTGTGTGGGAAAGCTTTTTCTAGTAAGCCACACCTCATTAGACATCAGAGAATTCATAGTGGAGAGAAATCCTATGAGTGTCAAGAATGTGGGAAGGCTTTCCGCCAGAAATCATCCCTCAGTAAACATCAGAGAAGTCACAGTGAAGAGAAGCCTTATGAGTGTCAAGAGCATGGGAAAACTTTTTCCAGTAAGCATGCTCTCACTGGACATCAGAGATGACACTGGACAAAATCCCTATGATTGTGAAGAGTGGGAAAACTTTTCAGGAAGTCAGCCATCACTAGGCATTACAAACTCCACACTGGAGGGGAATGCTATGAATGTCAAGAGTGGATAGGCAGGCCTCCCCTGGTGGTGCAGGTGGTTGAGCGCAGCGCTGTGACGCTGTCCGTGGCCTTTGCGGTGGGAGTTAGATTCCCTGGCCGGCCAGGAGCAGCCCCATGGTGTGGCAGACCTCTCCTGTCTGGCCCGCTGCATGTATTTCAGCAGTGTTTTTCGGTCAGTCTGCCTGTTCTGTTCCCCTCTCTGTCTCTGGTGCATCCTCTCACCCTCCCACACATCTGGCCTGTACCGTGGTTCTTGTATGCTTGAATAAATAAAAATCTTTTAAAAAGTATTCAAACTTAGGAGCTCAAACCACATCATGCAGCTGAGAGCAATGGGAACTGATATACAGTTTCAATGTTAATTGCGTGGAGTTACCTGGTTCACTCTGTTCTCCCAAGTTCATGCAGTGATGATGTCGCTGTTCCTGTGCTGTTGCCTGTAGTATCATCTTAAGTTCCTGGGCGATGCTATGCCTGTCCACAGCAGCTGTCTGTCTACATGGCACACTCCATGTTGCGTGGGTAGGTGATCTCTCTGGGTTTTCTAACTTAGTCGTCACGTTCTGTCCAGTACTCTAAGTCTCTGTGGTGCCCCCCAATGCTGGAATTGCTCACCACCAAAATGTCCTCTAGAAGGAAATGTTGAACTGTGTGCTCTCGGCTATACGTTGAGGTCTGCAGGTGTCTTTACCTACCTTTCATGATGAAGGTTTTTCGGGGCCTCCCTGGTGGCCTCGGGGTTAAGTCTCAGTGCTATTGCCTGCTCTGGCCAGGGGTTCAGCCCTAGCTAGGGAGCCGCCCCACATATGGCCACAGCAGGCCTCTCCTGTGTCACCCGCTGCTCCCGTTAGCCAGGTATTTCAATGGTTCTGCCTTTTTGTCACCACACTCAGTATCTGGTGAATCCTCTCACCCCCGAACCTCTGGTCTACACCCCAGTTCTACAAAATAAGGGAATTTTGTTGGAAGATTAATTCTGCATACAAGATCTGGGGTGCAAGCCGGAGGTATGAGGGGGTGAGAGGATTCTCCACAGAGAGAGTGGGGTGCACAACAGGCGGATCTACTGAAATCAACTGCTGAGGGGGGCAGTGGGGACACAGGAGAGGTCTACTGTGCCCGTGGGTCACCTCCCTGGCCAGGGATCGAACTCGTGTCTGCAGTACTGAGAACAGCTTCATAGTGCTGAGACTTCACCCCTGCACCAACAGAGGCCCCTGAAATTAAAAAAAAAAAGGATTCTTGCCTGTTAATTTTTTTTTATTAAATTGTTGTTCATCTTTGTGCAATATTGGATTACTCCCCTTCTGTATAATTCTTGCAAATGTCCTGTCCGCACCACCCCTGTGACCCATCACCCCAGGCCCTGGTGCTCCTCCTCCCTTCCTGGCCCCTCTTCTTACCCATCCCCTGCTGGTGTCTCAGCTCTGACATCTGCCTGCTAGTTTTGTCTTTTTCCTCTGACACTTTCTTTGTTTCCCTGTATTCCTCCTTGAGGTGATGATGTAATCCAGGTCTTTTACCTTCACTCTTTGTTCAATTTTAGTATATGTGCTGCCGAAGCAAACACCCTTCACTCTTTGTTCAGAACATAATTCCTTCTGCCATTGCTGGCCGTGTCCTGAATGTGGTCTTTGTCTGAGTCAGTTCATACCTTGGGGTGAGTGGTCGGTGTGGAAGGTGGTGGCCGAGGAAGTCCTTGATGTAACTCTCGCTACCACTCCCCCTCAGGGGCCCCGGGCACCTTCTGGTGTGTTTCTTTGGCGCCGTGGTGATGCCGAGCGGAGAGTTTGAGCGGCAGTCCCGGAGTCTGAGGCCTCGGGTGTGCTCTTCCTCTTTTCTTGTCTTTCGTGCGAAAGTATTTCCAAGTGGAGGCCAGAGTTCCAGAAGAGCCAGACATTTACTCACAGGAGTAAGGACAAGAAAGCTCCCTGAGCAGAACGGTCCCGAGGGATCGCCGCTGGGGCCAAGAAGCAGGGGCTCCCATGGCTGTGGCGGTCAGGGAGCGGGTGCTGGTCGTGGGGGTCTCTGCGGTGTGTCTCTTGCTGAGGGGCTTGGCCTGAGTCCTCTCCCGATGCTCCGAGGCCCGCTGAGTTTGCCCCCGTTACTCCCCTGCGCGTCCACGCCGAGCCTTGGTCTGTGGATTTGCAGTGGTGCCCTGTGTCGGCTCTGCGTCGTCCTCTCCGAAGGGCTGGGCTTGGGGCCCATCCATCGGGGATTGTTTCTCTGATCATGGATTTGGGACTTGGGCGCCCGCTCCTCCCTGTCCGTGCCCTCTACGCAGCTTCCTCAGTCAGGAACATCTCTATGGCCAGAGCCCCCGTCCTGTGTTTCCAGGTCAGTGACTGATGGGGTGTCTGTCCCCTGAGAGCATCCTCCCTGATTCAGGGGGAGGTACATTGGTCCCTTCAAACTCCACCTGTAGTGTTGGGGCCATGGGCCATATTCCTCAACGCGCCATGGGAGGTCACTGAGGTTTTCACTCCTAGGCCGCAGGCCGCTTTCCACGATGCTGCAGGCTCCCAGGTGTCCTTGAGCGCCCATTAAAGATGGCATCGGGCCCCTCAGCCTTCACCTCAGACCTGGTCCAAAGAGGCCTGCAGGGTTTGCTAAGACAATGCTCCTCTGTTAGTGCCACGTTCCCTGAAAGTGTCTTTGCTGTGACGTGACTCATGTGGGCTGTTGCATCAAGGGTCACTCTCTGCTCTGAAGGTGAGGGGTTCAGGGGACTCATGTCTCGTCCCCCTATAGGTGTGTTGGGGCGTCCAGGGGTGTGGCGGGTGAGGCCTCTGTGGATGAGTGGGCGGCCCAGGTGGGTGGTGATGCTGTCAGCGGAGGCCCAGGAGAGGCCTCCACCATGCTCCGTGGGGACCTTGCCCAGCTCAGCCGCATCCCGGGGTCAGGACGCACAGGATCAGCACAGCCCAGAGACACTGTCCATGCTCCAGCGGTGAGGACACTACAGGAGCCCTGAGTTCCAGGGGCAGGGAGTAGACCAGGGTGGGGGAGCACTCCCCAGAGACGAGTGGGGAGCAGAACAGGCAGATCCATTGAAATCCACTGCTGAGGGGAGCTGCGGGGAGAAAGGGGAGGTGCTGCGCCCTGTGCGTCAGCTCCCTGGCTGGGGATGGAGCTTTAGCTGCAGTGGCTGTGGACAGCTTCACAGTCTGAGGCCTACGGAGCAGAGAGGCTATGGGTCCATTCTTGTGTGGGGCGCTTATCCTTCGGATATGGGGACAAGAGGTGTGTGCTACTTGCAGGTCTGTGCCATCTCGCTTGGTCGCCCCCAGCCCTAAGTACATCCCCTGGATGAAAGGGAGTGTACCCATAAGATACCGATGTGTATGGCCGGTCTTGGGCTGCGAGGTTCTCTTTCTCTGGAGAAGCAGAACTGCTCGGGAAGAACATGTTGGTCTTGGTAATGTAGCCAGGCTAGAAGACAGAATAGTTTGAGTTTTAACCCTTTGCACTCCGAACCATTCTGGACATTGGCTACCAGCTACTTGACGCTACTTTGCAGCAGAAACGTGCATTTACAGACCCTTGTATTATTTAGTATAATTTTGGAACCAAGTAATGTATTATAATGATATTGGACATACATGAATTGGGTGACATCGAGGAATGTATATTTGCAAAAAAAACACAATATTTTATTGTTTATAATTTTGTACAGTATGATAAGTTTGTAACACTCCCCAATATGCATTGCAGGCTGATTAGTGGAGCTCATCTTTACTACTACTTATGTTATGAGACTCATTCGTGGTTGGACGCTTTGCCGTTTTTCTAATAAAAAATATGAATAAATGCATGGGTTGAATATTTCTAATTGTTATTACTAACTGACAAGATGATATTTACCAAAATAGCTTTCACCAAACAATTTATTCACTAAGAAAAGAATCACTTTTCCAATTTTCTCCTCGTTAGATCTATGTGCACTACTCGAAGCTTCGAACCAAAATGGGCTCAACTTTGAAAATGTTTTCCTCCAGATGTAGACTTGTTTATTTATAATTATATATCTCACTATACAGTATGCACTGTGTTCGAAAACCGACCTTTCTTCTACAAACTCCCCTTATAGCTCTTTTCAAGTGGTGTTGCGAAGTGCTCGGACCGTCGTGAGCATGCATCTCACGTTCTCGTCTGACACAAAACCCGCTGACATTTCTTGTATATATCTTAGTAAATTTATGATATTTTGATTTAATTTCTTGTGCCATTTCAAGATAAAACTTCAGGGAAACATGCATATCTGAAAAAGTCGCATTGAAATAACCTCAATTCCCCGTAATCACTAATAAATTGCAATGTCCCCTGAGAGGGGACAGCGGAGTGCAAAGGTTTAAGCAATGAGCAGAAAGAACACAGGTCTATTTTGGGGATGTATGTAAGCTTTGGGACACCCTGGTTTCAGAAATAAGAGTTACACGACAGAGTGAGTGTATGTAGTTCCACCAAACTCTGCATTGAAAAACATATGTCTTCCTAAGTACAAATAATGAACTGGCAGAGGAAATTAACAAAGCCATCCCACCTACAATGGCGCACGCAAAAAAATTAACTGGGAATAAATTTAACAGAGGAGGGGAAAGACTTTTACAAGGAAAACTATCAAACATTGTGGGAAAAAAATGATAGAAAGCATAGAGAAATGGAAAGAGACCCAGCTCATGGGTTGGAAGAATCAACATTGTCCAGAGGGCCATCCAACCCAAAGCCCCTTCTAGATTCACTGCAACCCCAATGAATATCCCAATGGCATTCTTCAGAGGAGTAGAACAAAGATTACTGAGGTTCATATGGGAACACAACAGACCCCAAATAACCAAAAGTTTCCTGATTAAAAGCGGGGAGAAATGAAGGAGTCACACTTCAGACCTCAAACTAAAGGTAAGGGGCCTCCCTGGTGGCCCAGGGGTTAAACACAGCACTCTCAAACTACTGCCAGCCACTGTGCACGAGTTGGATCTCCAGCCGGCCAGGGAGCTGACTAACATGTGCCTCAGACCTCTCCTGACTGTCCTTCTGCGCCCCTCAGCAGTGTATTTTGTCAGTCGGCCTGCTCTGTTCCCTGCTCTGTCTCTGGTGAATGCTCTCAACCCCGGCATCCACGGCCTGTACCCCAGGTCTTGTGTGCATAAATAAATAAATATTAAATAATCATTAAATGAGTATTTTGGAAAGCCAAATAATTGAGCTAGAGTTACCTTACCAAATTCTTAGTTATAAATTAATCTGACTTGTGATATCATTTTGAAGAACACTAATGATAAATATGTGTAGATTCATGAAACAAATCTGTAAAAACTTGGATGTGTGGAAGATTATGTGGAACATCCTGAGAGACAGAAAACACATCCCGAGAGCAGGCCAGGATGAGCTGCTCACCTTCTCAAAAGCAGGGATGAGCATCAAGCAGTCTCGGGCGGGGAGAGGCCGCGTTGTTTCCAGCTAGTGTCATGAGACTCTCGTGGGCTGGGCTGCAGGGACCTACATGTTGGCCAAGGTGATGGGAAGTGTGGACTCTCAGTCCTGAGGAGAGAGTGAGCGGGGTGTCCTCATGCAGAGAGCTGGGGTGGAGGATGTGGACACCGCTCGGGGCACCGTCTCGCCGTGACTCTGTGCACCCTGCTCGGTGGCCTTTCAGGGTGAGCTGAGGAAACAGTGTGAAGGACATGTGAAGTCTGTGAAAAGGCCCCCGGCGCTCGCTGCGGTCACTGCTGAGTAGCCCAGGAATGATTTCCCTCTGCGGTGAGCCCTGTGCTGGCTCCGGTGGCTCCCAGCCCTCCAGAGACGCTGTCGGGGAAGCCAGAGCCGCCGCCTCCCTGAGCCTGAGTGCTGAACTCGCGGGGGAAGATTCCCAGGGCCGGGTGGAGTCGGGGTGCGGAGGCTGCCCAGACCCGGTGGTGCCAGGAGGCGGCCCTCGGCGGGTGGATTCCTCCATCAGGTGCGACCGTCCTCAAGGCGCTCGTGGGGGATTCTCTCCACAGCGGCCTGTGGGGTGACGAGAAGCCAGGGCCAGTGGTGGGCGGGGGACCTGCACCTGCCTGGGAAGAGGTGTCTTTAACCAGAAGTCCAGTGACCCGTGTGGGTCGTCAGCTACATGGGACCTCACTGGTGGCACAATGGGTTAAGACACAACCTATGTAGCTATACGCAGCCACTGCAGTACGAGATGGATTCCAGGACAGGGAGCAACCCACATGGTGCAGCAGACCCCTCCTGTCTCCCCTGCTGCTCCCCTCAGCAGTTTATTTCAGTCAATCCGCCTGTTCTGTTCCCCACTCTGCCTCTGATGAATCCTCTCACACAAACCCACCTCTGGCAGATAACCCAGTTCTTATATGCATAATAAAATAAATCTTGAAAAAAAGAGACTAAAGTGAAGAAATTGACTTCACAATTTTAACATTTCTCTCTGATGTGAATTCTCTAATGTAGAGTAACACTTGACTTGTGGTGAAAGGCTTTGCCACATTCTTCACATTTGTAAAGTTTCTCCCCAGTATGAATTCTGTGATGTTGACTTAAATGCGATGAATGGTAGAAGGCTTTGCCTACATTCTTCACATCTGGAAGGTTTTACCCCTGTATGAATTATATGTTGTCGAGTAAGACATGACTTATTGTTAAAGGCTTTGCCACATCCTTCACAATTGTAAGGCTTCCCCTCAGTATGAATTCTGTGAAACTAAGATAGTTAAAGCCTGACAGTTGGTTAAAGGCTTTCCCACATTCCACACTTCTGTAAGGTTTCTCCCCAGTATGAACTCTCCGATGTCGGGAAAGGTGACACAGCACAGGAAGGTGTTACCACAAGCAGGACGCGTGTAGGCTTTTCTCCAGCATGAATCCTTAGATGGTTAGTCAGCTCTGGATGCCAATACAAGGCTTTACCATGCTCCTCACACTTGTGAGGTTTCTCTCTGTGATGTTCAGTTAGTCTTGGGCACCATTTGGTAGCTTTGCCATATCCTTTACAATTGTAGAGTTTCTCATGAAGTACATGATGCTGGAAAAGTATTTAGGACTCCTCAATAGTATCCTGTGTAGATCTTTCATCTTCCTTTCTAATTCTCTGATGTTGAGAATGACATGACTGAAAGTTTAAATCTATCCCACATTGACAGTGTTTTGAATAATCATTTGCATTATGGACTAGGGGACTTCCCATATGTTCCAACATTCTTCTCAGAGATTGTGTCTTGTTAAAAATGTCACATGGATCTTTGCTTACGGAAACATATTTATCTCTACCTGCAACAGACGTAAAATGGAGTTTTACCCAGCATGGTTTACACGCAGGATCATTTTCTACAGGAGGAATTTTGTTATGGATAATTGTCCCTTATTGAGAATCTTCATTTTCAACAACTGCTGTTCCATTCACATGCCTCTTGACATGTATGGTCTATCAATAATTGTAAATTCTCAAAGGTGCCCATTCTGTCTCCGCCAGGTCCCACATTTAGCAACAAATCTTCTGTGCCTGACTGTGGCATGGAGACATGGTTGTCTTGAGAATACAGGGCAGGAAGACAATGAGGAATAACTACCCCACGCACAGCACTCAAGACAAAATACTTTAAATATTTAAGACATAAAATAAATACCATATAAAGACCCCTAACATGACTTTGGATAGGTAACATCAGCACTAGACAGCAACAGACATGCTTATCCTCATCTGAGGATATGAGAATCTATTCCTTAGGGAAAGGTAAATTCATAGCAAATACAGATATAACCCTATAGTAAAAATATTGTTTCTGCTTCAGCATTTGGAAATATGGCACAAAAAAAAAATCATAGATTCATGTTATAGAATACAAATATCATGAGATATATTGTTTGATGTCAGTAGGGGTAGAAATGTTAAAGAGTGGAGTTTTGGTATGCAGCTGAATTTACATGGTTTTCACTTTAGAAAAGACTGTCATAACTATTCAACATGCTATGGAATGCCCATGAGAAAAAAGGATACCGTAAAATACGTGGAAAAGAAATGAAAACAGAGACTGATGTTATACGTACATAGGTTGGATGACAATGCTTTACAATGTTTGTCAACAATATTACAAACCAATATACCTCCATTAACATCAAAATGTCTGAAAGTGGAAGGAAATCACCAACAAGAAAGGAGAGAGGAATTAAAGCATATAAGAAAAGGTCAAAAATATACAGTGATGAAGTAGGTTGGAAATGGGGTATAAAATGGCTGAGAATACTGCATCTGCAGTGGCACAGTGGTTGAGCGCTGGGTCGTGAAGCTGCCCGCAGCCTCTGCAGAGCTGGTTAGATCTCCGGCCGCCAGCAAGGGTCCCACATATTGCGCAGACCTCTCATGCCGCCCACTGCTCCCCTCAGCAGTGTACTTTGTCAGTCTGCTTGTTCTGTTCTCCGCTCTGGTTTTGGTGAATTCTCTCACCTTCCCGTGCTTCTGACTGCACCCCGTGCTTGAATAAATAATAAATAAAATTTTAAAAAATAAAATGACTGAGAATAGAGGAACCATTCTTTAATAAAGTTAACGCCTCCCTTTCAGTAATACTTTGGTGTAAATAAAAGTCCACAATACAATGACAAATGTGTCTGAATGAATTAAAAATAACACCAACTCAATCTTACCTATATGACACTCAACATAGCCTTCAGCGCACTATGTGGAATGTAAGGATGGAACTAGATTCTGTGAAAACTAATCATGAAAATGGAGCCGTGTGGATCACTCTAATGATATGATCTGAGTCTAAAGCATCGCAGAATGAAAAGAATGACCCCAGAAAATAACAGATAACTACCTCTATTGAGAAGTCATTGTAATATTACCTATACAGTAAGATGAGATACTGAATGTGTGCCACAAACAAAGACAGGACTCAATGCAGAAGATGAAAACAATAAAATCAAGGAGAGGTTCAAGGCACAATTGCAATTGGAAGGAAAATAATGTTATAAATTCAGGAATCAGAGTTGACAAATGGGTGAAAAATAATTTGAAAAGAAAGAAGTGGTATATAGTCAGGATGAAATACTACTGAACTATGAAAAAGGATACACCTGGCCATGTGCAAAAACAACAATGGAATGCTGGGGGAGGATTATGCTCAGTGAAAAGAATCAGAAGGACAAAGACTTACTGGATGAATTCACTCCTATTTGGACTTTGGAAAAACAAGGCAAAGAAACTGACATTACCAAAAAAATTCTAGAAATAGGACTGCAGAATGAGGGTACAAAGAGGGAAGGACAGTAGGTGTGGGTACAAAAGTGGCAGGGGATTCAAAGATTTATGGAGAAGCCCACAATGCACTGGTGTCAGTATGGTGGTGACAGACATCTGAGGATATGAGAATCTATTCCCTGAATGACGAAGAGTGAGATAAAACCATGGTTCCTTGATTCCAAAAAACTAAGCAATACTGAGAAAACATTGCAACAAAGCAAACTCCCCAAAACTTGTCATTCAGAAAACAATACTAAGCGGTAAATTTAAAGCATTAAACAATTACACTAGCAATAAGAGAGATCTCAGTTGAGCAATGTAACTTCACACCTCCAGGAATTAGAAAAAGAACAATTTTAGCTCCATATTGGCAGAAAGGAGGACATTGAAAAAAAATAAGAAATACATAAATAGAACATTATTACCAAATAGCAGGTGCTTCTCTATGAAAGGAAGTCTGGTTTTGAAAGATCAACAAAATGGACAAAACCTAAGTTCAATTCAGTAAGAAGGAAAGACAGAGGACTCAAGTGTCAGAGAGGAGACGCCCCCAGGGAGAGTAATAAGACTTCTCTTCACATCCCAGGGCTCCATATTTTTGCTCTAACAAGATGACCAGCTTGGGCATAGACACAGCAAGATCTGTTTATTAGGACAGGTGATATGAGATGGCCTGAAGATTCTCAAATTCCCAATACAGTATTGTGTTCTGTAGAGGGGTTAGTATGGAAGGTTCTAGAAAAGGATCACTGCAAATACTTTTTCTGACAGCACCTTTACCAGAAATCATTGACATTTTCATATCCTAAGAACCATTTCTACACCTCTGAATCCTAGCAATGTGATAGAGAAGCTGGGATTTTGCTTGTAGCCATAACACTTAAGTCACATATTTTCTTGAATGAGCATTCATACAGAGAGAAGGTTGCAGATCATCCTAAGACAGGAGAAATTTAAGCCATGATGAAACATCATGAGACTTTCCAACAAACCCACACCATTTTTCTTTAAAATAGGGACTTAAAAGTATCCAACAATCCTGGGCATCCCTGGAGCACATCCACATGTGGTACAGGAAACACTGAAGACAGGTGAGGAAATCTACAGGGATATTCTCTTCACCCAAGGACACCACATTTCTGTAGTTCTCTAGCACCACGTCCCTGTACAATTTCCACTGTAGCTGGTCCAGGCCCTCCTGCTCCTTGTGTGAGAATTTGATGGCCACATATCTGAAGGTCAAGGGTTCCTGAAATCAAATTACACAGTTAATACATGGCCACCAGCAGAGCTCTAAATAGGAGACAAAGTGAAAAGAGAGTTGTGAGGGGCCCCATGGTGGCACAAGGGGTTCAGTCTCAGCACTATGAAGCTATGACGACCACTTAAGGACAAGTTTGATCCCTGGCCAGGGAACTGACTCACATGGCGCAGCAGACCTAACCTGTCTCATCCGGTGCGCAGTTTATTTCAGCAGTTTATTTCAGTAGATCTGCCTGTTCTGCTCCCCACTCTATCTCTGGTGAATCCTCTCACCCCCCCAAACCCTCACCTTTGGCCCATACCTCACCAATTATTGTATAAGTAAATAAAATAAGTCTTTAAAAAAAATGGGGAGACCTGGTTCTGAGAAAGAAGAATGCTCTTACGCAGTGACATCCATGTTTACACAGCAACAGTCTAATGCACCCACTGAGCCCAGAGGATCACATATGCCCACGGAACAACCTTGGACGCTATAATTTCAGTGACGTCAAATCCGACCCAGGACACATATCTGTACAACAAGGAGGCAGGGCAATTGGAAAATTCATAGTAGAAATGGAGATGAAAGACTGAAAGGAAATTGTAGTTAATGATCAAATACTAAGCAAAGTGACAACAACAAAAATGATCATTTTTAAAGATTATTTTTTTATGCATACAACAACTGGGGTACAGGTCAGAGGTGCGGGAGGTGAGAGGAATCACCAGAGAGACAAAATGGGACACAGAACAGACAGACTGACCAAATTACACTGCTGAGGGGAGTAGCGGATGAGACAGGAGAGGTCTGCTGCGCAATGTGGGTAGCCTCGTGGCCCGCCAGGGATCAAACTTGTGCTGCAGGGCCTGCGGACAGCTTCACAGTGCTGTGGTTAGCCTTTGCCCCACCAAGGAGACCCCGTTCCCACAGCTTTCATTAGACTCATGTATGAACCAGATATAATTCTCTGAGCTTTTATTATACTTTATCTTTTATGTGACCATATCCTCAAACACCCACGATATTATAGACCAGGGTTTTCCCTACAGATCTGAGCTAAAATGAATCAAAGAGGACCCTAAATGAATGAAAGCAGGTTTAATAGCCGACGAGAATGGTTTGGTTAAAAAAAAAAGAAAGACACAGGACACAGTATACAATGTTATGTTTCAATTAATAAAAATGGGACCACATACACACTACATGGATGAATGTAGTCTTGTCAAAGAATTCAAGATTATTCAAATACTATGAAGGAAACAGAGCTGTGGGTGGTACTATGTACATACTTCAAACCCACTATGTAGACATACAATGTGGAATCCATTATAATAAAAGCTACTGCTTTTTAGTGTAATTTCTCAAAAAAAATGTTACATTATGTAGGTTCAAATATTTTAAAATTTTACTATAATTCAATACACGATAACATTTTTGGTTCACTTCTCTGGAAGTATAAACAAGCTATGAGAGAGAACATGTGTGAAATGACTGTTATTTCCATTGACATTCACACCAAAAGGAATGAAATAACTGTGACTGTATCATTAAAGTGAAAGAAGGAGGTGAGGGACCTGAACCCTGAAAATTAAAAAAAAAAAAAACCTCTATTTAAGGAAATAAAAGACACAGAGAAATACAAAGATGGCCCATCCTCCTAGGTGGGGAGAATTAACATCATAAATGGCCTTATTGTCTAGAGCAATTTACAAACTTATGCAATACCTACCAAATACCAAGGACGTTTTTTTATAAGGAAATAGAACAATCCCCACATTTATATGAACCCACAGAAGGTCCCAAATAGCAAAAAAATCCTGGGAAAAAGAAGAGAATGTAAGTATCACATTTCCTGACTTCAATATATATATATATATATATATATATATATATATATATATATATATATATATATATATATAATGCCCACAGTAATCACAGCATTATTTTACTGGAACAAAACCAGAACTCAGAGCAGGGAAGGCAACTAAATACCCAGAGAGCAAATTATATACATATGAAGAGTTCAATCTTGGACAAATGAGCTAATATCATACCATTCAGACAAGACAGCCTCTTTAAAAATAGTACTGGGATGGGGCCCCTGGCGGCCTAGGGGTTAAGAGTCAGTGCTATCACGGCTATTCCAGGCCAGAGAGCTGACCCACTTGTGGCACAGCCGACCTCACCTGTCCCTCTCACTGATTCCCTGAGCAGTGTATTTTAGTGGATCTGCCTGTTCTGCTCTGTACTGTGTTTCTGGCAAATCTTCTCAAACCCTGAACATCTGGTTTACACCCCAGTTCTTCTATGCATACATAAATAAATATATATTTAAAAAAATGGTGCAGGGAAACATGAATAATGACTTGCAAAAATAAGAACCAAGACCCATTCGAAACTCCATACAGGGCCTCCCTGGTGGCACAACATGTGAAGGTATACATAGTCATTGCTGCATGAGTTCGATCCCCAGGTAGGGAGTTACCCATATGGTGCAGCAGACATCTCCTGACTCACCCGCTGCTCCCCTCACCAGTGTATTTCAGTCAGTATACCTGTTCTGTTCCTCACTCTGTCCCTGGTTTTGATACATATCGAATCCTCTCACCCCCCACATCTCCGGCCTGTACCCTAGTTCTTGTATGCATAAATAAATAAATCTTTAAAAGAAAAACTCCATACAGAAAACTAATTCCAAATGGATGAAAAGTTTGGACATAAGAGCCCAAAGCATGAAGCACTGAAAGAAAATCAAAGGGTATACTACGGGACAGCTGCTGCAAAATGCATGAGGGAAAACCACCCCAATGCCAAGGGAAACAAAAGCAAGTTTCACAAGTGGGACAACACCAAATCTAAAAGCTTTTAGAACTCAAAAGAAACCAGCACAGATACAGAAATGCATCCTACAGAATAGAACACACGCAACACATCTGATAAGGGGTTCATTCCAAAATTTGTAATGTTTCTACCCAGTGTGAAAAACCAACCAGTGAGTCAATTGAAAAGGACAAAG
The DNA here is from genome assembly GCF_964194135.1 of Talpa europaea. NCBI lineage: Eukaryota > Metazoa > Chordata > Mammalia > Eulipotyphla > Talpidae > Talpa > Talpa europaea. The sequence goes on along the minus strand of NC_140075.1, from coordinate 7,941,168 downwards.
GAAATAAACACTTTGCTAAAGAGGAAATTCTGAGGTCCAACAGACATAGGAATGTTCACCTTAATTTATTGTAAGTGAAATGTCAATTAAAACCACACTGAGATGCCACCTCAACACTTGAGAACAGTCCAAATAAAAAAGAGTGAAATGAACAATGCTGGAGAGGGTGGAGAGAAAAGGGAGCTCTCACCCACGGCTGGTGGCCATGAGAGTTGGACAGTCCCTGCAGATAATGGGGCAGAGATTTCTTAAAGAAATAAATATGGAAATTTCATATGTCAGCATTACTTCTACAAATTATTTATCCAGGGCCTCCCTGGTGGCACAGGGCTTAACATGCAACCTATGAAGTAATCCGCAGCCACTGCAGCACCAGTTTGATTCCTGGCTGGCCAGGGAGCAACCCACATGGCGGGACAGACCTCCCCTGACTTGCCTATTGCTCCCCTCAACAGTGTACTGTCTGTCTGTCTGTTCTGTTCCTCACTCCGTCTTTAGTGAATACTCTTGCCCTCCTGTGCATCTGGACTGTACCCGGTTCTTGAATAAATAAATAAATTTAAAAAATAAATAAAAATTTAAAACAGAATGAATTAAATCTTTTGGAAAAAATCAATCGACTTTATTAACACCTGCATTAGGTTCACATATAGTCTAAATATTTAAATATCACTGTATGCTCCATGTTGAAAATAAAAATGCAGGCATTTAAGAAGCATTCTTGTTCTTTTGAAACCAGGATACCTAAGTTGGTGGTCAACAGAGTCATTACTTAGCTACTGTGCATGCACAAATTCTATACCCAGTACGGGACAGTCACCTGTTCTGTCATCATGTGTCTGTGAAGATTTCTTTTGGCAATGATATCAAATAATATACATCTCTCTAGTACTACCATAATGAAACACCACAATTTTAACAAACTGTGCATTTCCTCAAGGAGTCCATCGTGATATGATTTTACATGTTCCTCTGTCTGACTTCAATGGCAACATTAAGGCCCGGAACACTTCTTGGTGATTTAGATCAATGTTTTGAGTCAACCAGAAGCAGCATGTCCATTCATATGTTCCTGATACATGGCACATTACTGTCCTAAATTTACCCTGCAAGTTAGATATAAACAAATCCATCGACTAGGACAGTCTCTCATATGTTTGAGGTAGCAAAAAAAAAAAATCAAACACCTGACTTCACATACACAAGGGGACAAAGCCAGAGAATGAACTGATTTAGAGCTGAATTATATTCATCACCTCTTCATAATATCTCAAGCATGACTGACAAAAAGTACGTGGGATGTAATTATACTGGTCCCCAACACATCGTCTTGGTCATTTAAATGATACTAATAAATACTTAGTGCTTTAATGTTGGTTTACACTCCATAAAAATATCTGATTTAAATATCAGTGAAGTTTTTGAATTATTATTGTACTGCAATTTTTAAATGTATATTTAGAGTTGATTATTATGTGACAACTTACTTTTCCAAATCTTTACTTCTTCAAAGTATCATGCTAGCATGAAAATGGTGGTTGCAAAATATCTATTCGTACAAACCACTCATCACTTTACATTGGCAGATTTCTCCCCAGTGTGCATTCTCTGATGTGCAGAGTGATTTGACTTCCGGTTAAACAATTGGCCACATTCTTCACATTTTGAACATTTCACTCTTATATGAATTATCCGATGTTGAGCAAGTTTTGCCTTCTGCTTAAAGGCTTTGCTGAATTCTTCACATTTATAAGCTTTTTCTTTCACATTTGTATGAATTCAGTGACGATGAGCAAGACTTGTCTGATGGTTAAAGCCCTTCCCAAATTCTTCACATCTGTACGTTTTCTCAGCATTATGAACTCTCTGGTGTTCAGAAAGGTGACACAGGTAGAGAAAGGCTTTACCACAGTGTGGACATGTGTAAGCCTTTTCTCCAGTATGAATCCTTACATGTTTTGTGAGCTGTGGATGCCAACAAAAGGCTTTACCACACTCTTCACATTTGTGCCATTTCTCTCTCTGATGTTGAGTGAGTCTTGAGCACCATTTGTTAGTGTTGCCATATCCTTTACAGTTGCAGGGATTCTCCTGAAATGTGTGATGTTGGAGTAGTTTTGAGGACTCCTCAATATGATCCCATGTAGATTTTTTTTTCTTCCCATTCGCATCTCTGATGTTGAGTACTATTTGACTCAAAGTATACAACTTTCCTATATTCACAGTGTACTGAATGATTAATGCATGATGGACTATGGGACTGCCTATATGTTCTAACTGTCTTCTCAGAGAATATGTATTATCAAAAATCTGATAGAGATCTCTGCTTACAGAAACACCCTTATCTATGCAAGGAACAGACATAAAATGCAGCTTGAGCCAAGATTTTTCACACACATGATCTCTTCTTGTGGGAAGAGTTGTATTCTGGGTCATTGTTCCAGCTTGACAATCTTCATTGCAACAAATGTTCTGCCCTTCAGTGGATCTTTGGCATGTCTGGTCTTCCACTAATTGTAAATTCTCAAAGGCACAGATTCCATCTCCTCCCAGTTCCATATCTGGAAGCAAATCTTCTGTGCCTGACTATGGCATGAGGACTTGGATGTCATGAGAAGAGATGACTGGAAGAAAGCAAGTGAGTATTTACCACATTTACAGCACTCAAGACAAAGTAATTAAATGCATAGTCTATAAAATTAATATCAAGTAAAGGACATAGGCATGATGATAGAATAGGTAACACTATGACTTTGCTCCTCTTATAAAACTAAAAGGATCTAGACAGCAACACAAAAGATTTTGAAAAGGTACTGTCCTTAGGGAAAGGTAAATACAAAGAAAATATACAAAATTGCATGATACAGTCCTGTAGTAAAAATATTGATTCTTCATGAGCATTTGGAAAGGCCACGTCAAAAATACCCATGGAATTATGTTCTGGAATACACGATGTAGTGAGATGTTGTGATGGCAACAATGTTGGTGTAGGGTAGGAATGTTAAAGAATTGATTTTCGTGTGTGCAATTGAAATTACGTTCTTTTCAGTCTAACAGGTTTCATAGCTTTTCAATATGGCACATAATGCACATTATAACAATAAAGACACCAGGAGAACACATGGGAGGGAAATGAACACGGAACATGATGTCCTGTGCACACAGGCTAGATGACAATACTGTACACAATAAATAGTATTATGAATCAATATACCTCACTAAGCATAAAAAATATGATGAAATATTAGACAAAAGTCACCAGACAAAAAAGGAGAAAGGAATAAAAGCATGTCACACAAAGTCAAAGAAACACAGATGTGCAATCAAGAGGAAATGAGGCATGAAAAAAGGCTGATCATAAAGGAAACATTTTTAAATAACAATACCTGGGCCTCCCTTTCTGTAATTAGTTTGTTCATAAATGAAAAAAAATTCCACACTGAAATGACAATGTGTCTGAATGAATAAGAAAACAACATCAATACAATGTTATCCACATCACACCCACCAAAGATTTAAGTGCACCATGAGGAATGGAAGATGGAACTACATGCTGGGAAAAGTGATAATCAAATATGGAGCTGTGTTGAACACACTAATATCAGAAGAATATAAACTGAGTCAAAACCATCACAGAATGTAAAGAAGATCACAACAATAGAAAAATGACATATTTTGGGTAGTCATTAAAAATATTCCACATGCACTAACGTGAGGTCGCTGAATGTGTGCAGACCACACAGGCAGGACTGAATGAGGAAGAGGAAGACAATACAATTCTCAGAGAGGTTCCAGCCCCAATTGCGATAAGAAGGAAAATAATAAAGTAAGTTCAAGAAGGTGAGTTGACCAATAGGGCCAAATTTAAATCTGAAAGCAAGATGCAGTTCACATACACGATAGAGTAGAGACAGCTAAGCTATAAAAAAGGATGAACTCAGGCTATTTGCAACAACAGGATGGAACATAGCAGGAGCATAGCTAATGTAGAAAATCAGGAGAAAGACATTTGCTGGATCACTTCACTCCAATTTCTAATCTGGAGGAAAAAAGAAAGGAACCAACAAACCAGAACAAACTCTAGAAATATGACTGCAGAATTGTGGGTATTACAGAGGGATGGAGAGTGGGTGTGGGTAGAGAGGTGGTAGGGTGTTCAAAGATCTGTGGAGAAGGCCCACGAGTGCACTGGTGGTGAGTGTGGTGGTGGCAGACCTCTGAGAAGATGAAACTCTATTCCCTAAATCAAATGTTACCTCGATTATCAAAAAAATTAAAGAATATATTAAAAATATAAAGATGAAACAAATTTCCCAAAATCTGTGGACTCAGAAAATGATAAGATGTAAATTTCAAGCACTGACACACTAACAATAACACGGAACTCAGCTGCTTAAATTAACTCCACAACTCAAGAAACTACAAAAGGAACAATCTAAGCTCTAAATTTCCACAAAGAAGGACATTTCAAAATAAAGAAGAAATACATAAACATAACATGATGGCAAAAATGTTTGGGCTTCTCTATGAACCGAAGCCTGGAATTTGAAAAAAGCAATAAATTTAACAAAATGATAGTTCAATTCACAAGAAAGGAAAGGCAGAAGAGAAAGAAAATCAGAAGTGAAACCCATAAAGATATGTCCTTAGATTATATGTCTCCTCGGCACTGGCTACAGTCATCTGTAGACGTTTTCAAAGGCATGTACTTCCCTTCATGGCAGGGAGAGACCTTTCTGTCAATTCTTATTTAAATGTTATATCATGCACTGCTCAGGATGACAGCATATGCAGCAAACTCTCCCTCATCTTTTGTCTAACATTCTCCTGCTCATCGAAGGGAAAAAAAGTTCTGCATCCAGCCTGTGGTCGTCACTGTGAAAGGCTTTCTGCACATCCTTCTGACATCAACACTGCGTAGCTGCTACTGGAGTCACTGCAATACTTGGTACCTGTTTCTACGTAATTCATAGAAGCTCAAGTTTTTATCTAGTATGATAGTTGTACTATATCATACTTTCACTAATGCTTTTGCTTTCTTCCAGATGATTCCCACAAGAAGGTGGAATTGCACAGATCAAACTCCTCCCAAGGTATGAGCCCCCAACCTGAAACTCTTGGTTCCATGGCTTTAGAAATGACAACCTTAGGTTTCCCCTCCCATGTCAGAACATCCCGTCCCTCACTGAATGATTTCTGGGTTCTCCTCAGCCTCACAAAGGCTGACTGAAATCCACTGCTGAGGGGAGTAGCAGATAAGACAGGAGAGGTTTGCCATGCCAGGTGTATAGCTCCCTGGCCGGTCAGGGATGGAACTCATGCTGCAGAGGCCACAGATAGCTTCACAGTGCTGTGCTTAACCCCTTGCACCACCAGGGAGGCCCACATTTTCCTTTCTCACAGCATATCACTTCAACAAAGCAAAGACCACTTCCGTGATTACTGTTCTTATCCCCACTCATAGATAATTTATCACTGTCAAAAACTTCCCATGATCATACTGAGTGAAAAAACAAATGTCTGGGGCCTCCCTGGTGGTGCAGTGGTTGAGCGCTGTGTTGCGAAGCTTCCCGCAGCCTCTGCAGCGCTGGTTCGATCCCCGGCTGCTACCCAGCTACTGGAGGAGGGTCCCACATGGCACGCAGACCTCTCCTGTTGCCCGCTGCTCCCCTCAGCAGTGTACTTCGGTCCTTCTGCCTGCTCTGCTCCCCGCTCTGGCTCTGAGAAATTATCACACTCTCCCGCGCTTCTGACTGTACCCAGTGCTTGTATAAATAAATAAATTAATCAATTAAAATTGCCTGAATAAGTACCTTAAAGAAAACAGTCCGTGAGAATAAACTAATAGAGAGAACACAGAAAATGTGACTACTGCAGAATAACTTCCTGCAGTATCAGGGACTGCATACTGGTGAAGTCCAACATTGACAACCATTGAAAAAAGAGCAGGAGTAAAACTAGGAGAGAGTTTATGTGGAAAGTGAATAAAGAATCACTTCAATAAATGCAGATAAACCGTCCAAGGTTTGGACACTGGAAAAGTAGCGCAGTGTGGCCACTCTCCCAGCCTCCTGCTAGCCTCCTGCCAGGCTTGCACTGACTGACCTGAGAGTTTCTGGCTTGGGACTTCCTCCACAGTCCATGGCTTTACTCCCTTCTCCAACCCGATGCTCTCCTCAGGATTGGTAACAAATGTCCTGTGATGAGGAACAGTGTTGGTTCAGTCAAGTTATTCTTCAGTTTTGAAGACTAACAAAAGCAGTGTTAAGAGCTGTGCAAAGAAGTTCAACTAGAACTTTTCAGAAATAGGGCAAACACCCACAATCTAGTCTGTTTGCCATGTTCAACCTCACCACCACCCAATTTCACAAGAAAGTCCACACTTAATCAGTGTAGAAAACAGCACTTGCACTCGTGTTACACTGGAGCTTTCTCACAGAGGGACACCAGGTGACTGCAGGTCTCCAGCATCACATCCCGGTACAGGGTCCTCTGAGCATCATTCAGGTCTTCCCATTCCTGCCAGGGGAAGTTCACAGCCACATCCCTCAATGACACCATCTCCTGTGAGGGAACATTTCTCCTCATTTCAGGGCCGTCAGCCTTGGTCACACAGCAACAGTATAAACAATCCTTCTTGTGCTCTTGTACAGGAGGCACCATTTTCCTACTCTACACTGTTTTGTGAGCAGAATTCTCAGAGGAAATAGTCTTACCTCTAGACTAACCCATTTGCTCCTAAAAGAACCACAATAGTTTACCATACAAATTTGGAAGTGTCTTTGAGTCTATGAATACAAGGATGGATAAAATCTTCTCCTTGAAGAGCTTATCACCTGGTTGGCAGGTAGAATAACACATACGTGGAATACCATGGTACGTAGCGGTGTGAAAAGCCTGCTGAATGCAGACACGGTACAAAAGAAGAAAAACCAACACTTTGTAGTGTTGTGTTACCCGTCACTGAAGACCCAAACGCTTAGCTCTTCCTTGTAAATCACACTGTCATGAGGATGAGACAACAGCAGATGTCATAGTGTGAGAAAATAAAAAAACACTTGCCATGATAACTGACCTGCAGAGAGCACGCTGCCAGGCAGAGTCCCCAACAGTAAGGCAGGAGAGACAGTGAAAGTATTCTGGAACTGAAGTCAGTCAGCTTTTATGAACTGTGGGACATGTGAGCTGAATTCACCAGAATAGAAGGATATGTGGGGTCTCCCTGGTGGCGCAAGGAGTGAAGCACCTCAGATCTGCCTTTTCAGCTTCCCACTCTGTCTCTGATGAATCCTCTCACCCCCACACCTCTGGCCTGTACCCACCTCTTATATTCATACATAAATAAAAACAAATCTTTTAAATAAATCAAGCTTAAAGGGGAGTTAGGTATTTGGGGGAAATATACTCACTGGGCAGCAGGCTGAGCCACACAGAAGGACTGGAGCAGACAGACTCAGCACAGGAAGGTGAGGGGCCAACGGCCTCCCCTCTTCACCAGGTGAGTATCATGGAGGACGAAAAATACAGGGGGAGTTGATAGGTAAATTTCCATCTGGTAATTACCAAGAGGCTGAGCTGCCCCAGCACGTGCATTAATCGGATGCAGTGGTGTGAGCCTGTGTGGACCCTGGGGAGGACACTCACGGCTCTACAGGCGCCTCTGTGACAGGATTAGATATATTGGGCGCTCCTGGGAGTCAGACGGAGGGGCTCCGACAGGCGGGTGGAGGTTGCCCTTTTGTGATACTCATTTCCACGAATAAGAGAACATCCCCGTGAGGAGGCAGGTGTTTAACCCAGGGATGTCCCCACAGTGGGTCTGGGGATCACTGCAGCATTGTCAGGAATGAAAGAGGCCGGGGGGGGGGGACAGAGACCCCTCGTGGCTCAGGCCCCTTGTTGGGGCAGGCCTGTTCCAGGACAGACATGCGAGATGGCGGAGACCCCGACAGCAAGTCGGGATTCACCCACCTGGCATGCAGCAACCAGGTTCTCACGTTGGAAGGATTTGTCCAAATCTCTCCATCCCTTATCAGAGGGAGAGGCGGCCCCTTAGGAGCGCACCACTCGCACCCTTGTAGCTGGGCTTCCCACTGCCCCCCAGGGCTGACCCCCATCCTCTGTCCTTTCTCTGGGGTTGAAGATGTCATTGCACAGGGGGCAGAGACCATGTTGGTGGGTCACTCAGTGTTCCTGGGTCTTCCCCAGGTGAGCGAGGAGGTGTCCACGTGTACTCAAGTGTATTTTCTCCCACTGATGCCCTTTATTCCAGGAAGGTCTCCATGGAGAACCGCAGGGTAGATGAGATGATGTTTCCTCCCAGGATCCCGGCGCAGAACCAGAGGAGTATACAGAAGGGGAGACAGGAGGTGCTTCAGGACAAACCCGAAGGGAAGGGTTGACCCAGGTGGGGAGTCCTCAGCACGTGCTGGGGAATCCAGGGCGAGGCCCCCCAATGAGCAGAGAGAAAAGGGACATTAAAGGCATTACCCCAGGAGCGAGAGGAGGGGAAGCCGAGGGAGACAAGGAAAGGGAAGATGCGCAGCAGCAGCAGGTGGCAGTGTTGGGGCAGACCCAGAGGCGCCCTGAGACCCCAGACACTGCGCACCCTCCACTGGCACTGCCATCTGTTGCGTGCGGAGCAAACACCCCCTCACGTGAAAACCCTGCTGTGGAAAACAACAGGGTTGGGGTGCAAGGGAGAGGAGAAAGGACAGGGTTAAACAGTTTCCAAGGAACCAAAGCCTCCCGGGCCTGCAGGGTCAGTCCAATGACCCCCACAGTGATGACCCCAGCTTTGGGCACCGCCTGCGGCGTCCTCTCTGCAAGTCCCCCCTCCAGGGGCTGTGGGGGAAGCGGACACACCTGACCTGCCCTCAGGCTACAGAATTTTCGGGGACTTGCTGTCGGGGTCTCCGCCATCTCACATGTCTGTCCTAGAACAGACCTGCCCCAACAAGGGGCCTGAGCCACGAGGGGTCTCTGCCACCCCCCCGGCCTCTTTCATTCCTGCCCATGCTGCAGTGATCCCCAGACCCACTGTGGGGACATCCCTGGGGCAAACACCTGCCCAAGAGGGCGGCTTCTGCACGGGAGTCTCCAGCTGGCCAGGGATGTCCATGGGAAAGCAGAAGGGGAGACCCCAGCAGGTGGCACGTCCGTGCACCCCTCCACCTGCAAGGGAGCAAAATAGCCCCCCCACATGCCACTGTGGCCCTAGATTCAGTGCAGGACAGGCCCTTGAAAAAAAGTTGGGTCAAGAACACCGACTCCCACACCCCTGAAAGCAGGAGCTGAATCTCCCCTGCCCGGGGCTGCCCCAGGGAGAGGGGAGCTCACAGGGGTCTGCAGGTCAGTCTCCCCTGCCCGGAGCTGGCACCCCCAACCTTCCCCAGTTGCTGTCCCCCCAGAGCCTGCCCTGCCCCAAGGGTGGCGCCCACTGTGGTCCAAGGACCCACCCGGAGTCTGCTCGTCTCTCCCTGCAGAAGAGATGTGTGTGTGGAGGGGACACCTGACACCCCCCATTATTAGAAATTCCTTCCCGGTTCGTGCGCATCACAGGGTTGGGTGGAGGCTCCTCTGCACTTACCCATCAATTTCTCTCCCACAGGATTTTCTTCTAACGCCACTGGGAGCAGCACTTGGAGCCCCCACGCCATCTTCTGGCCAAGACAGAGAGAAGCTGTTTAAACAATGAGAGTGAAGGATTGACATTTTTCCAGTTAGCAGAAGTCACCGAACAACTCTGAAGACCCATTGCTCCTCCCCACTGAACGAAGGTTTGCCCTGGTTTCCTGGTTGCTGCATGCCAGGTGGGTGAAATGCAGCGTGCCCTTAGCGAAGCGTCACCGGGCAGTGGGGCTCAAAGGGCAGACTGAATTTTCAGGGCACCCCTTCCTGCCCCCAGGGCTCTGATGGAAACTGTTTTTGAGCCACAGATCTTGGAAAGAGTGAGAAGGATGGGACCAAGACCAACGTCGGAAAACGTCTTTAAAAATCTTTTTATGGGGCCTCCCTGGTGGCGCAGGTGGTTGAGGTCCACACCATGAAGTAATCCGCAGCCTCTGAAGCACGGGTTCAATCCCTGCAAGTCAGGGAGAAACCCCCATGGTGCAGCAGACCTCTCCTGTCTCGTCCGCTGCTCCCCTCAGCAGTGTATTTCAGTCAATCTGCTGTTCTGTTCCCTACTCTCTCTGGTGGATCCTCTCACCCCCTGCATCTCTGACCTGTACCTCAGCTCTTGTATGCATAAATAAATATTTAAAAAATAATTTTATGGCACCTCCCTGGTGGGGCAAGGGGTTGGGACGCAGGCTATGGGGCTGTCCACGGCCACTGCAGCTCAGGTTGGATCCCCGGCCAGGGAGATACCCAGGTGTACAGCAGACCTCTCCTGTCTCCCCGATGCTCCCCTCAGCAGTGTATTTCAGTCAGTCTGCCTGTCCTGCTCCCCGCTCTGTCTCTGGTGAATCCTCTCACCCTCCCATGCATCTGGCCTGTACCCCAGTTCTTGTATAAAAATAAATAAATCTTTAAAGAATAAACAAATTGATAAATAAATAAATAAAAATGTGGACTGCGCTCCTCACTCTAACTTAACTTTAAATCTCACCCAACTTTCCTGAGAGTCTGACTAGCCTCCCAGTGATCATGGTCACAACACTGTCCCTAACTAAACTAAGAAACTGGTAGTTTTCACTGGCCTTGCGACTCTGCACACACAGCAAGCCAACCCTCCTGCAGAGTTCCTGGCAATGTGCCTTACTCCAGCATTTCAGGGCTCCCCGGGTGGGTGTTGCCCTAACTAGGGACACACGGGATTTAGAACAGCTCCTCTGCTAGGAACAAATATTGCACCGACATTCTTTTTAGTCTAACAGCACTCTAAAAATGGGTCGCTTCCTTGGTGAAATGTACTCTCATGTCACAACCCCAAAACTTGCTAGCTATTTTACTACTGCTCCTCTTGTTACTAAGGCTACCACTCAGCGGCTGGCCCCAATGACTTTGCTACAGGGCAGGGAGAGGGGCAGCCCAGACCCCACAAACCTGCCTGCTCTAAACAGGTTCTGCCATCCTGCTTCCTTCCTTCCCCAGTCTCCTCTGCAGCTTCTTCTCTCCCTCTCAGCTCCACTCTCCCTTGGGTGGGGCAGGGAACCTGGAACCTCCCCCTTTCCTGGGGACCCCCGTTACAACTTCACCTTTGACCGAGGGCCCTTAGCCGCTGCTGTACTTCTCATTCTCCTCTTTAAATCTTAACATACACAATCTCCTACTCAAATTTGTTTCTTCTAACCTAGGGGGAGCGCCTCAAGTTTAAACTCCTCTTCCCAACAAACAGCTCACCCATACAAGAGGAACAGCCTGTCCAAATGTCCTACACTTGCACTCCAGATGCCCTCCCCTCGCCTCCTTCCAGAACCACCAACAGACAGCTCAGGGACTCGTGTCAGGGAGACCATCTCCCAGGCCCTTGGAGGCAGGGCCAGTTCCACATGCCACTCCAGCAGGAAGCAGCTACGGAAAATGGACCTCCTCCCTTCAACTCCCCAAATGATTTTGGGCTGGATATGGTCATGGGGTGATGATGGAGGACAAGAATGGAAAGACTGGAAAGGACGTGCCCCAAGGCCAAAACCTGACTCACACAAGGAGGTGGGGGTCTAGGAAATGCACACGACCCTTAACCCAGCTGTGGAGGACGGACCCTCAGGCGCCAGCGCCTTGTCACGAGGCAGGAGAGGCGAGCAGGATCCGATGCTTTAGGGAGTGGGGCACAGACCTGAGGGGAAGGATGTGGAGACTGGGCCTACCCCGGAATCTCTGGTCCCTTTCTAGCGCTGCCTGTTGCCCAACATCTGCAACAAGCAGCCGTTCCACGGAGGAGTGAGCCTCCCAAGGAGAAAGGGACTGTGGCAGGGCAGGCTCCACACAGGCCCGGGGCAACCGTCCCCCTGCCCGCCCGTGACCACGCAGGAGCCTCTTCTCACCAGCTCTCGCCTCTTTGGGGCAGCAGCCTCCTGGCTGGTGGCCTGTACCTGCCAGGACGTCTCCACTTATCTCCCTCAGCGGAGGCCGCTCTCCTCAAGGCCGCCCACCTGCAACCGTGCAGGCCTCTCTCAGCAAACCTGTCCCCTTCCATTTCCCTGAGAAACCAGCCCTTTAAACACAACTAACATCTCCGTCTCATGGAGAAGTGACCTGGGAAACTCCCGGGTGTTGCTGAAACAGGTTCTGGGGAAACATTTCCCAGAGTGAACCCCAGGACCTCGCACTCCAAAAACCCCATCACCCCCACTCTATTCCCCCGAGGCCCATGGAAAAAAAACGCAGTTCTGGAAGGACACTAGGAAAGATCTCTGGCTCCACCTAGTGCCCAGAACAAAATCATCAGCTTCCAGATAGTGGGAAGCCAGGGATCCCAAAACCACCCTTAGGCGCTGAGAGGGGCTGGGCCGGCCAACAGGATAAGAAGAGAATCCAGGCCAGTCAACTGTAAAAGCAAAACCAATCATGAGAGCTGAAAATACATGTGGTTCTGCTGGCAGGACAATCACACTGCTACTACAACTGTAATTTGATGCCACCATTAAATAAAATGCCAAATTTCAGTTAGAATTAGGGAAAATCAAGATGCATTTTACCTCTTCCCTGATTCCATACCCCCGTCTATTTGAAGGATAAAGGGCTGAGTTCAGTGAACAGGAGCGGTCAAGGTGGGGAATCTGAACAGGTTGGAGACCAATTCCAGCTAGATGTCGGTGTCAGGGTTCTCAGCAGGAGAGGACTGCCTTGGTGAAGTTTTTTAGAGGGCTGAGGGGAAGTGGAGCCAGGTAGGAGTGGGGAAGACACAGACACCATCTCTCGTGCAAGTATCTCCTCCTGAGGGTCTCAGCAGGTCTTTTTTTATACCTTAAGGCCAGCGTGAGACGACATCAGCATAAGCATCAAAGCAGAACAGAGACAATCATTACATATTTTCTCATGAACATACAAAGACCCTCTTGATCTCATACTACAAAAGGACACTACCTTAATCTGATTAAGAAAATCTACAGGGACAAAGATCCCTTAGGTACAACTCTTTTTCTAACATAATCCATTGTCTAAGACAGTACAATGTTCAGTAACAATCAATCACCCTGTCAAGCCTTCCTAATTTCCGAGTGGACATTAAAGTCCATTGTTATGCTATATTACTAAAATCAACCCATCCCCTAGTACTCAATTCCTCTAGTCCATTATCAATTAATTCAAAGTGATCTAAAGTAACTCATCAATACTGTTTAGTTCTACATAAATCTAACTTTCAACTAGAAATGCTGAACCTCCACAAAGCTGCACACTGTTAACTTTTTTTTTAAAGATTTATTTTTATTTATTTATACAAGCACTGGGCACAGTCAGAAGCACAGGAGGGTGAGAGAATCCACCAGAGCTGGGTGCAGAGCAGGCAGAAGGACCAAAGCACGCTGCTGAGGTGAGCAGCGGGTGGCAGGAGAGGTCTGCGCGCCACGTGGGACCCTCCTCCGGTGGCCAGGGAGCAGCTGGGGTTCGAACTGGCGCTGCAAAGGCTGCGGGCAGCTCTGCAACCCAGCGCTCAACTGCTGCGCCACCGGGGAGGCACACACGCACTGTTAACTTTTCCCATACACCAGGAGATGCATTGTTGCCACAAACAGGTACCCCCACCCAGGTTAGGCTATGGTTTCCAAGCACAGCTGGTTCAGGGCAGCTTGTTCTCCAGAGTTCTCAGGGCCAAAACATTTCTTTCCTAACTATATCTTTAACAATTTTTACTTCCTTTGTGTGACAGTTCATGCGGAAGAACAATAAACCAATTTCACCTGGGTTCGAATTAGGTTTTCACAGGCCAATGAATAACTAACTTACTTCAGCATTAACTATGAACAAAGAGGATAGCTTTAGCAGGCTTTGCCATGGAGACTCCCTAGTTCAGATCTTCTTTGGGAAGTGCAAGAACTCCCGTCTCTGGGAAGTACAACTTTCCCTCTTCAGGGGAGCACAGGGACCCCGCTTCTCAGAGTCTCTCCTAATGCCCTGATGATGTCAAGAGACAGCATGGGAGGTGCAGCCTCCCGCAGAGCAGGCTGGGAAGGGTGAGACCAAGTGATAGAATAAAGAGGGCTGCCTTCACTTGCTCATGCAAAGAGGAGGATACCAATGTACGGAAAAACAGGTCTGGAGGCCCATGTCTGAGGCCTCAGTTCCAATGAATAAAAGCAAGAAGTCACTATAAACAAGTGGGGGACACACTTGGAGGTCACAGTCCAGCTGGTGAGAGGGAAGACCCCGGAGAGGTCTGAGGACAGAGCAGGGAGGTTCAGGACAGCTGAGACCAAAGACTGACACAGCTGAGGCAGGTCCACTCCTGCTGGGCTCTTCCCAGGGATGTTCTTCATAAATGCTCTAGTGCAGTGGCACCTGATGAAACGTTACTGTGATCAAGAAAGACAAACTCTCGCCATCTGCGGTAACAAGGATGGAGCTGGAAGGCTACCCTAGCCCATGGAGTCAGAAGGAAGAAGATAAATACCGGATGGTCTCACTGATATGTGGAATATAGAGAAAGCAAAAAAAAAAAATCAAGAAAAAGACAAAACTAGCAAACTGACCACAGAGCTGAGGTGCACAGCAAAGGAAGGAGAGTGAGGGGGGCAAGACAGGAGAGGAAAACACAGTGATGGTCCACGGGTGATGTGGTGGTGGGAGAGCTAGGGGGGCTACTGAAAGAAAAAAGAAACGCTCTGGTGCTGAGTGAGGCCTGGAGGCAGGGCACCTGAGAGCTGAGAGGAGACCAGAGGCTGCCCACACAGAAGAGCCTTCATGACTGATGCCTGAGGGGAAAGTGTGTGCAGGGGCCTGTGTTAGGGGACTGATGGAAAGGGTGACGTGGCAGGTGACGAATACTTGAAGACTGCAGGTTTGGGAAAATCACAACAGGAAAGCAACAAAAAGGGAGGATGTGATCCCAGGTCCACCCGGGGCGTGTGGCACTCCATGTATGGTTGGTGTTAAAATTCTTCTAGCAAACGCCAACAGCTTGGTAGCTGTGATGAGCTCCAGAAGGGAATCAGCCAGACTTTTGAAAGTTCCCGGAAGAATTCCTCCCCCATTCCTTCTCCTGTGCCATCCCCCTCATGCAAGCTGCTCTCAGAACACAGATAAAGGCCCGTCAGCCAGAGAGGAGCCATGCTCCAGACATCTCATGTAATGCTCACTTATCGCCAGAACATTCCATGTCTTAGATGTGCCTTTCATCTGTCTCCCCCTGATCCATTTACCCTTGGCATGGACTCCAGGTCAGCTCCTTCCCTCTAGCGCCCATGCTGCCTCCCATCACCTCCAGCGATCCTCTTTCCTCATCCCTTCCCTCCCACTGCTTCTTCTCTAATGCATGTAGTTCTAGCACTTCAGAGCCAGACTGATTCACAGCTGCTCTTCCCAGATACTCTTTGGTCCCTGAGGAAACCTAAATTTCAAGTCAAGATTCCTTAGCCCAGCACACTGAAGACTGACCGACTTTTCCAGGCTCCCCTTTGAACGCCCATGTTTCAGGGCCTAGAAAGACCTAGAAATACTGGGTCACAGGTCTTGTTCCCACCAATAATCTCATTAGCTACTGTTCCTGCTGGTCCTTGAAGTTGGGGTCACGAGTGATTCACCAGGTCCAAGGCAGTCTCAGATACCCCTTGTCTGATTTCCACCCAACAGTGTGCTCTGAAAGGATATTAGAACTTGGGGGAATTCAAGACTGAGGACTGCTAAGCGCCCGCAGGCTTTGTGGACATAGGCCCTATCAGCTGCTGTTACTAAGGACCCCTTGGCGTTCTTGAAAATTGTCAAGTATGGGCCTTCCCAGTGGCGCAGGGGGTGAGCGCTGAGTTGCGAAGCTGCCTGCGGCCTCTGCAGCGCCGGTTCGATCCCCGGCTGCTCCTCAGCAACTGGAGGAGGGTCCCACATGGCGCACAGACCTCTCCTGCCGCCCGCTGCTCCCCTCAGCAGTGTACTTCGGTCCTTCTGCCTGCTCTTCTCCCCGCTCTGGCTCTGGTGAATTCTCTCACTCTCCTGCACTTGACTGTACCCAGTGCTTGTATAAACAAAACAAACAAACAAATAAATAAATAAAACATGCCTGTATTAAAAAAAAAATAAGGGCTTCCCCAGTGGTGCAGCGGTTGAGTGTTGGGTTGTGAAGCTGCCCGCGGCCTCTGCTGCACAGGTTCGATCCCCGGCTGTTCCCTGGCCACCAGAGGAGGGTCCCACATGGCGCGTAGACCTCTCCTGCCTCCCGCTGTTCCCCTCAGCACTGTACTTCGGTCCTTCTGCCTGCTCTGCTCCCTGCTCTGGCTCTGGTGAATCCTCTCACCCTCCCGCACTTCTGATTGTACCCAGTGCTTGTATAAACAAACAAACAAATAAATAAACAAATAAATAAAACATGCCTCTATTAAAAAAAAAAAAGACAAGAAAATTGTCCAGTATGTCCTTCTTCCAAAGCATTGATGGCCAGTGTGCACAGGTCAGAGACAATGGGACTTACATACATAGATGTTCTAGAACATAATTCTGGAGTGGAACCCCCATCAAATTTGAGCACAAATATTGATCAAGAAATGAATTAATCTGTAATTGCTTAAGAAGCACTCCTAACATTTTTTAGTGTTTCATTTTCACTCAAGGCTGAAGGGAGCGTTTGGTTGGTTCAAAAGAAGACAGAACTCGAGTAAAATCAGGAGAGAAATGTGTTTCCAGAATTAGGACGCCATTCAGAGGAAGTCCAAACACCAACTTCGATATGGTGATCTCATTTTGCACAGCCGTGGCTGGGCCACATCCCTGCTGCAGAAGCAGTCACAGGTCAAGTCACCTCACAGGAATTCACCCAGCAGATGTAGACTCAGAGAGTGTTCAAGAAGAAGCCTGAACTTGAATGAACATGACAAAGGAGAATGTAGACGTTTTGGTCACACAACCCGTACCACATCTACCTGGTCGTGACTTAGCCCAAACTCTGCGAAATGACATCTTTGTCATCTGTTGTCTAGAATTCTCGGACAGTCTTCTGGCAGGGGCCACTGCAGCTGCCAAATGTAGAGATGGCCCAGGTATATCTAGGCAGAGGGATCTTCTCTGCTTAGGTGAGATTAAGGTAAACATGGGCTAATAAAGTGGGAGCCTACTACTTGGAATGAGGTGAAGTGATTTTTTCTTCATTTCTACACAAAAATCGACATACTTCGTATATGTGTAATTCATTCTCATGACAACTACTGCAGTCATGTCATTTTTCATATGGAACCACCCAGACTTGTCACACCAGGTGCTAAAAAGGCATAGGAGAAAAGCAGCAGGAAGTAAAACTGGAAACTGGTTGTCCCTTCTCTGTGTGCAGCAGGAGAGGGTGGGGGATACATTGGCATGGCAGGACACAGACTTCTCTTTGACCAGGAAACAAAAACCTGAATGACTTGTAGTATAATGCATGTGTTCTAATTAAGCAAGTGCCCCCAAACTATGGAAGCAACACTGATCTAGTAGAAGAAAATATAATTCCTGGTCTCCAAAACAAGAAATGGGCCTAATTTGAGAGAAACCAACATCACAAACAAATTCCAGATTTGGGAAGGAACGACGAGCTCCTGCATTGGATCTAAAACTTGGGACAGTGGAGTCTTCCATCAAGGGCTGCCTTCCAGGCCACCCCGATGGACAAAATTCATCATCACATTTTACTGTTGAGCAGTTGGTACTTTGACCTTTTGTAACTGGGTGGTCCTCAGGAAAGGGGGAGGTTCCAGGTTCCCTGCCCCACCCAAGGGAGGGTGGAGCTGAGCAGGGAGATAAGAAGCTGCAGAAGAGACTGAGGAAGGAAGGAAGCAGGATGGAGCCAGGAGACCTGGAGGTGGCGCATGGAGCCTAGAGACACGTGCAGAAACTGCACTTGTCCTTTGGTCGTGGACGGGGTGACACAGATGTGGGTGAGACCCGTGGGGAGGTGACCATGGCGGTTTTTGTCTTGATATTGATTTTGCTCTTTTCTCCTCCAGACTTGTCTGGTTGTTTCTGCTCCTTTTCTGTGGGTCCCCACTGGAAGGTGCTTTAGACCGTGGCAGGCTTTGGGGCCTTGCTCTGGGCCAATTCCCTTTGGATGGAATTTTACCCACGAGGGGACGGGTCACTTTGGGTGCTTGATTTAGAAACTAGATTCTTTGCCTTTCCTGTATTGTTTCCTAATTGTATTAAAGTTCCATCCCATTAAAGTCTCATATGTTTTGTGCTGATGAGGCGGATGGCAGAACCCATTTAGAATAGGCAGGTTTGCGGGGTTTGGGCTGCCCCTCTCCCTGTCCTATAATGCTTTGACTAAGTGCTCTCCCTTCCTCACTTAGTCATGGGATCTGCAGATTCCAAGCCAAATTCCGGCCACTCCACTGGGATGCCCTCTCTCAAACCTCGGTCCGTTGGGACTTAGGCCACATAACACCCTAAGTGTCTCGTCTAATGCCCTAAGCGTCTAGTCTTTCACTGCAACACTACGTGGCCTCAGTATCAATTGGACAACGGTTCCCACTGGCCCAAACATGGCACTTTTGACTTCTCGGTCCACACAGACCTCAAAAATTCTGTCCCCACAATGGAACATGGTCAGAGATCCCTAGGGCCAGGCTGGCTTTCTCTTGTGCCCCGCCCCTTCCCTCCCTCCTGCAAACCTGCAGCACTTTCTAAGTCTCAAGACTCCTCTCTCTCTTCACCCTCTCCAGACCCTCTTCTGCATTCTCTGATCCTCTAGATTCTCAGTCTTCACCTCCTCCAGCTCCACAATCCAGCCCCTCCCCCCCTTTATTTTCACCTCCCAGCCGCCACACCCTCTCCCTGCTGATCCTCTTCTCCCTCCCCGCAGGGAAGTGGGTGGGAACTGGAGGAAGAGTTAGAGTCCATGTTCCTTTCTCTGTCTGATCTCTCCCAACTTGAAAAGCGTCTTGGCTCTTTCACAAACGATCCCACTACCTACACCTAAAAATTTCATTATCTTACCCAAGCCTATGACCATACATGTCATAATTACATGTTCTCTTCTCTTCCACCCTGACCTCTGACCTGTCCCCTAGCCGGTCTCCAACCGGCAGCGCCTAAACCTATAAACTTTCATAAGCTCAGAAAGATTACTCCGTCTTCCTCAAAAAACCCTCCTGACTTCCAAAGGCTGAGGATGGTCCTCAAACCCCTATCCGGGACCTGCTAAACATGGACTTTATGGCATTTAACAACCGGGAGGAATGGGACAGGGCAGAGAGGGAACTCCGTAGGTGCCAGAAGGCTGAGCTTCAAGCTCAGGCCCCAGTAGCTGCCTTGAGAACTCCAGGCCCTGCTCCTCCAACGACCGCAGCGCCTGCTGCCCGACAGAGGATGACAATGGGCCCCATGCGCCCCAAACAACCGCCACCGAAGCCTGCTTCAAATGTGGCCAAGAAGGCCACTGGTCCAGACAATGCCCCACCCCCCGCCCTTCGCCAGGACCGTGCCTCATCTGAAACGTCCAGTGTCACTGGAAAAGTGACTGTCCCTCCACGCCTGGCTGTGGTGGGCCAGTCCTTCCAGTCCCTGCAACCCTTGCCACCGGCGGTCTTGGGTTTGGCGGCTGAGGACTGAAGAGGCCCTGACTCATCAACTCCAATAACCTTTGAGGAGCCCAGGGTAATGGTCAAGGTAGCAGGTAAGTCCATCTCCTTTCTGGTTGACACGGGGGCTACCTTCTCTGTCCTCCCCTCTTATTCCGGTCAAGTTTATCCTTCTCAGGCCTGGGTTATGGGTGTGGACGGCCTTCCTTCTCAGCTCAGGACCACTGGTCCGCTCTTTCCTAGTCATGCCTTCTTTTTTTTTTTTTTTTTTTAAGAGGCATGTATTATTTATTTGTTTGTTTTGTTTATACAAGCACTGGGTACAGTCAGAAGTGTGGGAGGGTGAGAGAATTCGCCAGAGCCAGAGCGGAGAGCAAAACAGGCAAAAGGACTGAAGTACACTGCTGAGGGGAGCAGCGGGCAGCAGGAGAGGTCTGCGTGCAATGTGGGACCCTCCCCTGGTGGCCGGGGAGCAGCCGGGGATCGAACTGGCGCTGCAGAGGCCGCGGGCAGCTTCGCAACCCAGCGCTCAACCGTTGCGCCACCAGGAAGGCCTTCTAGTCATGCCTTCTTGCCCCACATCACTCCTGGGTCAC
This sequence comes from Talpa europaea, assembly GCF_964194135.1. Taxonomy (NCBI): domain Eukaryota; kingdom Metazoa; phylum Chordata; class Mammalia; order Eulipotyphla; family Talpidae; genus Talpa; species Talpa europaea. The sequence continues at coordinate 7,920,929 of NC_140075.1, read as the reverse complement.
AATCTTCTAACCAAACTCAGGGCTACTCTCTCATGGTTCCACCACCCTAGCGCTGCTCTCATCCTCCCACGGCTCCAAATATCTCCTAATCCTTCTCAGGACTACCCACTGTCTCCTTCCACTGTCAACCCCATGTTCTGGAATATCTCTATCATGATTGTTGCCACCCATCGTACCCCAGTCCTCATTCGCCTTAAGGATCCCTCTTCTTTTCCCTCTCACCCCCAGTTTCCAGTTTCCCTCACTCACCGTCAGGGTCTCAAACCCATCAGCCAACGACTCCTGGGAAAGAGACTCCTTACTCCTGTCAACTCGCCCTGTAATACACCCATTCTCTCCATTGAAAAGCCTGATGGTTCTTATCCCCTAGTTTAAGACCTTCGCCTCATTAACGAAGTGGTGGTACCTATCCATCCTGTAGTGCCGAGCCCCTACACCCTTCTGTCTCATATACTGTCTTCTACCACACACTTCTCTGTACTTCACCTCAAAGGTATTTTTTTACCATCCCTCTAAATCCTCAATGTTACTTCCTATTTGCTTGTCCTTGGTAAAATCCGGACACACACCTCCCGGCAACTGGCCTGGGCTGTCCTGCCTCAGGGGTTCCGGGACAGCCCTCATCTGCCTGGTCAGGCATGAGCTAGTGACCTCTCGTCATGTTATACTCCACCCCGCACTCTCCTCCAGGATGCCGCTGGCCTCCTCCTCTGCCGTCCTTCTCTGCCACTATCTCAGCAACACACGGCACAACTCCTCACTTTCCTGTGCTCCAAAGGATACTGTGTCTCCCCATCCAAAGCTCAACTTTCAGTTCCCACAGGCGTCTATCTGGGTCTTCCACTAACTCCTTCCTCCAACCAGCTGACGGTGGACCACAAACGGGCCATTCGGGACCTTCCCTCCCCTGAATCGGCAAAACAAATCCTTTCTTGCCTAGGTTTGGTTGGATTCTTCTGTCATGGGATCCTTAATTTTGCTTTCCCAGCCAGGCCACTGCACGATGAAGCAAAAGCCTCCTAAAAAACCTTTCCAATCCCCCGGAAAGTCCGCAGGGTCACACATATCCTTCTTCAGGCACCTGTCCTTACCCTTCCTGATCCAGAAAAGCCTTTGCTCTTGTTCACAGCCGAACATTGGGGTAAGGCAGCGGGTGCCCTTTCCCAGCCTCTCGGGCCAGCCCTGCATCCTGTCACTTATCTCTCCAAGCAGATGGATCCCACCATTAGGAGCTGGCAACCCTGCCTTAGAGCCCTGGCGGCGGCAGCTCTACTCACCCAGGAATCCCTCAAACTTACTCTGGGAAGACCCACACAAGTGCATTCCCCACACTGCCTTCAGGCCCTCCCGTCTCCCTGCTCGCTCTCCACTCTCACTCCTGCCCGCTCACAGGACTTCCATGTGCTCTTTATTAAAAACCCTCTAGTGAGTCTCATTCAGTCTAATTCTCTCAACCCAGCCACTCTCCTGCCTGTCTCTGGCCCCCTTCTGCCACTCATTCGTGTCCTAAAATCCTGGACGAAATGCAAACCTCCAGACTGACTCCTTTGTCAGACGCCTCCTGTGTTTGTAGACGGCAGCTCTTGTGAAGATGCACGCGGTCAGTGGAGGGCCGCCAAGGCCACAATACCATCAATCAGCTCACCAACTGCATGGACACCTACCCGGACAGGATTGGCCTCTCCCTACTCAGCCAACTGCTCCAGGAACACGCAGACCGGTACTTCCCCAGTCCTGCCTCGGATCTCGAACTCCTCAACCAACCTTCCCCACCACTGCATCCGGGAGACCAAGTCCTGCTCAAATCGCTTCAGCCAAAGCCACTGCAGCCTCGGTGGACCGGCCCACGCACGGTTATTCTCACCACGCCTACAGCGGTAACACTTCTGGGACACCCCTCCTGGCACCATCTATCACGGGTCAAACGTGCCCCCGAAGACAAACAGTATGTATGTCATAACTGGGTCCTACTAGGATGTGCATTTCTTGTCAAAATCTCCCCTAGCTCAGTGTCCTGTGTATGGAAATTCAAAGTTAGGGAGACCTTTGTCTCAGGATCCACTGAGACCACCCACTAGGTGGGTACTGCGGAGTGCCCACAGGCCGGATGCACAGCACTTATCACTCTCACCTTAACTCTTTCATCGATTACTAACCTTATGAACGCCTTGTTTTGTTTCTTTACCATCAAACCTTAGATCGCTGCAAAAATACCTATAGAGAATATGGGGGATGCCCTTACCAGTCATGCACAGTGCACCTTCCAGACAAAGGCCAAATGTTCTCCATGGTCCGTCATAGTACGGGCTTCAATATGAATCAAGTTAGCTCTGCTATTTTAGATCCTTGGGACCAACGTTGGGTCCAGGGAGTCCAAGCCGCAGTGTGCACTGGCTGGCATTCCTATCCAGTGGCAACACTGTCCATCTCAAGGGAATATGTCCCAACACAAAATGCCACAGTCCAAGTCTCCCAGGACATCCTCCATTCAGAACAAATCCTATAAAATAAGCTAACAGCATCAGAAAAGACCGAGACAACCCTCAACCTGGATTCATATAATCCAAAATACTATAACCTTCCTAAATGACTCTTGTGGGACTAACACCTCCTCTTGTTTCCTCTGTGCTTCCCTTCAGAGGCCTCTACTGGCATCAGGTCCAATTAATCTCAGTACCACTACGACCAAGATAACGGACACTGCTTGCCAGACTCCCCAACTCACAGCCCCCCTATGGGACTCCAATCACAGCTACCCCTGCTAGCAAAATGATGCCCTTGTCAGCTTTCATTCCTGTGCTTCTAACATTTCGGTTACTTCTGTGCTCCGAACAACAGCAAAAGGAAACTTTTTCTGGTGCTGTTGTAGGACAGGGAGAGGGGCAGCCCAAACCCCGCAAACCTGCCTATTCTAAATGGGTTCTGCCATCCGCCGCATCAACACAAAACATAGGAGACTTTAATGAAAAGGAACTTTAATAAAACTAGGAAACAATACAGGTAAGGCAAAGAGTCCAGTTTCTAAATGAAGCACCCAAAGTTCCCCGTCCCCTCATGGGCAAAAGTCCATCCATATGGGATTGGCCCAGAGCAAGGCCCCAAAGCCTGCCACAAGTCTAAAGCATCTTCCAGCGGGGACCCACAGAAAAGGGTCAGAAACAACCAAAACAGCCCGGAAGGAAAAGAGCAAAATCAACATCAAGATAAAAGCTGCCATGGTCACCTCCCCACGGGTCTCACCCACATCTGTGTCACCCAGTCCACCACCAAAAGACAAGTACAGATTCTTCACGTGTCTCTAGGCTCCATGTCACTCCTCCTTCTGGCTCCATCCTGCTTCCTTCCTCAGTCTCTTCTGCAGCTTCTCCTCTTCCTGCTCAGCTCCACCCTCCCTTGGGTGGGGCAGGGAACCTACCCCTCTCCTGGGGACCACCTCATTACAGTGCAATGGCTCTCTCTCTCGGTGTATTAATGCTGCTACTCCAGGCCCACATATCCAAGTCCTCGCGGTCCCACAGTTAGCTCTGTACGGACAGTTTGAGCTAGGTTGGTTATTCCCACCACATCAGACTAAGCGGGCGGCCTTTCTCCCAATCATGTTTGGAATCAGGCTGGCATCATCGCTAGCAGCCGCAAGAATGGCAGGTGGGGCCCTGGGACACAGCCTGATTTCTGCCCAGGAATTTCATGAAAGAATAGATACCTCCTTAGAAAAAACCTATGTGTCTTCACCATCATTACAAAGACAGCTCACCACCCTGGCACAGGTCACTCTCCAAAACCGGCGGGCTCTGGACTTGTTAACAGCTAATAAAGGGGGTACCTGCCTGTTCCTCAGGGAAGAATGCTATTACTAGTAAAACTGGGGACTCCAACTCTCCGCTGACAAGGTTTCAAAATCCTAGTGTCATGGCTCCTCCCACTCTTGGGGCCAATACTAATGATCACCTTATTTTTTCTTTTCTCTCCTCGCCTCCTAAAATTCACACAGGCTCGCGTTCGGGAAATGTCTCCTACCACCTTTAACTAACTCCTTCTCCACAAATATTCTCGCGTCCCTGCAGAAGACCCTCATCACCAGGCCTGAGCCACCCCCTTGATTTTCGCCCCTTTCAGCCAGAAGTAGCCAAAGAGAGAAACTTCACCCCTTTTCCTATCAACAAAAGGTTGGTATGAAAGGTCCATGCAGGAGGCCGGAATGAAGAAGCCTACCAGGAAGCCCACCTGGGGGGCAGGGATGCGGATACCTGCCTGGAGGACTCAGACAATGAGCCTCCCCCCTCCCCCTAGGAGTCTCATCTCAGACAAAAAACCTCTACCTGCCCCACAAGACTCCCCCTGCCCAACAAACTTTTTCCTGACAGAGGAGCCCAACTTCCCACCTGACCCCTGCTCACCCTTTAAAACCCTGCTTCCCCCTAACAACATGCACGGCTTCACTGACACCCACCTTGGGTGCATGAGGTCTGCGCAGGGTGCAATAAACTTTCTCTCCCTTTGAGAAATGTAGCCTGGCTTTCCTTGTCTTTACCGCACCGAACCTTTCAGTCACAGCCTCTGCAAAAGGGTCAATCAACCCTTGCTGCTCTGGGAAAGATGTGACTGTTCCCTTCCCTCATGCCTGTGCTCACGCACTCTCCCGGGTTGCCTGAAATGCATAAATGAAGGGCTGCGGAGACCCTCAGCAGGACGAGGCCCGCACCCTGCGTCTCCTCATCCCTCTCCCTTATCATTCTGTACAGTTGTGCCACCGCCGTCCCATCCTTCAGGAACCCCTGACACCCAGACGGCTGTGGCTGGCTCGCAACAAAAGATTTCATCTTTGTATTATTATTTCCAATTTTCCATTGTTGTGAAGTGAAGGGAGACTATGCTCCAGAAGACCTGCCTGCGTGCACGCTCCAGGCTGGCAGAGGGTGGAAAGGGAGGCCAGTCTAAGTGTTATAGGGCAGGGAGAGGGGCAGCCCAAACCCCGCAAACCTGCCTATTCTAAATGGGTTCTGCCATCCGCCACATCAACACAAAACATATGAGAATTTAATGGGAAGGAACTTTAATAAAACTAGGAAACAATACATGAAAGGCAAATAATCTAGTTTCTAAATGAAGCACCCACAGTCACCCGTCCCCTCGTGGGTAAAAGTCTATCCATATGGGATGGGCCCAGAACAAGTCCCCAAACCCTGCCACAAGTCTAAAGCACCTTCCAGTGGGGACCCACAGAAAAGGGTCAGAAACAACCAGACAAGCCCGGAAGGAAAAGAGCAAAATCAACATCAAGATAAAAGCTGCCATTGTCACCTCCCACGGGTCTCACCCACATCTGTGTCACCCCGTCCACGACCAAAAGGCAAGCGCAGTTTCTTCACGTGTCTCTAGGCTCCATGTGCCTCCTCCAGGTCTCCTGTCTCCATCCTGCTTCCTTCCTTCCTCAGTCTCCTCTGCAACTTCTTCTCTACCTGCTCAGCTCCATCCTCCCTTAGGTGGGCCAGGGAACCTGGAACCTCCCCCTTTCCTGGGGATCACCCTGTTACACTATCAGGCCAATTAGCAATTTGCCTGAGCTCACTGAAGATGGTGACCCTTCAACACTGCTAAGAAAGAGGGAAGCAAAGATTCTCTTATGAATAATCAGATACAACTTATGAAAGTCCTTTGGAGATCAGTGGAGGTAGTCACTTAGTCATCAGAATAATAAATAATTTTAAAACTTGTTTCTCCCATCTAAAGTCTGTGCCGTCATTGGCTTGTGCGGACCAGCCTTTCTCTCTCACATGCACACAAACACACACACGCACACCAGCCATACACGAACTACACGCACCTATGGTCACATACGCACACCACCCTGTTATAGGGCAGCCCTGATATTGAACAGGTTGCCTGGCTGTGGGTCCTCACCTGTGTGCTTAAAAGGGACCCATTAATACTCCACTGCAGGCACACACAGAAGGTTAATGAAAGATTTACTTACAAGGGAAAAGGAAATAAGGAAAATGTACAACTCAGGGAGAAAATAGGGAAATAAATCTTTAATGAGTCCTACCCGATCCGCCGACCTGGAATCCCAAAGGAAGGACGCTGCGAGCTGGCCTAGAGCCAAAGTGGGGAATCCCTCCAAAGCCCACGGGTCTGGCTTTATATCCACCTGGCTGCTGAACCCCACCCTCAGGTCCCAGCCACCTTCCCTTGGGTGGTGATGGGATGTGGATTTCCCAGTGTCTTTGGCTTTGACCTGGGGTGGGGGTGGAGTCCACAAAGCCTGTGTGGAATTAGCCTTAGGACAGCCTTTCCCCCCTAAGAACCCCACGCACATGCTAAATACCACCACTGACCCACTCCCATCGCTGCCTCAGAGACCACAACCCACAAGGCGCGGGCTCCCGAAGGAGAGCCCCGAGGCGACCCAGCAGGAGAAGAGCCAGAATCGCTTCTGTTGGTCAATCTTTACTGGTTACTCTCACCCTTCACCCCAGCAATGCAGACCTTGGGGGAGAGCAGGAAGCCCCGGGTAGGCAGAGCCAGCCAGTGGGGAGTGTGGGACTGGGGCTGAACACAGAGCATACCCCAGGGCCGGGCAGTCCCTCCTATGACAGTGTCCTGGCCTTCACAACCCTGGGAACAGCTGCATTTATGGTCCTCTTTTTTTTTCCTTTAATAATAAAAGAGGAAAGGAAACTTGTGTATAATGTGGATGCTATTCTTGCTATCCGCATTATATATAAAATACAGACTCTGTTTACTCTATAACACACATCTTTCCCCTTGATAAATAACTTCAAAATATCTAGTACACATGCCTTGACCTTGTCATATACATTTGGTTTTCTACATACATACATACATACATATAAGTACATACATATATATACTCACATCTGTAAAACACAAGAAACACATCCTCAACAATGACAACTGAACAAATGCAATTTGGTTTAAAAAAAAATGAAGTATTTCTGTGAAAGCACCAGACAGCAAACAGAAAGCCCTAACTGCTAGTAACTTCTTCCTCCCCTGGGCTAGACACAGGGCCCAATTCTAAATATGTTTGGTTGCCTAAACAAGAAAGAGGGGTCTAAGGAGTTGGTTGGGTCCCTGCTTTTGTTTCTTTTCTTGGGATGTGACTAGAGTTACAACTAAGTCATTACATTCAGAAGGACACCAAGGTGTCCTGGTGATGCTTCAGGGACAGCAGAGACCCGCACAGGAAGGGAAACGCAATGGCAGCAGGCCACCATGGGGCAGAGCCCGGCCTGCCTGACAGCCTAGCTAAGTGCAGAGCCATCACGTGTAGCATAGTCTTGCTATTACTCTGCTCGCTGTGTAAACAGAAAGGGTGCAGCGGATTCAAGAGTGTTCAGTAGTGCAACACTTTAGTAGCCTGACTGAGAGCCAGATGCTCCGGTGCCCTGTCCAGGACTCCAGCACAGACAGACTGGAATGTGGGGAAGAGGAAGGTTCTGAGGCCACTGCTTTGCACTGCTCACTGACTGGGGTCACTCAGCATAGTCCTGGCTTCATCTCAAGTTCCAGTGAGACCACCGAGCCTATCGCCTGTTGCAGCTGCCCAGGAGGTCTTCACTGTTCTTGTAAGAAGTGCTGGAAGCCACTCAGGAGGGCCACTCCTGAAATTGGGAGCACTCCCTGTCTGTCCACTTTCCTGCCCAAGGGGAGGCCGGCCCAATGGCTGCAAAGTCTGCAGCCACATTGTGGAGCAGCACACCTTTCTTTCTCTGCCCTCCACCCTGGCTTCAAAAGGGAACTGAAATGCAGGGTGAACTCCTGATTTTTTTGTTTAATGAGCTCCCACTTCCACAGCCTCTGCATTAGAAAAACAGAGGCAGTGGGTAGAGCAGAGTCCTCAGGCAGTGGAGCCCTAGGTCTGGATCTAGGATTGGGGTGGGGGCAACTAAGGAGAGCTGGCCTCAGGAAATCCAAAAAGTAAACATCTGAATTGCTGTCCCTGCTCTCCCTACTATAAGACAAATCAGAGAGAACTGTTCACCTTACAATCACAATGGGAAAGTTTAAACAGCTAGTTTTTTTGGTAGAGTCGAGACATAATTGAGTTTCTAAAAACATTCAGTCAGCTACAATACAACTAAAACATTCTGTAGCTAAACATTCAGTTAGCTACATTCCAGTCCTTAGCATGTTTGAATTCTAGCTGCAACTCATACACCAACCAGCCAGGACCTCAGACAAGTCACTTCATCTCTGAGCCTCCCTACTCCTATCAGAGAGCCCCCAAAATCCTGGTATGAGGCAGTGTGACTTAGAAATCTGGGTGACAAGAGGTACCACTAAGAAGTACTGTAACCTTGACCATCATGTCACCTCCCTAGGATGTGAAATAAAGGAACTGAATATACTGGACAGAATCCAGGGCCAATGGATTCACTTTCTCCCCAGGATATCACTGGCCACGGCTGAAGTGACCCCTTCCCTGCCCAACCCACCAGAATAAAGACAATCACATCAGACACCTAATGTATGAGCACAGACAACATTCAATAGCTTCTGCTATGAGACAAGATAGTTAAGAGTGGAGAAAGGTATGAATTCAACATACAGCTAAAATCTAAGTCACAAATGAACTGTAAAAGCTCCACTCCCTGAGAAAAGGCATTTTCCCATGGGATACACCCAGACCACCGAGAACACATTTGACAGTCATTGGTAATAACTGGCCAAGGACATTTTGAAAATCCTAGGTCTGGGGCTTGCTGCATCACCTACACTCAAAGTCAACTTAGGAAGTCAATTGTTAAAGGAGTTGAGTGATATTTGTTTTGGAGGGGAAAGAAAAATCAACTTCTGCTTGCAGCTCTCTCACTAACCTTCTGTAGGAATGTGAGTGTGGCTTCCTGCTCAACAGGAGGGTGTTGACAGAAGTGCAGAGAGCCCCATGCAGGTTGCAGTGAGCGCTTATCACAGCTGCTCCACAGGGCAGGAGGGCAGCCCCCTACAGAGTCCACAGGGAATGCTTTCCTGCCAGGAGAAGGACAGAGGCCCAAATCCTTCTAGGCAGGTAAACGGGTTACTGGAAAGGCTTTGGAGTCCATTTTCCTTAATAGCTGTGGACTTTCGGCAAGCTACTCTTCCTTCAAGTCTCAATTTTCTCATGTATAAAATGGGACCAGCAATACCCACCACTGAGTGTGGTTACAGATGAATGAAGTCACAGATCTACAACACTGCACACAGTAGAAAAATCAAGAAATGTTGGCGCACAGAGGTTCCTCAATGGCTCCCTGCAGATAAAGTGTTTGGGAGGAGCTGTCTTGAGTTGGAGAGGGCCAAGGCTGCCCCTGAAGTGTCCAGATACACCTGACACAGGTAATGAAGGCCAGGCAGACTAAGGAATGTAGCTGGGCTCTGCAAAACCTCTCCCATCGTGGAGAGACTGACAATGATTGCAGACTCTCCAGAAGAAAGCTCAGAGAATCCAAACTTTCCAAACAAGCCCAGCGCATTTCCAAACACTGGACACCAGTGGATACCAGAACATTGGACTTACACCCTCTTCAGGATTTGGAATTTGCGATCCCCGTGAAAGCAACCAGTGACATCAGCCACATTTTCAAGACTAGAAGGAGCTTCATGTGGCAGAGAGTAAACCAGGGAATGGCAGAACTAGATGTGAAAACCAGAAAGTGCTGCCTCCATCCCACAGGTTCCTTGCTACGTCTTAAACAAAGCTGAAAGGCGCCGGATTATCACCAGGAGTTCTTCCCTGGTCAGTCAGTGCATGTGCCCAGACACCTAAGGGTGCTATTGACCATCTGGGCTGAAACAAAACCTTCCGCAGAGTGCTGACGGGGGCTTAAGAAGACCGTTTCCTATTGTGTCTCCCAGTCGAGGCTTTGCAAGTGGTAAGACTGGGACCAACGGAGCACTAACGTGTATCCCAAGCCCACTCGCAGCGAGTTTTGTATTAAAATGTCAACTATCTGGGGCTTTATTCCTCCCATTTCTTCATCTACCTACTACACGCATTGAAGTAGATAAACTGGAATAAACACACTAAAATATTTTTCATGCTTCTCTAAAAGTCTATTTTCTTTCTATCTACCCCAGCCTCAAATGAGAATTTTTGTTTTAGACATGGAGCTCAGAGGCCTCGTGGGAGAAACCTCCCAAGTATCATGTCTAAATGGAGAAACCTAAAATGAAAATCCGAGGAATATCCCAACTTACATTACCAACAATTTAGAAAAATGAAATGCATAGAGTCACTGGTTTCCCTCCCTATTCAATCACAGCCTCGTAGGCCAGCTAGAAAAAAACTTGTTTCCACTCAGAAGGCAATTTAGGACAACCTGAACCAATACAGTCCCTGGCATGGCCTCTGCTCAAATTACGGAGAGACTTTCATTCTATCAGATGTGGATTGTACTGATAGTTGCCAAAGCAATTAGCCAACGGGGAGCCAAGAGGGGAGTCAAGACGGGAGCCGCCAGTCATTGTGAACCCGCAGTCTGATTTGGGGGCCTCTCCTGGTGGCGCAGACTGTTGAGCATTGCACTTGAGGCTGTCCGCAGGCTCTGCAGCGCCAGTTCGATCCCGGCCGGCCTGCGAGGGTCCCACAAGGCACGGCAGACCCCTCCTGTCGTGCCCGCTGCTCCCCTCAGCAGTGTATTTTGTGAGTCTGCCAGTTCTATTCCCCTCTCTGGCTCTTGGGGATCCTCTCACCCTCCCGCACATCTGGCCTGTACCCCAGTTCTTGTATATATAATCTTTGAAAAAAAATAAATTGAAGGGCCTCCCCAGTGGTGCAGAGGTTGAGCGCTGGGTTGTGAAGCCTACCGCAGTCTCTGCAGCGCTGGTTCGATCCCCGGCTCCTCCCGGCCACGGGAGGAGGGTCCCACATGGTGCGCAGACCTCTCCTGCCGCCCGCTGCTCCCCTCAGCAGTGTACTTCGGTCCTTCTGCCTGCTCTGCTCCCCGCTCTGACGCTGGTGAATTCTCTCACCCTCCCGCGCTTCTGAGTGTATCCAGTGCATGTATAAACAAGCAAACAAACAAACAAATAAATAAACATGCTTCTATAAAAAAGTAAAAATAATGAAAAAAAAAATAAAGAATTGCACCCAGAAAGCCTCCTGATCCACTTTCATTTTATTTATTTATTTATTTATTATTTTTTTAAATATTTATTATTTATACATGCACTGGGTATAGTCAGAAACGCGGGAGGGTGAGAGAAGTCACCAGAGCCAGAGCGGGGAGCAGAGCAGGCAGAAGGACCGAAGTACACTGCTGAGGGGAGCAGCGGGTGGCAGGAGAGGTCTGCGCGCCATGTGGGACCCTCTTTCGGTGGCCGGGGAGCAGCTGGGGATCGAACCTGCGCCCCAGAGGCTGCGGGCAGCTTCGCAACCCAGTGCTCAACTGCTGCGCCACCGGGGAGGCCCTGATCCACTTTCCTCCAGAAAACGCTTGAATTTAACCTAGTGGAAAAGAAGCGTGAGCACAGAGGGACTTTGCCTCCCGCCCTTCGTGACCTAACCATGTGGAGGGTTTATCTCCTCATTTTTTATTTATACATACCAGAACTGGGGTACAGGCCAGAGGTGTGGGAGGGGAGACAGAGCAGGGAGCAGAACAGGCAGATGGACTGAAAACACTGCTGAGGGGAGCAGCTAGCAAGGCAGGAGAGTTGTGCCACCCCAGCTGGGTTTCTCCCTGGTGGCCTGGGATCAAACTCATGCTACAGAGGCTGTGGATAGCTTCATAGTGATGTGCTTTATCTCTTGTGCCACCCGGGAGACCCCACATCATTCTTAAAAGATGTCAGTGTGAGCTCTCCTGATTTTCCCCAAAATGGAATAGAGGGTGCCTCCATCCTGCCAGATACTTCCTGCAAACATCCCCATTTTAGAAGTAATTGCCTCTTCTCTGAAAAATAAGCAACTGCTGCCCAGGCCAGTGACATCACAAAATGCTTCCCTACACACACACCCTGCTCTCCAGAATGCACGTAATATAAACACACACCTACCTACCCCACCCCCCCCGCAACCAATCTGTCATTCCTAAGTGATGTCTCAATGTACTTACATGTTGGATTACATATATATCAAATCTAAGACAATGTCTGCTTGAAGGCCACTAAAAGGTCAATAACTGTAGTGTTTCAAAGATCCTGAAAATTGTATTGCTGCAGGTAAACCAAAGGCAGAAATACAGTGAGTATTAGTTAATGGAAGTAACTAATATTATCAATTGTCAGCTCTATGGAGATTTTATCCAGGGCCAACCAAGGGGAGGCCCCTAGACAGGAGAGGCAAGACAATTTCTGCATGTGAAGTAATGTGAAGAATTTATATTTTTCTTGTGATCATGCAGAGTGTTACAACAGACGATAGCAGGAACCTCTAAAAGAGGGTCTAGTGTCACTTCAGGGTGCCCACAGATAGTTTAGGTACAAAAAATGGATGGCAAAGCACCAATACCATGAAGTGTTTTGCAAAATTCTTCAAAATACTCCGGCATTATTTTGAAAGCACTCAATATTCCAGGCTACTAAGAGAACAAAAAGTGTGTAGTTATTGAAAACAGTCAAAACTATTTCAGATATAAGCTATCGAGAACAGCGCCTGCTGGCGATGTAACATTGTGTAGACAACCACCTGATTGTTCTCATATGTTACAGAAAGCCTTAAAATGGAGGAATTGGTTAATGCTGATGGGGGACAACTTATGATTAAGTACATGTCCAGATGACTACATTAAAAATCAATAAGCATGGGCCTCCCTGGTGGCGCAGCGGTTGAGCGCAGGGTTGCGAAGCTGCCCGCGGCCTCTGCGGTCCCAGTTCAATCCCCAGCTGCTCCCCGGCCACCGGAGGAGGGTCCCACATGGCACACAGACCTCTCCTGCCGCTCGCTGCTCCCCTCATCAGTGTACCTCGGTCCTTCTGCCTGCTCTGCTCCCCGCTCTGGCTCTGGTGAATTCTCTCACCCTCCCGTGCTTCTAACTGTACCCAGTGCATGTATAAAAAAACAAAAACAAATAAATAAAAATACATGCTTCTTTAAAAAAAATCAATGAGCATTATTAATATATATATATATATATATAAAGTTCACATATAGTCTAAATAAGACATTTAGATAGCACTGCATGCTATTTCATAAAAGTCAGGATTCAGGTATGTAAGAAGCATTCTGGACCTTCTGATACCAGAATCCTGTAGTGTCAAACACAGAGCCTCTTTACTTAGCTAATGTGAATGGATGAGAATTCCATGCCCTTTTGTGAAAGTCACCTGCTCTTTCATCATGTGCCTGTGAAGATTTCTTTTGGCAACAACATCAAATAATATTCATGATCTCTAATTACTACTCTGAAGAGACATCAGGACTTTAATAAACTGTCAATGTATTCCCTAAGGACAAAAGGATGAAACAATTTGAACTTCAGCATGTTTCTCTAATTTCTATGCCAATTGGGTGATTTAGATCAATCTTTTGAGTCAACCAAACAGCATATCCACTCACATTTTCTTCATACATGATATACGACACCACCTTAAATTTGCAGGAGCAAGTCAGATGTGAGCAAATCCATCCATTAGAGAAGGATACCTTAGATGTTTGAGGCAGCAACAATCAAACACATGATGTGACATACATGAGAAAGTCATAGAATGAAGTAATGTAGGCGTGAATTACATTCATCATGTCTATTCATATCTCAAGTATGGCTGATAAAAAAGGACATAGAAAATAACTATACATGACCCAAACCATTGTCTTCAAGTTTTATTTATTTTTTTAAAGATGTATTTTTATGCATACAAGAACTGGGGTATAGGCCAGAGGTGAGGGGGGTGAGAGGATTCACCAAAGACAGAGTGGGGAACAGAACAGGCAGATCCACTGAAATACACTGCTGAGGGGAGCAGCAGGCAAGACAGGAGAGATCTGCTGCTCCACGCCGGTCAGCTCCCTGGACAGGGATCAAACTTGTGCTGCAGTGGCTGCCAACAGCTCACAAAGCTGCAACTTAACCCCTTGCACCACCAGGGAGGCCTCCTGAACTTTTAAATTATGCTAATATTTAGTATTTTAATCTTGGTTTATGTTCCATGACCATATTCTCATTTTAGGTTATGTCTGGCCAAGTGGAATTAACTTACTACTGCACTGCAATGTCTCAATATGCATCTAATTTTTTTATAAATTACTTTCTCCTATTTTTGCTTCTTTAAAGTTTCCAGTATGAAAATCTGGTGGTTTCATAATATATATTTGGACAATTCATTGGTCACTTTCATTTACGAGTTCTCTCGCTAGGCACTCTGATGTTTAGTATGATTTGACTTCTGGATAATCACTGCCACTTCTGGTGAAACTTCTGGACTTCTGGTTAAAAAGACTACAGTAAAAAAATGACCTTTGAATTTTAACATTTCTCTAATGTGAATTCTGTGATGTAGAATAAGACTTGACTTCCAGTTAAAGGCTTTGCCACAGTCTTCACATTTGTAGTTTCTTCCCAGTGTGAATTCTATGATGTTGACTAAGATATGACTGTTTTTTTAAAGACTCTGCCACATTCTTAACAGTTCTAAGGTTTCTCTACAGTATGAATTCTGTGATGTCGATTAAGATGTGACTTCTGGTTGAAGACTTTGCCACATACTTTACATTTGTAAGGTTTCTGCCCAGTATGAATTCTATGATGTCGAATAAGTTTTGAATTATAAATAAAGGCTTTTCCACATTCATTACATTTGTAAGGCTTTTCCCCAGTATGAATTTTGTAATGTTTAGAAAGATTTGACACCCAGTTAAAGGCTTTGCCACATTCTTCACATTTGTAAGGTTTCAGGCCAGTATGAATTCTCTGATGCTGACTAAGACTTGACTTCACCTTAAAGGCTTTCTTACATTCTTCACATTTGTAAGGTTTCTCACCATTATGAACTCTCTGATGTTGGGAAAGGCAACACAAATATAGAAAGGCTTTACCACAGCCTGGACACATGTAAGGCTTTTCTCTAGTATGACTTCTTAGAGGTCGCGTCAACTGTGAATGCCAATAAAAGCCTTTACCATGCTCTCCACATTTACGACGTTTCTTTCTCCGATGTTCATTAAGGCTGGAGCAGCATGTGTTATCTTTGCCATAATCTTTACAATTGTAAGGTTTCTTACCAATTGTCTGATATTGGAGAAGGTTTGAGGACTCCTCAATAGGATCCTGTGTAGATTTTTCATCTTCCTTTCTAATTATCTGATGTTGAGAATGATTTGACACAAAGTTTAAACCTACCCCATGGTGACAATGTTTTGAATAATCATTTCCATTATGGACTAGGGGACTTCCCATATGTTCCAATATTCCTCTCTGAGAACGTGTATTGGTAAAAATGCCACATGGATCTTTGCTAACAGAAACATGCTCAGTGCCCATCCTGCCCCTACAGGCACCATGTAGGTATCTCCCTGGCCCGCCCAGAACCAAACCGGCACTACAGAGGCTGCAGACACCTTCACAGCACTGTGCTCAACCTGCTGCACCACTGGGGAGGCCCCCTTATGAGTTTTGATGTACACTGAGGTCTGTCTTCCAGGAGAAAGGTTTCCCACTTTCTTTATAGCCAAAGAACCTTGTAGTGAAACTTCCCTGATACCTTTTGTGTAAGGAAATATCAGATGTTTCAGAAGGTTTATCACCTCTTTGTATTTTCTCATGCTCAGTAAAAAGACATTTCAGACAACATTTCACCACATGTATTATATTAAAAAATATTCTGTTCTAACAGAGTCCTCTCAAGCTGACTGACATGAAATTGCAGCTGAGTTTACCCCAACTTTCATTACATGTATGCTGTTCATCTTCAAAATGTTGATGAGTCAAATGTACTGGTTTCTCATCAATACATTTCCTCCTTTTGTTACATGTACAGGGAGTCTCCCCTATTTGATTTTTATCTTAACCAATGAAAGGTATCATATCATAGGTATGCTCACATTCACTGTATATCCAGGCAGTCTGTCCCATAAGAGCACCTCGATGTGTAAAGAATATTGCTTCTTTGTCGAAGGCTATCCCTTGTTCAGGTAAGTGAAAAGGGTGCTGAAAAGGTGGGATCATCTGATGACTACAGTGCTCAGGATACCTTACAGTTTCCCTAGTCATACTAAAGCCCTCAAGTTTCTTTGTAGCACGCATCTCATGAGGCTCAGCAGGGATAAACATGTTCTTACATACAGCAAAATTCTCAGGCATCGATGCTGAAATGTTTCCTTTCTGCTATTAAGGTTCAAACTATGACTTGAGTCCAAATAATTTGTTTTCCCAAAGTTCCTCCATGATTGATGTTTTGCTGTTGGCAACAACAACTTGCCTCAAAAGTCTGTCCTGGTTTGGATGGTTGGCTTTAATCAGGTACTCCACAGTAAGGACAACTAAAAGTAGATAAAAATAAGGCCTCGCCGGGCCTCCACTGGTGGCGCAGCAGTTGAGCGCTGGGCTGTGAGGCTGCCTGCAGCCTCTGCAGCGCCGGTTTGATCCCCAGCCGCTGGCGAGGGTCCCACATGGTGCACGGACCTCTCCTGCCATGCCTGCTGCTCCCCTCAGCAGTGTATTTCGTCAGTCTGCCTGTTCTGCTCCCTGCACTGACTCTGGTGAATTTTCTCACCCTCCTGTGCTTCTGACTGTGCCCAGTGCTTGTATAAATAAATAAATTTTTAAAAATAAAAAATAAAAGATAAAAATAACAATCTCTGTGAACATCTAAACGTTTCCTGTGAATGTTAATATAAAGGCACAAAGTTGCTTTACTACAACACAAAACAAAACAGAGTACCTGGTTTTGATTTTCTGATTGAAATTTCTACCCCAAACAAATTATATAACATTAAAAGAATAGATTTCCTATGGCCAAAACAGGTTCAAAATCAATCAGGAATGCGTCTTTCATATTGCATGACTTTTTATATTTATGAAGAAATATTTGGTAAACATATTCAATTAACTCTAGATGAAGATGACAGCTAGTAACATTTAATCTACCATTTAGCCTGCATTCTACTGTTGTTCCTATAACTATGTGACTTAGGTGGTACTTTTTGAACAACAATGCTTTCCAGATGTTATCACTTTCCTGGAAAATCTATTTATCAGATGTGAGTGAGGGACATGCTTTAGTCACTTCAGCAAGACTATTGCTTTGAAAATAAGGATTCTGCTTCTACTTTTCTTCAGTTTTTACTTCTCCTTGGCACAGGCCATAGTCATCTGGGTTCTTTTTTTTTTTTCTTTTTTTAAAGTCACATCATTATCATTGCGGGGGAGAGGGGGGAGAGACATTACAGGAAATTCTTTTTTTTATTATATTTTTTTAAGAGGCATGTTTTATTTATTTATTTATTTATTTGTTTATTTATACATGCACTGGGTACAGTCAGAAGCCCGGGAGGGTGAGAGAATTCACCAGAGCCAGAGCGGGGAGCAGAGCAGGCTGAAGGACCGAAGTATACTGCTGAGGGGAGCAGCGGGCGGCAGTAGAGGTCTGTGCACCATGCGGGACCCTCCTCCCATGGCCGGGGATCAGCCGGGGATCTAAGCGGTGCCGCAGAGGCTGTGGGCAGCTTCGCAACCCAGCGCTCAACTGCTGCGCCACCGGGGAGGTCCCCATTACAGGAAATTCTTAATTAAACATTACAATACAGGCTTCTCAGAACCTCGACAGAAATAGAAAACTCTGGATCACCCTTTTGTCCAACTTTAACTTTTGCAATCCAGGCCGTGTTAGTCACCATTAAAAAGCAATTTTTATATCCTCTGAGATCATCACTCCTGATAGTTTCACTCCACTCCTCGGAACGAGTGTTTCAATGTGATAATTCATGGCATTGGAACATTTTATCTAGTATTTTAGTTTTAGCTATCTCATACTTACATAATTGGAGTCCAAGTATGTATCTTATTCTTTTGCTTTCTTCCCAGTGATTCCCACAGGAGGAATATAACTGCACATTGCAAACTGCCGAGATGTGAGCCCCCCAACCTGAAACTCTGGGTTCCATGGCTTTAGAAACTACATTCTCCGGTTTCCTCTCCTGTGTCACTGATCATTCCTTTTTCTGCTTCACTATTTGCTGGGTGCTCTTCAAGTCATAGTTTCTGGTGTGAGTGGGGGTCACAAGACTCATCGTCGGAAGACTATTCATATTCTAAGTAACATTCTATTCAATCCCCTCTCATTCTATCACATTTGAGTTCATCAGCTATTAAATAAATATACCTTCAACAGACAGGCACAACCTCTAACCCAGATAGATTATATAACTATATACAGTGCATGTCAAAATGCAATTCATCTCAAACTAGAGCTCGACAATGAAAAGACTCCATCTCCATAACTAAGCCTTGAAAGCACACACTCTGAAATAACCTCCATGGTTTTCTCTCATGCTAGCTAAACATTCTCTGTGGCTTTATCTCTCAATTTGATATACTTATTTATTGCATTTTCCTTCCTCACAGAACATAATTTCAATAAAGCACAGAACATTTCTTTGATTATAGTATTTCACAAATACAAAATTTACCAGCGTCTAACACTTCCCATGAACGTGCTGAAAGAATAAACAAATGGCTGAGGAAAATACCTGAACAAAAACGGTCCATTGAGAATGCAGGAATATTGCAAATATGGAAAACATGCCTAATGCAGAAAAAGTTAGAGAACAGTCAGGAAGGAGACACCGGACATGTCTATGAAATTAACCACCATTCAAAAACTAGGGGAAGACTGACAAGAGAGTCATAATTGAAACTGACTGATGAACACGTCTGATTCAGGCAGACAAACTGTCCAAGGTTTGGGGATCGGGATAAGTAGCTCCATATGGTCAATGTCTGCCAGTCTCAGTTCCTTCCAGCCTCCCTGAAAGATGTACATTGACTGACATGAGAAGTGCTGGTTTTGGGGTTCTTTATGGTCATTGGCTCTGCTCCCTCCTCCAAGCTGATGCTCACCTCAACATTATTAACACAATGTACTTAAACAAAATAATTTTAGGGCCTTCCTGGTGGGACAAGGGGTTAAGCACAGCACTGCAAGGCTATCCGCAGCTCTTGCTGCAGGAGTTCAACCCCTGGCCAGCCATGGAGCCACCCACATGGTGCAGCAGACCCTCTCCTGTATTGCCAGCTGCTCCTCTCACTCTGTCTCTGGTGAATCCTAGCACCTCTAGCTTGTACCCCAGTTCTTGTATGCATAAATAAATAAAACTTAAAAAAAACAATTTTGGTCCTTGATCAAGTTGCATACGCTTCAGTTTTGGATAAATGACAAAAGCAGATGGAAGACTATGCATATATTTAACATTGTAGAAGACAGTGGATACACTTGAGGATTACAAAGGCGTTTCCTTGCCTGGTGACACCAGGGACTGTAGGGCTCCAGCATCACATACCGGTACAGGGTCATCTGAGCATCACTGAGGTCCCGCCACACCTCCCAGATGAAGTTCACAGCCACGTCCTCAAATGACACCATCCCCTGTGAAGGAACATTCTTCTTCACTTCAGGGCCATCAGCCTGGGTCAGAGAACAGCAAGTGTGAAAGCATAATCTTCTGTGGGTCATTGATCTTGTGTAGGATGTACTGGTGTTTTTTTTTTAGATTTATTTTTATTTATTTAAAAAAATATTTATTTATTTATACAAGCACTGGGTATAGTCAGAAGCGCAGGAGGGTGAGAGGATTCACCAGAGCCAGAGCGGGAAACAGAACAGGCAGAGTAATGAAATACACTGTTGAGGGGAGCAGTGGGCACAACGGGAGAGGTCTGCATGCCATGTGGGCCCCTCACCAGTGGCTGGGGATCAAACCTGCGCTGCAGAGGCTGCAGGCAGCTTCACAGCCCTGCGCTCAAACCCTGCACCACCAGGGGAGGGCCAAGATTTATTTTTTAGGAACCTACCTGGTTGTGCAGTTGGTTGAGCGCAGCACTATGAAGCTGTCCACAGCCTCTGCAGCACGGGTTCTATTTCTGGCTGGCCAGGGAGATTCCCACATGGTGGGCCAGACCTCTCCTTTCTCGCCTGCTGCTCCCGCCAGCAGTGTACTTTGGTCCTTCTGCCTGTTCTCCCTGCTGTGTCTCTGGTAAATTCTCTCACCCTCCCATGCCTCTGGCCTGTAAACCAGTGCTTGTATAAATAAATCATTCTTTGAAAAAAAAAAACAAAAAAACAAAACTGGGCCTCCTGGCTGGCGCAGCAATTGAGCGCTAGGTTGCGAAGCTGCCCACGGCCTCTGCAGCGCCAGTTCGATCCCCGTCTGCTCCCCAGCAACTGGAGGAGGGTCCCGCATGGCGCACAGTCCTCTCCTGCCGCCCGCTGCTCCCCTTAGCAGTGTACTTCGGTCCTTCAGCCTGCTCTGCTCCCCGCTCTGGCTCTGGTGAATTCTCTCACCTTCCTGCATTTATGACTGTACCCAGTACTTGTACAAATAAATAAATATTTTTTTAAATAAAATAAAAAACTTAAAAAAAAAAGATTGGTATTTTATTTATGCATACAAGGCCTAGGATGCAGGCCAGAGGTACTGTGGGGCATTGCAGGGCTTCGAGAAGCTTCACCAGAGACAGAGTGAGGAGCAGAACAGACAGACTGACTGAAATACACTGCTGAGGGGAGAAGCAGGTGAGACAGGAGAGGTCTGCTGTGCCATGTGGGTCAGCTCCCTGGGTTGAAATGGAACTTGTGCTGCAGTGGCTCTGGATAGCTTCATAGTGCTGAGATTTAACCCCTTATGCCATCAGAGAGGACTCTGAACTGTCAATTTACTCTAAATTTTGATAGGAAGAGACTACACAGGAGAAAATATCCTTACCTCTGGATTAACTCATTATTTCCTCAAAGCACTTTTAATAGCTTACCTTATAAATTCACACTTCATCATTTGTAAACCCAGATGTCATGAAAGGTGAGAACAATTCCCTGACCTTGAATTGCATGTCTACTTAGTGAAAATAACTTTTATTCTAACATTTAACATAGTTGATTCATATTGTACTGTACTTACATTAAAGAGGAATTATATCTCTAAAACAAAAGAATGAAAACATTTTCGTAATGTATAAAAGTGTATATCTTCATGAAAATAGAATAAATGGGTGAATCAGTCAGTCAGGACTGGTCATTAGCTTCCACCTTGTCTTAACATTGATTTCTCATTGCTTTTTGTTTGATTTTAAGAAACAAATATAGGGGCCTGCCCAGTGGCACAGCGGTTGAGTGCTGGGTTGCAAAGCTGCCCATAGCCTCTGCAGAGCCTGTTTGATCCCTGGCTGCCAGCAATGGTCTCACATGGTGTGCAGACCTCTCTGGCTGCGCCCACTGCTCCCCTCAGCAGTGTATTTTGTCAGTCTGCCTGCTCTGTTACCCACTCTGGTGAATTCTCTCACTCTCCTGTCCTCTGACTGTACCCAGTACTTGTATAAATAAATAAATATTTTTTTTTAAAAGAAACAAATACAGCACATAAAACTCTGATGATATCCACTCTACCTGAAAAATGCAACCTACAAGAGAATAAAAAGCAGCCCTGGTCAAGGACTCAGACCTTGTAAGAACATATATGCCATGAAAAAAGTGCTAATCAAGAGAAAGTCATTTTCAGAGGGCCCCACAACCAGACAGAGCATGCTTTGATCTTATGGGGACTGTATGCAAATATCATTAAATTTAGACAATCACAGAAATGGTAATTCCAGAACAGTTCCCAGTGTGTTGACTTTCTTTTTGCCCTGATTTATTCTCCCATAAACACAAGACAATCCAAGAATGAAATACAATATGTAAAATATCAACCTTGAGATCACCTATTTTCATTTCTATGAGAAATATTAAAAATAAAATATCTAAGCAGGAAGAAGAATATATTCAATTCTAATCACAATATTTTTAGGTTAAGCATACAGAGAACTGCATCTCTTCACAGATGAGCAAAGGGAAAGAAAAACACAGCAACAAGATGAATTTTACACAGTATTTTTTCTTGTTTTATAAATATTTTATTTTATATAATTCTTACATCATTTTTCATTTTTGCACAATGTATGCATTATCATTTTGGTTATATTCCCCATACAATTGCACCCCCTCCTTATTTTGACCCTAGTTCTTCCTCCCTCCTTCCCTCCCCCCACATTATTGTGTTTCTAGTTTACAGTTGCTTGTTGATTTTGATTTTTTTTTAAGGAGAACTCTTGTATTTTTTGTTTGTTTGTTTATTTATTTATTTATACAAGCACTGGGTACAGTCAGAAGCACAGGAGGGTGAGATAATTCACCAGAGCCAGACTGGAGAGCAGAGCAGACAGAAGAACCGAATTACACTGCTGAGTCGAGCAGTGGGCAGCAGGAGAGGTCTGCGCACCAGGTGGGACCATCCTCCAGTGGCCGGGGAGCAGCTGGGGATCGAACTGGTGCTGCAGAGGCTGCGGGCAGCTTGGCAACCCAGCGCTCAACTGCTGTGCCACCGGGGAGGCCCGTTGATTTTGATTTTTACATTGTATTAATTAGTCTTTTTCCTGGTCCTTTATTTATAGGTTTTCTAAATTCCTGCTATGAGTGAGACCATCCTGTATTTTTCTTTTTCTTTCTGACTTATTTTGCTGAGCATGATCCCTTCCAGCTCCAATCCATGTTGCTGCAAACTTCATGCTTTTATCTTGTAATCAGGGAAATGCAAATCAATGAGATACCATCTTACACCAGTGAGAATGGCACATATTAAAAAAACTAGCAACAACAAATGTTGGCGAGA
Source organism: Talpa europaea (assembly GCF_964194135.1). Taxonomy (NCBI): domain Eukaryota; kingdom Metazoa; phylum Chordata; class Mammalia; order Eulipotyphla; family Talpidae; genus Talpa; species Talpa europaea. The sequence goes on along the minus strand of NC_140075.1, from coordinate 7,898,131 downwards.
ATGTGGAGAAAAAGGTACTCTCCTGCACTGCTGGTGGGAGTGCAAACTGGCCCAACCACTATGGAGAGCTGTGTGGAGATTCCTCAACCTACTAAAGATAGAGCTTCCATAGGATGCAGCAATTCCACTCCTAGGTATTTACCCAAAGGTCACAGAAACATCAATTCCAAAGAGCACTGCACCCCTATGTTTATAGCAGCACTGTTTACAATAGCTAAGCTTTCGAAACAGCCCAAATGCCCAAAAATAGATGACTGGATCAAGAAGATGTGGTACATATATGTCATGGAATATTACTCAGCATTCAAAAAAGATACAGTTCTTGTTATTGTCTCTTTTGCTGTGCAGAAGCTCTTTAATTTGATGTAGTCCCAGCTGTTTATCTTTGCCTTCACTATCACTGCTTTGGGTGATATGTCTGTAAAGATGTCTTTGATGTGCAAATCATGTAGTGTTTCGCCTATATTTCCTTCTATATATTTTATGGTTTCAGGTCTTATGTCTAGTTCTTTAACCCATTTTGAGTTGTGTATGGTGTGAGGTAGTGGTCAAGCTTCATTCTTTTGCATGTAGTGACCCAGTTTTCCCAGCACCATTTATTGAACAAACTTTCTTTGCTCCAATGCATAGTCTTTGCTGCTTTGTCAAAGATTAGTTGACCATAAATCTGTGGGTTTATTTCTGGATTTTGTATTCGATTCCATTGGTCTGTATGTCTGTTCTTGTTCCAATACCATTCAGTTTTGATGATTATGGCTTTGTAGTATAGTTTGAAGTCTGGGAGTGTGATGCCTCCATTCCCTTCTTTTTTTTTTTTTCAGGAGAGCTTTGGCTATTCGGGGTTTTTGTGATTCCATATGAATTCCATCAGTAATTGTTCTCTTTCTTTGAAGAATGACATTGAAATTTTGTTTGGAATAGCATTGAATCTGTAGATTGCTTTTGGAAGGATGGCCATTTTAATAATGTTTATTCTTCCAATCCATGAGCAGGGGATGTCTTTCCATTTCTTTGTGTCTTCTTCTATTTCTTTTAACAGTGTTTTATAGTTTTCTTTGTATAGGTCCTTTACCTCTTTTGTTAGATTTATAACAAAAACAAAGAGAAACCCCACCAACTGGGAGAACATTTTTGCACCCAACACTAATGATAAAGGACTGATCGCAAAAATCTGCAAAGAGCTGATGAGACTCAACAACAACAAAGAAAATAATCCAGTCAAAAAATGGGCAGAAGAGCTAAAAAGAAACTTCTCTAAAGAGGAAATGCAAATGGCCAACAGGCATATGAAAAAATGTTCAACATCACATGTCATCAGGAAAATGCAAATCAAAACTACTATGAGATAACATCTTACACCAGTGAGAATGGCACATATTAAAAAAACTAGCAACAACAAATGTTGGCTAGGATGTGGAGAAAAAGGAACTCTTCTGCACTGTTGGTGTGAGTGCAAACTGGTCCAAAGACTGTGGAGAGCTGTGTGGAGATTTCTGGACCTACTAAACATAGAGCTTCCATATGATCCAGCAATTCCACTCCTAGGCATTTACCCAAAGGACACAGAAACATCAATTCCAAAGAACACCTGCACCCCTATGTTTATAGCAGCACTGTTTACAATAGCTAAGCTTTGGAAACAACCCAAATGCCCAAAAATAGATGACTGGATCAAGAAGATGTGGTACATATATATCATTGAATGTTACTCAGCATTCAAAAAAGATAAACACATGCAATTTGCAGCAACATGGATGACGCTGGAAGGGATCATGCTCAGCGAAATAAGCCAAAAAGAAAAAGAAAAATACCAGATGGTCTCACTCATAGCAGGAATCTAGAAAACTTAAATAAGGGACCAGGAAAATGAATAACTATAAGAAAGTGAAAATCAAAATCAACAATAAACTATGAACCAGAGTCTCTTTTAGGGGGGTGGGGGCGGGAGGGGAGGGATTGGGGTCAGAATGGGGGGGCTACAATTGTATGGGGAATATAAAAATAAAATTTATTATTAAAAAATATACAGTTCTTTTTCAAGTACAGTCACTGAAGAAATGGAAAACAGGATATGTCAGACATATAGAGATGAATAACATGTGATGGATGATTTTCAACAGAAACAAAATGAAATTGCAGGCTAAACCAACTCATTATCTCAGAAATTCTCCAAAAGTACTCTTAGGAATGTTAAAGTCATAGAAAGTAATGCAAAGATTATGCATGAACGGAATTAAGATGTGAATGCTATTGTACAATTTACAGACATGATCACAAGAAAGCAACAGAATTAAAACATCCAGGTGAATCACAGACTTTGAGAATCTGCTTGAGACAAATCTCACATCATTTTGAGGACAAAAATACAACTTAATTAAAGACAAAACAAAATTGCAATTAGGGATCATAACCAATGGAAAATCAACATAAAAACTGTTGTTGTGTCTGTACAAGAGAAGAAAAACAAAAAGCATAGTGAAAACACTAGATAGATCATTGATTGATTTATGATAGAAGGATGGATGGTTAGATTGATCAATCAATCGATGATAGGTTAACTGGTAGAGAGTAGATAGATAAATTTGGTACAGTTTATTTTATTTTTTTAGACATTCATTTATTTATGCATACAAGAGTGGGGGTACAGGCCAGAGGTGTGGGGAGTGAGAGGATTCACCAGATACAGAGCGGGGAACAGAAGAGGCAGGTAGACTGAAGTGCCCTGCTGAGTGGAGCAGCAGGCGATTCAGGAGAGGTCTGCTGTGCCAAGGGGGTTGCTCCCTGGCAGGATGGGGATCGAACTCACGCTGCAATGTCTGCGGCCAGACACACAGCGCTGCACTCAACACACTGTGCCATCAGGGAGGAACCTGAGTTTTGTAAAGTTTAGAAGGAATCTTCTAAATTTTCACTGATTATTCAGAAAATTCTGTTCACTTGTAACAAAATACATAAAGTCACACCTTGGAAATATAAGATGCAGAAGTGAAAGGAACAGGTTCTGCGGATTTCTGAAGGAGAGATTGAGATTAATTATACTAAAGCAAGTTATTATTCAAGACTAAAAAAGAGAAAAAAAGTAAAAATTTAAAAATTAACTGGGTCCTCCCTGGTGGTGCAGGCAGTTGAGTGCAGTGCTGTGAAGCTGTTCGCAGCCTTTGCAGGACCAGTTAGAGCCCCACTGGCCTCGGAGAAACCCGCATGATGTGGCAGACCTCTCCTGTCTTGCCTGTTGCTCCCCTCAGCACTGCATTTCATCAGTCGGCCTGTTCTGACCCCACTCTGCCTCTGGTGAAACCTCTCAACCTCACACACGTCGGGCCTGTACCCCAGTTCTTGTATAAATAAATAAATCCTTTTTTAAAAAAAAGATTTAAATAAATTTTTAAAAAACATAAAAATTAACTGGAGAGTCCCTTATTTAGGTTTTCTAAATCCCTGCTATGAGTGAGACCAAGTGGTGTTTTTCTTTTTCTTTCTGGTTTATTTCGCTGAGCATGATCCCTTCCAGCTCCATCCATGTTGTTGCAAATTACATGAATTTATCCTTTTTGATTACTGAGTAGTATTCCATTGTGTATATATACCACTTTTTTTTTAAAGATTTATTTATTTATTTATTTATAGAAGCACTGGGTACAGTGAGAAGCATGGGAGGGTGACAGAATTCACCTGAGCTGGGAACAGAACAGGAAGACTGATGAAAGACACTGCTGAGGGGAGCAGCCAGCATGGCAGGAGAGGTCGGTCGCGCCACGCGGGACCCTCGCCAGCACCCGGGGATCGAACCAGCGCTGCAGAAGCTGCGGGCAGCTTTGCAGCCCAGGGGTCAACCGCTGCGCCACCAGGGGAGGCCCACCACATCTTCTTGATCCAGTCATCTGTTTTCAGGCATTTGGGTTGTTACAAATATGAAAAATGATGTAAGAATTATGTAAAATAAGCCAGCCGCTGAGTGGTAGGCTTAGTAACAAGACGAGCAGTAGTAGAATAGCTAGCAAGTTTTGGGGTTGTGACATGAGAGTACATTTCACCAGGGAAGCGACCCATTTTTAGAGTGCCGTTAGACTAAAAAGAATGTCGGTGGGATATTTGTTCCTAGCAGAGGAGCTGTTCTAAATCCCGTGTGTCCCTAGTTAGGGCAACACCCACCCGGGGAGCCCTGAAATGCTGGAGTAAGGCACATTGCCAGGAACTCTGCAGGAGGGTTGGCTTGCTGTGTGTGCAGAGTCGCAAGGCCAGTGAAAACTACTAGTTTCTTAGTTTAGTTAGGGACAGTGTTGTGCGCCTGATCTCTGGGAAGCTAGTCAGACTCTCAGGAAAGTTGGGTGAACTTTAATGTTAAGTTAGAGTGAGGACCACACTCTATTTGTTTATTCTTTAAAGATTTACTTATTTTTATACAAGAACTGGGGTACAGGCCAGATGCTTGGGAGGGTGAGAGGATTCACCAGAGACAGAGCGAGGAGCAGAACAGGCAGAATGACCGAAATACACTGCTGAGGGGAGCATCAGGGAGACAGGAGAGGTCTGCTGTACACCTGGGTATCTCCCTGGCCGGGGATCCAACCTGCGCTGCAGTGGCCGTGGACAGCCGCATAGCCTGCGTCCCAACCCCTTACCCCACCAGGGAGGCACCATAAAATGATTTTTTAATATTTATTTATTTATGCATACAACAGCTGAGGTACAGGCCAGAGATGCGGGGGGTGAGAGGATCCACCAGAGAGAGTGGGGAACAGAACAGCAGATTGACTGAAATACACTGCTGAGGGGAGTAGCGGACGAGACAGGAGAGGTCTGCTGTGCCATGTGAGTTTCTCCCTGACTTGCAGGGATTGAACTCGTGCTGCAGAGGCTGCGGATTACTTCAAGGTGCAGTCCTCAACCGCCTGTACCACCAGGGAGGCCCCATAAAATGATTTTTAAAGACATTTTCCGACTTTGGCCTAGGTCCCATCCATCTCGCTGTTTCCAAGATCTGTGGCTCAAAAACAGTTTCCATCAGAGCCCTGGTAGCAGGAAGGGGCACCCTGAAAATTCAGTCTGCCCTTTGAGCCCCACCCGCCCGGTGACGCTTAGCCGAGGGCACGCTGAAGTTCACCCACCTCGCATGCAGCAGCCAGGCCACCGGGGTAAACCTTCGTTCAGTGGGGAGGAGCAATGGGTCTTCAGAGCTGTTCGGTGACTTCTGTTAACTGGAAAAATGTCAATCCTTCGCTCTCATTGTGCAAACAGCTACTCTCTGTCTTGGCCAGAAGATGGCATGGGGGCTCCACGTGCTGCTCCCCGCGGCATTAGAAGAAAATCTTGTGGGAGAGAAATTTTGGGTAAGTGCAGACGAGCCTCCACCCAACCCTGTGATGTGCACGAACCAGGAAGGAATTTCGAATAGTGGGGGTGTCAGGTGTCCGTCCCCACACACATCTCTTCTCCAGGGCGGGTCCTCGGACCACAGTGGGCGCCACCCTTGGGGCAGGGCAGGCTCTGGCGGGACAGCAACCGGGGAAGGTCGGGGGCACCAGCCCTGGGCAGGGGAGACGGACCTGCAGACCCTGTGAGCTCCCCTCTCCCTGGGGCAGCCCCGGGCAGGGGAGATTCAGCAACTGCTTTCAGGGGGGTGGGGGTCGGTGTTCTTGACCAAGCTTTTTCTCAAGGGCCTGTCCTGCACTGAATCTTGGGCCACAGCTGCATGTAGGGGGGGGGCTATTCTGCTCCATTGCAGGTGGAGTGGCGCACGGAGGTGCCGTCTTCTGGGGTCTCCCTTTCCACATTCCTGTGGACCTCCCTGGCAAGCTGGAGACTCCCATGCAGAAGCTGACCTCTTGGGCAGGTGTTTACCCCAGGGATGTCCCCGCAGTGGGTCTGGGAATCACTCTGCAGCATGGGCAGGACTGAAAGTGGTGGGTGGGGGGGACAGAGACCCATAGTGGCTCAGGCCCCTTGTTGGGGCAGGTCCGTTCCAGGACAGACATGTGAAACGGCAGAGACTCTGACAGCAAGTCCCTGAAAACTCAGGAGCCTGAGGACAGGTCAGGTGTGTCCACTCCCCCCACAGCCCCTGGAGGGGGGACTTGCAGAGAGGATGTTGCAGGCAGTGCCCAAAGCTGGGGTCATCACTGTGGGGGTCATGGGACTGACCCCACAGGCCTGGGAGGCTTTGGTTCCTTGGAAACTGTTTAACCCTGTCCTTTCTCCTCTCCCTCACACCCCAACCCTGTTTTCCATGGCAGGGCTTTCATGTGAGGGGGTATTTGCCCTGCACGCAGCAGATGGCAGTGCCAGTGGAGGGTGTGCAGGGTCTGGGGTCTCAGGGTGCCTCTGGGTCTGCCCCTAACACTGCCACCTGCCGCTGCTGCATGACTTCCCTTTCCTTGTCTCCCCTGGCTTTCCCTCCTCTTGCTCCTGGGGTAATGCCTTTAAGGTCCCTTTTCTCTCTGCTCGTTTGGGGGCCTCGCCCTGGATTTCCCAGCATACGCTGAGGACTCCTAACCTGGGTCAACCCTTCCCTTCGGGTTTGCCATGAGGCACCCACTGTCTCCCCTTCTGTATACTCCTCCGGGTCTGCACCGGGATCCTGGGAGGAGGAAACATCATCTCATCTATCCTGCAGGTTCTCCATGGAGACCTTCCTGGAATAAAGAGCATCTGTGGGAGAAAATACACTTGAGTACACACGGATACCTCCTTGCACACCTGGGGAAGACCCCGGAAAACTGAGTGACCTGCCAACATGGCCTCTGCCCCCTGTGCAATGACATCTTCAAACCCAGAGAAAGGACAGAGGATGGGAGTCAGCCCTGGGGGGCAGTGGGAAGCCCAGCTACAAGGGTGCGGGTGGTGTGGTCCTAAGGGGCCACCTCCCCCTCTGATAAGGGATGGAGAGATTTGGACAAGTCCTTCCAACGTGAGATCCTGGGCACCTCCTCACAGGGATGTTCTCTTATTCATGGAAATGAGTCTCGCAAAAGGGAAACCTCCACCCGCCTGTCAGAGCCCCTCCATCTGACTCCCAGGAGCGCCCAGTAAATGTAATCCTCCTGTCACAGAGGCACCTGTAGAGCCACGAATGTCCTCCCCAGGGTCCACACAGGCTCACACCCCTGCATCCGATTAATGCACGTGCTGGGTCAGCTCAGCCTCTTGGTCATTACCAGATGGAAATTTACCTATCAACTCCCCCTGTCTTTTTTTGTCCTCCATGATACTCACCTGGTGAAGAGGGGAGGCCATGGGCCACTCACCTTCCTGTGCCAGGCCTGTCCGCTCCAGTCCTGCTGTGTGGCTCAGCCTGCAGCCCAGTGAGTATATTTCCCCCAATTACCTAACTCCCCTTCAAGCTTGATTTATTTAAAAGATTCATTTTTATTTATGTATGAATATAAGAGGTGGGTACAGGCCAGAGGTGCGGGGTTGAGCCGACTCATCAGAGACAGAGTGGGGAGCACAAAAGGCATATCTGAGGTGCTTCACACCTTGCGCCACCAGGGAGATCCCACATATCCTTCTATTCTGGTGAATTCAGCTCCCATGTCCCACAGTTCATAAAAGCTGACTGACTTCAGTTCCAGAATACTTTCACTGTCTCTCTGCCTTCCTGCTGGGGACTCTGCCTGGCAGCCTGCTCTCTGCAGTTCAGTTATCATGGCGATTTTTTTTTTTATTTTCTCACTCTATGACATCTGCTGTTGTCTCATCCTCATGACAGTGTGATTTAAAAGGAAGAGCTAAGCATTTGGGTCTTCATTGACGTGTAACCCAACACTACAAAGTGTTGTTTTTTCTTCTTTGTACCATGTCTGCATTCAGCAGGCTTTTCACACTGCTACGTAGCACATTATTCCACGTATGTGTCTATTCTACCTGCCAACCAGGTGTTAAGCTCTTCAGGGAGAAGATTTTATTCATCCTTGTATTCATAGACTCAAAGACACTTCCAAATTTGTATGGTAAACTATTGTGGTTCTTTTAGGAGCAAATGGGTTAATCTAGAGGTAAGACTATTTCCCCTGAGAATTCTGAGAATTCCCCACAGAACACTGTGTTCACAACACAGTGTGAGTAGGAAGATGGTGCCTCCTGTACAAGAGCACAAGAAGGAGCGTTTACACTGTTGCTGCGTGACCCAGGCTGACGGCCCTGAAATGAGGAGAAATGTTCCCTCACAGGGGATGGTGTCATTGGAGGATGTGGTTGTGAACTTCCCCTGGCAGGAGTGGGAAGACCTGAATGATGCTCAGAGGACCCTGTACCGGTATATGATGCTGGAGACCTGCAGTCACCTGGTGTCCCTCTGTCAGGAAGCTCCAGTGTAACATGAGTGCAAGTGCTGTTTTCTACACTGATTAAGTGTGGTCTTTCTTGTGAAATTGGGTGGTGGTGAGGTTGAACATGGCAAACAGACTAGATTGTGGGTGTTCGCCCTTTTTCTGAAAAGTTCCAGTTGACCTTCATTGCACAGCTCTTAACACTGCTTTCGTTATTCTTCAAAACTGAAGTTTAACTTGACCGAACCAACACTGTTCCTCATCACAGGACATTGTGTTACCGATCCTGAGGAGAGCATCAGGTTGGAGAAGGGAGTACAGCCGTGGACTGTGGAGGAAGCCCCAAGCCAGAACCTCTCAAGTCAGTCAGTGCTTTCCTGGTAGGAGGCTAGCAGGAGGCTGGGAGAGTGGCCAGTGATATTGGCCACACTGCGCTACTTTTCCAGTGTCCAAACCTTGGACAGTTTATCTGCATTTATTGAAGTGATTCTTTATTCAGTTTCCACATAAGCTCTCTCCTAGATTTACTCCTGCTCTTTCTTTAATGGTTGTCAATGTTGGACTTCACCAGTATGCAGTCCCTGATACTGCAGGAAATTATTCTGCAGTAGTCACATTTTCTGTGTTCTCTCTATTAGTTTATTCTCACCGACTGTTTTCTTTAAGGTACTTATTCAGGCAGGCATTTTATCTATCTATCTATCTATTTATTTATTTATTTATTTATTTATTTATTTATTTATTTATTTATTTATACAAGCACTGGGTACAGTCAGAAGGGCAAGAGGGTGAGAGAATTTCCCAGAGCCAGAGTGGGGAGCAGAACAGGCAGAAGAACCGAAGAACCGAAGTACACTGCTGAGGGGAGCAGCGGGCAGCAGGAAAGGTCTGCGTGCCATATGGGACCCTCCTCTGGTGGCTGAGTTGAAGCCGGGGTTCGAACCAGTGCTGCAGAGGCTGCAGGAAGCTTCTCAACACAGCGCTCAACCGCTGCACCACCGGGGAGGTCCCAGACATTTGTTTTTTCACTCAGTATGTTCATGGGAAGTTTTTGACAGTGATAAATTTTCTATGAGTGGGGATAAGAACAGTAATCATGGAAGTGGTCTTTGCTTTGTTGAAGTGATATGCTGTGAGAAAGGAAACTGTGGGCCTCCCTGGTGGTGCAAGGGGTTAAGCACAGCTCTGTGAAGCTATCTGTGGCCTCTGCAGCATGAGTTCCATCCCCGACCGCCAGGGAGCTATACACATGGCACGGCAGACCTCTCCTCTCTCGTCTGCTGCTCCCCTCAGCAGTGGATTTCAGTCAACCTTTGTGAGGCTGAGGAGAATTCTGAAATCATTCAGTGAGTGACGGGATGTTCTGACATGGGAGGGGAAACCTAAGGTTATGGTTTCTAAAGCCATGGAACCAAGAGTTTCAGGTTGGGGGCTCATACCTTGGGAGGAGTGTGATCTGTGCAATTCCACCTTCTTGTGGGAATCATCTGGAAGAAAGCAAAAGCATCAGTGAAAGAATGATATAGTACAACTAACATACTCGATAAAAACTTGAGCTGCTATGAATTACGTAGAAACAGGTACCAAGTATTGCAGTAACTCCAGTAGCAGCCAAGGAGTGTTCATGTCAGAAGGATGTGCAGAAAGCCTTTCACAGTGACGACCACAGCTGGATGCAGAACTTTTTCCCTTCGATGAGCAGGAGAAAGTTGGACAAAAGATGAGGCAGAGTTTGCTGCATATGCTGTCATTCAGAGAAGCGCGTGATATAACATTTAACTAAGAATTGACAGAAAGGTCTCTCCCTGCCATGAAGGGAAGTACATGCCTTTGAAAACGTCTACAGATGACTGTAGCCAGTGCTGAGGAGACATAAAAACTAAGGAAATATCTTTATGGGTTTCACTTCTGATTTTCTTGGTCTTCTGCCTTTCCTTTCTAGTGAATTAAACTATCATTTTGTTAAATTTATTGCTTTTTTTCAAATTCCAGACTTCTGTTCATAGAGAAGCCAAAATATTTTCGTCATCATGTTACATTTATGTATTTCTTCTTTATTTTGAAATGTCCTTCTTTGTGGAAATTTAGAGCTTAGATTGTTCGTTTTCTAGTTTCTTGAGTTGTGGAGTTAATTTAAGCAGCTGAGATCCGTGTTATTGTTAGTGTGTCAATGCTTGAAATTTACATCTTATCATTTTCTGAGTCCACAGTTTTTGGGAAATTTGTTTCATCTCCATATTTTCAATATATTCTTTAATTTTTTGAATTGAGGTAACATTTGATTTAGGGAATAGAGTTTCATCTTCTCAGAGGTCTGCCACCACCACACTCACCACCAGTGCACTCGTGGGCTTTCTCCATAGATCTTTGAACACCCTCCCACCTCTGTACCCACACCCACTCTCCATCCCTCTGTAATACCCAAAATTCTGCAGTCATATTTCTAGAGTTTGTTCTGGTTTGTCGGTTCCTTTCTTTTTTCCTCCAGATTTGAAATTGGAGTGAAGCGATTCATCAAATGTCTTTCTCCTGATTTTCCACATTAGCTGTGCTCCTGCTATGTTCCATCCTGTTGTTGCAAATAGCCTGAGTTCATCCTTTTTTATAGCTTAGCTGTGGCTACTCTATCGTGTATGTGAACTGCATCTTGCTTTCAGATTTGAATTTGTCCCTATTGGTCAATTCAACTTCTTGAAATTACATTATTATTTTCCTTCTAATTGCCATTGGGGCTAGAACCTCTCCCAGAATTGTATTGTCTTCCTCTTCTGCATTCAGTCCTGCCTGTGTGGTCTGCACACATTCAGTGACCTCATGTTAGTGCATGTGGACTATTTTTAATGACTACCCCAAATATGCCATTTTCTATTGTTGTGATCTTCTTTACATTCTGTGATGGTTTTGACTCAGTTTATATTCTTCTGATATTAGTGTGTTCAACACAGCTCCATATTTGATTATCACTTTTCCCATCATATAGTTCCATCTTCCGTTCCTCATGGTGCACTTAAATGTTTGGTGGTTGTGATGTGGATAAGATTGTATTGGTGTCATTTTCTTACTCATTCAGACACATTGTCATTTCAGTGTGGATTTTTTTTTTCAATTTTGGAACAAACTAATTACAGAAAGGGAGGCCCAGGTATTGTTATCTAAAAATGTTTCCTTTATGATCAGCCTTTTTCATACCTCATTTCCTCTCGATTGCATCTCTGTGTTTCTTTGACTTTGTGTGACATGCTTTTATTCCTTTCTCCTTTTTTGTCTGCTTATTTTTGTCTAATATGTCATCATATTGTTATGCTTAGTGAGGTATATTGATTCATAATACTATTTATTGTGTACAGTATTGTCATCTAGCCTGTGTGCACAGGACATCATATTCCCTGTTCATTTCCTCCCATGTGTTTTCCTGGTGTCTTTATTGTTATAATGTGCATTACGTGCCATATTGAAAAGCTATGCAACCTTTAGACTGAAAAGTGCCAGGGACCAGCCTCTGGCAAAATGTCGTGTCAGGGTTCCTGAAAGGATGAGACGACATTGGCGAATATGGATGATCTGAAACTTAGGGACTGAGGGGAAGGGAATGAGAAGACACCGACACTTGGTGAGGTGTTAGTATCTTCTGCCGAAAGGCTCAGCAGGTTCTTTATTTATACATTTTTTTGCAAGCATTGAGATTACATTATCAAGTGCATAGAAACAAAGCAGAAACAATTAGTGCATCTCCTTTTCCGTGCTCTCAGCAAGAAGGCAACCTTCAAGGTTAATAAAAAACTAAGTCTTACACTAAAATTCATTGTTTCAGCTAAACAATAGCCCAACACAATTGATAGCCACCGGAACATTCCCATCAGCTAAAGCCTAAGTAAGGAAAGAACTTTTCTTATTCTCATGGCCTTCACACCAGGGGCCTGCTGCCTACTCAGCTATCAGAACTTCCTCTACCTAGAAACTTCTTAACTCAAATAGTTTCATTTAAGAACTTTCCCAAGAAACTTCAAGGGAAGGCAAAAGAAGGACTTAGAATAATAGTTGTATTGTAATGCTTGTCAGGCATGTTCAATAACGTGTCTCCCATTGTCAAGTGGGCCAAATTGTTTAATAATTAGTTTTTAAGAGATAGTTTTTCCGTGCCGTTTAATTACTGTATATTGATGTATATAATGTAGTGCCTGATGTACTTTTTTGGGAAAATTTTCTCCTTTCATGACCAAGAACAAAAAGTGAAGGGATGCTAGATCTTCAGCACCACGGTGTGAGGCACAAGGAATCTTCGGCCCCATGGTGTGAGGCCCTTTAACTTCGGCCCCACGGTGTGAGGCCCTTTCACTTTGCTGCTTGCCAGTAGTTTATCTGGCTGGGGTACAAGGCCTCCTGCAGCAGAAAAGAATATAATTTCATTTGCACACACGAAAATCAACTTTTTAACATTCCTATCCTACACCAACATTGTTGCAATCACAACATCTCACTACATTGTGTATTCCAGAACATAATTCCATGGGTATTTTTGATGTGGCCTTTCCAAATGCTCAAACAGAATCAATATTTTTACTATAGGAATGTAATATGCAATTATGTATATTTTCTTTGTATTTACCTTTCCCTAAGGACAGTACCTTTTCATAAACTTTGTTGTTGCTGTCTAGAATCCTTTAGGTTTTATAGGAGGAACAAAGTCATAGTGTTACCTATTCTAGCATCATGCCTATGTCCTTTACTTGATATTAATTTTATAGACTATGCATTTAATGTATTTTGTCTTGAGTGCTATAAATGTGGTAAATAGTCACTTGCTTTCTTCCAGTCATCTCTTCTCATGACATCCAAGTCCTCATGCCATAGTCAGGCACAGAATATTTGCTTCCAGATATGGAACTGGAAGGAGATGGAATCTGTGCCTTTGAGAATTTACAATTAGTGGAAGACCAGACACACCAAAGATCCATTGAAGGGCAGAACATTTGTTGCAATGAATATAGCCAAGCTGGAACAATGACCCAGAATACAACTCTTTCCACAAGAAGAGATCATGTGTGTGAAATGTCTTGGGTCAAGCCGCATTTTATGTCTGTTCCTTGCATAGATAAGGGTGTTTCTGTAAGCAGAAATCTCTATCAGACTTTTAATAATACATGTTCTCTGAGAAGACAGTTAGAACATGTAGGCAGTCCCATACTCCATCATGCAATAATCATTCAGTACATTGTGAATATGGGACAGGTGTATACTTTGAGTCAAATAGTACTCAACATCAGAGATGCGAATGGGAAGATAAAAAATTCTACTTGGGATCATATTGAGGAGTCCTCAAAACTACTCCAACATCACACATTTCAGGAGAATCCCTGAAACTGTAAAGGATATGGCAACGCTAACAAATGGTGCTCAAGACTCACTCAACATCAGAGAGAAAAATGGCACAAATGTGAAGAGTGTGGTAAAGCCTTTTGTTGGCATCCACAGCTCACGAAACATGTAAGGATTCATACTGGAGAAAGGCTTACACATGTCCACACTGTGGTCAAGCCTTTCTCTACCTGTGTCACCTTTCTGAACACCTGTGAAAACATACAGATGAGAAGAATTTGGGAAAGCCTTTAACCAGCAGTCAAGTCCTACTCATCATCACTGAATTAATACAAATGTGAAAGAAAAGCTTATAAATGTGAAGAATTCAGCAAAGCCTTTAAGCAGAAGGCAAAACTTGCTCAACATCAGAGAATTCATGTAAGAGTGAAATGTTCAAAATGTGAAGAATGTGGCCAACTGTTTAACCGGAAGTCAAATCACTCTGCACATCAGAGAATGCACACTGGGGAGAAACCTGCCAATGTAAAGTGATGAGTGGTTTGTACAAATAGATATTTTGCAACCACCATTTTCATGCTAGCATGATACTTTGAAGAAGTAAAGATATGGAAAAGTAAGTTGTCATATAATAATCAACTCTTAATATACATTTAAAAATTGCAGTACAATAATAATTCAAAAACTTCACTGATATTTAAATCAGATATTTTTATGGAGCGTAAACCAACTTTAAAGCACTAAGTATGTATTAGTATCATTTAAATGTCCAAGACGATGTGTTGGGGACCAGTATAATTACATTCCACGTACTTTTTGTCAGTCATGCTTGATATATTATGAAGAAGTGATGAATATAATTCAGCTCTAAATCAGTTCATTCTCTGGCTTTGTCCCCTTGTGTATGTGAAATCAGGGGTTTGATTTTTTTTTTTTTGCTGCCTCAAACATCTGAGAGACTGTCCTAGTCGATGGATTTGTTTATTTCTAACTTGCAGGGTAAATTTAGGATAGTAATGTGCCATGTATCAGGAACATATGAATGGACATGCTGCTTCTGGTTGACTAAAAACATTGATCTAAATCACCAAGAAGAGTTCTGGGCCTTAATGTTGTCATTTAAGTCAGACAGAGGAACATGTCAAATCATATCATGATGGACTCCTTGAGGAAATGCACAGTTTATTAAAATTGTGATGTTTCTTTATGGTAGTAATAGGGAGATGAATATTATTTGATATCATTGCCAAAATAAATCTTCACAGACACATGATGACAGAACAGGTGACTGTCCTGTACTGGGCATAGAATTTTTGCATGCACAGTAGCTAAGTAATGACTCTGTTGACCACCATCTTAGGGATCCTGTTTTCAAAAGAACAAGAATACTTCTTAAATGCCTGCATTTTTATTTTCAACATGGAGCATACAGTGATATTTAAATATTTAGGCTATATGTGAAACTAATGCAGGTTTTAATAAATTCGATTGATTTTTTCCAAAAGATTTAATTCATTTTTTTAATTTTTTTATTTATTTTTTAAAATTTATTTATTTATTCAAGAACCGGGGTACAGTCCAGATGCACAGGAGGGCAAGAATATTCACTAAAGACAGAGTGAGAAACAGAACAGTCAGACAGAGAGTACACTGTTGAGGGGAGCAATAGGCAAGACAGGGGAGGTTTGTCCCGCCATGTGGGTTGCTCCCTGGCCAGCCAGGAATCGAACTTGTGCTGCAGCGGCTGTGGATTGCTTCATAGGTTGCGTGTTAACCCCTGCGCCACCAGGGAGGCCCTGGATAAATAATTTGTAGAATTAATGCTGACATATGAAATTCCCATTTTTATTTCTTTAAGAAATCTCTGCCCCATTATCTGCAGGGACTGTCCAACTCTCATGGCCACCAGCCATGTGTGAGAGCTCCCTTTTCTCTCCACCCTCTCCAGCGTTGTTCATTTCACTCTTTTTTATTTGGACCATTCTCAAGTGTTGAGGTGGCATCTCAGTGTGGTTTTAATTGACATTTCTCTTACAATAAATTAAGGTGAACATTCCTATGTCTGTTGGACCTCAGAATTTCCTCTTTAGCAAAGTGCTTATATCCTTTGCCCTTTTCAATTTACTCTTTGGTTGGTTTTTCACACTGGGTGGAAACGTTACAAATTTTGGAATGAACCCCTTATCAGATGTGTTGCGTGTGTTCTATTCTGTAGGATGCATTTCTGTTTCTGTGCTGGTTTCTTTTGAGTTCTAAAAGCTTTTAGATTTGATGTTGTCCCACTTGTGAAACTTGCTTTTGTTTCCCTTGGCATTGGGGTTGTGTTCCCTCGTGCATTTTGCAGCAGCTGTCCCGTAGTGTACCCTTTTATTTTCTTTCAGTGCTTCATGCTTTGGGCTCTTATGTCCAAACTTTTCATCCATTTGGATTTAGTTTTCTGTATGGAGTTTTTCTTTTAAAGATTTATTTATTTATGCATACAAGAACTGGGGTACAGACCGTAGGTGTGGGGGGTGAGAAGATTCAATAGGTATCACAACCAGGGACAGAGTGAGGAACAGAACAGGCAGACTGACTGAAATTCACTGGTGATGGGAGCAGCGGGCAAGTCAGGAGAGGTCTGCTACACCATATGGGTAGCTCCCTAACTGGGGATCGAACTCATGCTGCAGTGGCTATGGATACCTTCGTATGTTGTGCCACCAGGGAGCCCCTGTATGGGGTTTTGAATGGGTCTTGGTTCTTATTTTTGCACGTCATTATTCATGTTTCTCTGCACCATTTTTTTAAAATATGTATTTATTTATTTATGCATAGAAGAACTGGGGTGTAGACCAGATGTTCAGGGTTTGAGAAGATTTGCCAGAAACACAGTATGGGGCAGAACAGGCAGATCCACTGAAATACACTGCTCGGGGAATCAGTGAGAGGGACAGGTGAAGTTGGCTGTGCCACATGTGTGTCAGCTCTCTGGCCCAGAATAGCCGTGATAGCACTGACTCTTAACCCCTAGGCCGCCAGGGGGCCCATCCCAGTACTATTTATTAAAGAGGCTGTCTTGTGTGGATGGTATGATTTTAGCTCCTTTGTCCAAGATTGAACTCTTCATATTTATATCATTTGCTCTCTGGGTTTTTAGTTGCCTTCCATTGCTCTGAGTTCTGGTTTTATTCCGGTAAAATAATGTGATTACTGTTGGCGTTATATATATTTTGAAGTCAGGAAATGTGATACTTACATTTTCTTCTTTTCTCCCAAGATTTTTTTGCTATTTGGGAGCTTCTGTGGGTTCATATATATGTGGGGATTGTTCTATTTCCTTGTAAAAAACGTCCTTGGTATTTGTTAGGTATTGTATAAGTTTGTAAATTGCTGTAGACAATAAGGCCATTTATGATGTTAATTCTCCCCACCTAGTTGGATGGGCCGTCTTTGTATTTCTCTGTGTATTTTATTTCCTTTAATAGAGTTTTTTTTTTTTTAATTTTCAGGGTTCAGGTCCCTCACCTCCTTCTTTCACTTGAATGATACAGTCACAGTTATTTCATTCCTTTCGGTGTAATGTCCATGGAAATGCCAGTCATTTCACACACGTTCTCTATCATTGCTTGTTTATACTTCCAGAGAAATGAACCAAAAATGTTATCATGTATTGAATTATAGTAAAATTTTAAAATAGTTGAATCTATATAATGTAACATTTTTTTTTGAGAAATTACACTCAAAAACAGTAGCTTTTATTATAATGGATTCCACATTGTATGTCTACACAGTGGGTTTGAAGTATGCACACAGTATCACCCAGAGTTCGGTTTCCTTCATAGTATTTGAATAATCTTGAATTCGTTGACAAGACTACATTCATCCATGTAGTGTGTATGTGGTCCCATTTTTATTAATTGAAAAGTAACATTATATACTGTGTCCTGTGTCTTTCCCTTTTTTAACCAAACCATTTTTGTCGGCTATAAAACCTGCTGTGCTCATTCATTTAGGGTCCTCTTTGATTCATTTTAGCTCAGATCTGTAGGGAAAACCCTGGTCTGTAATATTGTGGGTGTTTGAGGAAATGGTCACATAAAATATAAAGTATATTAAAAGCTCAGAGAATTATATCTGGTTCATACATGAGTCTAATGAAAGCTGTGGGAACGGGGTCTCCCTGGTGGGGCAAAGGCTAAGCACAGCACTGTGAAGCTGTCCGCAGCCTCTGCAGCACAAGTTTGATTCCTGGCAGGCCAGGAGGCTGCTCACATGGCACAGCAGACCTCTCCTGTCACATCCGCTACTCCCCTCAGCAGTGTACTTTGGTCAGTCTGCCTGTTCTCAGCTACACTTTGTCCCTCTGGTGACTCCTCTCACCTCCCACACCTCCAACCTGTACCCCAGTTGTTGTATGCATAAATAAAAAAAAATCTTTAAAAATGATCGTTTTTGTTGTTGTCGCTTTGCTTAGTATTTGATCATTACCTACAATTTCCTTTCAGTCTTTCATCTCCGTTTCTACTATGAATTTTCCAAGTGCCCTGCCTCCTTGTTGTACAGATATGTGCCCTGGGTCAGATTTGACGTCACTGAAATTATAGTGTCCATGGTGGTTTTGTGGGCATATGTGATCCTCTGGGCTCAGTGGGTGCATTAGACTGTTGCTGTGTAAGCATGGATGTCACTGTGTAAGGGCATTCTTCTTTCTCAGAACCAGGTCTCCCCCTTTTTTTAAAGATTTATTTTATTTACTTATACATAAATTGGTGAGGTATGGGCCAAAGGTTAGGGTTTGGGGGGGCGAAAGGATTCACCAGAGACAGAGTGGGGAGCAGAACAGGCAGATCTACTGAAATAAACTGCTGAGAGGAGCAGCAGACGAGACAGGAGAGGTCTGCTGCGCCATGTGAGTCAGTTCCCTGGCCAGAGATCAAACTTGTCCTTAAGTGGTTGTCATAGCTTCATAGTGCTGAGACTGAACCCCTTGTGCCACCATGGGGCCCCTCACAACTCTCTTTTCACCTTGTGTCCTATTTAGAGTTCTGCTGGTGGCCATGTAGTAACTGTGCAATTTGATTTCAGGAACCCTTGACCTTCAGAGATGTGACCATTGAATTCTCACACAAGGAGCAGGAGTGCCTGGACCAGCTACAGTGGAACTTGTACTGGGACGTGTTGCTAGAGACCTACAGAAATGTGGTGTCCTTGGGTGAGGAGAATATCCCTGTAGATTTCCTCATCTGCTCTCAGTTTTTTTCTGTACCGCATATAGATGGGCTCCAGGGATACCCAGGATAGTCGGATACTTTTAGGTCCCTATTAAAAAAAAAAAAAAAAACAACAGTGTGGGTTTGTTGGAAAGTCTCATGATGTTTCATCATGGCTTAAATTTCTCCTGTCTTAGGATGATCTGTAAACTGCTGTCTGTATAAGTGCTCATTCAAGAAAATATGTGACTTAAGCATTATTGCTGCAAGCAAAATCCCAGCTTCTCTATCACATAGTTAGGACTCAGAGGTGTAGAAATGGTTCTTAGGATATGAAAATTTCAATGATTTCTGGCGAAGGTGCTGTCAGAAAAAGTATTTGCAGTGATCCTTTTCCAGAACCTTCTATACTGTCCCCTCTACTGAGCACAATACTGTGTTGGGAATTTGAGAATATTCAGGCCATCTCATATCACCTGTCCTAATAAACAGGTCTTCCTGTGTCTATGCCCGAGCTGGTCATCTGGTTAGAGCAAAAAAATGGAGCCCTGGGATGTGAAGAGAAGTCTTAGTCTTGCTCTCCCTGGGGGCGTCTCCTCTCTGACACTTGAGTCCTCTGTCTTTCCTTCTTACTGAATTGAACTTAGGTTTTGTCCATTTTTGTTGATCTTTCAAAATCCAGACTTCCTTTCATAGAGAAGCACCTGCTTTTTGGCCATAATGTTTTATTTATATATTTCTTTTTTTTTTCAATGTCCTCCTTTCTGCCAATATGGAGCTAAAATTGTTCTTTTTCTAATTCCTGGAGGTGTGAAGTTACATTGCTCAACTGATATCTCTCTTATTGCTAGTGTAATTGTTTAATGCTTTAAATTTACCTCTTAGTATTGTTTTCTGAATCCCACGTTTTGGGGAGTTTGCTTTGTTGCAATGTTTTCTCAGTATTGCTTAGTTTTTTGGAATCAAGGAACCAGGGTTTACTTCAGTCTTCGTGATTCAGGGAATAGATTCTCATATCCCCAGATGTCTGTCACCACCATACCCACCACCAGTGCATTGTGGGCTTTTCCATAAATCTTTGAATCCCCTGCCACTTTTGTACCCACACCCACTGTCCTTCCCTCTTTGTACCCTCATTCTGCTGTCCTATTCCTAGGGTTTATTTTGGTTTGTATTGTCAGTTTCTTTGCCTTGTTTTTCCAAAGTCCAAATAGGAGTGAATTCATCCAGTAAGTCTTTCTCCTTCTGATTGTTTTCACTGAGCATAATCCTCCCCCAGCATTCCATTGTTGTTGTTGCACATGACCAGATGTATCCTTTTTCATAGCTCAGTAGTATTTCATCTTGTCTATATACCACATCTTTCTTTTCGAATTATTTTTCACCCGTTTGTCAACTCTGATTCCTGAATTTATAACATTATTTTCCTTCCAATTGCAATTGGGCCTTATTAGAGAAGCACCATTGGTTTACATTTCGTTAGTGTTTTGGGAGTATAGGATTTCCCCCCTCAGGTGCAAAAACCTATACTTGTCTGCTTAGCAGAGATGATTGGACTTCCTCCCCAAAATGGAGTTTTTTAAAGGAAAAGAGGAATCAAATGAAAGAATTCCCAGTGGCCATATGGAAGAGATAATTTGGTATATATACATATACACTGCTGCACATCCCCCTGCAGTGACCTTCAGGGCTAATGGCTGTTGCCATGGTCTCTGAGGTCCGGCGTGGGCAAGGAACCATGCGCGCAGGGGGAGAACAGCAAACTCCCTAAGATGCAGAGAAGCCTAATGCCTGCCAAGAGATAACGACCACCAGAAGCTGCCACAAATATGATTAAAAGAAATGCTGACCACCTGGAACCTCATCTCGCTTTCTCAAGGCCCACTAACTTTATTCTGCTACAACTGTCTTTCTAAAATCTTTCCTTTTTCTGGTCATTAGTTGCTAATTCAAAAAAATACGTAATTTAATAATTAGGCTAATGCAAATGAAACATTACTAAACACTGTGTTATAATAGAATTGTTGGTTTAATAATCTTTCCATTATGTGCTTGACTTTAGTAACTTTGATATTAACTGCATTATAATATAAATTCACCCATGACAATTATTTATGAGTAAAAATGAGTAGGTAGTAGTAGTAGTTAGTACAACAAGAATATAATTATATAGAACAAAAGAAAGAGTTAATAGCCTGTCTACTTAGGAATGCAGCTAGGTCCAGATGTACTTCAGACATAGATCACTGCCCTGTCAATGATAAGCTAAACCTATGAGCAAGCTGATTGTGTTGATGTTCACTGTTCCTATGCTTTTAGAAAACATATATATACTGGTCACAAACTCAAATTAAATTACACTCAGATTTACACTCTCTCTTGAAGAGTGTTTGCTTGTCATTTCTTTAGCTGAATCCCTGACCACCCTGCGCAGTCTCTCAACCCTGAGATGGCCTCATCATTCACTGCTGTGCTGGTCTGCGGCATACACACAATGGAATACTACTCTGCAATCAAAAAAAGATAAATTCACACCATTTATGGCAACATGAATGGAACTAGAAGCTATTATGCCAAGCAAAATAAGCCAGAAGGGCAAAGATAAATACTGGATGATGTTACATTTCTGTGGAATATCAAGAAACCAAACAAACTTTGTCAAACACAAACTTTAGAGTCAATCCTTGATGATGTGTCTTCTTACCTAGGACACCAGCACCTTGAGGGCAGGGGACAGCAGAGTCCTTGTACATCTAGTAGGCTGGGCTAACAGTTTAACCAATCAACTCAATGCCTTCCAGAGATGGTCATATTGGACAGGTTATGTTGGACCTGTAGGAATGTTCTGACAGTTCTATGACTCCAACCCCCAATTTAAAAACCAATAGCAAGTCCAGATTTGATTTTACAATGTCGAGTCAGAGTTACCTGTGTGGGGGAAGATGTAAGGACCAAAGGTTATTGGAATCTCTTATTTTGACAAGTGCCCTCATAGAAACACTCGTCCCTCAGGTCATTACCTCACGTTCCTTCTTCTAGCAACTTATAAACACGATAGGACTGTGGACTTTCTGGACATTTTCTTTGCTTCTCACCAGAGGAACTCTTCAAAGCAAAGTTATTGTCTTGCTGACTTTATTGTCCCAGGCAGCCTTGCCAGGGTGGAAAGGACATTTCCAGCAGAGCAAACTGTAGAATTCTTTCCTTCTTTTTGAGTTTACAGCACCTTTTCCAAAATCTCTTTCTGTACGCAGGTGTCGTACAATGTAATACAGTTACATTCTATTGTCATCATCTATGTCACATTCTGGGATACCCGAATTTGCAAAACGATTCATTAAAATTTAGGTAGACAAAGGGTCGTTCTTAGTGCTGTGAGTTCTATGGGTTTTGACAAATGCATGTTGTTAAATGCAGCTATCTTCATAGTATTTTCCCAGTAAGTTACTTGTCTTTTTAACATCATTATGCAGAGCACAAACTTTTAATAAAGTGCAAAGGTCTGTTTATTATTTCATAGGTCATGCTTCTAGTGTTTTATCTAAAAAGTTATTAGCAAATCCATAGTCACATCTATTTGTATTATTATGTCTTATTCGAGAAGTTTTATAGTATTGCATTTTACTTTCATGTTTATGATTGAATTTGTGATTGTTCGTTTTTAAATAAGGTTTAGGTCTGTATCTAGGTCCATTTTATTAGTGTTGTTGGCTTTCTGTGCATAGGTCCCCTGCAAATTTTGTTAGATTTATGCTTTTAGGTATTTATTTTTTCTTTCTTTTTTTTTTCCAGTTTTCATTTATTTATTTTTAACAATTTATTTATTTGTTTGTTTGTTTGTCTGTTTGTTTGTTTGTTTATTTACACAAGCACTGGGTATAGTCAGAAGCATGGGAGGGTGAGAGAATTCACCAGAGACAGAGCAGGGAACAGAACAGGCAGACTGACGAAGTATAATGCTGAGGGGAGCAGCGGTCAGCAGGAGAAGTCTGTGTGCTATGTGGTAACCTTGTTGTTGGCCGGGGATTGAACCAGTGCTGCAGAGGCTGCGGGCAGTTTCACAGCCCAGCGCTCAACCACTGCGCCACCAGGGGAGGCACTGCTTAGGTATTTCATTTGGGGTAGTATTTTTATAAAAGATAATGTTTCTTTAATTTTAAATCCCAGTTGTTTGTGTTGCTTATGGGGAAACTAATAAAATCTTGGATATTGACCACATACCCTTCCTATAGTTGCTAATTATTTTTGAGATTTTTTTAAGCTTCCTAGTGGTTTTCTACCTGGAATACATAATTGATTTGGTGTAGTGGCGGAGGACAAAATGGCCTTTTTCTCCATCTAAAGAGGATATCTATTTGGTGGCTCATCTTTAAGTATAATGTTAGTTACATGTTTTCTTTTATACATTTTATTAGTTTAAGGAAAAGCCCTTTAAATCCTGGGTTTTTTATTTTTTTTAATTTTGAATGTGTGTTGAAATATATAGAATGTTTTCATATCTGTTGGTGTGGTCATATGTTCTTTTCTTATCCACTCTTAATGTAAAGTGTTATATTACTTGATATGTAAGTGTTGAACTGGTCTTGTATTACAGGAATGAACCACACTTAGCCTTGATGTATATAATTTTTCAATAATTTCAATACAAGTCACTGGACATGATTTTTTTTAACATCTCTAGTTTTTCAGTTTTATTGTCTTTTTATTGTATCTAGTTGTTTTGGTTTACAAAGTAATTACGGTCTCAAAAATGAATTGGGTTACACATGAGAGGCAATACAGAGGCAGTTTGAAGACACTGGGCTCACTGCCACCATATACTCACAACACTGTGCAGGACAACGTTGATGCCCCTGAAAGAGAAATGGGTGAGCAGGGCACATGCCAGGAGCAGGGACCAATGGCAAGAAATTGGGAAATCTTTAACTGACCTGCATCTTCAGTTATACTGGAACAGAATTAAACCCCCTACAGATGTGGACTTGGGGACACAAGCCACATTGGGGCCTTTGGAGACTCAGCAATTTCCTCAGTGCTGGGCTCAACCCACTGGGCCATCCGGGAGGCCACATTTTTGAAGACATCGTACCAATTCTCTACAGCTGGGAGTGTTTTTCTGATGGTAGAATGTTCATCAATACTTCATACCTATAGAAGCACACAGAAGCCACACTCATGTAGACTCACATGCACACACTTGCACACAGTGCAAGACATGGACATACACCTAAATAAAATAGTGCATATACCTTATTCCATACTCACAGCTAGCTCTGCTTCACAATCCTGTCTCACTGTCTTATAACCACGTGACCCCTCTGACTTTTCTAAAATTTTCTAAATGCTTTCCAAAATTTTCTAAATTTTCTAAACTTTTCACTGCTTATTACAAGAATGTTAAAGGAAATTTTGGTTTCTGGTGTCCGATGTGTTGGAAATGTGGGCACATTCATAAAGGGGAAGCAAATGTAGTTGGTTTCATACACCAATTAATGTGTCCTGGGGTAGACATTTTAACTAAATAATCCATTTCAGACTGTCTCCTCTAGGCAGAGAAAGAGCATCCAGATGCCTCCACACCCCAGGGCCCTGCAGGTAGAGCAGGTCACCTGGAGGTGCCTCTGCATTGGGAACCAGTGTGTCCACAGCGGCCGCCTCCTCGCGCCCTCTGGGACCTGCATGGGAAGAGCAGAGCCAGTGAAGCCCAAGCACGAAGGAGGCTCTTACCTTAGTGAAACCCCCCGGGGAGTGCTGCACGGATTCTGATGCGACAAAGTGCAGATGGAAACCAGGAGGCCCTACCGAGGCGCCACTCGCTGGCGGGTGAGCAGTTCTCCAACTTGGATGCTCCATTGTGAAAAGGGGCTCAGTTGAGGGGGACTTCCTACCATGGATGTCAGTCACTGACAGTGCCAGTAAGCCCAAAGAGCTCATGCATCATCTGCACCATCCGGGTGTCCAGGGGCCACCAGCAGGGCCCTCACGGGATAGAGCCTAAGATGGGGAAGCAAGGCCCTGGGGTCCCAGCCTCTGGCCCTGGGGCCTCTGGAGGCTCAGCCCGCACAGCTCCACTCCCATCCTGGGCCCTGCACCTGCTCAGCTGCCTCAAGCCCTCCTCTGCCCCCTTCCCCCAATCTGCTCTCCTCCAGGTGCTTCACAAGGCACTCCCGGCCTTTCACCTGCTCTGCTCCTGGGACTGCTGTGCTTGCGGTCATCTGTGCTCCACGCCTATGGTCTCATGCTGCTCCTGGCCCCTCTGGCTGGGCCCAGCCCCTGACCCTTCTCCAGGGCCTCGGCCTCAGCTGGTGTGTTCATTTCACTATGGCCACTGAGTGGCTTCCTTGGAGCGGGGAAGAGAATTCTAGGGAGGTGCTAGTCATCATCTAATCATCAGCAGGGTGAACTCTGCTCTTGTGTTTTCTTCCAAAGGGTGGACAGAAAAGACAACATTTTAAAATCCTGTTAAGGATTCGACGAGCTCTGGCCTTATAGCCTCCAAGGGTGGAATGAGAATGGTTTTCATGGCCCAGTGTCTCTGCAGGGGCCACCAGTGGGCTGAACAGGAGGCGCCTTCTTGGGGTTATTTGGGTGGTGCTGGAGAGCTGGGGGGCTGGGCTGGATGTCTTCCTAATGCTTTCCTGACCCCCTCCAGCTTGGGGCCTGGCAAAGAGGTGATGGGCTGCAGAGCTTCCTCCTGCAGGGGGCCTGGCAGCGATGTGGTGTTGGGCCCCCAGGCCTCCCGCAGCACGGGCCCTGACCGTGCTGGGCTTCCAGGTGTCGGGCAGCAGGGGCCCTGAGCCGGAGATGGACCTCTGCACGCTGGCGTCCTCCTGTGGGATGCCTGGCCCGGAGGTGGTAGTGGGCTTCTGGGCGTCCTGCTTCGGGGACAGTCCCACCCGCAAGTTCTCACGTCCTAAGACCTTAGGCTGCTGGTGGTCCTCTGGTATCGGGGTGCAGTGGGCCACATCGGGACTGAGGAGCTTGGGGGAGATGGCAGGGTCCGGCCCCTCCTCGTCCGCCCACTGCCTGGAGAGCAGCATAAGGTAGATCCCCATCACAGGGTCATACCTGCCCTCTAAAATCATGCTGTCGATGACCTCTTTCCGGAACTCCAGGCAGTCCATGGCTTCCATTGCGACCTTGTGCGGGCCCAGGGATTGCTCACGGCAGAGCAAGAGTCCATTCATCAGCCCCACCCAGGGGTGCTGGATGACACTGTCCAGGTTTCTGTGGCTCTAGGGGTCAAGCGTCCTCATCTTCCTCAGCAGGTCCTGGCACTGCTGGGAGAGGTAGTGCGGCTCGTGGTAGACGATGCTCAGCACCCTGGCCCACAGCTCCCCGAGGCTAGTGCCCTTGAAGGGCAGCTTCCCAGTGACCCTGTCATAGAGGACCACCCCCAGACTCCAGACATCTGCCGCGGGGCCACTGTACTCCTGGCAACGGAGTATCTTGGAGGCCACAAACTGCGGGCTGCCACAGGGGGTCTTGAGCAGCGCCGCCACTGAGAACTGGGCGCTGAGCCCAAAGTCTGCCAGTTTTATATTTCGGTGCCGGTCCAGGAGCAGGTTCCCTGGCTTCAGGTCCCGGTGAGCCACACCCCGGGTGTGGCAGTGGCTGAGCGTTGCAAGGATCTGCTGGAAGAGGTGGCGCACCTCCATCTCCCACTGGTCAGCTCCCCCCGAGATTTCTGGCTTGGAAATATCTGCATCTGGGGTTCTCGTTGGCACAGCTGGTTGAGCGCAGCGCTGTGGAGCTGTCCTCACCTCTGCAGCTCCGGTTCGATTCCCGGCCCAACAGGGAGGTGAGCAGACCTCTCCTTTCCCGCCCGCTGCTCCCCTCGTTAGTGTATTTTGTCAGTCTGCCTGTTCTGCTCCCGCTCTGTCTCTGGTGAATCATCTCACCCTCACATCTCTGGCCTGTACCCCGGTTACTTTATAAATATATCTTTAAAAAAAAAGACTATTTAAAAAAAAAAATCTGCTTCTTGCTCGAACTCTGGGTAGGGTGGTGCAGAGGTTGGCAAAGGCAAGGTCCTTACGCTGTGGCCCTTTTCCCCCCGCCGGGAACGGCCTGGCTTCTGGAAATGGTAGGTTCCCGTGAGTAGTGGGGTCTGCTGCTGCTCAGGCTGCACATTCCACCCCACCCCAGGCCAACCCTGATCACTCACACACGGCATCCGCTGAGGACCAGGTGTCCCCTGAGCAGCCTGGGGTGCGGCCAGAGCCCCGAGGCTCAGAGCCTGGACTCAGGGGGTCGGGTCCGGTGGCCCCAGCGCCGCTTGTCCCAGGCCCAGAGGGTGGAGGGTGTCATCCTCTCGGGAGACAGGACGCCCAGGGCAGGTTCCCTTGGTCCCGCCCCCTGGGGACCTGACCCAGCAGCGGCCGGAGAGGCCGAGCTGCTCCTCCTGCGACCGCGGCTGCTCCCGGCTGCCACGCAGAGAGGTCGGGGCCTCTCCCGTGTCGGGGGCGGACTCGCCGGCCCGTTCGCATCTTTCTCCCCAACCTCCACGGCCGCCTCGGGGGAGTCCGCGCTCTGTGGCCGCCTGTGTCCACGCCCACCTCAGCCTCAGGGGCTGCCAACCCCATGGAGGCTCCGCATCCCTCTCGCCTCTAAGAACCCACGATGCCCCCACCAGCCTGGGATGCTGCACGTCACGGGCCAGGGCTGCGGCCCCGCACTGGTTCCTCCCCTTCCTTCACCTTCCCCCACACCCAGGGAAGAGCGAGAGCATCAGTCAGATCATCTGCTCGCTGGCCTCACGCCTTCCCGTGGCCCTGCTGGGCTTGACACTTCCCCAAAACCGCTTTGCACAGGCTTCACTGCCCGGCTGGCCTCAGACCTGCCCCCACCTGCCTCCTCACCCTGTCCAGGCCTGCTGGGTGAGCTGCCCTTCTTTTTTGTTTTTAATTTTATGTATTTTTACATCATTTTTAATTTTTGCCAATGTATGCATTTTCACCTTGGTTATAGTCCCTGTGCAATTCCCACCCCCTTGACGATCCTACTCCCTACTCCCCTGCACGGTAGTGTGTCTCTAGCTTGTAGTTGCTGTTGATTGTGATTTTTACTTCATTATAATTAGTATTTTCCTGGTCCCTTATTTAGGTTTTCTATATTCCTGCTATGAGTGAGACCATCAGGTATTTTTTCCTTTTCTTTCTGTCTTATTTTGCCCAAGCATGACCCCTTCCATCTCCATCCATGTTGCTGCAAATTGCACATGTTCATCTTTTTTTGATTGCTGAGTCATATTCCATTGTGATATGCACCACATCTTCTTGATCCTGTCATCTATTTTGCGATATTTGGGTGTCCTTCTTATTGCCACATCCTGTTACCACCTGGGGCATTTGCTCTCGTTCTTGCAGAATCCCCAGATGTGCCTACCAGCTCTCTGACCTTGCTTTCCTCCAACCCACAGGTCACTTCTGACCGCCTTGCAGGCAGGTGCTGCACATTTCTTCCTGAACCACATCCTCTCCTCCCTTCACAGTGTCATCTGCACCTAAATCATACTAACATGTTTTCAGAATTTCATGGTAGAATGGAATTCCCTCCTGTGTCTTGAGCTCCTGACACAGTTTTGCTTATGGGAAGAATGCTGTTGACTGACCCAAAGCAGTCCTAAAATAAAAACATTATAAAGAACAGTACATTTTGCATGTTCCCTTGTCTTTTTACATGAGAACATTTTCTCACTCTCTATCAGGAAATAGATTCAGTTTGACTAAGGAAACTTTGTTTTAAGCAATATTTCAAAGTACTTCAAATGACAAATATCACGTGCGATGTCATAAAGGTTTACATCATCAGCCACACTGAGTTTTTTTTGCTGTATTTTAACCTGTTGGCTTAATTTTAGAAGTGCCTCACAGACGAAATCAGTGTCAATATCTGTGTCTAAACATACAAGGAATGCAGATGAGGAAAGGAGAAGCGAAACTATCACTGTTTGCAGACAATACGATAATATACACCGAGAACCCTAAAAACTCCACAGAAAATCTACTCAAAATAATCAACCAGTTCAGTAAAATAGCAGGATTCAAAATCAACACACATAAATCAGTAGCCTTCCTATGCACAGTCTGCAGAAGAAGAAATCAAGAAAACCATCCCTTATATAATTGAAACAAAAACAACAAATAATTGGGAATGAACCTAATAAAAGAAGTGAAAGACCTCTACAGGGCCTCTCTGGTGGTGCAGGCAGTAGTATTCCATTGTGTATACACATCATATCTTCTTGATCCTTTTATCTGATTGGGCACTTAAGGTGTCCCCATATCTTGGCTATTGTAAATAGTGCAGCAATAAACTTGGGAGAACAAGTTTCCTTTCAAATTAGTGTTTTTGTATTTCGGCGGTAGAAACCTAGGAGTAGGATTGCTGGGTCACGTGGCAGATCCACTTTTAGTCTTTTGAGAAAACTCCATACAGTTTTCCATAGGAGCGACACCAGACTACCAACAACAACAGTGGAAAAGTGTTCTTTTGACTCCATATCCCCACCAACACTTGTTGCTTCTTGCTTTTTGATATGTGTAACTTGTGGATAATTGTTTGGTCAAAATTATACTCAGTGTTCTCTTATTTTTTAATTTATTTATTTATGCACACAAGAGCAGGGGTACAGGCCTGAGGTGTGGGAGATGAGAGGATTCAGCAGAGACAGAGTGGGGAACAGAACAGGCAGATTGACTGAAATACACTGCTGAGGGGAGTGGCAGGTGAGACAGGAGAGGTCTGCCGTGCCATGTGAGCGGCTCCCTGGCCAGGGATCTAACTCGGTGTGGCAAACAGCTTCATAATGCTGAGATTTAATCCTTTGTGCCACGAGGGAAAGCCCCTTTCCTGCAATTGTGAAGATCATTTTATCTCGATTGAGCTTTTGCTTGCTGTAAATTCTTGAGAGTTTCCCAGAGTGCCTTCCAAGTTGGTAGAGATGCCTAGAAAAAAATTAGGCTATTTCCTGTGTATTTTGCTCATTTGGAATATGACTTGGACTGTAAAATGCTCTGATTTTCTGTGTCCTTAATCCCCTGCTTATGATTTTGTGTTTCCTTTGTGGGTTCTGTTTCTCTTCTTCATTTTATAAATACCTCAAAGGGCTCCCCCATCAGTCCTAGTCTCGTCTTACTTTGCACAGAAAACTAGATCATCTCATCCACATGACGTTACCTACACACTGATGCCTTTCAACTCACCTCCTGTCCTGATCTGACCTTTTTACAACTGCCTCCTGGATACCCAGGCGAAGATATTTCCGAGCAGGTAAATCTCATTTATCTCCCTCCCAACTCCCAAACTGATGTCTGTGCAGCTTCCTCACTCGTTTTATCTGCAGTCTTGCTCCACTCTAATTAGAATCTCCGTATGAAAGCCCGAAGTCCTTTTCTTATTGTCTTTATTTTTTAAACATTTATTTATTCATTTATACAAGTGCTGGGTACAGTTAGAAGCATGGGAGGGTGAGAAAATTCACCAGAGCCAGAGTGGGGAGCAGAGCAGGCCGACTGATGAACTACAATGCTGAGGGGAGCTGCGGGTGGCAGGAGAGGTCTGCACACCATGTGGGACCCTCCCATGCGACCTGGGTGCAGCCGAGAATTGAATCAGCGCTGCAGAGGCTGCAGGCAGCTTCCAGCGCTCAACCCCTGCGCCACCGGGGAGGCCCCTCTTTTTGTCTTTAGAAGCAGCCCCCACGTCTTAGCATGACCATCAAGGGTTTTTCAGTCTGACTCTATTCTCTCTTAGCAATCTTACCTTCTCTGTAACTATTTATTCAGTTGTACTAAACTACATATTCCTTCAGCTATTTCCAGAATGTGCTACTCCTTTCTGGAATGTCCATTTTTTCTCTGCAAAGAACCTTATGTCAGGAGTCAGTATAGCTGTTTGTATCAGGAAGCCTTTCCCAATGTTCTCTGCTGGGGGCACATAAAGAATGATTGCCCTGATTTCTCAGCTCACACTGTGGAGCAGGCCCTACCCACCCCATTGTTTCCAATTTCCTGCTGAACATCAGTGTGTTACGCAGGGGTAGGCATCCTGACTAGGATTTTTACTTCCTGTGTTTTCGATTTTGCCCCTCAGACACAAACCTGGTAAGGATTCTGTGAATCAAATACCAATAATAATTTATTAGCCACCAAGATGGCTTATGTACTTTAGTGCCAATTGGAGATGGCCCTCTCCACTAAGAGGACTCAGGAATCCCTTGGGAGCTTTCTGTGCTCAGAAGACCTAATTCAGCCTTGGAAGAGACTTTGTTCAACCTGAAATTGAAGCCCTGGTGAGCAGTACCTCAGAGGAGTCACCGGGAGCCCTGTGGATGAGACATCTGCCCCTTGGAAGTGCTTCTGAGTTAAAGCATACACTGTCGGGTGCTTCAAACAGGATGTGATTTTCAGATAACACAGCTGGTATTTTATATATACATCTACTGAGTGAAAGAAGTCACCCCCTAACTTGGAAGCATAAACAATAACATTGCTTATTGCCGTTCTGAGTCAAAAATGGGAGTGTAGGGCCTCCCAGGTGGTGCAGTGGTTGAGCGCTGGGTTGCAAGGCTGCCCACAGACTCTGCAGCACCAGTTCGATCCCCGGCTGCTGGACGGGGGTCCCACATGGCACACAGACCTCTCCTGCCGCCCGATGCTCCCTTCAGCAGTGTATTTCGGTCCTTCTGCCTGTTCTGTTCCCCGCTCTGGCTTTGGCGGGTTCTGTCACCCTCCCGCGCTACTGGCTGTGCCCAGTGCTTGTATAAATGAATAAATAGATCTTTGAAGAAAAAAGAAAAAAAGGAATAATGTGATTAAAAAAAAAAAAGAATGTGAGTGTAGCTTTCCTCGGTCCTCCAAGTCAGTGTTGCTAAGCAGCTCTGGTCCTATCACATTCAAGATTGTGTGTCCATGGGAAACCATGCAAAGCTGAGGGTATGACACAGTCTGTGGTTCCTCATCTATGTGCTCACAACTGCAAGGCACAGGTCAGGCTCAGGGTGCAGTGAGAGGGAACTGGGGAAAAGGAATGTTTCTAAGGCCACGGATGGCTGGCTGTCCTACCCCAAAGAGTGCCCGCAGAATCCAGTAGTCCAAACCAAAAGCTGCTTAAGCAGGATGGCCCCGTCCTGTCAATGAGAGTCTGGAGGTGGTGCACACCAATAAGTGATGAACCAGGACCCGACTCATGGTGGCAGCTGGAGTTAGTCACAGTGCAACAGTGACTGCAAGGTCCCTAAAATCAGAGGGGCCCTAGAGGCTTTCCTGAATCCTGCTGCCTAAACATAGGTGCCTGGAGACTGAGTGGCAGCAGTGATTTCCCACCCCACTGTCCCAGTATGTGCAGCCTGCTCTGAAAGCAGCAGAGACCACAAGCTTTTCACTACTTGCCAAACAAAGTGCAAGCAGCCACATTTTTTTAATATTTTTTATAGAGGCATGTTTTATTTATTTGTTTCTTTGTTTGTTTGTTTGTTTTTTTTTGTTTATACATGCACTGTGTACAGTCAGAAGCGCTGGAGGGTGAGAGAATTCACCAGAGCCGGAGCGGGGAGCAGAGCAGCCAGAAGGAACGAAGTACACTGCTGAGGGGAGCAGCAGGCAGCAGGAGAGGTCTGCGCGCCATGTGGGACCAACATCTGGTGGCCAGGGAGCAGCCAGGGTTCGAACCCGCACCACAGAGGCTGCCGGCAGCTTCACAACCCAGCGTTCAACCGCTGTGCCACCGGGGAGGCCCAAGCAGCCACATTGTTTTAATAGGAGGTGATGAGGCAGAAATCTGAAGGCTGGACTGGACAGTGTCAGATGCAACTGCACCAAGAGGTTGTGTCAGGCATTCTGGAGGTAGTGGCGGCAGTGAGCAGTGGTGCTAGAAGATCAGAAGCTGCTGATTAGAGGTGGTTGTGCACATGCCTGCAGTGCCAGTGAGCAGGCGGGGATGTGGAAGATCAGGCATCGGTGTTACACTCTTTAAAGATGCCAAACAAAGGCCGACAGGAGACAGCTCTTTTCACAAGTGGTGTCAGAGGACCAGACAGCAATTTACAGCACTTCCAGAGCATAGTCCAGGGACACCAGTCAACAGGCAATGTGGGAGCAGAATTAGAGGCAGAAGCACATGTCAAGCAGTGTTTCCAAGGAGAGATCAGATGCAAAGGTCTGCAAAGAATGAAGGTTTTGATGAATGAAGGTCTCAATAAATGAGTGTCCAAATGGAGTCTCCCAATCAACACGTGAAGCCAGCTACTGTCCCAGCTTATACTTCCTTCAGTGTTATCCCCCTTTCATACTGGATTGGTGCATCTTCAAAACTGACACCATTTCAAGATTTGATTGGCTCCTGTGTAAGATAAAATCTGACTGTTCCTTTTACAATGTCACATGTTCTTTAAAGCAGAACTCCCACCAGCATGTGAAACCCTATCTGCCCGGAGGTTGCGTGGTCTTGTGCCAGCAGTGGGCGCTGCAAAAGAGCCAGGCAGGCAGGCTGTGCTGCCTTTAAATGGCACTGGCCAGGTTCAAACCTGACTGGCAAGTACCCAAAACCACTCTGATGCAAGGGGCCCCTTCTGCAGTGGAGCTAGTCATGCCCCATTGCACCTGGCTGCTGGGTAGCGGGAGCTGGAAGTTAGGGAGGGGTCTTCCTACACATGCTGCAGATGTAACACCTGCTATATAGTTTGCATGCTGATTTCCAGCAAGGCCTTTCCAGGACTAGACACCTAACTACAGGAGGTGTCACTGATAGTGTTTTCAGTCTGAGAATTGAGATGTCTCCAGACTGGGCTACCTGATTGGATCTGATCTGACAATAGGTATCGTCCATCCAATGAGCCCCCAGATCCTGCATGGCCTCCCACTCCTCCACGCCTTCTTCAGAAGATGGACTGCCTTGCTCCTGGAACTTGCCTGGTGTCGGACACCTTATATCCCCCAGTGGAAACAACCCCATCAGACAGAGCATACACCAGACTGAGGGCAGGACTGCATCCCCACCCTGCCCTCCAAGGTTCATTGGGCCACCTTGAGCCGTTTACTCACTCCCCCATCCCCTGAGACTTCTTATTCATTCTTCCATTTGAAAGGCGACCCTGAGGGCATGAACGTGGGAATGAGACCCAGAATCTCCAAGGGTACTAATTCCATTCATTGGGCAACACCCCGAAAACCAGAAATTAAGCCGGGGATTATGACACTCAACAACTTCCCCCCTCAGCTCAGCCCCCCCCCCTCGCCCCCACATAGCTCTGGCGCCCTCAGCCAGGACTTTGGGACAGATATATTTTTTTAATTTTAGTTTCTAAATTTCCTTTGAACGTTCTTGTACATTTTTGTAAGGTATTTGATTTCTCCTCTTAGGTGTAGTGCCCGTAATTCCCCCACCACCAGAGACTCTATTATCCATCACCATCGTAACCTGGTGTTTGCTCTCCACTGTTTTGAGCCTTTTACCACCACCCCCTTCCACTGTATGCCTCAGATCTAACGTCATCTTGCAAGTTTTGTCTATTTCTTGAGCTTTTGTTTGGTTTCTCTATAGTCCACATGTAAGTGAAACAATCCAACATTTATCTTTTTCCTTCTGACTTATTTCACTGAGCATAATCCCATCCAGCTCCATCCATGTTGCCAGAAATGGCATGAGCTGACCTTTTTTGATTGCCAAGTAGTGTTCCATTGTGTATATATCCCACAACATTTTACTATTGCCATATTATGATGGTGTGAAGCAGAGAGAAAATGTCAATAGAATTTAGTTCTTTTCACAAAATGACAA
This sequence comes from Talpa europaea, assembly GCF_964194135.1. Lineage (NCBI taxonomy): Eukaryota > Metazoa > Chordata > Mammalia > Eulipotyphla > Talpidae > Talpa > Talpa europaea. The sequence continues at coordinate 7,863,576 of NC_140075.1, read as the reverse complement.
TTTAACTTTACTACAGATACTGGTCAGCTCAAAAAAAAAAAAATTTTTTTTTCCATGAGTCAAAACAAAACAAAACTAGTTTCATTCCAAGCAAAACATACCAAGATTGTTAATCCACTCATGCATATGTAGAAATCCCTCCATCTCAAATTCCATCTATTACCATGGGTCTTAAAAATTGTCAAGATGTCTCTATTGTTCATTTCTCCAGAAACAATTTCTACAATTACCAGAACTCTGAGATAACCAAGATCAAAAATCTGATACTAGGGTCTCCCTCCCCGGTGGCGCAAGGGGTTATGACACAACCGATGAAGTTATCAGCAGCCTCTGCAGCATGAGATTTATCCCCGGCCAGGGAGCAACCCACATGGCGCAGCAGACCTCACCTGTCTGGTCCGCTGCTCCCCTCAGCAGTGTGTTTTTTTCAATCTGCCTGTTTTGTTCCCCACTCTGTCTCTGGTGAATCCTCTCACCCACTACACCTCTGGCCTATACCCCAGTTCTTGTATGCATAAATAAATAAATCTTTTTTTAAAAATCTGATCATATCATTGACAAGGAAACTTTTTGAATATTATAACCTACAGAATTCCAAAACTACAATAATCATAATTGACAAGCAATATTATATCAGAATATAGTATATACCTAAGAAGTCTCACAAAAATTTTAGAACCCAATATTAATGTCTATTTACATATTAAGGTTATATATGTCCCTCAAGTGAAAATACTTCCCATTAAGTTTGAGTTCATCAGATAAATGCCCAGCAGGCAAGTGTGTTTAATGTCTTACCTATAAAGAAAAGGAGAAATTTTGTGGGGTGGCTTAGCAGCTCCATGGATATTCCATAAAATTTCCTCTGATCAATGAAATAAAAGACAACCATTATTTCCTGAATTAGATTTCTGGGGAACTTTGCCCTAAATACTAAGGGGGATGGCATTTAATTACCCAGTAGTGACAATTTGAAATGCCAAGCTCTGGATAGACTCAGCAGCACAGTGGTGACAAAATGACCTTTCCCATGTCCTATGTTCTCTCATTCCAAAAGTAACCATTTTCCTTCCACTATACTTTCACTGATGTAAAACCCTACTTGTGAAATTTATAAATCCAGGTAAAATAAAAAGTATTCTTCCAAATCCTATAACTCTACAGGCACACAGTTTCCAGACTAAATTCTTTAATTTCAAATTATGTCTTCTAATCAACAACTATCAATGGAAAAGCAGAAGCATACAAACGTACACAGCTGATATCTCTTAGTATTCATTAAGCCAGATGTAAACTCTTGTGAAAACTGAAATTTAGTACATTGTGCAGTAATTGGAGGGCTTGTTCTCTGGCTGCATTTACCTGCAAAAGAAAAAGGGACAAAAGGGAAAAAAAGGAAAAAAAGGGCCTCTCTGGTGGCGCAGTGGTTGAGCGCTGTGTAACGAAGCTCACCACAGCCTCTGTGGCGCCAGTTCGATCCCCGGCTGCTCCCTGGCCACCGAAAGAGGGTCCCGCATGGCTTGCAGACCTCTCCCGCCACCCGCTGCTCCCCTCAGCAGTGTACTTCGGTCCTTCTGCCTGCTCTGCTCCTCGCTCTGGCTCTGGTGAATTCTCTCACTCTCCCGCGCTTCTGACTGTACCCAGTGCATGTATAAACAAACAAATAAATAAACAAACAAATAAGTAAAATATGTGCCTCTTTAAAAAATAAAAATTAAAAAAAAAGGAAAAGAAAAAAATAGGGGGCCTCCCCGTTGGCACAGTGGTTGAGAGCTGGGTTCTGAAGCTGCCCACAGACTCTACAGTGCCAGCTGGATCCGGCTGTTCCCCGGCCACTGGAGGAGGGTCCCGCATGGCGCACAGACCTCTCCTGCTGCCCACTGCTCCCCTCAGCAGTGTTCTTCAGTCCTTCTGCCTGTTCTGTTCCCCACTCTGGATCTGGTGAATTATCTCACCTTACTGTGCTTCTGACTGTACCCAGTGCTTGTTTGTATGTATGTATAAATCAGTCAATAAATCAATAAATCAATCAATGAATCTTCTAAAAAAAAGAAACTGCTAGAAATCTGTCAAAGAAAGATAGCATGATGTCTTATAACATGGAATTTAAGCAATATACCTCTAAGTAAACCTGGGGTAAAAGAGAAAGCCTCAAAGGAAATGAAACAAAATGAAACTTGACATCTTTGTTCATAAAAACCCAAACTAGAAAATACCCAATTGATCTTCAAAGATAAATGATTAAAGAACTGTGATACATCCATATCATAGAATTCAGCTCAGTCATAAAATCAAGAAGCTATTGCCACAAATTATTTGAATTTCAAGGGAATTGTGCTAAGTTGAAAAATCTAATCTCTGCATTTTACAAACTATATTATTTAATGGATATAATACTCTTGAAATAACAAAATTATAGAGATGGAAAACAGATCAGTAGTTTCCTACTGCGTGGCCAAACGAGGGGCTGAAGCATCCTGTCTTATCTGTGTCTGTGCTCCATGGTGTTTAACGACATTTGTCCTGTTGTGCTCCAGTGCCTGACTCAGCACAGCAGGGAAGATAAGGAAAAGAAGAAAACATTTCCTTAAGTGGGAAAGTGATTTTATTGGGATGACTTTTATCCTTCCTCTGAAAGAAGAGTCTATCTTTGTGTGATTGGCCTAAATTATTTTTACTTTCCTTCAGTTTCCATAGCAACATATTTCTTACATCCCCTCATATTGTCAAAAACAATTCTCCTAAAGTTGTATTTGCTAAGTAACCTGCAAATATGTTCTATTATTGTTTTTCTGGTCATATCTTCTAGAGAAACTACTACCATTTTGCAAACAACAACAGAGGCTGATCAACAGCTCAGTGTGCTGGTTAACCATGAATAAATGCACGGAATTCAGCCTATATCCTCTTCATTGTTCACCCAAGAATGTGCTAATTAAGTTAAAAATCGCTGCAGCTATCTCCTCTAGGAAGACTTGTGTTATTTACGGGTCTACGAGATGCACAGAGAATGGTAACTATTCCCCGGGTCTTACAATCTATTGCCGGGAGGTAAGGTCTGCAGGAGGGAAGAAGACAGGACTTTAAGACGTGTAGAGGAGAAGCACATGAGTCCAACTTGGTCAGGTGATGCTTGAAGTGTCTGTGTGTGTATGTGTATGTGTGTGCATGTATGTGTGGTGTGAGTGTACTCTGTGTAATATGTAGTGTGTAGGTATTGGGGTTTTATGTGGTGTGTTTGCATGTACATGGTGTACATATATGTGTGGCCTATATGGTGTGGTGCATGTGTGGTGTGTTTTTATATGTGTCACACCTAAGAAAGAAAACAGTACAAGTCATAAGGCAGGAGGCTGGGGACAGTGACTCTTGTTGGGTCACTATATGATTGTGAGCCTCCTGCCTGAATCCCTCCCACCTCCCATAGGTGACAGCTCCTCTTCTGACCATGACTCCAGCGGAAGTGGCAAATGAGTTTGGCTCTTCCTGGGTACCATACACACCCCAGCCCCACCTTCTGTGTGCATTCTCCCTTTTATTGTTTTTTTAAGATTTATTTATTTATGCATTCAAGAACTGGGGTACAGACTAGAGTGGGGGGGTGAAAGTATTCACCAGAGGGAGTGGGGAACACAACAGGCAGATCTATTGAAATACACTGCTGAGGACCAGCAGGTGAGACAGGAGAGGTCTGCTGCACCATGTGGGTTTCTCCCTGGTGGGCTGGGGATGAACTTGTGCTGTAGTGGCTGGCAATAGCTTGATAGCACTATCTTTAACCCCTGCGCCACCAGGCAGGCCTGCACTCTCCCTTTTAACCTTGAGCAAAGTGTTTCACCTCTCAGTTCCTTCACCTGACGAACAGAGGTAAGGTAATAATAGTCCCATCCCAGATGAGAGGCAATGAGTAACAGAATGTGCAGATCAAAATGAGCACATGGCAAATGTTAACGACTGTGTTGGTGAGGTGAGGATGGTTAAGAATCTGACTTTTCCATTAGGAATTAAGATGGAACATTTGCATAATGTACCCAGGAAACAGGGAATGGTACTGGGACACCTGGGCTCTACACCTCCCCAAACGCAAGCATGTTTCTATGTCTTAAATCTGTCTGCAATCTCAAGGGCCAGCACTTGATGAGACTGTGCTGACCTCTCCCCGGTATGACCAGTAATAACAACTGTAAACTGCAGTTCATGTTTGTCCAGTCGGCTTCAGCTCATGAGCAATTCTACCTGCAGTGTGGTCAGTGCATCCAGTGGGAGCTGATGGGATGGCCAGGGTCATCCAGTAAATGCCATGGATCCTGCTGTCACCTCCAGGCCCCAGTGAGTAAAGCTGGACACATGTGCATACACTAAATGGCAAGATGTGTCCAGATAAGCACAGGCAGTGGCTGGAGGGCCTTACTCCACCCTAGACGGGCCCCAGGGGGTAGGGTCTCTGTTCCAGGTCAGCACAGTGTCTGCCCCCCCGCAGGAGCAAGGGTGAAATTGAACCTCTCTCTGTTCACTTTCCTGGGCTGTAGAATTGAAAAAGATACCTCGTTTTATTCCAGTTGTCTTTTGAAAAGCCATGAAAAACATTGTTGAGATAATAAATAGCCAAAAAAATAAATCAGTAAAACAAAACAAAACAAAATGAAATGTAAAATAAAATAGACCGATCCTAATTTTAAATAAAGTGTGGAAACCTGCTAAGTCAGGGACCCAATTTATTCTCTGTCATGAAGTGATGTCCTTGCCAAGCTGGCAGTTTGCCTGGCAACAGTGGGCATAGTGTGTAGAGCCCAGGGTCTCTAGGAAAGGGAAGAGAAACAGGCCCCCTACACTTCATCCCAAGATTCAGAGTGACTGCTGTTCTGTGTAGGTCCCGACGGCCTGGGATTGTTACCTTGTGCAAGTTCCATGCACTGAGGGGATCGAGGGCCCTGAAATTAAAAAAAAAAAAAAAAAGAATCCTGGTGAGGTTAGAAAGATAGGAAACACGGTAGCCGAAGAACTGGCCCAAGGGCAGAGGTTCAAAAGTACATCTAGGTCTGAGTCTGAGCCTGGGGTCTGAGTCTGGGCCTGGGCCTGCTGGGACAAGGCAGGCTTCTATAGGCCCCAGGGAGGCCAGGGCACTGGTATGGCTGTAAGTCATGCCACAGACATCCTCAGACGGCCTAAACCGGAGCCCCCAGGCAGCCTGCACCTGGTGTAGGAGGATGCCAGGAAGAGGGCATCCTGGTGGTTGGAGGATGCCAGCAAGAGGGCCTCCAGATTGTGGAGCATCATGACAGCAGTAGCAGCGGCAGTGGCCTCTGAGGGCCGCACAGGGTCTCTGAGATCTGTCTGTGTCTTGGCAGGACAGTGAGTGGTGAGTAATTTTTCCAGGTCTTCAGAGCACCTGCTGTTGGGCATTGAGATTCTCTGACCCAGGCGGACAGGATGGTGCTCTGGCCCTGGAGTCTTTGGAAACACCTAAGAGCAGGGGAAGTCCTGGACTTAACCAGTGGGAGGGTTTGGGGGCCAGAGGGGTGAAAAGGACAGTATGGGAGGCTCATGTGCTTCACTTTGAGATGCTAAAGGGGAGCATCAGTTATATTCCAGAACTGAAAGATGCACAGCCCAGCTGTATATGCATTACATCCCCTATACACTCACCATGAAACAGACGCTTGTTACTGTATACACTGGCATCAAATTTGCCAGCATATTTATTTGGGTTTTAAAGATCAGTTAGGACATAGTTGAGTTCTAAAGGATCGTACCGTATATTAGGATTAAAAGTACATGTCAGTGAACTGGATTTATTTAATAAGTGTAGCATGCACACGTTGTGTGCAACATTCATTTGTTTGTTTGCAGAACAGCTGTCCATCTCCCCATCACTGCTAGGACACACTTAGAATCACTTTTCTTTTCTTAAATATAATGAAGCAAGGTCCAGTACGAAGCCAGACAAGGCCAGCCCTGCATCCTCTGTGTTCTCTCAGCAGCATGCTCAACAGCGGGGTTTGGTTGGCAGTTGCTTAATCTTCCAGGCCAAAATGAACCATCAGAAAATTGTATATACAATACCCAATGGCATTGTTGCAAAGAGTGCCAGAGATCTAAAACTTCATGGACGTGTATCATCTGCTCACCACTTCAGCGTGTGCCCACCGAGGTGGGTGGGTCCTCGAGGGCAGCCTAGTCTCACTTGGTCCCTACAGGTCCCTAGGTCTAAAATTGGCCTGGCATGGCCTTGGCAAACTATGCCTGTTTAGAGAAAGATGGTAATAGTTGGAGAGGGTCCTGTAAGTAATCACTGGGGGAGGGGAAGCCTCTAGACTAGGAACCTCGAAGATGCAGTCTGCAGAGGCCTGCTTTGTCCCCAGCAGGTGTTGGGTTGCTTATTTGTCCAAAGAGCCAGCTGTATTCTTGCTGGACGTCAAGGTTATTATCAGGGGAACTTATGTTCATCCAGGACACTCACATCACACTTGGGCCTCAGCAGAGCGTCCCATGAACTCTCCTAACTTCCAGTCTTTCCCTCTTTGGGATCACTGTCCTTTCTGACCTCTGTCCAGCACATCAGGAGTCACTGCAGTCTCCTGCAAGCTCCCAGGCACCACAGTCCTACCTCTACTCACTCCTGCCTTGTCCTTCAGGATTTATTTTTCTACAAGTTTGTGCTATAAAAGGCAAAAATGTGAGTCATAGTTCTATGATGACCAAAATTGGTATGCTTTACCTTCCACAAACTCTGGAGTTTTCAGAGCTCTCTTTACAAATAAAACTGCTTTACTTGGCAAGAGCACTGGATGTCAGTGAGGCAAATGGCCAGAATTCCCCAGATTGCAAAAGCTTCTGACCCTGGCTGTTGCTGTCCCTACAGATAACAGATGAACGGGTAGTGGGAACTTCTGGAAAAACTGTTCCAGACCTTCACTGGGAAGTTTCATCAACACTCAGACCTCCTCAGACATTCTCATCTGCTCTCCACTTCAAACTGCATCCTTACAGCTGCTCCTGCCCCCATCCCTGCCCTAGCATTACCTGTAGAATGGCAACACTGGCCTGTGCCCAGTGTCTCCAAAAGGGCTGTCTGCTGTTGGATTACGCCAACATCGCTCAAATGGCTGTCATACTGGTCCTGTTCTCTGGCACCATTGCCTGCTGACCAGTGCTGACCAGCAACACTGACCTGTATCTCTGAGAGAGGTCCATTGTTCGATTCTCTAGGACCACCTTCCTCTATCCTCTCTGGCACTGTCCAGTGCGACATCTGTCATTGGCCAGCCCGGCCTCCAGAGAGGTGCTGCTTGTTGCTGTGGCACCATCTCAGCAGCACCCCCTGTGGTTACCTCCAGTTGTTATGGCGAGTTGGATCCTGGTGCACCACTTACAGGTGTGCAACTGGCTCCAGGCCCTCATCAAAGGGATGCCACCTTGTACAAGCAGACATTGGTTGGGACTGCTGGACACTGTGGACACTGTGGGCTAGGACAGCTGGCCACTTGTGGCCTTAGAAACTCTTTTTTTCGGGCCTCCCCTGGTGGCGCAGTGGTTGAGTGCTGGGCTATGAGGCTGCCCGCAGCCTCTGCAGCGCTGGTTCAATTCCCGGGTGCCAGCGAGGGTCCCACATGGCACGGCAGACCTCTTCTGTCTCTCCCGCTGCTCCCCTCAGCACTGTGTTTCGTCATTCTGCCTGTTCTCTCCCCCACTCTGTCTCTGGTGAATTCTCTCACCCTCCTGTGCTTCTGACTGTACCCAGTGCTTGTATAAATAAATTAATATATAAATCTTTTAAAAAAAATGACAACTCTTTTTTTCCCAGTCTCCACTTTGTTAATAAACCCCTTTGTTGCTGCACCATGAGCCTGAGTGGTGTCTTGCAATCATGAGTGTAGGGGTGAGGACCCACCATGACCTGTCCTCAGCCTTTGTACTGTTTTAAGGTTCCACCCTGGAGACACTTTTGTACACACATAAGCAGTCCCATAAGTGTGTTCCCTGATTTCTCCTTATGGCTCCATCCTGCAATTGACCTGTGGATTTTATCTTTCCTATTATGAAATCACAGAGAAAGAAAGCAATAGAGAAAGCACAATTCCCTTCTTTTTCAGCCCCAACACCCCAAATTTTGTCTGATTATTGCCTCTTCCCAGGATCCAGGCTGATCTGGCTCTCAACACACTCCAGGAAGATCACCTCATAAAAATGGACCTCTTTGATCCATATTTGTGGTGCGTTTGTGCTGTGTTTTGAGGCACCATGAAGAGGCAATCTTTCCAGACCCATGAGTTAGAAGAGTTGGTGGCTAGACTCAGGAATCAAATGTTTTTATTAATATAAATTCCCACCCCATACTCTTTATATCAAGTCCCACACCTCAGGACATCCTGGCTGAGGCTTATCTATATCCTCTATGAAGAATCATTTTATGTGTAGTAAGATTACTAAGTACTTGCCCTCCAAATAAAGCAGCAATCACTTAGCAGTGTGAATAATGCAGGATAAAATAGATTTCCAGAAACCCCTATTAAATATTCAAATAAACATTATAAATGCTGCAGAACCACTTTATAGTTTTCTTGGATGGCTATTATAAAATCATTAAAGATCTTCAATGCAAGTCAGGCTGCATTATGAGATGATTTCTGGAATTTGTCAATGCTGTAAAACTATGTGGCACATGCACATATGTGTGCCTGTGTGTGTGTCCAAATGCTGGAAGGCTCATACTAACAATTGTGTCCCTGGCTTATCAGTAGCAACCCTCCATGACACCACCACTCATCAGCAAAGGGGCCCAGAATTCCCAAGGCAAGTTTATAGGACACGCTTCCCCATATCAGTCTACATGCTGATGGGAACAAAGTCATAGCATGTTTGGAGTGACCCAAAGCACAGACACAGAAGAGCATGTGTGACGTCCACCCGCCTTGCTCCTAGAGGTGCCTTGTGCCCCAGCACAGCTTCCCCTAAGCCAGGCCATCCTATCCTTGCCTGGAAATTGTTTTCTCAAACTTGTACTGAGAAGACTTTGCCCACAGAACCTCTCTTCACTCTGACCTCCTGCCTGTGGGTCCTCTTCCTTCCTCATTCCTGATATCTACACTCACTTTTGTCTACTCAGACTTCCAGACAGAGTTCTCACTCACTGCCCCTTCAAGAGCAGAGATGTGGCAACTACAACCTTTTAGAGGGCTTCAGAAGAAGAGCTGAGAGTACCTGCCCACCTCCTGGGAGAAAGAGGGCCAGGACAGCAGTGCTCACAGGTGAGTCCACTGCAGAGTGAACATGTTGGGTTACTCAGAAATCCTGGAGGGCGAGCCTCAGTCACTGTGGGAGGCAGCCAGTACTTGCTGGCCTTCCAGAGGCTGATGTAGCAGAACACTCTGTGGGGACATGGGAAGATATGTGAATGCCAGATCTTGGCGCCATGGGGCACCAAATGAAGAGCACGAGGGCTGAACTCAAAGTACAGAGTGGGGAACCAGGCTCATTGTGTAGTTGAAACAGAACTTTTGGTTTCTATTTGTTCTTGGAGGAATACGGAATCTGGATGTGGCACCCACTATATTGGGATGGTATTTATGTGGCAAGATTCCAAGCAAGACCCTAAAAGGGACCACCTGAGTGAGCTGAGAAAAATCTATGCTTACAGTGACTAGAGGAAGAAAGAATGGAAATAAGTCAGGGAGAGGCAGGTGTGGTGTGGGCATGGCAACAGTCCTACGCACATTCCCTGCCATGGAGTGCAGGGTGGCTGGATGTAAGACCTACTTAAACAGCTCATGAAGACAGGAGGGCCAAAGATGGGAAACACTGAAACCCTGAAACCCTGCTGCCCGAGAGAGAAACTGTCCCTTCAGCAGCCTGGCAGCTCCGGCAGGAGAAAGCAGCTTCTCAGGGCTCCTCGGTTGAGGGTCCTACGCCAGGCTCTTCTTGGGAAGTTCAGAACGAGGCTTTCTTCTCAGGATGAGTCTCTTTGGGACTCAGTGGGTCATGATGAATGAGTAAAGGAAAGAACTAGGAACAGTGCCGGTCCAGTGGGAAGACACCCCTTTGTGGTGTCTTGGCAATGGTTAAACACATGGCAAGCCCTGTATTCGAGAGGATTTTGTTGAACAGGGCATAGCTTCAGAATGCCCTGTCATACAAACATGGGGTTGGGTGTCCTATGACATTTACTCAAACTTTCTCAGTCTCAATGTCTTTATCTTAAAAAACATGGATAATGACATCTACCTCTCAAAGGAATTATGAGAATGAGTTGTCCTTTGACGTAGAGCATTGTGCCTTTTCTTTGGCACTCAGAGTGTATCCAGTGAATGTTTATGGACCAAGAGTGCATTGTGACCACAGGCTGAGAACTGTATTCATTCAGGATTCTGATGTGACATACTAGGGTTGATCTTGCTTATTCTCCATGGATATTTCCTGTAATGACACTCATGCTCCTGCCTTGGTTTCTGGATATCAGGACATGAAGTGGCAGTGACTGGAAGTCATTATGAAGGCCGCAGTAGTGCCTGGATCAAGCAGTATGAAGGCCTCAGTAGTCCCTGGATCAAGCAAAATGAACTAACTACTCCAGAGTAAGAAGGTGTTTGGTGGTTTATATGGAAGAGTGTTTCAGGCAGAAGGGAGAGCACATGAAGAATCAGAAGCGTGAAGAATTTTTGGCAATTTCAAGGAAGTGAAAGAAACTCAGTCTATACAGAGCATGGGGAGTAGAGGGGAGGAGAGGGTGAAAGGGGAGGGCCAGGAAGGGCCTGGCCATGACAGTTTTTGAATCCAAGTGAAGCTTCAGGGACAGGTAGAAGCATTCTAACATGGCAGTGATGTTTAGATTTCTGGATTTGAAAGAATACTTTGGGCTCTGTTAGGGAAAATTAATTGAGGTGAGACTGGCAGTAACTTCACTCTCCAGGACGGGTCTACTGGTTCAAGGGGAGTGAGGAATCCTTTTAAGTATTCACTTTAGTAATTAGGATGGTGGTGGTCTGTCTGAGCCTCAGTAGGGGCAGTGGATATTGAGATTGAAAATGGTTATGCCGACATTTGTACCATCAGTTAGGTTAGAGAAAGATTTTAAACTGAAAACTGCATATCACAAATCCTTTCATGCTTTCAAGGATAATCTTTCACCAATGAACACGCTTCTTCCTGTCAGCTTATTGCAGAAGGAGGAGTGGCAGGTGAATCAGCCTTCCTCCACAAAGTGAGTGACAGTGGCATCAACTGTGCATGTGTCACCTGTTCCACTGCCTCGCTCCCATTGGCAGGGTTTCCCAAGGCCCCAGGTTTCTCTGTCAGCACGGATGCCACCCGCAGTGTGTGGTCTTAGACCCTGACTGCACTCAGTGGCAGGTGCTGGTGGTAATTTGCACAGGAGCACATCCTCAGTTGCACATGAGCTGCCAAAATGACCAACAATCTGCCCCAACCTGGTCAAACTCAGCCAAATTGAGGCTCATGACACTCTGCTTTATTCTTTGCAAACCAGTGTCAGAGCAACAGGGCCTGACATTTCATCTTGCTAATAGTGGTCAAATTTAATTAATGTTTAAAATATTTTATGTTCAGTGCTTGATCAATTTAAAATTATTTCCAATTAATCTGATATTTTAAACCAGACATTCCTTGCCAGGACAGAGACTGTTGGTGCAAACAAATGCTCACCTCCAGCCTCCGTAGTGATCATGTGGGGTCACACTGCTGCTTGGGTCACAGGGGGTTGTAGCCACGTGCGGTATAAACCACTACCTGGTCTAGACCTAAAACATATTCCACCCGGTCCTCTAGCTTTCTCCTACTCTTCTGTGATGAGGCCCACCCTAGATTTCCTGTGCCAGCTGACAGAACTACAAGGGGATAGAAGCCCACCTAAGTCCCTTGAACTTTGCTTGAGTGAGAAATAAATTGTTCCTTTGTCATACCAGTGGATTTGGGGCCTTATGAACATAGCACAGCATATCAAGACTAACATGTCTTTGCAAACCTAATTACAGCTGGTATGACTATTTATTTTCTAAAGTGAAATTTGCTTCCACTGTTTTGAGAGGACCCATATTCAGGACGTACCTGCTCTTTGCCACATTTTAGAAAAAGCATGGTTATAATGAAAGCATTTTTAACTCCCATGGGGCCATCCAGGAAGTATGATAATGATGCCTGAACATTGGACTTGGGCAAGGAGAAAGGCAGATATGATGATGTAGTGTTTTCCTTAGGAGAGAGAAATCTGGAGAGAAAGTCCAGCCTTTTCTGATTTGCTTAGCTTTGATTTTGTAGAACATGAGAAGAAATGAACAATGCCATGTTGGGATGCTGGTTTAAGGTACCTGTATATACCTTTGTTCAGAATCCAGTACAATTTTGGATACACAAGCTTAAAACATAGACAAGGAATTGGTACTGGAATGATAGAATTTGGGTTGTCAATGTATAAATTGAAGGCATCAGCTCGCCTCAAAAGAACAAAAATTAAGAAAGACAATATCATAAGCTAGAACCCTAGGAATGTTTACAGCAAGCAAGCAGATACTTTGCAGAGGTTGTGAAGGAGGCAGAAATATGTGTGTGAGAAACAAGGTAATGTAGTGTCGAGGTAACCAAGAAAACAAGGAGGAGGTGAACTACCCTGTTGCGTTCTGGTGGAGATCTGAATTGAAAACCAAGAGCTGTCAGACCTGAAGAAGCTGATAGGGCCCAGCAGGGCAGCATGGATGGAGCCAGTGCAGGGGATGTCCCGTCCTGAGGGGTGACTGGGAGGCTGGTGACATTTCCAGGAGTCTGGCTACCATGAGTCATGGGAATGAAAGTAAAATGATTTACGACTGAGGCAGAATTCTTTTTTTAAGAGAAGGGTGAGTCAAGTTCCCATGCCAGTGGGAAGGAAGAGACAAGGTAACAGGAGCATGTCACTGAAGCAGGTAGGACAGGGGCAAAGACATGGAAAGGCTCTGGGGTAGACATACTCACAGTGTGGGCGCCTGGGACGTTCCCCACAAGAGGAGTCCATTCTCGTAGTGAAGAAGGATGTCCGCCAGGAGAGGGGAAGAGATGGAGAGGAAACATGGGGAAGCCTTCAAGGGAGCTGGGGTGACAGCATTTAGGGCAACATAGAAGCCTTGTTCTCACAGTTAAGGCTGGAAACAAATTTGCAGTGCAACAGTCCACATAGTCTTCTGTTTTTCTAAAATTATGCTGAACAAGATGTTTGTGAAAGTGACAACAGCACACACTGAAATATTCTGGGATTGTGGTTTTATTGAATTAGTGTGAATGATAAAAAGAGGCACAGAAGTGAGGAAAAAGGAGGCAAACTGAGCTGGAGGTCCCAGTTCTCAGGTGATAGAATCACTTTCTCCATGGACAGCACTTTTACAGCAGCCATTGTCCCCTCTCCCCTTTATAGAATTAAGAACAGAAGATTCCATCCCTTTAACATTTAAGAGACAAATCTGATGTGGTAAATAATAATCTTGAGACTCTGCTTTAATGGAAATTAGACTCATATGTTATCTGCTCATCCATTAATCTATCCATCTTTAACCCGTCCCTCAAGATGACTGAGTATCCTCTGCTCTCAACAGTTCCCTGAGAGAACAGAAGTGGATATTGTGGGCCACATCTTCTGCCCTTGAAGCAACTTGAAAGACAGCACCCGTCCTTTCTCTCAGACCTCAGAGATAGCATCAGGTTTTCTCCAAAAGCCTGTCAATCTGCAGCTACACCTTGTCTGTCACTCTGCAAGAGCACAAGCGATGCCTCCTGTCTCATCAGTTCAGTCTGACTTCATAATGTTAAGCAGACTCGAACAATCATCAGCAGACATTTCATGTTAAAGCATTGATGATATATTTTCTGATCAGTTAATTTCTTCATAAAAATAGGATCACAAAACAATTGGTATTAAAATGAAGTTGCTGCAACATTCCAGACTGTGAACCTGCATTGTGTTGAGTCCGTGGTAGGTACTCGGTAAGTACTCAGTATTTATAAATAGTTTCATGGTTTGCAAATATGGCTTTTTCAATGGAGTTACAGTGTCTAAAAGTACTAAAAGTAGAAACATACAACATCAAGTTCCACTGTTTGAAGTAATTCAGCGAACTTGGCAGGTAAAGGATGGTCAGATCAGGAGGAATTTTAGTTTCCTTACTGTAGTGGCAGGAAGGGCCAGTGAGGTTTTCTATGATTGGAACAGACAGTAAAGGAGAGTCCTGGAGCCCTTGGTGGCTCTCCAGGCTTTTAGTGCCATTTTACCAGGTACACAGCAGACAGGGGTGCCGGGGGTCCAGGAGGGTGGCAAGCCTTCCAGCCCCCAACAAGTCTTCAGTCTTTCTGGGTTCTCTGGCCTTCTCTCGTGGCCTCTGCTTCTCTGCTATTTCTCCTCATTCTCTTCTGATAGTTTTGTTCTGCTCTGCTGCATCCCTGTGATGCCGCCCTTATAAGCACCATCTCAGCCCAGGTTATTCCCACCTCAATATGGCCACACCCCACTCCAGGTGCCCGCCATGAGGCATGCATTCAGGACCACAAGGATCCATCATCAATCCTAATGGCCGGAGGGCAATTATTTACACTAAACTTACAAACCTGAACTTTTATGATTCTAGGAAATTATGATCCTAGGAAAATGGGAATCAAAGTGAGCAAAATCTGGATTTCATTTTGGAATCTCAGATAGGTAGGTGTAGGTGGCCCTGCTGAATTGCCTCTAAAGGAACTCGAGGGAGTCATAGTCCTCGCAGCAGGCATATAAAATTGTAAGCATTTGGGTAAATACCTAGAAGTGGAGTTGCTGGATCCTATGGAAGCTCTGTCTTTAGTAGGTCAAAAAATCTCCACACATCTCTCCATAGTGGTTGGACCAGTTTGCACTCACACGAGCAGTGCAGGAGAGTTCCCTTTTATCCACATCCTCACCAACATTTGTTGTTGCTAGTTTTTTAAATATGTGCCATGCTCACTGGTGTTAGGCGGTCTCTCATTATAGTTTTGATTTGAATTTCCCTGGTTACAAGTGATGTTGAAAATTTTTTCATATGCCTGTTGGCCATTTGCATTTCCTCTTTGGAGAGGTATTTACCCAAATGACACAGAAACATTAATTCCAAAGTGCACCTGCACCCCTATATTTATAGCAGCACTATTTACAATAGCTAAGCTATGGAAACAACCCAAATGCTCCCAAAATGGATGATGGATCAAGGAGATGTGGTACATATACACCATGGAATATTACTCAGCAATCAAAAAAGATAAACTCATGCCATTTGCAGCAACATGGATGGAGCTGGAAGGAATCATGCTCAGCAAAATAAGCCAGAAAGAAAAAGAAAAAAATACCGGATGGCCTCACTGATAGCAGGAATTTAGAAAACCTAAATAAGGGACCAGGAAAAAGACTGATTAATACAAAGTAAAAATCAAAATCAACAAGCAACCATAAGCCAGAGACACACTATGGGAAGGGGGTGGCAGGGAGAGGAAGGATTAGGGTCATAATAAGGGGGTGCATTTGTATGGGGAATATAACCAAAATGATAATGCATACATTGTGCAAATATGAAAATGATGTAAGAATTATATAAAATAAAATATTAATTTAAAAAATGAAAATTAAAAAAAAAACAAAAGAAAAACAAAAAAAAATTGTAAGAAGAGGATATTGTTCTCGCCAATACCCAGGTGAAGCCAATACTGTCCTGTTGGGACAGCTGTTCTGATGAGAAGAGAGTCTTGTCTGCGGTCAGTCTGGTCTCCTGTCCTGGACACACAACACAGGATAATGAGCACTGAGTGCTACCTGGCATGCACTTGCTGAGGAACTGTGGACACATGATCCAGACTTGGTAAGTCAGCACCTTTGGGAATCTGCCCTGGAGGAAGCGCAGCAGACAACCTACACACAGGCTTGAGCACTGTTGACAGGCCCAGCACCACTGAAGCCTTGTCGTGGAATCAGCATGAACTTGAGATTTCGGCTTCTGCTTGTCCACATCCTCTGTGTGTGGTTCGGAGTTCATCCCCTCAGTGCACTTGACTCCTTTTTTTCTTGATAACAACCAAACTGCTTTAACTTCAGAATGACCAGTGAGGAAGAACACTTGAAGGGGTCTGAAAATGGGGAATGTTGCCAGAATCTGGGGCCTAAAGTTAGCTGTATTGCTGAGGTGAAAGGGTGACTCTTTGTCTAGAATTTGAGGTGAATGTTCACTTGGTGTGGGGGTTTCCTATGGTCAACTAACCTCTGTGATAAGATGATCAGTGTCAGGACAAGCTGAAAGGGAGTCCAGCCATGCGGGTCAGTGCCAGGGCTTTCGGGAAGGCAGCCCCACTGTGCTAAGCGATGGTGTAAAGCAACCAACCCATTCCGGGCAGGTTTATGAATGGTTCTAGCAGCCACATGCTCTTCGCCGTTGTTTGTAGTCGCCACACTCCTCCGTACACTCCACTCCTCACCCTCGACACTGTACTACCACCACACCCCACTCTGCTGCACCACCCTTATAAATCAGTCTCTTAGCTCAGGTGTACCCACTTCAGGTGCCCGCCATCAGGCATGCATTCAGGATCACAGGGTTCCCTCATCTATCCTGATGGCGGGAGGGCAGAAAAGCCTGCTAACTTTTACCTTACCCTACAGATGGGAAGGGCTTCAGACAGCTTCCCAGAGACCAGGGAGTGCCCTCAGTGGAGTGGTGCGGACAGAGTACAGATAATCTTCCAGGAAATCTTAGAAGGCTATGCTTTGCAGGCCTGTGACCTCTAAGTCGCCCTCCAGTTTTATAGCTCATCATTTACAACCCTATTACCAAGATAACCAGCCACAGAGTGAGGTTGTTACTTTATGTAATAATTTGCCATAAATACTTCAATGCTAACCTCGGTGCAATAAAGATCTCTAAAGATTTCTTCAATCTAAATACAAATTCCATTGGGAATTACTAGGTTGTGAGGAACCTTGTTAACTCCCTAACAAGAGTTAAAGGGAAAACAGATGTCATCCTGACAGCGTAGTTCCTTTTTACATCTCTTTGAAAGAGTCAGTCAGTGTTGCTGTTCAAGCCAGAGCCCTTTTGCTTCCAGCAGCAGATTCTGCAGGGGACATTGGGTGTGGGTTCCAGCACTTAGGCCTCGGAGCATTTGAGGAGCCAGAGCAGGTGGGGGCAAGGTTGGTGTGAGGACCCTGAGCAAAGGTGCCCACAGGTCCTGCGGATGGATGGGTGGAGGGGCCCTGCTGAATGGCCTCTCTAAGGAACTCGGGGGAGTCATAGTCCTCGCAGCCGGCAGAGCCTCGTCCCACCATACTGCCAGCTGGGCTGATGAGAAGAGGCTTGTCTGTGGTCAGTTTGGTCTCCTGTCCTGGCCATATCTTCTAGGTTTGTAAGATGTGGGGAAATGTCTGTCCCTCTGGCAGATGAAGACAGCAGACCCGAGAGGAGCAGGGGTTGGGGTTCAGTGACACAGCGGATCGGGTCAGGGTGTCTGCATGTCCCTCTCATGAGGACTAAGGAGGTGCTCTACAAAGGTGACCACCGAGTGATTCCACCAAGTTCGATATTCATGTCTCGCCTCATCACAGCCAGGGATACACCTCATCTTGACTTGGAAACAAACCAACTCATGCACTGTGAAAAAAAAAATAGTGTCATCTTCTGTCTGTGAAGTATTTTATACAGTATAGAAAGAAAACAAATCTGTCTCATTTATTTCCTGACCTTATACACAGTCCTTGAGGTGCACATTCTGGATCACTGAATTGGTAGAAAATTAGTGGTTGGAAAGTGAAAAAAGCTTTGCAGTCAGGTGTATTTGGGAAACTTATTTAGGATTCTTTGCTACAGAGTTGCTTGGATAATAGTCTTTTAAAAACAGGATGGGGAAATTCAGTATTAACTGGTTACACATCTCAAAGAATTAGTGTTCTTTGGAAAATTCTAACTTTAAATTTAAATCAAAGTAAAAAAAGAAAATAAACTATTACTGAAATTCATAGAGATATGGCAATTAGTAAACAGAAAACATTTACATAATAAATTAGATAATTTTCTTCAGCACTTAATCCAGAGCAAAATAAATGCAGATAATAAGATTATAGATTAACTGTCTCACTGGAACTTATTAAGTCCTAAATTTTGCGTATTGATGTAACTTTGATCTATATAGAATCATGAAAGAATGAACTTAGACTAGCTTTGAATGACAAAGAAAGCAAGATTAATTCACATGATAAGCTGGACGTATAAGGCAACTTCCTTGACTAGCTATAAAATTTCTACAAAAATCTAAATCTAAAATCATACTTAATAACAAGAAAATGGATGCCACTTAAAATTAGGAACAGGACCTCCCTTATGGTGCAGGGGTTACAGAGAAAGGTGCAAGCTATTGTCAGCAACTGCAGCACGAGTTCAATTCCTGGCCAGGTAGCTACACGCATGGCGCAGAAAACCTCTCCTGACTCCCCACTGCTCCCCTCAGCAGTGTGTTTCAGTCAGTCTTCCTGTTCTGCTCCCCACTCTGTCTCTGGTGAATCTTCTCACCCACACACCCTTGGTCTACACCCCAGTGCTTGTGTGCATAAATGAATCTAAAAAAAAAATAAATAAAACTGGGAACTAATTAAAGCTGTCTCTTATCATCAATTCTATTCAGTATTGTACTGGAAAGTTCTAGATAACAAAATAAACAAGAAGAAAGCAAAATATAATGTAGACTGATAAAAGAAAAATAAAACTATACTTATGCCCAGATGTCATTATTTTCAATGTAGAAAATATCAAATAATCCAAAAAAATCTCCTGGAATTAATAAATGATTAAACAGTAGTATAAATACAAAATATTCTTATTAAAAACGAATCATTAGGAAAACATGCAACCCAGGGCTTCCCTGGTGGCCTAGGTTAAGCCTCAGTGCTCTCAACACTGCAGCCTGAGTTGGATCCCTGGCCAGGGAGCTAGCCATGTGTAGCACTGACCTCTTCTGTCTCGCCAGCTGTTACCCTCAGCAGTTTATTTCAGTCAACCCACTTGTTCTGCTCCCCACTCTGTCTCTGGTGAATCTTCTAATCCCCCCACCTCTGGCCTGTACCTCAGATGTTTCATGGATAAATAAATATATAAATACTTTTTAAAAATAAATGATCTGAACAGACACTTCACCATAGTATCCACATGATAAACAGGAACATAGAAAGATTTTAAATATAATATGTCATCAGAGGGCCTCCCCGGTGGCGCAGCGGTTGGGCGCTGGGTTGCAAGGCTGCCCATGGCCTCTGCGGCGCCAGTTCGATCCCCAGCTGCTCCCCAGCCACCGGAGGAGGGTCCCACATGGTGCACAGACCTCTCCTGCCGCCCGCTGCTCCCCTCAGCAGTGTACTTCGGTCCTTCTGCCTGCTCTGCTCCCCGCTCTGGCTCTGGTGAATTCTCTCACCCTCCCACACTTCTGACTGTACCCAGTGCTTGTATAAACAAAACAAACAAACAAACAAACAAATAAATAAATAAAGCATGCCTCTATAAAAAAATAAAATAAAAAAATATGTCATCAGAGAATTTAAAATTAAAAGAGAATTGTAATATCACCACATACCTATTAAAATGACAAAATTCCCAAGCACAACAACCCCAAGTTCTCGTGAGGATGTGTAGCAACAGAAATTACTCATTATTGATGGGATTGCAAAATGGCACCGCCACTTGGGAATATGGTTTGAAATTGTATCTATACAAACTGTTTTGTTATTATAAAACTAAACATACTCTTACTATATGATCCATAAATTGTCCTCACTGGTATTTATTCAAGTAAATTTTTAAAAGTAGTCCTACAGAAAAACCTGCATAAAAATGTTTGTACAGGCTCTATTCATAATTGCTAAAACTTGGAAGCAACCAAGATAGTCTTTAACAGATGAACTGATAAGCTGTAGTATATTCAGACAATGAGCTATGTAGCTCAGTGGTCAAAAAAATAAGTTATCACATACATATATGCATATACTTGTGCCTTGAAAACATATATATGTGTGTGTATAAGTTATTTTGTGTGTAAGTTATTCCTTTATCAAATTATATAAAATAAACAACAGAAAGAGTAAAACCTAATGTAAAATATGGACCTTAAAGATAATGTCTCAATAATGGTTCATCAATTGTAACAGCTGAAACACAGCAATACAAGATATTTATAAGAAGGAACACTGTTTTTGGAAGGTTGAGGGGATTTATGGGAACTATGAGATTTCCACTCAATTTTTCTCCAAATATTAACTCATAAAATAAAGTCTATTAATTTAAAAACTACAAAATAAATAATTGAAATTTACTGAGATGTGGCGTGGCAGTGAGTGAACAAAACCTATTTTTACCACATTTAGTAAGTTTTCTTCAGTAGCTTAAAGACGAAAAAAAATAGAAAAGAGAAAATAATAAGTAATTACCAGTATTTATCAAGCCCTATCTTTTCTGTAATAGAATTTGTGTGACATTTAGATAAATACTCAATCAGAAAAGAATGGAAATTCACTGAATGGTAGTGCGTCTTAATAAAGTAAACAAGATTAATTTACATGGTTAAATACACTGAAAAAATAGGAAGCTTTTAGTGCAGTTCTTAGCACATAGTCTATGCTCAACAAAGCTAACATGTGCTGGGTAGTTTGTGGTCTGTGTGACAGAAGTGAAATACTTAATGCACATGATAAGAATTCAGAGAACAGGGCCTCCCTGGCGGTGCAAGGGGTTTAGCACCACACTATGAAGCTGTCCACAGCATGTGCAGCATGAGTTCGATCCCCAGCCAGCCAGGGAGCAACTCACATGGAGCAGCAGACATCTCCTGTCTCGCCCGCTGCTCCCCTCAGCAGTGTATTTCAGTTGATTTGCCTCTTCTGCCCCCCCCGCCCCCGTGTCTCTGGCCTGTACCCCAGCTCTTGTGTACATAAATAAATAAATCTTTAAAAGAAAATAATTCAGAGAACAGAGAACTTACTGCAAACTGGAATACTTGTGATGGAACTGAAATTTGCGCTAATGTTAACACAAACAAAAATAGTATCTGATAGGCAAATAAAAGAAATACAAGCAAACCCACAAGGAACAATAGAAAGGTGTTGAACAAGTGAAACATTTCATGAACAGACATGCTGAAGTCTAAGCTCCTTGGTCACTGATTGCAAATATGTCATGGTGTTTCATTGCCAAGAAAGGCAGTCGTTCCAGGCAGCCATCACAAGAGGATTCTGTGTCATGAAGCAAGCAAGCCCACCCAGGGGAGCTGAAAATAGAGTGGCCTGAAGAAAGGCTGTGGTGGTGGGTTCACCCCAGATAGCAAACATGGAGGTGCACAATGGTGACGCAGTGTTACTTTGGTCTAGGCAAAAAAACAAAAACAAAAACAAAAAAAAAAAAACACTTCTTCTGTCTCTCCATTCCCTGACACTTCAGCAACAGAAATAATAGCAATCAAAGGGTGCTTCTTAGTAAATTTCATGATGTAGTCTAAAGGATGTTTCCTAAGTGAAGAACAAAATGAGCAACAGCACATAAACATTCAGACATTACAGCAATTTCGTTCATTTGAAGTTTAAAATCACTACATAGTATTGCTGGTTTAGCATAACCTAATGGTGGTAGTCATTACTTTTCTTAAGAGTTTATAAAGATATAATCCACATACCATAAAAGTCACCCATTAGAGCATACAAATAAATGATAACTTCACATTTGTGCAAACATCACCAAAATAAAATAAAATTTGGAACATTTTCATTACCCCCAAATTAACCCTAGACCATTAGCAGATACTTCCCTTTTGCACCAACTCTTGGGCTTGGCAAAATCCAATCTACTCTCTCTCTCTGTAGTTACCCCTCATTGGGTTTTTGGAATTAATGGAATCTTATAAGAAGTTATGTTCTGTGTCTTGATTGTTTGACTTAGCATAAGACTTTCAAAATCCATCCAGGTCTCAGAATTTCATTCTTTTTTTTTTTTTAAGATTTATTTATTTATTTATTTATTTATACAATCACTGGGTACAGTCAGAAGCACGGGCGGGTGAGAGAATTCACCAGAGCCAGAGCGGGGAGCAGAGCAGGCAGAAGGACCGAAGTACACTGCTGAGGGGAGCAGCGGGTGGCAGGAGAGGTCTGTGCTCCATGCGGGACCCTCACCAGGTGGCCGGGGAGCAGCAGGGGATCGAACCAGCACTGCAGAGGCCATGGGCAGCTTCGCATCCCAGCGCTCAACAGCTGTGCCCCCGGGGAGGCCCCTTTTTATGCTTTTTCTTGATGCAGCAGATGGCAGACCCTTTCTAGAGCGGATATTCTGGGGGCTTTGCGGTCCTCCCCAACAATAGGACTTTTTAAATTCCCAATTTCGACGTCACGCCCCCCCCCAGAAGATGGAGGTGAGTGACAGACACAGAACCACCCCCGCACGCACTCGTCTCTCCACACTCTGATGACAGCCGCCCGCACGACCCCTGGGGACACCCCGTGTCCAGCGGCGCCGAAGGAGCAGCGCCCCAGGAGAGTGGAGGGAGGACTGAGAAGCCAGAGGAAGCACCTCCAGCTCAGACCCTGGCGCGCAGGGAGGTCGTGCCTGGGACGGGCTGACGCTCCCAGGCATCGAGACCGTAGCCGCGCGGGGAGGACACGTGGGTCACGGGGGCGCGAGAGGGGGATGTCCAGCTGGGGACCCAGGACGGTCCATTCCCCCGCGGAGTGCCCCCCGACAGCGCAAGCCCCCGCAGGCGATGGTGCCAGGGCAGCCTCTTACCAGGCCGGTGCAGGTCCCCCCGCACACCACCACCCCTGGCTTCTCATCACCCCGTTTCCTCCGCCAGCCTTGCGGGCTGCTGTGGAGAGAATCCCCCGCGAGCGCCTTGAGGACGTTCGTGCCCGATGGAGGAATCCACCCGACGAGGGCCGCCTCCTGGCACCTCCGGGTCTGGGCCGCCTCTGCATCCTGACTCCACCTTGCCCCGGAACCTCCCCCCGCGAGTTCAGGACTCAGGCCCCTGGAGGCAGCGGCTCCAGCTTCCCTGACAGCGTCCCTGAAGGGCCTGGAGCCACCGGAGCCTGTACAGGGCTCACTGCAGAGGGAAAACATTCCCGGGCTACTCAGCAGTGACCACGGCGAGCGCCAGGGGCCTTTTCACAGACTTCACGTGTCCTTCACACTGTATCCTCAGCTCACCCCGAAAGGCCGCCAAGCAGGGTGTGCAGAGTCACGGCGAGACAGTGCCCCGAGCGGCATCCATGTCCTCCACCCCAGCTCTCTGCAGGAGGACGGCCCCGATCAATCTCTCCTCAGGTCTGAGAAAGTCCACACTTCACCTCACCTTGGCCGACATGTCGGTCACTGCAGCCCAGCCCAGCCCAGGAAAGTCTCAGGACAGGAGCTGGAAACAATGCTTCCTCTCCCCGCCCGAGACTGCTTGATGCTCATTTGCTTGTGAGAAGGTGAGCAGCTCCTCCCGGCCTGCTCTCGGGATGTATTTCCTTTCTCTCGGGATGTTCCACATATTCTTTCACACATCCAAGTTTTTACAGATTTGTTTCATGAATCTACACATATTTATTAGTATTCTTCAAAATGATATCACAAGTCAGATTAATTTATAACTAAGAATTTGATAAGGTAACTCTAGCTCAATTATTTGGCTTTCCAAAATACTCGTTTAACGAATACTTAAGATTTATTTATTTATGCACACAAGAGCTGGGGTACAGGCCGTCGATGCTGGGGTTGAGAGGATTCACCAGAGACAGAGCAGGGAACAGAGCAGGCCGACTGACAAAATACACTGCTGAGGGGTGCAGCAGGCCAGTCAGGAGAGGTCTGAGGCACATGGCAGTCAGCTCCCTGGCCGGCTGGAGATCCAACTTGTGCACAGTGGCTGGCAGTAGTTTGAGAGCACTGTGTTTAACCCCTGGGCCACCAGGGAGTCCCCTTACCTTTAGTTTGAGGTCAGAAGTGTGACTCCTTCATTTCCCCCCGCTTTTAATCAGGAAAGCTTTGGTTATTTGGGGTCTTTTGTGTTTCCATATGAACCTCAGTAATTTTTGTTCTATTCCTCTGAAGAATGTCATTGGGATATTTATTGGGGTTGCAGTGAATCTAGAAGGGGCTTTGGGTTGGATGGCCCTTTGGACAATGTTGATTCTTCCACCCCATGAGCTGGGTCTTTCTTTCCATTTCTCTAAGCTTTCTATTATTTTTTCCACAATGTTTGATAGTTTTCCTTGTAAAAGTCTTTCACCTCCTCTGTTAAATTTATTCCCAGTTAATTTTTTTGCGTGTGCCATTGTAGGTGGGATGGCTTTGTTAATTTCCTCTTCCAGTTCATTATTTGTACTTAGGAAGGCATATGTTTTTCAATGCAGAGTTTGGTGGCATTACATACACTCACTCTGTCGTGTAACTCTCATTTCTGAAACCAGGCTGTCCCAAAGGCTTACATACATCCCCAAAATAGACCTGCGTTCTTTCTGCTCATTGCTTAACCCTTTGCACTACGCTGTCCCCTCTCAGGGACATCGGAATTCTAGCATATCACTCGGATGTCCCCTCTCAGGGGACATTGCAATTTATTAGTGATTATGGGGAATTGAGTTATTTCAACACAACTTTTTGAAACATGCATGTTTCCCTGAAGTTTTATCTTGAAATGGCACAATAAATTAAATCAAAATATCGTAAAATTACTCAGATATATACAAGAAATGTCAGCGGGTTTTGTGTAGGACAAGAATGTGAGATGCGTGCTCAAAACGGTCCGAGCACTTCGCGACGCCACTTGAAAAGAGTGATAAGGGGAGTTTGTAGAAGAAAGGTCGGTTTTCAAACAGTGCACACTGTGTAGTGAGATATATAATTACAAATAAACAAGTCTACATCTGGAGGAAAATATTTTCAAAGCTGAGCTCATTTTGGTTTGAAACTTCGAGCAGTGCACATAGATCTAAAGAGGAGAAAATCGGAAAAGTGATTCTTTTCTTAGTGAATAAATTGTTTGGTTAAAGCTATTTTGGTAAATATCATCTTGTCAGTTAGTAATAACAATTAGAAAATTTCAACCCATGCATTTATTTATATTTTTTATTAGAACAATGGCAAAGCGTCCAACCATGAATGAGTCTCATGACACAAGTAGTAGTAAAGATGAGCTCCACTAATCAGCCTGCAATGCATATTGGGGAGTGTTACAAAACTTATCATACTCTACAAAATTATAAACAATAAAATATTGTTTTTTATTTTTTTGCAAATATACATTCCGCGATGTCACCCAATTCATATAAGTCCAATATCATTATAATACGTTACTTGGTTCCAAAATTATATTAAATAATACGAGGGTCTGTAAATGCACGTTTCCGACGCAAAGTAGCATCGAGTAGCTGGTAGCCAATGTCCAGAATGGTTCGGAGTGCAAAGGGTTAAAAGTCAAACTATTCTTTGTCTTCTAGCCTGGCTACATTACCAAGACCAACATGTTCTTCCCGAGCAGTTCTGCTTCTCCAGAGAAAGAGAACCTCGCAGCCCAAGACTGGCCATCAACCTCGGTATATTATGGGTACACTCCCTTTCATCCAGGGGATGAACTTAGGGGTGGGGGCGACCAAGGGAGATGGCACAGACATGCAATTAGCACACACCTCTTGTCCCCATATCCAAAGGATAAGTGCCCCACACAAGAATGGACGCATAGCCTCCCTGCACCGTAAGTCTCAGACCGTGAAGCTGTCCACAGCCACTGCAGCAAGAACTCCATCCCCAGCCCGGGAGCTGACCCACATGGCACAACACCTCTCCTGTCTCCCCGCGGCTCCCCTCAGCAGTGGATTTCAATGGATCTGCCTGTTCTGCTCCCCACTCGTCTCTGGGGATTGCTCTCCTGCCCTGGTCCACAACCTGTCCCTGGAGCTCAGGGCTCCTGTAGTGTCCTCGCCACTGGAGCGTGGACAGTGTCTCTGGGCTGTGCTGATGCTGTGCATCCTGACCCTGGGATGCGGCTGATCTGGGCAAGGTCCCCATGGAGCACGGTGGAGGCCTCTCCTGGTCCACCGCTGACAGCATCACCACCCACCTGGGCCGCCCACCCATCCACAGAGGCCTCACCCGCCACACCCCTGGACGCCCCAACACACCTTCAGGGGGATGTGACACGAGTCACCTGAACCCCTCACCTTCAGAGCAGAGAGTGACCCTTGCTGCAACAGCCCATATGGGTCACGTCACAGCAACAGACACTTTCAGGGAATGTGGTACTAGCAGAGGAGTGTTGTCTTAGCAAACCCTGCAGGCCTCTTTGGACCAGGTCTGAGGTGAAGGCTGAGGGGCCCAATGCCATCTTTAATGGGCGCTCAAGGACACCTAGGAGCCTGCAGCATCGTGGAAAGCGGCCTGCGGCCTAGGGGTGAAAACATCAGCAACCTCCCATGGCGCGTTGAGGAATATGGCCCATGGCCCCAATACTCCAGGTGGAATTTGAAGGGACCAATGTACCTCCCCCTGAATCAGGGAGGATGTTCTCAGGGGACAGACACCCCATCAGTCACCGACCTGGAAACACAGGACAGGGGCTCTGGCCATAGAGATGTTCGTGACTGAGGAAGCTGCGTAGAGGGCACGGACAGGGAGTAGCGGGTGCCCAAGTCCCAAATCCAGGATCAGAGAAACAATCCCCGATGGACGGGCCCCGAGCCCAGCCCTGCGGAGAGGATGCCGCGGGGCTGACACAGGGCATGACTGCAAATCCACAGAACGAGGATAGATATGGACATGCAGGTGAGTAACAGGGGCAAACTCACAGGGCCTCGGAGCCTCGGGAGAGGACTCAGGCCAAGCCCCTCAGCAAGAGACACACCGCAGAGACCCCCACGACCAGCACCCGCTCCCTGACCGCCACAGCCATGGGAGCCCCTGCTTCTCGGCCCCAGCGGCCACCCCTCGGGACCGTTCTGCTCAGGGAGCTTTCTTGTCCTTACTCCTGTGAGTAAATGTCTGGCTCTTATGGAACACTGGGCTCCACTTGGAAGTACTTTCACACCAAAGACAAGAAATGAGGAAGAGCACACCCGAGGTCTCAGACTCCGGGCCTGCTGCACAAACTCTCCGCTAGGCATCACCACGGCACCAAAGAAACACACCAGAAGGTGCCCGGGGCCCCTGAGGGGGGAATGGGAGCAAGAGTTACATCAAGGACTTCCTCAGCCACCACATTCCACACCGACCACTCACCCCAAGCTATGAACTGACTCAGACAAAGACCACATTCAGGACACGGCCAGCAACGGCAGAAGGGATTATGTTCTGAACAAAGAGTGAAGGAAAAAGACCTGGATTACATCATCACCTCCAGGAGGAATACAGAGGAATGAAGAAAGGGTCAGGGGAAAAAGACAAAACTAGCAGGCAGATGACAGAGCTGAGACACCACCAGGGGATGGGGCAGAAGAGGGGCCAGGAGGGGAGGAGGAGCACCAGGGCCTGGGGTGATGGGTCACATGGGCGGTGCGGACAGGACATTTGCAAGAATTAAACAGAAAGGGAGCATTCCAATATTGCACAAAGATGAACAACAATTTAATAAAAAAAAATTAACAGGCAAGATTCCTTTCCTTTAAAAAAATTTCAGGAGCCTCATTTGGCGCAGGGGTGAAGTCTCACCACTATGAAGCTGTTCTCAGTACTGCAGACATGTGTTCGATCCCTGGCCGGGGAGGTGACCCAATGGCACAGGAGACCTCTCCTGTGTCCCCACTACCCCCCTCAGCAGTGGATTTCAGTAGATCCGCCTGTAGTGCACCCCACTCTCTCGGTGGAGAATCCTCTCACCCCCTCATACCTCCGGCTTGCACCCCAGATCTTGTATGCAGAATTAATCTTCCAACAAAATTCCTTTATTTTGTAGAACTGGGGCGTAGACCAGAGGTTCGGGGGTGTTAGGAATCACTGGATACTGAGTGTGGTGACAAACAAGCAGAACCACTGAAATACCTGGCTAACGGGAGCAGTGGGTGACACAGGAGAGGCCTGCTGCGGCCATATGTGGGGCGGCTCCCTAGCTGGGGCTGAGACCCTGGCCAGAGCAGGCAATAGTGCTGAGACTTAACCCCGAGGCCACCAGGGAGGCCCCGGAAAAACTTCATCATGAAAGGTAGGTAAAGACATCTGCAGACCTCAACCTATAGCCGATAGCACACAGTTCAACATTTCCTTCTAGAGGAGGACATTTTGGTGGTGAGCAATTCCAGCATCGGGGGGCACCACAGAGACCTAGAGTACTGGAGAGAACGTGACGACTAAGTTAGAAAACCCAGAGAGATCACTTACCCACGCAACATGCAGTGTGCCATGTAGACAGACAGCTGCTGTGGACAGGCATAGCATCGCCCAGGAACTTAAGAGGATACTAGAGGCAACGGCAACAGGAACAGCAACATTATCAGTGCATGAACTTGGGAGAACAGAGTGAACCAGGTAACTCCACGCAATTAGGATTGAAACTGTATGTCAGTTCCCATTGCTCTCAGCTGCATGATGTGGTTTGAGCTCCTAAGTTTGAATACTTTTTAAAAGATTTTTATTTATTCAAGCATACAAGAACCAGGGTACAGGCCAGATGTGTGGGAGGGTGAGAGGATGCAGCAGAAACAGAGCGGGGAACAGTACAGGCAGACTGACCGAAATACACTGCTGAAATACATGCAGTGGGCCAGAATGGAGAGGTCTGCCGCACCATGGGGCTGCTCCTGGCCGGCCAGGAAATCAAACTCCTACCACAAAGTCCACGGACAGCTTCAAAGCACTGCGCTCAACCACCTGCACCACCAGGGGAGGATTGCCTGCTCACTCTTGACATTCATAGCATTTCCCTCCAGTGTGGAGTTTGTCATGCCTAGTGAGGGCTGACTTCCTGAAAAGTTTTCCCACTCTTCACAATCATAGGGATTTTGTCCAGTGACATCTCTGATGTCCAGTGAGAGCTTGCTTACAGGAAAAGGCTTTTCCACACTCTTGACACTCATAAGGCTTCTCTCCACTGTGAATTCTCTGATGTTTACTGAGGGATAATTTCTGGCGGAAAGCCTTCCCACAGTCTTGACACTCATAGGATTTCCCTCCATTATGAATTCTCTGATGTGTAATGAGGTGTGACTTACGGGAAAAAGCTTTCCCACACGCTTCACAATCATAGGGTTTCTCTCCAGCGTGACTTATCTGATGTCTAATGAGGTTGGACTTATGGGAAAAAGCTTTCCCACACGCTTCACAATCATAGGGTTTCTCTCCAGTGTGACATCTCTGATGTCTAATGAGGTTGGACTTACGGGAAAAAGCTTTCCCACACCCTTCACAATCATAGGGTTTCTCTCCAGTGTGAATTCTCTGATGTTTACTGAGGGATGATTTCCACTGGAAAGTTTTCCTACACTCTTGACATTCATAAGGCTTCTCTCCAGTGTGACTTCTCTGATGTTGATGGAGGGATGATTTCCATTGGAAACTCTTACTACACTCTTGACATTCATAAGGCTTCTCTCCACTGTGAATTCTCTGATGTCCCCTGAGGTAACACTTACTGGAAAAAGCTTTCCCACACCCTTCACATTCATAGGGTTTCTCTCCAGTGTGAATTCTCTGATGTCTAATAAGGTGTGCCATACGAGAAAAAGCTTTCCCACACCCTTCACAATCATAGCGTTTCTCACCAGTGTGACTGCTCTGATATTCAGTGAGGGATGATTTCCAGTCGAAAGTCTTCCTGTAACCTTGACATTCATAAGGCTTCATTCCAGTGTGACTTCTCTGATGGTGAGGGAGGGATGATTTCCAGTGGAAAGTCTTCCTACACTCTTGACATCCGTAAGGCTTCTCTCCAGTGTGAATTCTCTGATGCTCAGTAAGGTGAGACTTCCTGGAAAAAGCTTTCCCACACCCTTCACATTCATAGCATTTCTCTCCAGTGTGAGTCCTCTCATGTAGAACACGAACTGACTTACCGGAGAACACTTTACTGCACGCCTGACATTCATAGGATTTCTCCCTTGTATGAGTTTTCTGATGGACACTAAAAGCAAGCTTCTGCCGGAAAGTTTTCTTACACACCTGACACGGATAGCACTTCACTCCCGTTTGAGACTGTGGATGTAAAGTGAGGGCAGTCTTCCATGAGTAAGTTTTCACATAATCGTTAGAGCCAAACAACTTTACTGCAGTGAGATTTCTCTGGTATCCCCTCGGTAAGGAAATCTCAGCGGTGCCCCCACAGTCATCAGGTTGATTGTCTGCTTGTGTTTTCTGATGTTCAGTCAGAACAGAGGTTTTAGAGGCCGCTTCACCATATCTCTTATATCCCAAATTATTCTTCCCTAACGGGGTACTCTCACGCGGATAGGTGTGAAATGTGTTTCTGAGACTGGCCCCACTTTCATAACATTTCTGCTGCTCATGTTCAACATACCTAGGAGGATTCAAATGCACTGTAGTCATCTCCGCAGCTCTCCCCTTTTCATTACAACTGCAGCGAGCCTGTCCTCCTTGGGTTCTGTCTCGGACAACGAAAGGTACCTTATCACGGGTGTCCCTGCACTCATTGCATTTATGGACAATCCCTTCCAGAAGGGCTTCTCTAGGTGTAAATACTGTTTCTTCACTCATGACTTTTCCTTGTTCACGAAATTCAAAAGGCTGTTGAAAGTTCTGAATCACCTGGTGACTAAGGTGCTCAGGATACTTGATAGGTTCCCTCATTCTACTAGAGACCTCCTCATTCTCTCCAGCATGTTCTTCATGAGGCTAACCAGGGATCCTCATGGTCCTATGTATAGTAAAGTTCTCAGACATCATTGCTGAATTGTTTTCATTTTTGATACTATGGTGCAAACAATGAATTGAGTGCAAATTGATTTTTTCCATTAAGTCAGTTCTCTCGTTGGATGGTATTTTGCTGCTGGTGGTAAGAACTTGCCACATATGTCTGCCCTGATTTTCAGGGCTGTCCAGAGTCAGGTGATCCACAGTATGGACATCTAAATTGAGATAAAAATGACCATGTCTCTAAAAAGTAAGCATTCTGAGTGAATACTACTAAGCGGCACGGAAGTTCCTATATTACAACATAATTTACAGGTTTTGATTTTCTGATTCATGCTTTTTGCCCGTAGTAAATTATGGGCAGAATAGATTTTTTGGTATTTTTTACTTTAGCATAGGAGATCTGGGGTGTAGGCCAGAGGTGCAGGCGTGGGGGTGCTGTAGGGGATCATGCTGTAGGGGAGTATGTTGACCAGAACAGGCGGACTGACGGAAATACACTGTTGAGGGGAGCAGCGGGTGAGACAGGAGAGATTTGCTGTGCCAAAGTCACTGAACTCCTTCACTGTGGATCAAACTCAGGCCATAATAGTGAGAGCTAAGAGACTTAAACCCTAGGCCTCCAGGGAGGCCCCAATTAACAGATTTTCTAATGCCAAACCAGGATAACAAAGCAGTAAATCTAATTTCACAATGGTTTTATAAAATCATAAATATTTGGTAAATATAGTCTTTTAACTAGAATTGTCTATTTCAACCAGAAGCATTTCACCCAACATAGATCCTACACACTTTCTTTCTTAGACTGACCCTGTGCAGCTCTTGAGGGTACTTTCTGAATAACCAAGCCCTGCAGAGGCCATGGCTTTCCCAGAAACCTGTGGACTGAGAGACCCAGTCATTGCCCAGGCACTTTAAGCAAGAGGCCTGCTGAGACACAAGGACTCTGCTTCTCCATTTCCTTAGTTTTTCTTTCAACCCCACCCCGGGCCACGGTCACCTGCAGAGGTTCTCAGAGGCATGTGCTTCCCTCCACGGAAGAGACCAGTCAGTTCATATTTAAATATCATATCACATAAGGCTCAGAATCCTAATACATGCAGCAAACTCCACCTCATCATTGTGTCCCACGTTCCTGCTAAGCGATAGGAAAAAAGTTCTGCATCCATCCTGTGTTATCAGCGTTAAAGTCTTTTCTCACATCCTTCTGAGAGCAACACCCTGGTGGTCTCAACGCACTCCCTGGAACCTGTGTTTCTGCTTTGTTCATAGCAGCTCCAGTTTTTATGTCGTGTGTGACTCTCAGCTACATCACACTGTCGTCGATTCCTTTACTTTCCTCCCAATGATTCCCACGAGAAGGTGGAATTGCACAGGTCACACTGAACCCAAGGTATGAGCCCCCAACCTGAAACTCTTGGTGCCATGGCTTTAGAAACCACCACCTCAGGTTCCCCCTCCCATGTCACAGAACATCCCTTCCAACGCTGAACAATTCTGGGTCCTCCTCAGCCTCACAATTACTATGAGGGCGGTCACAAGGCTTGCCCCTGAAACACTACTCATGTTCTAAATAACTCTCCAGTCAACACCTCTCTATCCCTTTTGAGTTAGTCACCTGCTCAGTGACATCTCCAATAGCAATACATAGCCTCTATCCCAGACTGCAGAGGGAACTATAGATATGACATGTCAGTGCAACCCATTCACCTCACCTGAGCTCTGAAAGAAAAGAATTATCTCTATAATGATGCGTATGGAACACACACAAAAACAACATCCTCCACTCATGCTGGTCAAACATCATCTGTGGCTTTACCTCTCTATTAATGAATGTATTTATTACATATTCTTTCCTCACAGAGCATATAACTTCAGAATGTAAAGATCATTTCTGTGAGTACTGTTGCTCTCCCCTCAGAAAATTTACCACTGGCTAAACTTCCCAGAAACATATGGAAAGAATAAAAAAATCCCTCAACAAGTACCTAAAGAAAACAGTCTATGAGAATACACTAAGAGAGAGAACAGAGAAATGTGATCACTGCAGAATAATCCCCACAGTATCAGGGACTGCATACTGGTTTATGAACACAGACAACCATCATTAAAAGAGCAGGACGAAATTCACAAGAGATTAATATTTGGAAACTGAATAAAGAATCAGTTTGATATATGCAGACACACTGTCCAAGGTTGGACACTGGAAAAGCACCTCAGTGTGGCCAATATCACTGGCCACACTCCCAGCCTCCTCTCAGCCTCCCGGCCTGGCAAGCACTGACTGACCTGAGAGGTCCTGGTTTGGGGGATCGTCCACAGTCCACGGCTGTAATCCCTGCTGCGACCTGATGCTCTCCTCAGGATCGGTAACACAGTGCCCTGTGATGAGAAACATTGTTAGTCTTCCATCAAGTTCAACTTCAGTCTTTGAAAACTAACAAATGAAGTGTGAAGAGCTGTTCAAAAGAGGCCAATCTGAATCTTTCCAAACGAAAACCAAAACACCCACAATGTACACTGCCTGCCATGTTCAACCTCACCAACACTCAGTTTCATAAGCAAGTGCACACTTATCGGTGCAGAAGACAGCATTGTAGTGTTACACTGGAGCTTCCTCACCTAGGGACAGTAGGTGATTGCAGGTCTCCAGCATCACATCCCGGTACAGGGTCCTCTGAGCTTCACTCAGGTACCGCCACTCCTGCCACGTGAAGTTAACAGCCACATCTTCAAATGACACCGTCTCTTCTGAGGGAACATTTCTCATCTCAGGGCCGGCAGCCTGGGTCAGATAGAGCAAGTGCAAACACATCTTATTTTGTGCATCTTCGGTCCTGTATAGAATTCGCAGATGAAAGAGCCTCGTCTCTACATTCACCCCTTTGGTCCTACAAGTAGAACTATAGCTTACCTTATATATTTGGAAGTGTCTATGATTCTAAGAATAAAAGGATGAATAAAATTGGCTCCTTGAGGAGCTGATAGCCTGGCTGGCAGGTGTAACAGACATACACACCCGGAATCATGTGCTAAAGGAGCTTCATAACACCTGAAAATCGTGTGCAACTTTGTGACAATATTTTACTCCTGTGACCTCAAAGCCTGGTATCCCCAACTCACAGTAAACAAAAACTGAACCCGAAACCAGAATGTTCAAGCAATGAGGTGGGAAAAAGCACAGGTAAGAGATGTTCAACTATAAGCAAGTATAATCCAGAGATGCACTATTGGCGGGGGTGGAGCGATTAGGGTCAAAATAAGGGGCGTGGAATGTATGGGGACTATAACCAAGATGAAAATGCATAACTTGTGCAGAAATTAAAAAATGATGTAAAATATATATAAAATAAAATTTTAAGAAAAGATGTTCAGCTGACAGAGTCAGAAGATGATAGAACAGTTCATCAGTTCTAAAATGGAAGGACAAAGGAGAGGAGAACTTGGTACGAGGAATGTTTTCCTAATATGCTGTCCGCTTGATGGGCTGGTAGACACTGGAATTCCACACGCAACTGGACATGTGTCTGATAGATCAGGCAGTCTAATTTGAAAACAGAAATTTGGGAATCAGGGCCTCCCTGGTGGCAAAGAGTTTAAGTCTCAGCACTATGAAGCTATCGGCAGCTGCTGCAGCACGAATTCGATCCCCAACCAGGGAGCTATCCACAAGGTGCAGCAGATATCGCCTGTCTCCCCACTGCTCCCCTCAGCAGTGCATTTCACTCAGTCTGCCTGTTCTGTTCCCCGCTCTTTCTCTGGTGAATCCTCTCATCCCCTGCACCTGTGGCCTACACCCGAGTGTTTATATGCATACATAAAATAAATATTAAAGAAAAGAATGAATTTTGGAATCTCCAGGATATTATTGATAGTTTTCATCAACGTAGGGGAGAACACGGTGACCAGAAAAAAAGGTATCGAAAGAAGAGGAAAAACAACTAGAAGAGACAAATATTTCTTTTGGAGAAAGAAAAAAATAGATCATAGCAATGAAAGAGTTTTGGAAAATAAGATACACGGTATAAGAAAACAAACATCTTAAGAAATCCGTAAATTTATCCCATCATTTCCTTTCCTGTGTAGTAAATCCTGTGCACCTCCACATACATATAGAATAGGAACACATTAAAATAAATTTCCATTTGTATTAGCTAAAAAAGGATTCAGAGGATTTTTCCTCAACACAAAACAAGTCCTTGACACAGCCACAGGTGAAATCAACATTCACAGTGAGAGGAGGACTAACAAAGATGCTCAGTGTCCCCTATTCACAATGGGTTTGGGTGACGTTACGTAACAACAACAACAAAAAGACAACATACATAAAAACTGTCATAACTAGTTATAATTCATTCTTGGAAAACTAATGAAAGCCAGAATAAAGCGACTCTGGAAAGGAAAACCCAGTGAGCAGACTATAACACACACCCGTGTTCACACACACAGGAGCTCCTGTACGCTGCCAGTGAAATGACAAAACAGTAAGCAATGCATGTAGCGGAACCAAGGGCAGATACTCGCTGAAATAAAGAAACCCGGAGGGTTAAACAATGAATTAAACAAAGGCAAAGACACAACAGCATCCAGGACACTAAGAGCCTGCTGCACTGACAGCAACTCTCACAAGGTAACCCGGCACATCCCAGTTCTAGGAAAACAAAAATGCATTTATTTACAGGCTCATTGATTAAAACACTAATACGAGAAATAAAACAGCAGAGAGAAGGTGGATGGCTCATTTCCGTGCACAGAAACTCACGGGACCTCCCAGCAGGAGTGGGCTCAGGATGCCATAAAAGGATCATATGACGAAATGGGACAATACAATCCCCTCAAGTTTTCGACCCTGTTCAAAATGGAAATGTGCCGCCATGAGTAAAGGACTGGAATACACAGTTCTGCAAATCACATACCCAAGTGGGTCCTAACACATGAACGTTCTCAATATGAGCAGGCACGAAGTAAAAATTAATGAGAAATACAAGAGATGAGATTTTACGTCCACTGGGATCGCAATGATTTAAAAAGAAAGAAAAGAACAAGTACTGGCAAAAATTGGGACCAGGCTCCCTTGCGCACTGTTGCGGCAAACATAAATGATGCAGCCAGGAGGGAAGACAGGAAGGTGATTCTTGGGAAAAGGGAACTCAGAATGACAGGAGGACCCACACCCACCCCGGGGTGTTCCCCAATAGCAGGGACAGCAGGAACGGGCAGAGACGTTTGCTCACCTACTGTCACTGCACCACCAGTCATTACAGCCCAAAGCAAAATCAACCCAAGCCCCAGGTGATGGATTAATGGATAAATAAGACTGGAAAATACACATAAGAGATTATTAATGAGCCTCACCATGGAACTAAACAATGACACACACTACAATATGAATGCACTCCTGTACGATACCTATGAAATGACAAAACTGTTAACAATGCAATAAAATAAGAGATTCACCAAGAAAACAAGGTATAATAAGACTACATTCATACAGGTCTGAGTTGTCAAACTCTTGAAAACAGAAAGTAAATGGTGGACACAGGGGCTGAGCGACAGAGCAGTTGGGAGCGAGAGTTTAATGAGTACAGTATTTTATTACAGGGAAATGAAAAAATCTGGAAGGTGGTGATGGCTGTATAACACTGTCAGATACTAAAAGCCAAAGAACACCACATGCAATAACAGCGAAAGGAGACTTTTTATTTTACATTTAAATAAAGGGTCAGGGGCTTTCCTGGTGGCTCAAAGGTAAAGACACGACCTATGGAGCTGTCCCGCAGCCACAGCAGCACATGTTCAATCCACAGCCAGAGAGCTACCCACATGGTGTGGCAGACCTCTCCTGACTCGCCCACTGCTCCCCTCAGTAGAGTATTTCAATAGATTTGCCTGTTCTGCTCCCCACTCTGTCTCTGGTGAATCCTCCCCCCCACACCTCTGGCCCATACCCCAGTTTCTGTATGCATAAATAAGTTCACTTTTAAATTATGAATGAATGAATGAATGAATGAATGAAAGGAGGGCCACGTTTACTAGGAAAAGGAGAAAAGGAAGCAACAGTCATGCTGGGCAGAAGAGCAGCCACTGCTGCTCCCCACAGTGCAAAGGTTTATAAAATGAAACACTTGCATGGTCTCAGGTGACAGAGGAGCTGGTAAAATTAGGTTGCAAAATATATTCATTATATCAATATTCTATAAACATCTATCAAAATTTAAAAAAATCTACCATTAACCATAACTTCAGCAAGAATCATACGTATGACAAATGCAAACACACCTACTATACTCCAGACTCGATGACAGAAACCTGGAGCTCTTTATTAAAAACTACATTGAGCATCACTGACATAAACTCCCAACAACCAAAGGTCAAATGATGAACATCTACGCTACCTGGTTTTACTCAGCGAGTGTCTGTGTCATGACCCTTGTTCAAACGTGTCCCACTGACCCCTGAGCACTTTCTCCCCCTGAACTCTGAGGTGTCACCACACCCTGGCCCGTGGGAGGCAGAAAAGGGAGCAACTTCATCACTGAGAAAACGCATCCATCAGGTTTGGCCAAGAATGAGAACTGTAATGTGAAAGAAAGTGAACACACACACACACACACACACACACACACACACATGCACGCACGGCGGTGCTGTTGTTAGCAACCATTAAGATATCAGGTAATACTGAAGAGTAACTTGCATTGGGTGAGACTAAACTCTGGAACAGAGAAATCCCTTTCTGGTGGCGGGAGACCTGGGCTGAGAAAGATCTAATGCCACACGGGAGGGCACAACACAGGACAAGGTTTGCATGTTGCATGAGCGGCAGGTGCCATTGGGACGGCTACAGGCGCAGTCAGGTGGGAGCCGAGCCTGCAGTACTAGGCCTGGGCAGGAGGCCCACGCTCAAGTGTAACTAGCAGAAATGGCAAAACACAGTTGACTTACTCACTCAGGAGAAGTGCAGTCTGAAGACGGGAGACCAGATCGGAACACAGGGACTAGCTACATTCAGGAGGACAAGATACTCAAGCATTCAGGGACACAGAAAAGAAATCATCAGAGAGACCATGACAGAAGCAAACACAAAGAAATTTGCATCTTCCAAAACACTGAAGACGGAGGAAAACTCACCAACACATACGACGAGGTCAACATTGCCCTGATCCACCCCAAAAAAAGACAGCATAAAAGGGAAAAATAGACCAACACCACCAAAGGATAGAGAAGCGAAAATCCTCAACAAATTCCAACTGACTTAATACAGCAACATGGAGTCTCCCTGGTGAAGAAAGGGGTTAAGGCAAAGCACTATGAAGCTATCCACAGCCCCTGCAGCATGAGTTCAATCCCCAGTCAGGGAACTCACCCACACGGCACACCTGACCTCTCCTGTCTCCTTGCTGTTCCCCTTAGTAGTGTATTTCACCAGATCTGCCTGTTTTGTTCCCCACTCTGTCTCTGGTCAATCCTCTCACCCACCACATGTCTGGCCTGTACCCCAGCTCTTATATGGAAAAATAAATCAATCTATAAAATTCCAAATGGATTAAATATTTGGTGATGTACTTGACAGAAAATATAGGGACACACTTAGGACAGTTGCCACAAAGTGCACTAGGGAACACAACCCCAACACCCAGGGAAACAAAAGCAAAAATCAACAAGTGGGAGACCACTAAACCTAAAAGCTTTCATACCTTAAAAGAAACCAGCCCAAAAACTGAAAGGCAGTCTACAGAACAGAAAAAGAATCTGCATGCCACACATGTGACAAGGGGTTCATTCCAAAATTTATAACATCCACTAACAATGCGATAATCCAACTGATGACACAATTAAAAATGGACAAAGGGGGGCCTCCCTGGTGACACAAGGGGTTGGGACGCAGCCTATGAAGCTCTCCACAGCCTCTGCAGTGCAAGTTCGATCCCTGGCTGGCAGGGAGCAACCCGCATGGCGCAGCAGACCTATCCTGACACCCCACTGCTCCCCACAGCAGTGTGTTTCAGTAAGTCTGCCTGTTCTGCCTCCCACTCTGTCTCTGGCGAATCCTCTCACCCTCTGCACCTCTTACCTGTACCCCAGTTCTTGTATGCATAAATGAATAAATCTTAATTAAAAAATGGACAAAGGAACTACATACACTCTTCTCTAGAGAGGGAATTCTGATATCT
Organism: Talpa europaea; assembly: GCF_964194135.1. Lineage (NCBI taxonomy): Eukaryota > Metazoa > Chordata > Mammalia > Eulipotyphla > Talpidae > Talpa > Talpa europaea. Next base: position 7,824,575 of record NC_140075.1, on the reverse strand, counting down.
TACAGACAATAGGAATGTTCACCTTAATTTATTTTAAGAGAAATGTAAATTAAAAGCACACTTAGATGCCACCTCACCCCTTGAGAAGGTCCAAATGAAAACAAATGGATTTATACAAAATGTGGGGTGAGGGGTGAGAATTTTATGGGGACTATAACGAAGATGTAAATGATTACACTGTGCAAAAATGAAAATGATGTAAAAATATGTAAAATAGTATTTAAAAAAGTGAAACACTAAAAAAAATACAGAATGAACAACGCTGGAGAGGGCACAGAGAAAAGGGAGCTCTCACCCACGGCTGGTGGCCATGACAGTCGGAAAGACCCTGTGGATGAGGGTGCAGAGGTTTCTTAGGAAATAAAAATGGAAAATCCATATCATCTGCAATACTTCTACACATTATCCTCACGGGAAAACTCAAACACACACACAAAAAAAGATTTATCCCATCCATGAGCAGAGCAGCTGTGTTTCCAACTTCCCAGTCATGGCCCAATCTACATCCCTTTGGCAGATGCAGGGCAGGAAGGGTGGAGCACATGCAGGGGAGCACTGCAGGGCTGTGAGGAAGGAGCAAAGCGCCACACTGAGGATAAAATGGGTGGGCAAGGAGGTGATTTTTTTTTAAAGATTTATTTATTTATGCATACAGGAGCTGGGGTACAGGCCAGAAGTGCAGGGGAGGAAGGTGAGAAGATTCACCAGAGACAGAGAAGTGAACAGAACAGGCAGATAGACTGAAAAACACTGCCGAGGGACACAGCAGGCCAGTCAGGTCTGCTGCGCCATGTGGGTAGCTCCCTGGCTGGCCGGGGGATGGAACTTGTGCTGCAGACTACAGACAGCCCCATCGGTGGCATCTCAACCCCTTGTGCCACCAGGGAGGCCCCGGGAGGTGCTATTCTTGAGTGAAATAAGCCAAAAAGTGAAGACACATATGAGATGGCTTCACTCATCTGTGGAAAATAAATACCCAAAAAACATTTACAGCCAAAATACTTGAATAAAACTTGAACAGGGTCATTTGAAAGTAAAGTACACCACCCGAGGGAAAAGGGGAATGGGTGAAGAAGTTAGGGAGGGAGGCAGACGGGGGATGGGCCAGAGTGGTTTGGTAGAGGGGAAACAAGGGGTAGGACAAAACCCATTAGGATTGTAGGAAAAACTGGCAACTATTTCCGCAGAAGGCTTTTAGTGCTACACATGTCAATGACAGATCGAGGAGGGAAAATAAGTAAAAGAATAAGAAAAAGGTATAAGAAGCTTTAAAACAATTAAAAAAAATGAAATTTCCCAAAGGTCACACATGGTGTTCTCAAACATGGCAGGAAATTTTGGAGAGTGTAACTGGACTGGAGAGCAACTTAGGGTGTAGTAGTGTCACTAGAAATGCATTCAGACCACACCAAGGAGAAATGCGCAGGAGCAGTGGCAACAACGGCCAGAAAAAAGGACTCTGAAGAGTCTACTGGGCACCTTCGGGTTGCAGGCCACCTGAGAGAAAGGCAGGGGCAGGTGTGTAAGGATCCCCCACTGGACCAACGGCACACATGCCAAGACTGATGCCTGCATGAAAGTTTCCGAGAGTTGTGCAGGACACAGTATATGATTTTAGCTATTGTACAGAAACCTTAAAAATTCAGTTGGGGCCTCAGGGTGGTGCAAAGGGTTGAGCGTTGGGTTGTGAAGCTGCTTGCAGCCTCTACAGTGCCAGTTTGATCGCCAGTGAGGGTCCCACAAAGACCTCTCCTGCCATCGGCTGCTCCCCTCAGCAGTGTACTTCGGTCCTTCTGCCTGCTCTGCTCCCCACTCTGGCTCTGGTGAATTCTCTCACCCTCCCATGCTTCTGAGTGTACCCAGTGCTTGTATAAATAAATAAACAAATTTTGAAAAAAAAAATCAGTTGTCCTTTTTAAAACACATGTGGCTCCTTCACCCCCATTCTGCACTCAGGTCCTCAGGCCCCATTTTCCTCCTCCTCCCTCACCCCAACCGGACCAGCGCAGAGCTGGGAAATGTTTGTGTCCAGCGGGGTGAAGAGCCACATTCCACACCTTCAGCGTCATCAACCGTGACCCAGGTACAGACTCTGACTCTGCGCTGCGTGAGCACCAGGGCAGAGCCCAATATTCACACATGCTGGACATGTGAAGTGCCTGGATCTACACCACACCTTTCTCTGGTGAGGAATGTGTCCCTGGAGAAAACTATGTTTCTAATTTACGTGTCCGTTGGCGTACTCGCATAAAGTCAATGCACCTGGAGGTGAAGCAAACACAACACTCACCAGAGATTGACCCATTGTCGCTGCTCTCACAGACGCGCCAGGGCTCGGGAGGCGGCGCTGGGAGGGGCGATGGGGTCCAGCACAGAGGACGGAGGCAGCTGCCCGGGGTCCTGGAGTCTCCTGTCCAGAGCCCACCTCACGCTGCCTGGAGACACCAGAGAGTCACTGAGGTGCCGGCCGTGTGACACTTCCAGCAGGGGCAGGAGCAGCCCGCGAGTCCATGAGTGGCAGAACTTGGGTTTAGGGTTCACCGTAACTTAACAAAAGGTGACACTTCCCACTGCCTGGTCAACAGTCACGCCAAGAACAACAGTCTCAAAGCTGATGAGTCACTTTAGAGTGTGGCCACGATTTCCAAGGAGACGACGCCCCGAACACACTGTTCTGCCAGGACACCCCGGCAGTGGCTCTGCGCCGCTTCCCACCCTCCTCTCCGTGGACACCCCAACAGGGACATGGTCCCCCTGGGTGCACACATCCAGGCAGGAGGCCGGAGTGCAGCAGCCAGCAGGTCGCCGCCTGGGGGTGGGAATGCAAAGCGCGCCTGGAAATTCAGACAACAAGCCTCTAACGCCCCAGGAACTGCCCCCAACGCCCCTCCCCGCCCTGCAAACCCAGTTTCCTGGTACCTCCCCGCACCCACAGGGGCAGCCTCCCCCTGGCACCCCGCGCGACGTCACCCGCCCACCTTGGGTCCGTGAATCTGGCCCCGGGCGCAGTACCCCCCCCAAGAAACGCAGTCTGGCTCTCCTCTCCCTCACACCCAGACATTTGGGGGGCCCAGAGGAGTGGGCGCGCATGCGCAGAGGCAGACCCGCGCTTCCCAGGGCCCCGCCTCGGGGACCCCGTCCGCCCCTCCCGGGAAGACCCCGGGCAGCGTCCGGGGTCAGGGCTGGGCGGTCGCGCCGGGGACACCCTGGAAAGGCCGGGACATTCTCCCCAACGGCCCTGCCCCGTCCCCACGCGCTCCGGGGGGAAAAGGCTCCAAAGCGCCCGACTCCACGCAGCCGGGGCCCCCGCTCGCCCACCCCCCCGCTCCCCAACCCCCCGGTGTCTCCGCTCACCCGAGCCCGGCCTCCCGGGACAAACCCGCGCTCACCTCGGGGCACCCCAGCACTCGCGGAGGCGCCAGAATGTTCGAAAGGACGGGGTGGTGTCCGCGCCTGCGCAAATTGTGGAAGCCCCGCCCAGAAACCTCCGCGGGAACCACAGGGGCTGGAGACTACATTTCCCACAACCCCTTGCACAGCCCGTCGGGCCGTCGTCAGGGTGGGGTTGCGACCTGGAAGTGGGAGGAGTGGAGGTTGAGGAGAACCCGCAGGTGGGCGAGGCCCGTGAAAACTGCAGGCCCATAACGGGTTCAGGGCTCTGAGGGAAGAGAGCTCAACAGGACCGCCCTGGGGCTGAAGGGGTTAAGCACCGGGCTGACTGATGAGCTATCTGCCCCCTCCACAGCAGGGAGCCTCCCACAGGGCATGGCAGAACTCTCCCTTCTTGCCCACTGCTCCCCTCAGTAGTGTATTTCAGTCAGTCTGCCTGTGCTATGCCCCAGTCTGTCTCTGGTGAATCCTCTCTCTCTCTCTCTCTCTCTCTCTCTCTCTCTCTCTCTCTCTCTCTCTCTCTCTCTCTCACACACACACACACACACACACACACATACACACACACACACACCCCTTTGGCCTGCACCCCAGCTCTTGTATGAATAAATTTTAAAAATAAACATAAGAAATCCACATACAGTCTAAATAAGACATTCAGTTACCAAGACACATTTCATCAAAATCAACATTCAGGTATTTAAGAAGCATCTTGACCTTCTGATATCTGGATCACAGAGTCGGGGTTCAACATAAAGATGCTTTGCTTAGCTAATGTAAATGCACAAGAATTCTACGCTGTTATGAAAAGCTCACCTGGTCTTTCATCACATGCTTGTGAAGATTTCTTTTGGCAACAACGTACAATAATATTCATGGCTCCATTACTACCATGAAGAAACATGAGGATATTAATAAACTGTTCGTGTATTCCCTGAAGGAGAAAATGATGAAATGAGTCGAACTTCAGCACGTTTCCGTGTCTAACTTTTATACCCAAAATGAAATCCACGACTCCTCTGTGTGATTTAGATCAACCTTTTCAGTCAGACACAAACAGCATATCCATTTAGATTTTCTTCATCCATGATGCATGACACCATCATAAATGTACCCAATTAAGATGTAAAGAAACTCATCAACTGGAGAGGATCCCTTAGATGTTTGACACAGGAAAGTCAAATACTTAACTCCACCTACATACCAGGAGAAAGCCATAGAGTGAAGTGATTTAGGGCTGAATTATATTCATCAGGTCTTTTCACAATATCTCAAGTATGGTTGATAAAAAATAGGACAAAGAAAATAACTATACAGGGCCCCAAACCATCATCTTGAATTCTTATTTATTTTTTAAAGATTTATTTTATTTATTTATGCATACAAGAACAGAGGGGTAGGCCAGAATTGTACGGGGTGAGAGGTTTCCCCAAAGACAGAGTGCAGAGCAGAACAAGCAGTTTGACTGAAACACACTGCTGAAGGGAGCAGCAGATAAGTCAGGAGAGGTCTGCTGTTTTATGTGGTCAGCTCCCTGGCCAGGGACCAAACAATAGCTTCATAGTGCTGTGACTTAACCCTCTGCACCACCAGGAAGGCCCTCAGACTTTTCAGTTATTCTAATATTTAGTGTTTTAATGTTGGCTTATGCTCCATAACAATTTTCTGACTTAAGGAATGTAATGTGTTTCTCACTTCCTACTGTATTGCAATATCTTAATATGAATCTAAATTGCATTATTAATTACTTAATCATATTTTCACTTCTTTAAAGTTTCCAGTACGAAAACCTGGTGGCTTCAAAATTCATATTTGGACAAACCACTCATCACTTTCCATTTACAGTTTCTCTTGGTTTGCACTCTCTGATGTTTAGGATGATCTGACTTCTGGTTAATCACTTTGACACTTCTGGTTAAACTTCTGGACTTCTGGTTAAAGACACCAAAGTTGGGACCTCACTGGTGGCACAAGGGGTTAAGACACAACCTATGTAGCTATACGCAGCTACTGCAGTATGAGTTGGATTCCAGGTCAGGAGCTACCCACATGGTGCAGCAGACCTTTCCTGTCTTGCCTGCTGCTCCCCTCAGCAGTGTATTTCAGTCAATCAGCCTGTTCTGTTCCCCACTCTGCCTCTGATGAATCCTCTCACACACCCCCACCTCTGGCAGATACCCCAGTTCTTGTATGCATAATTAAAGAAATCTTGAAAAAAAAGAGACTAAAGTAAAAAAATTGACTTCACAATTTTAATATTTCTCTCTGATGTGAATTCTCTAATGTAGAGTAACACTTGACTTGCGGTGAAAGGCTTTGCCACATTCTTCACATTTGTAAAGTTTCTCCCCAGTATGAATTCTGTGATGTTGACTTAAATGTGATGGATGGTAGAAGGCTTGTCCTACATTCTTCACATCTGGAAGGTTTCTCCCCTGTATGAATTCTATGTTGTCGAGTAAGACATGACTTATTGTTAAAGGCTTTGCCACATCCTTCACAATTGTAAGGTTTCCCCTCAGTATGAATTCTGTGATGCTAAGATAGTTAAAGGCTGACAGTTGGTTAAAGGCTTTCCCACATTCCTGACATCTGTAAGGTTTCTCCCCAGAATTAACTCTCCGATATTGGGAAAGCTGACACAGCACAGGAAGGTGTTACCACAATCAGGACGTGTGTAGGCTTTTCTCCAGCATGAATCCTTAGATGGTTAGTCAGCTGTGGATGCCAATACAAGGCTTTACCATGCTCTTCACACTTGTGACGTTTCTTTCTGTGATGTTCAGTAAGTTTTGGGCACTGTTTGGTAGCTTTGCCATATCCTTTACAATTGTAGTTTCTCATGAAGTACATGATGCTGGAAAAGTATTGAGGACTCCTCAATAGGATCCTGTGTAGATTTTTCATCTTCCTTTATAATTCTCTGATGTTGAGAATGACAGGACTGAAAGTTTAAATCTATCCCACATTGACAGTGTTGTGAATAATCATTTGCATTATGGACTAGGGACTTCCCATATGTTCCAACATTCTTCTCAGAGATTGTGTCTTGTTAAAAATGTCACATGGATCTTTGCTAATAGAAACATATTTATCTCTACTTGTAACAGACGTAAAATGGAGTTTTACCCAGCATGGTTTACACGCAGGATCACTTTGTACAGGAGGAAATGTGTTATGGATAATTGTCCCATATTGGGAATCTTCATTGCAACAACTATTGTGCCTTTCACATGTCTCTTGACATGTCTGGTCTATCAATAATTGTAAATTCTCAAAGGTGCCAATTTCATCTCCTCCCGGCCCCACATTTAGCAACAAATCTTCTGTGCCTGACTTTGGCATGGAGACCTGGTTGTCTTGAGAAAACAGGGCAGGAAGACAATGAGGAATAACTACCCCACACACAGCACTCAAGACAAAATACTTTAAATATTTAAGACATGAAATTATTACCATATAAAGACCACTGACATGATGTTTGGATAGGTAACATCAGCACTAGACAGCAACACACATGCTTATGAATAGTTAACATCCTTAGGGAAAGGTAAATACATAGCAAATACAGATATAACCCTATACTAAAAATATTGTTTCTGCTTCAGAACTTGGAAATATGGCACAAAAAAATCATAGATTCATGTTATAGAATACAAATATCATGAGATACAGTTTGTGATGTCAGTAGGGGTAGAAATGTTAAAGAGTGGAATTTTGGTATGCAGCGGAATTTACATGGTTTTCACTTTAGAAAAGACTGTCATAACTATTCAACATGCTATGGAATGCCCATGAGAAAAAAGATACCATACAATACATGGAAAGGAAATGAAAACAGAGACTGATGTTATGTGTACATAGGTTGGATGACAATGCTTTACAATGTTTGTAAATAATATTACAAACCAATATACCTCCATTAACATCAAAATGTGTGAAAGTGGAGGGAAATCACCAACAAGAAAGGAGAGAGGAATTAAAGCATATAAGAAAAGGTTGAAAAATATACAGTGATGCATTAGGTTGGAAATGGGGTATAAAATGGCTGAGAATACTGCATCTGCAGTGGCACAGCAGTTGAGAGCTGGGTTGTGAAGCTGTCCGCAGCCTCTGCAGTGCTGGTTAGATCTCCGGCCGCCAGCGAGGGTCCCACATGTTGCCCAGACCTGTCATGCTGCCCACTGCTCCCCTCAGCAGTGTACTTTGTCAGTCTGCTTGATATGTTCTCCGCTCTGGTTCTGGTGAATTCTCTCACCCTCCCGTTTTTCTGACTGCACCCCGTGCTTGAATAAATAAATAAATCTTAAAAAAAATTAAAAAATATAATGACTGAGAATAGAGGAACCATTCTTTAATAAAGTTAATGCCTCCCTTTCAGTAATACTTTGGTGTAAATAAAAGTCCACAATACAATGAGAAATGTGTCTGAATGAATTAAAAATAACACCAATTCAATCTTACCTATATGACACTCAACATAGCCTTCAGCACACTATGTGGAATGTAAGGATGGAACTAGATTCTATGAAGACTAATCATGAAAATGGAGCTGTGTGGATCACTCTAATGATATGATCTGAGTCTGAAGCATCACAGAATGAAAAGAATGACCCCAGAAAATAACAGAAAACTACCTGTATTGAGAAGTCATTGTAATATTACCTATAAAATAAGATGAGGTCCTGAATGTGTGCCACAAAAAAAGACAGACCTCAATGCAGAAGATGAAAACAAATAAAATCAAGGAGAGGTTCAAGGCCCAATTGCAATTGGAAGGAAAATAATGTTATAAATTCAGGGATCAGAGTTGACAAACGGGTGAAAAATCAGTCAAAAAGAAAGATGTGGCATATAGACGGGATGAAACACTACTGAGCTATGAAAAAGGATACATCTGGCCATGTGCAACAACAACAATGGAATGCTGGGGGAGGATTATGCTCAGTGAAAAGAATCAGAAGGAAAGACTTACTGGATGAATTCACTCCTATTTGGACTTTGGAAAAACAAGGCAAAGAAACTGACAATACAAACCAAAATAAACTCTAGAAATAGGACTGCAGAATGAGGGTACAAAGAGGGAAGGACAGTGGGTGTGGGTACAAAAGTGGCAGGGGATTCAAAGATTTATGGAGAAACCCACAATGCACTGGTGGTGGGTATGGTGGTGACAGACATATGGGGATATGAGAATCTGTTCCCTGAATCACGAAGAGTGAGGTAAATCCATGGTTCCTTGATTCCAAAAAACTAAGCAATACTGAGAATACATTGCAACAAAGCAAACTCCCCAAAATTTGTGATTCAGAAAACAATACTAAGAGGTAAATTTAAAGCATTGAACAATTACACTAGCAATAAGAGAGATATCAGTTGAGCAATGTAACTTCACACCTCCAGGAATTAGAAAAAGAACAATTTTAGCTCCATATTGGCAGAAAGGAGGACATTGAAAAAAAAAAAGAAATATATAAATAGAACATTATGGCCAAAAAGCAGGTGCTTCTCTATGAAAGGAAGTCTGGATTTTGAAAGATCAACAAAATGGACAAAACCTAAGTTCAATTCAGTAAGAAGGAAAGACAGAGGACTCAAGTGTCAGAGAGGAGACACCCCCAGGGAGAGTAAGACTAAGACTTCTCTTCACATACCAGGGCTCCATTTTTTTGCTCTAACAAGATGACCAGCTCGGGCGTAGACACAGCAAGACCTGTTTATTAGGACAGGTGATATGAGATGGCCTGAAGATTCTCAAATTCCCAATAGAGTATTGTGTTCAGTAGAGGGGACAGTATAGAAGGTTCTGGAAAAGGATCACTGCAAATACTTTTTCTGACAGCACCTTTACCAGAAATCAATGAAATTTTCCTATTCTAAGAACCATTTCTACACCTCTGAGTCCTAACAATGTGATAGAGAAGCTGGGATTTTGCTTGTAGCAATAATGCTTAAGTCACATATTTTCTTGAATGAGAGCACACATACAGAGAGCAGGTTGTAGATCATCCTAAGACAGGAGAAATTTAAGCCATGATGAAACATCATGAGACTTTCCAACAAACCCACACTGTTTTTCTTTAAAATAGGTACCTAAATGTATCTGACAATCCTGGGCATCACTGGAGCACATCCAAACGCGGTACAGGAAACACCTAGGGCAGATGAGGAAATCTAGAGGGATATTCTCCTCACCCAATGACACCACATTTCTGTAGGTCTCTAGCAACACGTGCCTGTACAATTTCCACTGTAGCTGGTCCAGGCCCTCCTGCTCCTTGTGTGAGAATTTGATGGCCACATCTCTGAAGGTCAAGGGTTCCTGAAATCAAATTGCACAGTTACTACATGGCCACCAGCAGAACTCTAAATAGGACACAAAGTGAAAAGAGTTGTGAGGGGCCCCATGGTTGCACAAGGGGTTCAGTCTCAGCACTATGAAGCTATGACAACCACTTAAGGACAAGTTTGATCTCTGGCCAGGGAACTGACTCACATGGCGAAGCAGATCTCTCCTGTCTCGTCCGCTGTTCCCCTCAGCAGTTTATTTCAGTAGATCTGCCTGTTCTGCTCCCCACTCTGTCTCTGGTGAATCCTCTCACCCCCCAAACCCTCACTTTTGGCCCATACCTCACCAATTTATGTATAAGTAAATAAAATAAATCTTTAAATAAAAGGGGGAGACCTGGTTCTGAGAAAGAAGATGCCCTTACACAGTGACATCCATGCTTACACAGCAACAGTCTAATGCACCCACTGAGCCCAGAGGATCACATATGCCCACGAAACTACCGTGGACACTGGTTTCAGTGATGTCAAATCTGACTGAGGGCACATATCTGTACAACAAGGAGGCAGGACATTGGAAAATTCATAGTAGAAACGGAGATGAAAGACAGAAAGGAAATTGTAGGTAATGATCAAATACTAAGCAAAGTGACAACAACAAAAACGATCATTTTTAAAGATTTTTTTTATTTATGCATACAACAACTGAGGTACAGGTCAGAGGTGCGGGAGATGAGGAGTCACCAGAGAGACAAAGTGGGGCACAGAACAGGCAGACTGATCAAAGTACACTGCTGAGGGGAGTAGCGGATGAGAGAGGAGAGGTCTGCTGCACCATGTGGGCAGCCTCCTGGCCTGCCAGGGATCAAACTCGTGCTGCAGAGGCTGTGGACAGCTTCACAGTGCTGTGCTTAGCCTTTGTCCCACCAGGGAGAAACTGTTCCCACAGTTTTCATTAGACTCATGTATGAACCAGATATAATTATCTGAGCTTTTAATATACTTTATATTTTATGTTACCATTTCCTCAAACACCCACGATATTACAGACCAGGTTTTTCCCTACAGATCTGAGCTAAAATGAATCAAAGAGGACCCTAAATGAATGAGCACAGCAGGTTTTATAGCTGACAAGAATGGTTTGGTTAAAAAAGGGAAAGACACAGGACACAGTATATAATGTTACGTTTCAATTAATAAAAATGGGACCAAATACACACTACATGGATGAATGTAGTCTTGTCAATGAATTCAAGATTATTCAAATACTATGAAGGAAACCAAGCTGTGGGTGATACTGTGTGCATACTTCAAACCTACTATGTAGACATACAACGTGGAATCCATTATAATAAAAGCTACTGATTTTGAGTGCAATTTCTCAAAAAAATGTTACATTATATAGGTTCAACTATTTTAAAATTTTACTACAATTGAATACATGGTAACCTTTTTGGATCATATCTCTGGAAGTATAAACAAGCTATGAGAGAGAACATGTCTGAAATGACTGGCATTTCCATGGACATTCACACTGAAAGGAATGAAATAACTGTGACTGTACATTAAAGTGAAAGAAGGAGGTGAGGGACCTGAACCCTGAAAATTAAAAAAAAAAAACCTATATTAAAGGAAATAAAAGACACAGAGAAATACAAAGATGTCCCATCCTCCTAGGTGGGGAGAATTAACATCATAAATGGCCTTATTGTCTAGAGCAATTTACAAACTTATGCAATACCTACCAAATACCAAGGACATTTTTTATAAGGAAATAAAACAATCCCCACATTTATATGAACCCACAGAAGGTCCCAAATAGAAAAAAATCTTGGGAGAAAAGAAGAAAATGTAAGTATCACATTTCCTGACTTCAAAATACATATAACGCCAACAGTAATCATAACATTATTTAACTGGAACAAAACAAGAACTCAGCAATGGAAGGCAACTAAAAACCCAGAAAGCAAATTATATAAATATGAAGAGTTCAATCTTGGACAAAGGAGCTAAAATCATACCATTCAGACAAGACAACCTCTTTAATAAAGGGGTTAAGAGTCAGTGCTATCACGGCTATTCTAGGCCAGAGAGCTGACCACATGTGCACAGCCGACCTCACCTGTCCCTCTCACTGATTCCCCGAACAGTGTATTTCAGTGGATCAGCCTGTTCTGCTCTGTACTGTGTTTCTGGCAAATCTTCTCAAACCCTGAATATCTGGTCTAAACCCCAGTTTTTCTATTCATAAATAAATAAATAAATAAATACATATTTTTAAAAATTGGTGAAGGGAAACATGAATAATGACTTGCAAAAATAAGAACCAAGACCCATTCGAAACTCCATACAGGGCCTCCCTGGTGGCACAACATATGAAGGTATCCATAGCCACTGCAGCATGAGTTTGATCCCCAGGTAGGTAGTTACCCATATGGCGCAGCATACCTCTCCTGACTCGCCCGCTGCTCCCATCACCAGTGTATTTCAGTCAGTCTGCCTGTTCTGTTACTCACTATGTCCCTGGTTGTGATACATATTGAATCCTCTCACCCCCCACACCTCCGGCCTGTACCCCAGTTCTTATATTCATAAATAAATAAATCTTTAAAAGAAAAACTCCATACAGAAAACTAATTCCAAATGGATTAAAAGTTTGGACATAAGAGCCCAAAGCATGAAGCACTGAAAGAAAATAAAAGGGTACACTACAGACAGTTGCTGCAAAATGTACGAGGGAACAAAACCCCAATGCCAAGGGAAACAAAAGCAAGTTTCATAAGTGGGACAACACCAAATCTAAAAGCTTTTAGAACTCAAGAGAAACCAGCACAGAAACAGAAATGCATCCTACAGAATAGAACACACGCAACACATCTGACAAGGGGTTCATTCCAAAATTTTTAACGTTCCCACCCAGTGCGAAAAACCAACCTATGAGTCAATTGAAAAGGGAAAAGGAAATAAACACTTCGCTAAAGAGTAAATTCTGAGGTCCAACAGACATAGGAATGTTCACCTTAATTTATTGTAAGGGAAATGTCAATTAAAACCACACTGAGATGCCACCTCAACACTTGAGACTGGTCCAAATAAAAAAGAGTGAAATGAACAACGCTGGAGAGGGTACAGAGAAAAGGGAGCTCTCACGCACGTCTGGTGGCCATGAGAGTTGGACAGTCCCTGCAGATTATGGGGCAGAGATTTCTTAAAGAAATAAAAATGGAAATTTCATATGTCAGCAATACTTCTACAAGTTATTTATCCAGGGCCTCCCTGGTGGCGCAGGGGTTAACACGCAACCTATGAAGCAATCCGCAACCACTGCAGCACCAGTTTGATTCCTGGCTGGCCAGGGAGCAACCCACATGGTGGGACAGACCTCTCCTGTCTTGCCTACAGCGCCCCTCAACAGTGTACTTCAGTCTGTCTGTCTGTTCTGTTCCTCACTCCATCTTTGGTGAATCCTCTCGCCCTCCTGTGCATCTGGACTGTACCCCGGTTCTTGAATAAATAAATACATTTAAAGATAAATAAATAAAAATTTAAAAAAATAATGAATTAAATCTTTTGTAAAAAATCAATCGACTTTATTAAAACCTGCATTAGTTTCACATATAGTCTAAATATTTAAATATCACTGTATGCTCCATGTTGAAAATAAAAATGCAGGCATTTAAGAAGCATTCTTGTTCTTTTGAAACCAGGATACCTAAGTTGGTGGTCAACAGAGTCATTACTTAGCTACTGTGCATGCACAAATTCTATGCCTATTACGGGACAGTCACCTGTTCTGTCATCATGTGTCTGTGAAGATTTCTTTTGGCAATGATATCAAATAATATTCATCTATTACTACCATAAAGAAACATCAAAATTTTAATAAACGGTGCATTTCCTCAAGGAGTCTGTCATAATATTATTTAACATGTTCCTCTGTCTGACTTCAATGGCAACATTAAGGCCCAGAACTCTTCTTGGTGATTTAGATCAATGTTTTGAGTCAACCAGAAGCAGCATGTCCATTCATATTTTCCTGAGACATGGCACATTACAGTCCTAAATTTACCCTGCAAGTTAGATATAAACAAATCCATCAACTAGGACAGCCTCTAAGAAGTTTGAAGCAGCAAAAAAAAAAAAAAAATCAAACGCCTGACTTCACAAACACAAGGAGACAAAGCCAGATAATGAACTGATTTAGAGCTGAATTATATTCATCACCTCTTCATAATATCTCAAGCATGACTGACAAAAAGTACGTGGAATGTAATTATACTGGTCCCCAACACATCATCTTGGACATTTAAATGATACTAATACATACTTAGTGCTTTAATGTTGGTTTACGCTCCATAAAAATATCTGATTTAAATATCAGTGAAGTTTTTGAATTATTATTGTACTGCAATTTTTAAATGTATATTTAGAGTTGATTATTATATGACAACTTACTTTTCCATATCTTTACTTCTTCAAAGTATCATGCTAGCATGAAAATGGTGGTTGCAAAATATCTATTCGTACAAACCACTCATCACTTTACATTGGCAGGTTTCTCCCCAGTGTGCATTCTCTGATATGCAGAGTGATTTGACTTCCGGTTAAACAGTTGGCCACATTCTTCACATTTTGAACATTTCACTCTTACATGAATTCTCCGATGCTGAGCAAGTTTTGCCTTCTGCTTAAAGGCTTTGCTGAACTCTTCACATTTATAAGCTTTTTCTTTCACATTTGTATTAATTCAGTGATGATGAGTAGGACTTGACTGCTGGTTAAAGCTTTCCCAAATTCTTCTCATCTGTACATTTTCACAGGTGTTCAGAAAGGTGACACAGGTAGAGAAAGGCTTGACCACAGTGTGGACATGTGTAAGCCTTTCTCCAGTATGAATCCTTACATGTTTCGTGAGTTGTGGATGCCAACAAAAGGCTTTACCACACTCTTCACATTTCTGCCATTTCTCTCTCTGATGTTGAGTGAGTCTTGAGCACCATTTGTTAGTGTTGCCATATCCTTTACAGTTGCAGGGATTCTCCTGAAATGTGTGATGTTGGAGTAGTTTTGAGGAATTCTCAATATGATCCCAAGTAGATTTTTTTATCTTCCCATTTGCATCTCTGATGTTGAATACTATTTGACTCAAAGTATACACCTGTCCCATATTCACAATGTACTGAATGATTATTGCATGATGGACCATGGGACTGCCTGTATGTTCTAACTGTCTTCTCAGAGAATATGTATTATTAAAAATCTGGTAGAGATCTCTGCTTACAGAAACACCCTTATCTATGCAAGGAACAGACATAAAATGTGGCTTGACCCGACATTTCACACACATGATCTCTTCTTGTGGGAAGAGTTGTATTCTGGGTCATTGTTCCAGCTTGGCTATCTTCATTGCAACAAATGTTCCGCCCTTCAATTGATCTTTGGCGTGTCTGGTCTTCCCCTAATTGCAAATTCTCAAAGGCACAGATTCCATCTCCTCCCAGTTCCATATCTGGAAGCAAATCTTCTGTGCCTGACTATGGCATGAGGACTTGGATGTCATGAGAAGAGATGACTGGAAGAAAGCAAGTGGCTATTTACCACATTTACAGCACTCAAGATAAAATGCATTAAATGCATAGTCTATAAAATTTATATCAAGTAAAGGATATAGGCATGATGTTAGAATAGGTAACACTATGACTTTGCTCCTCCTATAAAGTCTAAAGGATTCTAGACAGCAACACAAAAGTTTATGAAAAGGTACTATCCTTAGGGAAAGGTAAATACAAAGAAAATATACAAAATTGCATGATACAGTCCTGTAGTAAAAATATTGATTCTGCTTGAGCATTTGAAAAGGCCACATCAAAAATACCCATGGAATTATGTTCTGGAATACACGATGTAGTGAGATGTTGTGATGGCAACAATGTTGGTGTAGGGTAGGAATATCAAAGAGTTGAGTTTCGTGTGTGCAATTGAAATTACAATATTTTCAGTCTAAAAGGTTCCATAGCTTTTCAATATGGCACGTAATGCACATTATAATAATAATAAAGACACCAGGAGAACACATTGGAGGGAAATGAACATGGCTTTGCCCTGTGCACACAGGCTAGATGTCCTGTGCACACAGGCTAGATGACAATACTGTACACAATAAATAGTATTATGAATCAATATACCTCAATAAGCATAAAAAATATGATGACATATTAGACAAAAATCACCAGACAAAAAAGGAGAAAGGAATAAAAGCATGTCACACAAAGTCAAAGAAACACAGAGATGCAATTGAGAGGAAATGAGGTATGAAAAAGGCTGATCATAAAGGAAACATTTTTAAATAACAATACCTGGGCCTCCCTTTCTGTAATTAGTTTATTCATAAAAAAATCCACACTGAAATGACAATGTGTCTGAATGAATAAGAAAACGACACCAATACTATCTTATCCACATCACAAACACCAAAGATTTAAGTGCACCATGAGGAATGGAAGATGGAACTATATGATGGGAAAAGTGATAATCAAATATGGAGCTGTGTTGAACACACTAATATCAGAAGAATATAAACTGAGTCAAAACCATCACAGAATGTAAAGAAGATCACAACAATAGAAAATGACATATTTTGGGTAGTCGTTAAAAATAGTCCACATGCACTAAGGTGAGGTCACTGAATGTGTGCAGACCACACAGGCAGGACTGAATGCAGAAGAGGAACACAATATAATTCTAGGAGAGGTTCCAGCCCCAATTGCAATTAGAAGGAAAATAATAATGTAAGTTCAAGAAGGTGAGTTGACAAATAGGGCCAAATTTAAATCTGAAAGCAAGATGCAGTTCACATACACAATAGAGTAGAGACGGCTAAGCTATAAAAAAGGATGAACTCAGGCTATTTGCAACAACAGGATGGAACATAGCAGGAGCATAGCTAATGTAGAAAATCAGGAGAAAGACATTTGCTGGATCACTTCACTCAAATTGCCATTCTGGAGGAAAAAAGAAAGGAACCGACAAACCAGAACAAACTCTAGAAATATGACTGCAGAATTTTGGGTATTACAGAGGGATGGAGAGTGGGTGTGGGTACAGAGGTGGGAGGGTGTTCAAAGATCTATGGAGAAGGCCCACGAGTGCACTGGTGCTGAGTGTGGTGGTGGCAGACCTCTGAGAAGATGAAACTCTATTCCCTAAATCAAATGTTACCTCAATTCAAAAAAATGAATAATATATTGAAAATATGGAGATGAAACAAATTTCCCAAAAACTGTGGACTCAGAAAACGATAAGATGTAAATTTCAAGCACTGACACACTAACAATAACATGGATCTCAGCTGCTTAAATTAACTCTAAAACTCAAGAAACTAGAAAAGGAACAATCTAAGCTCTAAATTTCCACAAAGAAGGACATTTCGAAATAAAGAAGAAATACATAAACGTAACATGATGGCAAAAATGTTTGGGCTTCTCTATGAACAGATCTGGAATTTGAAAAAAAGCAATAAATTTAACAAAAAGATAGTTCAATTCACTAGAAAGGAAAGGAAGAAGACCAAGAAAATCAGAAAACCCATAAAGATATTTCCTTAGTTTTTATGTCTCCTCGGCACTGGCTACAGTCATCTGCAGATGTTTTCAAAGGCATGTACTTCCCTTCATGGCAGGGAGAGTCCTTGCTGTCAATTCTTATTTAAATGTTACATCACGCGCTGCTCAGAATGACAACATATGCAGCAAACTCTGCCTCATCTTTTGTCCAACTTTCTCCTGCTCATCGAAGGGAAAAAAGTTCTGCATCCAGCCTGTGGTCGTCACTGTGAAAGGCTTTCTGCACATCCTTCTGACATCAACACTCCTTGGCTGTTACTGGAGTCACTGCAATACTTGGTACCTGTTTCTACGTAATTCATAGCAGCTCAAGTTTTTATCTAGTATGTTAGTTGAACTATATCATCCTTTCACTGATGCTTTTGCTTTCTTCCAGATGATTCCCACAAGAAGGTGGAATTGCACAGATCAAACTCCTCCCAAGATATGAGCCCACAAACTGAAACTCTTGGTTCCATGGCTTTAGAAACCACAACCTTAGGTTTCCCCTCCCATGTCAGAACATCCCGTCCCTCACTGAATGATTTCTGAGTTCTCCCAGCCTCACAAAGGCTGACTGAAATCCACTGCTGAGGGGAGCAGCAGACAAGACAGGAGAGGTCTGCCGTGCCATGTGTATAGCTCCCTGACTGGTCGGGGATGGAACTCATGCTGCAAAGGCCACAGATAGCTTCACAGTGCTGTGCTTAACCCCTTGCACCACCAGAGAGGCCCACATTTTCCTTTCTCACAGCATGTCACTTCAACAAAGGAAAGACCACTTTCGTGATTACTGTTCTTACCCCCACTCATAGATAATTTATCACTGTCAAAAACTTCCCATGAACATAGCCACATCCTCCAATGACACCATCCCCTGTGAGGGAACATTTCTCCTCATTTCAGGGCCGTCAGCCTGGTTCACACAGCAACAGTGTAAACGCTCCTTCTTGTGCTCTTGTACAGGAGGCACCATCTTCCTACTCATACTGTGTTGTGAACAGAATTCTCAGGGGAAATAGTCTTACCTCTAGATTAACCCATTTGCTCCTAAAAGAACCACAATAGTTTACCATACAAATTTGGAAGTGTCTTTCAGTGTATGAATACAAGGATGAATAAAATCTTATCCTTGAAGAGCTTATCACCTGGTTGGCACTTAGAATAGACACAAATGTGGAATAACGTGCTATGTAGTGGTGTGAAAAGCCTGCGGAATGCAGACACAGTACAAAAGAAGAAAAACCAAGACTTTGTAGTGCTGGGTTACACATCTCTGAAGACCCAAACACTTAGCTCTTCCTTTTAAATCACACTGTCATGAGGATGAGACAACAGCAGATGTCATAGAGTGAGAAAATAAAAAACACTCACCATGATAACTGAACTGCAGAGAGCACGCTGCAAGGAAGAGTCCCTAGCAGTAAGGCATTACCCCAGGAGCGAGAGGAGGGAAAGCCGAGGGAGACGAGGAAAGGGAAGTCACGCGGCAGCGGCAGGTGGCAGTGTCAGGGGCAGATCCAGAGGCACCCTGAGACCCCAGTCCCTGCACACCCTCCACTGGCACTGCCATCTGCTGTGTGCGGAGCAAACACCCCCTCATGTGAAAGCCCTGCCGTGGAAAACAAAAGGGTTGGGGTGCAGGGGAGAGGAGAAAGGACAGGGTTAAACAGTTTCCAGGGAACCAAAGCCTCCCGGGCCTGTGGGGTCAGTCCCATGACCCCCACAGTGATGACCCCAGCTTTGGGCACCACCTGCCACATCCTCTCTGCAAGTCCCCCCTCCAGGGGCTGTTGGGGGAGAGGACACACCTGCCCTGCCCTCAGGCTCCTGAGTTTTCGGGGACTTGCTTTCGGGGTCTCCGCCATCTCGCATGTCTGTCCTGGAACGGACCTGCCCCAACAAGGGGCCTGAGCCATGAGTGGTCTCTGTTCCCCCCCACCCCCACCTCTTTCAGTCCTGCCCATGGTGCAGAGTGATTCCCAGACCGACTGCGGGGACATCCCTGGGGCAAACACCTGCCCAAAAGGGTGGCTTCTGCACGGGAGTCTCCAGCTCGCCAGGGAGGTCCTCGGGACTGTGGAAGGGGAGACTCAGCAGGCAGCACCTCCGTGCACCCCTCTACCTGCAAGGGAGCAGAAGGCAGGAACTGAGACCTAGAGCGCAGCATTTGGGGGTGGGATCCATATAGCTGCGGGCACAGCGCCGGGTGAACATGCAGCAGACACAGCACCCGTCTTGATGGACAGCCCCTGTGTTGAGCCCTCCCCCCTTTTCTCAGAGAACCACTGGGGAAAAGCACAGGATAGCAAGTGCAGGTCTCTGGTGCCACCCGGTGACTAGAACAAAGCCACCATTGAGCTGATTCCCTGCTGGAACTGAGTAAACACAGAGGGTGGGAACCGCAAGGGGCAGAGCCCAGCAACAGGGCATCAGCGCCCTGGTGGCGTTTTGGCTCATGGTGCTGGACTCGGTCTGGTGAAAAGATGTCAGCAGGTTGACTCTGTGTTGAGGACTCTCCAGGCCAACTATATGGAACTTAAGCATCTGTGGACTTCTGCTATCTGCTGGGGGTGTGGCGGTGTCATTCCTAAATCCAATTCCCCCAGATACCAAGGGATGACTGTAAAGTTTCTGGGGGCTCAAAAGTCATACATGGATTTTCCACCGCCCGGAATCAGCACCCCAACCCCATGTTGCTTAAGGGCCAGTCAACTGTAAAAGCAAAACCAATCATGAGAGCTGAAAATACATGTGGTTCTGCTGGCAGGACAATCACAGACACTGCTACTACAACTGTAATTTGATGCCACCATTAAATAAAATGCTAAATTTCAGTTAGA
Source organism: Talpa europaea (assembly GCF_964194135.1). Taxonomy (NCBI): domain Eukaryota; kingdom Metazoa; phylum Chordata; class Mammalia; order Eulipotyphla; family Talpidae; genus Talpa; species Talpa europaea. The sequence goes on along the minus strand of NC_140075.1, from coordinate 7,804,453 downwards.
ATTAGGGAAAATCAAGATGCATTTTACCTCTTCCCTGATTCCATACTCCCGTCTAATTGAAGGATAAAGGGCTGAGTTCAGTGAACAGGGAGTGTTCAAGGTGGGGAATCTGAGCAGGCTGGAGACCAGCTCCAGCTAGATGTCCTGTCAGGGATCTCAGCAGGAGAGGACCGCCTTGGTGAAGTTTTTCGGAGGGCTGAGGGCAAGTGGAGCCAGGTAGGAGTGAGGAAGACACAGACACCGTCTCTCGTGCAAATACCTCCTCCTGAGGTTCTCAGCAGGTCTTTTTTTATACCTTAAGGCCAGCGGTGAGATGACATCAGCATAAGCATCAAAGCAGAACACAGACAATCATTACATATTTTCTCATGAACATACAAAGACCCTCTTGAGCTCATACTACAAAAGGACACTTCCTTAATCTGATTAAGAAAATCTACAGGGGCAATGACTCCCTTAGGTACAACTCTTTTTCTAACATAATCCATTGTCTAAGACAGTACAATGTTCAGTAACAATCAATCACCCTGTCAAGCCTTCCTAATTTCTGAGTGGACATGAAAGTCCATTGTTATGCTGTATTACTAAAATCAACCCATTCCCTGGTACTCAATTCCTCTAGCCCATTATCAATTACTTCAAATTGATCTAAAGGAACTCATCAATACTCTTCAGTTCTACAAAAATCTAACTTCCGGGCCTCCCCCGTGGCACAGCGGTTGAGCGCTGGGTTGTGAAGCTGCCTGCAGCCACTGCAGTGCCGCTTCGATCACCGGCTGCTCCCGGGCCACCGGAGGAGGGTCCCACTTGGTGCGCTGACCTCTCCTGCCGCCCGCTGCTCCCCTCAGCAGTGTATGTCGGTCCTTCTGCCTTCTCTGCTCCCCAATCTGGCTCTGGGGAATTCTCTCACCCTCCCGCACTTCTGACTGTACCCAGTGCTTGTATAAATAAATAAATTTAAAAAAAAAGCCTGAATAAGTACCTTAAAGAAAACAGTCGGTGAGAATAAACTAATAGAGAGAACACAGAAAATGTGATTACTGCAGAATAATTTCCTGCAGTATCAGGGACTGCATACTGGTGAAGTCCAACATTGACAACCATTAAAAAAAAGAGCAGGAGGAAATCTAGGAGAGAGCTTATGTGGAAACTGAATAAAGAATCACTTTGATAAATGCAGATAAACTGTCCAAGGTTTGGACACTGGAAAAGTAGTGCAGTGTGGCCAATATCACTGGCCAATCTCCCAGCCTCCTGCTAGCCACCTGCCAGGCAAGCACTGACTGACCTGAGAGACTCTGGCTTGGGGCTTCCTCCACAGTCCACGGCTGTACTCCCTTCTCCAACCTGATGCTCTCCTCAGGATCGGTAACACAATGTCCTGTGATGAGGAACAGTGTTGGTTCGGTCAAGTCAAACTTCAGTTTTGACGAAAGCAGTGTTAAGAGCTGTGCAACGAAGGTGATCTGGCACTTTTCAGAATTAGGGCGAACACCCACAATCTAGTCTGTTTGCCATGTTCAACCTCACCACCTCCCAATTTCAGAAGAAAGACCACAATTAATCAGTGTAGAAAACAGCACTTGCACTCGTGTTACACTGGAGCTTCCTCACAGAGGGACACCAGGTGACTGCAGGTCTCCAGCATCACATCCCGGTATAGTGTCCTCTGAGCATCATTCAGGTCTTCCCACTCCTGCCAGGGATAGTTCACAGCCACGTCCTCCAATGACACCATCCCCTGTGAGGGAACATTTCTCCTCATTTCAGGGCCGTCAGCCTGGGTCACACAGCAAGTGTACTCATACTGTGTTGTGAACAGAATTCTCAGGGGAAATAGTCTTACCTCTAGATTAACCCATTTGCTCCTAAAAGAACCACAATAGTTTACCATACAAATTTGGAAGTGTCTTTCAGTGTATGAATACCAGGATGAATAAAATCTTATCCTTGAAGAGCTTATCACCTGGTTGGCACTTAGAATAGACACAAACGTGGAATAACGTGCCATGTATTTGTGTGAAAAACCTGCGGATTGCAGACACAGTACAAAAGAAGAAAAACCAACACTTTGTAGTGTTGGGTTACACGTCACTCAAGACCCAAATGCTTAGCTCTTCCTTGTAAATCACACTGTCATGAGGATGAGACAACAGCAGATGTCATAGAGTGAGAAAATAAAAAAACACTTGCCATGATAACTGAACTGCAGAGAGCAAGCTGCCAGGCAGAGTCCCCAGCAGTAAGGCAGGAGAGACAATGAAAGTATTCTGTCCTGAAACTGAATGATCTGGGCTCCGCGTCCCTGTGAGGAGTGTCCTGACGCCTCCTCTGTCAGATTCCTGCCCCTGTGGCCTCACTGCTGCCTCCTGGTCCATCCCCTCATCTCCTCATCTCCCTGCCCCTGACTTCCCACATCTGAGGACCCAGAGACTACATTTCCCACAGAGTCTCCTCCTGGGTCACACCCACAAGTCCCCTCTGCAGAATGGGCTTGTCCACCCCGGGTCCCTCCCGACCCCTCTGTCCCCCTCAGACTCATTCAAGTCTGTGCAGTGAGAAGGCCGCTCTGGGTCTGAGCCGGACGGTCTGTGCGTGTGGCTGTTCCTGCCAGTCCCAGGGTCCCTGGTCCCCCGGGCGCGGGTTTGTTCCTCCACCCAGGCCCGTGCGTGAGTGGGGATGTCTGGACATGGGGCAACCATGTCCTCACTCCACCTCCCCCCAGTCTCATCCTCTCCCCACTTGTTGGCGTGATGGAGGGTCGGGCCCTGGGGAGGAAGGATTTGTAAGAGGATATAGTAATATAAAATTATTGCCTCACATTGGTAGGAATAATTTATAAAAACAAGAAAATAAATCAGGGTTTGTAGTGGTCAAAAATGTTGACATCTGTCGGGTAAACTTAAATACATCTCTAAAATTTATAAAATAACTTGACATATCTCCTCCAGGCTTTGATTAAATACTGTGACTCATTTAACAATTACACTGACAATCCCTGAGTGTGGAGTTCGGGAAAAATCCCAAGTTCACGTCCACAAATAGACAGATGTGTGCACCACCATCATGTTAGTGCCAGAGCCATGAAGGGGTCAACATGTTGCTGACAAGTTACTGAATTGCTTTCTGACTCATACATGTTATCATGTTCAGGAGAAAAGGCATAACATTCTGAATTGAACAATAAGTGTAATTTTTAATTCCCTCTGGAATGTCTTCCTCACCATCCAATTCTATTAATTTCTGTGATTTTATTCAGTGCCCAGAACCCACTGAGTGTTGCTTTGACCTCTGTGAGGACTGGATTGTGGTTCCTCATCCTCAGGCTCCATCAGCCTCCAATGACCAGAAGGGCGAATCTGGTGTGGCCCCGTTATCAGAACCCCAGATGAGCCAAGTAACAGGGAGCAGGAAATTCGCCACCACCCGCTTTGCGCCCTCCTGGGCCTGGCAGGTGGGGACAGGCATGTGGATGCAGAGGGAGATGGAGGGAAACCAAGAAACCCCCATGAGCGAGAGGGGGAAGCACCTGGGTCTTCTGGCACGGGAATTTGTTCGCGTCTCTCAGAATTATTTTATTCAAAAAGGCCATTTACTCTCAGCACCAGTGACTCTGTCATCACATTTGAACTGTTGATGTGTGTGAGGGAAACTTGTGTTTATCTTCCACTGTGGGGCAGTCCCGAGGCTGTGCTGTTGGTGTGTCCTCGGGGTGGTCTGTGACTCGGCTCTGACACAGCAGAGTAGGGGGCCCTCTCCGGGTGTGGGACTCCCCCAGAACCTCACGTCCCCAACAGGTCAGGGTCTTAGACAACAGGGGATACTGGTGGAGTACACAGGGGATGGACAGTCCTGGGCCCACGCACTGTCCCATTTATGTCCGCAACTTCCACCAGGCCAAGTCCAGAGCTGCCCAGCGAGAGGGCACTACCCTGGGGGAAGTGAAGCTGGAGGCCTGGGGTGGGCGGTGTTGGGGCCCCATCCTGGCTGTGGGTGTATGTGGTCACTGCTCCTGAGGCCCTGTCACAACCCGAGTTCCTGGACCCTCCGGCAGCCTGGACAGGCCCCCTTCCAGGCCTGCTACCCTGAGGCCACACACCACCAGTAGTTCCGGAGTGCTGTGCACCCCCACCTGGGGTTCCTGGAGTCAGCCTAGGGCAGCTATACCAGTACAGGATACAACGTCCACCCCAGCCCTGTGTCCACTGCAGCGGCGGGCTGGACCCGCCACCCATATCCTAGACCTGCCTGGGCCTTTCTCTCCTTTCCCTGAAACCCCAACATGCAGCACCACAATCCCCAGGACCAGCTCCCCAGGGGAAAGGCCGGGCTGCTTAGCGAGGCCTGAAGCCATCAGAGAAGCTGGAACTCTGGTGGCCATCACTCCTCTAGGTCTGATGATGTCCACTGGGATTTGGGCAAAAGACAGTTAGTGCTTATCCCAGACAGGACACCCAGTACACCTGCCCCCTGGTTTGGCTGGACCCAGCTGCCCATGGGAGAGTCAGCTCCCCACTGCAGGTCCCTGAGTTTTTGGGTAACAGGTCATTTTCCTCGTTCCAGCAGAGAGTTCCCAATAGACCAGGGAACTGAGGGGTCCCATGGAACGGCCGTGAGACCTTGCAGATGGGGATCCTGTGATGGTCACTACAAGGCCCAGCCAACCTACAACCACAAAGACTGGTGGGAACCGAGGATACAGGGCATTCCTCCGGATACCTGTTTAGGCTCCAGGCTGCAAAAACTTGGGGCCTCAACTCAGGTAACCCAAAGTTCAGAGACAAAACCTGCCTACTCTTCCTCTTCCTCAGACACCAGCCTCTGCCCCCGACTCCTGCAGGAGGATAATAAGTAAATCCACTTTTTCTGCTTACACCACCATCCCTGGTGAGGCCTCCTCCAGCCTCCCTGGTTCCCCTCAGGTTCTGCCAACCATGTTATGAGAAAATTTAAAATAAGTCTCTCATAAAGGGGACATGAAGTCATCTTCTCTATTACATATTGGTGAGTCTCCGCTTCATCAGTCTCCCCACAGCCGACTTCATGGCCTGGTTCTTCAGACTGTATATGATGGGGTTAAAGGTGGGGGGCACCACCGTGTAGAACATAGAAATGACCAGGTCAGACATGGACAGGGTCACTGAGGTCGGCTTCAGATAAGCAAAGAATGCAGTGGAGACTAACAGCACCACAACCAGCAGGTAGGGAAGGCAGGTGGAGTAGGCCTTAGCCTTACCTTCTGTGGATGGGATCTTCCTGACAGCAGAGAAGATGTGCACGTAGGAAATGACAATGAATATGAAACAGCAGATACCCCAGACCACAGTGATGAGCATGGGGACAAGTCCATTCATTAAATTTCCTGAGCAGGAAATAGCCAGTAATTGTGGGAGGTCACAGAAGAACTGGTGGAACACATTGGACCCACAGAAGGACAAGGAGAAGGTTCCAGCTGTGTTCATCACAGCATGGAGACCCCCACCTAGCCAGGACATAGCTGTCAGCTGCACACACCTGTCCCTGCTCATGATGACCTCATAGTGCAGGGGGTGGCAGATGGCAGCATAGCGGTCAAGGCTCATCAACGTGAGCAGGTGCATCTCTGTACCTGCTGAAAAAATCATCATGAAGACCTGGAGGACACAGCCCTGGAAGGATATGGAGCTGCTGTGCCTCAAAGAGTTGGAAATGGACTTGGGGACCATGGCTGAGATGAGGCAGAGATCCAAGAAGGACAGACTCCTCAGGAAGAAGTACATGGGGGCGTGAAGGTGCCAGTCCAGAGTGGTGATGAGGACGATGAGCCCGTTCCCCAGCAGGGCGCACAGGTAGAACAGGGAGAAGAGCAGCGGGTGCAGGAAGCCCATCTTCCCCTGGGTGGGGAACCCCAGGAGCACGAATTCTGTCACAGCTGTGAGATTGGTCACCTCTGGAGCAGCCATCATCTGTGTAAAAATAGAGAGGAAGAAAACATTCCCATATCTTTCAATATTGAACACAAAATGTGTTATCTGCATTAAACAATCTTGCAATATATTTATGCTTTATTGTTATCTGAGAAAATTCATATTTTATCTCATGTGAATGTGCTATTGATGTATTGTCCAAACATGTGTCTATAAATTTCTAAAGAAATGAAATTTTAAACAACCTTGATAAAACCTGAATATCAGGTCTCTCAGTGAAAAGTATTGACAGACCACCAGTGCCTAGTCATTCCCAGGCCTGCAGTTCCCCCTCCTGCCAGGCCCCAGCGTCTCCGCCCAGCTTGTCCAGGGCACAGCCCCAGAGGACACTTGACTATGCCCAGCCCCTCCCCACCCTGGAGAGTCTGTCCCTGCTCCCCCAGCACAGCCCTGGTCTGGGGACGCCCCACAGTGACGGGTGTGCAGGGAGATGTGGTGTGGGATTTCCCTGTTTTCCTACTCCCCGGGACCCTACACTGTCCTGGAACTGAATGATCTGGGCTCGGCGCCCCCGTGCGGCATGTCCTGACGCCTCCTCTCTCTGATTCCTGTCCTTGTGGCCTCACTGCTGACTCCTGGTCTGTCCCCTCGTCGCCTCATCTCCCTGCCCCTGACTCCCCACATCTGAGGACTCAGAGACCACATTTCCCACAGAGTCTCCTCCTGGGACACCCCCACATATCCCTCCTGCAGGATGGGCTCGTCCACCCCGGGTCCCTTCCGGCCCCTCAGTCCCCCTCAAACTCATGCAGTGCCCCTCAAACTCAGTCCCCCTCAAACTCATGCGAGGAGGCCGCTCCAGGGATGAGCCAGACGGTCTGTGCTTGTGGCTGTCCCTGCCGGTTCCAGGGCTGCGGGTCCCCTGGGTGCAGGTTTGTTCCTCCCCCCAGGCCCGTGATTGAGTGGGGACGTGTGGACACGGGGCAGCCCTGCCCTCTCTTCTTCCCCCAATCTCACCCTCTCCCCCCTCCATGGTGTGGCGGAGGGGCAGTCCCTTGGGTGGCAGGACTTTTAAGGTCACATAGTAATTTAAAACAATTACAACATGTTGGTAGAAATCTTCCTAATAATTCAATAAAAACAAGGAAATAAATCAGGATATGAAGTGATCTAAGATGTCGACATCTGACGAGTGATATGAAACATATGTTATTGATGACAGAAACTCTGATATTTTCTCTTCCTGTGCAGTATCAGTCACGACCCGTCGGTGGTGGAGTTGGGGAAATTTACCCAAATTCATGTCCGTAAAGAGACCTGAGTCCACACCCAACTTCTCTTTAGTGCCAGAGCCATGAAATAATCAACAATGTTGCTGTAAAATTTGCAGAATTTATATTTGACTCTTGTCTATCATAATATGTAGGCAAAAGGCATAACATCTGATTTTTAACAATAAGTATTATATTAAGTTTCCCCCAGAATTTCTTCATCATAGTGTATTTCCATTAGCTGTTTTCTTTTACACAGTGCCCACAACAACTCAGGGTGCTGAATGCTCAAATGGCAGTTATGCAGCATTAATTGTCACGTTCATCAAAACATTCTAATATATAAAGGTACAAGTCAATATTTTGAACACTTTAAGTTCAAGGAGAGAATATTTCCTCTGGTTGAGACTCATCCAGCATGATAAGGCAGTGGGGCACTGAGAAACTTGTGCCTCTTCAGAATTTGTTTTCATGATTTATAAAATGAGCATTTTAATTACCTTGCTTTCTCACATCTAAAATGAAGCTTGCATTCTAAAAACATTCAAGTCGGAATGATTTCCATTCTGAAAACTGCCAAAGAACTGAATACTTGCAAATTGGGGAGGAAAGTTCTGGCTGCCATGTCCATCTGTGTCCTGAGGTTGTCCCCATGTTGGGACAGAAGGCGTCCCAGCCTCTCAGTCCAGGGCCTGGGCTAGTGGGGAGCTTCTGAGCACTCACCGGATGTTGCAACCTGTCCTGCGCTGCCTCATGGACAGAACAGGGCCTCAGGGCTGGGCTATTTGAGCTCTGGAGCTCGTGTCCACGTGTTGGACACTGTCCAGATTCCAGCCCTCAGGGACCTTCCTCTAGAGGGAAAGTGTGTGTTTACTTGACTGTGTTAATTGGAGCATCCTGCAGTGCATCTCAGCGAGTAATTATCACACTCGGTGTGCAGATGTGATGTTGTGGCTGGCTCACGCCTCTGTGGACGTGAATAGACAAATCGTCATGTCCAGGTTCCATTCCCCACCTGTCGTGTCTGCTGTGGTGGGCACCATCAGTCATAACAGTGCCCTGAGCCCCTGTCTAGACAGCTGGACAGTCGCCCATCACCCCCCATGTTCCCTTCACGGAGAGGCCCTGGGGATGGGTGTGAGGGGGATGTGGGAAGGCCTGAGGCGGGAGGGAAGGGACACGGAGAGACGCAGGAGGGAGCCCAGGGATGGGGAGTGGTGCGGAAATACAATGGACGTCCAGCAGAAGTGAGTGACCACGGGGATCGAAGAGAAACTTTACTGGTCTCTGAAATTGTGTATCCTGCGGTTCTTTTCCACCCCAGCCCCTGTCCCTGCACTTACATTTGAATTGTCCTTTTGTTGGGATCATTTGCTTTTAATCTTTAGGAAATAGTATTTTAGGGTTTCTGCTCATGGTGTCATATCCTTAGGTTTGTTGCATGATGATGGTGACGTCACACCTGGAAACAGGCAATTATCTGCTTGAGTTTACTCTTCTGTAGGGGGTGGGGCAGGACCTGCTTCACTCTGCTGCGAGTGTCTGTCTGCTGAGTGTGTCTTTGCATATAAGAAGGAAATTGATTTTTGTATGTTGATTTTCTAAGATTTCAGCCACACTGAGGTGGCTTATTGTTTCATTTTTCCAGTGGAATCTCTCGTTTTCTTAGTGTATATTATGTTGTCTATGACAGTTTTAATTGTGCTTAAATGTTTAAACCCATACCCATACAGTTAATGCTTTATTATTTTAATGCTTTATTATTTTAATATTGTAATTATGTTACACAAAACTGACAAATTGGAGGCAATGAATAGTCTCAGGATATGCTCATAATATTCTGATTCATCTTCTTCTTTCAATACGTGCTTTGAATTCTCATTATATCCCATAACTGTCTTCTCTTGATATCCCATACTTTTTTTTTTTTAAAGATGTCTTTATTTATTTTTATAAGTACTGGGTACAGTCAGAAGTGCAGGAGGGTGAGAGAATTCACCAGAGCCAGAGCGGGGAGCAGAGCAGGCAGAAGGACCGAAGGACACTGCTGAGGGGAGCAGCGGGCGGCAGGAGAGGTCTGTGTGAGACCGTCCTCCGGTGGCCGGGGAGCAGCCGGGGATCGAACCAGCACTGCAGAGGCTGCAGGCAGCTTTGCAACCCAGTGCTCAACCACTGCGCCACTGGGAAGGCCCATCCCATAACTTTTATTGACAGTAAACTATGAGAGTGTCAAGAATTAATATTAGGAAAGTTATTTATCATCAGAAAAAACTACAATGCCAATGCTTTAAAAGAACAGCAACACGTCGTTAATCTGAATGTCTAAAGACGGAGTTGTTGCCAGTTGTAACTGTTCCTGGCTGCCTACAAACTGCCATTGTGCCCACATAGGCTTCACCTGGGCTAAAGGCAAGGTCAACCGGATTAGCACCCTCAGAGTGTGAATGTCTGAGAATGAGTTAAATGTCTGATATCCAATGGGAGCTACATTTTACCATGAAATATATTGGTGTGAAATTTTCAAACATTGGACATTACAGATGCGACAGCAAAGGTGGATGCAGTCAGCAGAGAGGAGCTGAGGCCAGACAGCAAGTGAAATCATGGGGCCACATCACTTCCCCAGATTAAATCTCCTTCAAATTCTTTGTCTTTACATCTACACTAAATGATAGTGTTAATTATGATATGTGAATCTGATGAGTTTTCTCGTTTGACCTACTCCCCATGGAATCTCAAACACTCTGAGATCCCATAATAATGTGGCCAAAATGACATTGTCCTCAAATTCCCAGACATTCTAGGAAATTGTAGGAAAGTGCATTGTGATGTTGTGGGTGTCATTCCTCCACTAACTCTGGAAATAGGAAAATATTTTGTAGTCCACTAGCAATTATTTTGTGCCATCCAAAGAAGGCCAGGTCAAGGCCAATTTTTTTTTTTTAACCAGTATAGCTTCCTAAGTTCCATTATTGTTTCTTGAAAAACCCTACCCAATGTATCTTAGTAAATTTTTAGTAATTATACTGCACATGAAAGTAACAGCTTTCACAGCCACTGTCTTATTTCTAGTGTCCACCATGCGCTGAGTGAGTTTTTGGTAAATGCCAGTGGCACCCACACCAGCGCTTCCAGGGGGGTCTCTACCCAGTCATGTGTGTGGGTCTTTGTCCACATAAGGTCTTGACTACTCAGATTCCAACTTGGACCAAAGGCCTTATTTATGCTCTAAGTACAGGGGCCTCTGTCCTTCCCGTCGTTCCTGATCCCAGCCATGACCACGAGGGTCAGTGACATGAAAGGAGAAGCCACCTTAGAGACTGGAGATGCAGCCCGAGTGAGAGATCTTCTGCTGACCCTTGAGATGAAACCCAACCATCGCCTCTCTCGGCCCGGAGCACAGAATGTAGAACAGCAGGCAGTGGCTGAAGCTCAGTGACCTCCATCATACAGAGAATATCAAAGTGCAACTAAGTTAAAAAGAGAAACAATCAATGCTAATAAGAATATATGAGCAACAGAATATATGAAGTCATTGTAAAGGTATTTTAAAAAAGAGCATATATATTTTTTAAATTTTACAATGGAATTATATGAACTTAGAAAAACAAAAAGTACAGCATTATGTGAAATTTTAAAGTAAGTCTCCCATAATGTAGTCATGAGGTCATCTTCTCTATTACATTTTGGTGAGTCTCCCCTTCATTAGTCTCCTCACAGCCAACTTCATGGCTTGGTTCCTCAGACTGTATATCACGGGATTAAAGGTGGGGGGACCACCATGTAGAATATAGAAATGAGCAGGTCAGACATGGACGGGGTCTCTGAGGTCAGCTTCAGATAAGCAAAGAACCCAGTGGAGACAAACAGCACCATGACCAGCAGGTGGGGAAGGCAGGTGGAGTAGACCTTGGCTTTCCCTTCTGTGGATGGGATCTTCCTGACAGCAGAGAAGATGTGCACATAGGAAATGATGAGGAAAATAAAACAAGAGGAATCCATCACCGCACTAATGAGAATGGGAACAAGTTCGTTCATTAAATTTCCTGAGCAGGGAATAGCCAATAGTTGGGGGATATCACAAAAGAAATTGTGGACCACGTTGGACCCGCAGTAGGACAAGGAGAAGGTTCCAGCTGTGTTCATCACAGCCAATAGACAGCCACCCAGCCAGGACACAGCTGTCAGCTGCACACACCTGTCCCAGCTCATGATGACGTCATAGTGCAGATGGCAGTACAGCGGTCAAAGCCCATGACCGTGAGAAGGTTCATCTCTGCACCTGCTGACAAATCCAGTATAAAGACCTGGAGGACACAGCCCGGGAAGGAAATGGAGCTGCTGTGCCTCAGAGAGTTGGCAATGGACTTGGGGACCATGGCTGAGATGAGACAGAGATCCAAGAAAGACAGACTCCTCAGGAAGAAGAACATGGGGGTGTGGAGGTGCCGGTCCAGGGTGGTGATGAGGACGATGAGCCCGTTCCCCAGCAGGGCACACAGGTAGACCAGGGAGAAGAGCAGCGGGTGCAAGAAGCCCATGGTCCCCTGGGTGGGGAACCCCAGGAGGATAGACTCTGTCACTATTGTGAGATTTGTCACCCCTGGAGCCATCATCTGTGTAAAAAAGGACACAGGAAGAAATTCAAGTCTTCCAATATTGAAGATAAAGTGGCTTATAAGGATAATAATTCAATCTATTTACCAGGTAATTACTCCTTCTAGGTGTCTGAAGAATAATACCTCCGTCTTTGTGTCTGTGTTTCCTGCTGTATTCAACCTTTTGTTTCCACGTCATGTGTTATTAAGTTGTGCAATTTCTCTGAAATTTGGTAAAGAGCAGAAAATTTCAACTCTCCCCTACAAACTTGAACAAATTAGAATCTCATGCCTCTCAAAGTACCTGACTGACAGCCCCTCCCTTTTATTCTCCAGACCCGGGGCTCCCACCTTCTGCCCAGGCCCCATTGTCTCCGCCCAGCTCACCTCCCAGAGGTTGTCCAGGGCACAGTCCCAGAGGACACATGACCATGCCCAGCCCCTCCCCACCCTGGAGAGCCTGTCCCTGCTCCTCCAGCACTGCCCTGTCTGAGGAGGCCCCACAGTGACGGGTGTGCAGGAAGATGGGGTGTCATTTCCCATTAAAGGACCTTCCTCCCATCTCTAATGATTATAAAGTGTGTGTCCTGCAGTCTCCTCCTGGGTCACACCGACACGTCCCTCCTGCAGGATGGGCTCATCCACCCCCGGGTCCCTTCCCGGCCCCTCTGTCCCCCTCAGACTCATGCACATCTGTGCAGGGATGAGGCTGCACCGGGACTGATACAGACGGTCTGTGCCTGTGGCTGTCCCTGCCGGTCCCAGGGCCCTGGGTCCCATGGGGGTGAGTTTATTCCTCACCCCAGGCCCGTGAGTGAGTGGGGACGTCTGGACATGGGGCAGCACTGCCCACTCTCCTCCCCCCCCAATCTAAATCTCATCCTCTCCCCTCTCTGTGGGGTGACAGAGGGGCAGGCCCTGGGGAGGCAGAACTTTTAAGGGGAATGTGAGAAATAACCTTGTAGATATGCATCAGTGGGAACAATTAAAAATAGTTGAATAAATAAATAAAGACACAAAGTGGTCTAGATATACAATTCTTTTTTATAGATTTAAAACAAATATTGGGCCTCCCTGGTGGTACAGCAGGTTGAGCACAGTACTGTGAAGCTGTCCTCAGCCTCTGTAGTGGGAGTTTGAATCCTGGCTGGCCAGGGAGCTACCCACATGGCACGGCAGACCTATCCTGTCTCCCCACTGCCCCCTTCAGCAATGTCTTCAGTCCATCTGCCTGATCTTCTCCTCTCTCTCTCTCTCTGCTGAATTCTCTCACCTTCCTGCACCTCTCGCTTATACCCCAGTTCTTGTATAAATAAAATAAATCTTTAAAAAGTAATAAAATAAATGTTTATGATAAGATAGATTTTGATATACTTTGGTTAAAATACTGTTACTTCTTTATTTTTCAGCATCACTAACAATCCCTGAGTGATGGAGTTGGGGAACAATCCCAAGTTTGTGTCCAACGTAATCAGTTGTCCAGGCCACCCTCAGTTTATTTTCAGGGCCAGAAAATTTCAACAGTGTTGCTGTGAAAGCTTTTGAATTTCTACTTGACTCATATGTCACATATTTTAGCGCACAAAGGCATACCATTAATAATAAATATTATTTTAAATTTCATATTTGTTTTTCATTGAAATACATTTCCATTAGTTGTTCCGATTTTATTTAATACTAAATATACACTCCGAGTACTGAAAGCTAAAAGCAGTTATTATACAGTAGTGTCATCTGCCATAATTCAAAATATTCTCTGTGATAAATGTATTAAAAGTCACAATCTTTGGAAGAGACTAATGAAAAAGACATTTTTCTCTCATGGAAATGTATCCCATAAATGTACTCTTTGGGAAACTTTAGAATGTGTCAGTTTTCTTTTTTTTAAATTTAAATAATAAATTTTATTTTTATATTCCCCCATACAATTGCAATCCCCCCATTCTGACCCCAATTCCTACCCTCCTGCCCCCCACCCCCCAAAAAGTGACTCTGGTTCATAGTTTTTTGTTGATTTTGATTTTCACTTCCTTATATTCATTTTCCTGGTCCCTTATTTAAGTTTTCTAGATTCCTGCTATGAGTGAGACCATCCGGTATTTTTCTTTTTCTTTTTGGCTTATTTTGCTGAGCATGATCCCTTCAAGCGCCATCCATGTTGCTGCAAATTGCATGTGTTTATCTTTTTTGAATGCTGAGTAATATTCCATGGTATATATGCACCACATCTTCTTGATCCATTCATCTATTTTTGGGCATTTGGGTTGTTTACAAAGCTTAGCTATTGTAAACAGAGCTGCTATAAACATAGGGGTGCAGGTGTTCTTTGGAATTGATGTTTCTGTGTCCTTTGGGTAAATACCTAGGAGTGGAATTGCTGGATCATATGGAAGCTCTAGGTTTAGTAGGTCCAGAAATCTCCACACAGCTCTCCATAGTGGTTGGACCAGTTTGCATTCCCACCAACAGTGCAGAAGAGTTCCTTTTTCTCCACACCCTCGCCAACATTTGTTGTTGCTAGTTTTTTTTAATATGTGCCATTCTCACTAGTGTAAGATGGTATCTCATGGTAGTTTTGATTTGCATTTCCCTGATTACAAGTGATGTTGAATATTTTTTCATATGTCTGTTGGCCATTTGCATTTCCTCTTCAGAGAAGTTTATTTTTAGCTCCTCTGCCCATTTTTTGACTGGATTATTTTCTTTGTTGTTGCTGAGTCTCATCAGCTCTTTGCAGATTTTTGTGATCAGTCCTTTATCATTAGTGTTGGGTGCAAAAATGTTCTCCCAGTTGGTGGGGTTTCTCTTTGTTTTGGTTATTGTCTCTTTTGCTGTGCAGAAGCTCTTTAATTGGATGTAGTCCCAGCTGTTTATCTTTGCCTTCACTATCACTGCTTTGTCTGATGTGTCTGTAAAGATGTCTTTGATGTGAATATCACATAGTGTTTTGCCTATATTTCCTTCTATGTATTTTATGGTTTCAGATCTTATGTCTAGTTCTTTAATCCATCACATCAACAAAAAGAAATATAAAAAACATATGATAATATCAATAGATGCTGAGAAAGCTTTCAACAAAGTGCAACACACATTCATGATAAAAGCCCTTGAAATTCTTGGGATACAAGGAACATACCTCTACATCATAAAGGCCATCTATGACAAGCCAACAGCCAGTATCATTCTCAATGGTGAAAAGCTGAAAGCAATTCCATTAAGATCTGGAACAAGACCAGGATGTCCACTCTCACCACTGCTTTTCAATATAATACTGGAAGTCCTAGCCAGAGCAATAAGACAAGAGAAAGACATCCAAGGAATCCAAATAGGAAAAGAAGAATTCAAACTATCACTATTTGCAGATGATATGATAATATACATAGAAAACCCCAAAATTCCACAGAAAAACTAATTCAACTCATCAATCAGTTCAGTAAAGTGGCAGGATACAAAATCAACACGCAAAAGTCAGTAGCCTTCCTATACACAATCAATAAATCTGAAGAAGAAGAAATAAAAAAAAATCTCTTTTATTATTGAAACAAAAACAATCAAATATTTGGGAATAAATCTAACAAAAGAGGTAAATGACCTATACAAAGAAAACTATAAAACACTGTTAAAAGAAATAGAAGAAGACAAAAAGAAATGGAAAGACATCCCCTGCTCATGGATTGGAAGAATAAACATTATTAAAATGGCCATCCTACCAAAAGCAATCTACAGATTCAATGTTATTCCAATCAAAATTTCAATGACATTCTTCAAAGAAATAGAACAATTATTGATGAAATTCATATGGAATCACAAAAAACCCCGAATAGCCAAAGCTCTACTGAAAAAAAAAAAGAGAAGGCAATGGAGGCATCACACTCCCAGACTTCAAACTATACTACAAAGCCATATTCATCAAAACTGCATGGTATTGGAACAAGAACAGACATACAGACCAATGGAATCAAATAGAAAACCCAGAAATAAACCCACAGATTTATGGTCGACTAATCTTTGACAAAGGAGCAAAGACTATGCATTGGAGCAAAGAAACTTTGTTCAATAAATGGTGCTGGGAAAACTGAGTCGCTACATGCAAAAGAATGAAGCTTGACCACTACCTCACACATACACAAAAATCAACTCAAAATGGATTAAAGAACTAGACATAAGACCTGTGTCAGTTTTCTTTATTGAATAAATACTTTAAGGTGCTTTCTGAAAACAGAAATGATGCTTGAAATGAAAGTGTCTAATCTGAATAGATTCTCCTTGGAAAACTGTTTAAGAACTAAATACCTGCAGTCTGGAGGGGAAGTTCCTGGGCTGCCATGTCGAGTTTCTTTCCTGAGGTTTTCCCCATGGCGGGACAGAGGGCGTCCCGGCCTCACTCTATGGTCGGGGCTCGTGGGGATGCCACTGTCCTGCGCCATCTCATGGACAGAGCAGGGCCTCAGGGCTGGGCTATTTGAGTTGTGGAGCTGGTGTCTGCGTGTTGGACACTGCCCAGATTCCAGCCCACAAGTACCTTCTTCCAAAGGGAAAGTGTCGTGTTTACTTGACTGTGTTAATTCGGTCGTCCTGTAGCACATTCAGTGACCCTGAGTGTGTCAGAGGCAATTTCGTTAGTGGTTTACACATCTATGGAAATGAATGTAATTAATCCTTCAGGCTCCATCATCCTCCACTGACCCTGCCATGGGGACCCGGTGTGGCCCCGTCATCAAAGCCACGGAAGAGCCACGTCCAACGGGAGCAGGAAGGTCACCGTCACCCACTGTGCGTCCTTCATGGGGACCTGGGAAATGGGTGTGTGGGGTATGGGGAAATTTGGAGGCAGGAGGGGGAGGGAGAGAAGGAAAACCAAGAAATATATGAATTTGTTCATGTTACTACCAATTATTTTTATTTAAATACCATGTTATTCTCAGCATTGATAGATGTAATAAAACTTGCATTGTTGTATTTGACTGAATTGTGATTTTATCTTACAGTTCTGGTCAGCCCCCAGGCTGGGCTCTGTCTTGACCTGTCCACACACTGGCCTGTGGCTTGGGGCCTGAACTAGGGAAGTGGGGGGACCTCTTCCTGGGTGCAGGTTCTTACCCGAGTGCTCAGAGCCCTACCAGGTTTCCCACGGAAATACAGCAGGAGACGAGAGTCCTGACCCCGTGCACTGTCCGATCCCGTATCCCCAGTGTCCCCCAGGCCAAGTCGGCAGCAGGTCCAGCAAGATGGCGCCTGGAATGGAAGGAGGCTGGACTGGAGACACTGGGTGGGGGGAGGACCCAGCTCCAGAGCTGTCAGGTGCTCGAGGGCGCTGCTCCCAGCACCCCACCTCAGCCCCATGTCTTGGGCCCCCTGAAAGCCTCTCCCTGACCCCAGCCAGCAAAAGGGCCACTTAAAATACCAGTGGTTGATGGACAGGAGAGACCACACATTCTGCACCTATGGGTGCCCATGGGGGTCAACTGAGCACTGTTCAAAATTACCTCAGCCTTCAGCGTCTGCCCCGGCCCCGCGTCCACCTGCCTCGCCGGCCAGCGGCTGCAGTACAGGCGCCGGCCTCTCGCCTGATGGAGCCCAGAAGCGGGCGCTGCCCCGGGCGCGCGGGCAGCTCTGGCCAGTGGTCGTGGTCACCCCCGGTCACCGCGCTGCCGGGCGCAAGGGGCAGGGGCGCTCGTGCGAGGTCCCTCCTGGCCGGCATCAGAGCCGGAGTGTCCCCCGCTCCGGGCTCCGGACAGCGCCCGCTCTGAGGGGGGGCCTGGCCTCGGGCCGCGTCGGCCAGTGGGGCCGCAGGACCTGAACTAGCCCGCGCCTGGACGGGCTTCGGCTTCTCCGCCCACCCCTGTGGCACCCACTGCTCCTCTTCCCCTCAGCCTCCGCGTCCCCGTCCCGGACCCAGGCACACAGTCCTCCCTCTCCTCAGAGCTGGTCCTGCCCTACTCGCGGGCACCGGCTCCTGCCTCAGGCCGCAGCCCTGCCCTCTCCCGGGCTCCTCCCCTCAGCCACCGAGGCGGAGCGTTTCGGGCTGCCCCACCCCCAGCCCCATCGGACCATGTCACAACCCTGCATCTGATTGGGCTGGGCCCATCCACCCCGGCGCCTGATTGGTCCACGCCCCGCCCCGGAAGTGCAGCTCTCCATAAAACGGCCCTGAGGTGCCAGGGCCAGAGCAGCTCGCAGGGGAGCCCAGGAGAGCCCCCCCCACACGCGGGCAGCTCTGGGAGGGGATTCAGGGGTGCTGGATGCCCCCTGACGCCCTGGGTCTGGCCCGACCCGCCGGCCCCCGGGCCCGGCACAGAGGCTGGACATGCCTCAGCCTGTCCCACTGCCTGGAGACCCTGGGCCCGCCCCCCTCTCCTCGGGAGAGTGTCCACGGCCCCACCCTTGGCCTCCGCCCTGGACCTGGTGATCAGGGCGAGAAACCCGACCCCGCTGCCAGCACTGGGCTGGCCGTGCCGCGTCTGTCAGGTTCCTCCCTGGCGGTACCAGAGCCACCGCATATCCACTGCACGGGCCATCTGCGCCTGACCCCAGAGCGGTCACTCGTGGTTGGCCTCACTCTGTGGTCGCAGAGGCGGAGGTGAACGGGAGATGCACAGGAATGGGGGGCCCTGGGCTACACCCACTCCGGCGCATCTGAGGCCGTTGCCCACGGGTGGCCTCCCCAGCACGTATGGATTCTGTCTGCTGCTGGTGGGCCAGCAGCGGAGTGACCACCCCGGCAGTGAGAGAGCCCCGGAGGACGGAGGCGGTGCTGGGCCTGGCTGTGGCACCCCCAGGAGGGCCCCATCCCCCATAGCGCATGTCCACCTGCTGACCGTGGTTACGGCGTGAGCTCCAGCGTGGCCCCGAGGGCAGGGAGGGCACACATGATAAGTCCCAGAAGGTCCCCTATGGGTGTTCGGCTTTGACTGAAATGTGGATATTTGTGCCCAAAGGGCTCTGCAAGGTGACGTGGCCCGTAGGGCAGAGTGGACTGGAGGTCAGGGGCGTGTCTGCTCAGATCCGGGGGCTGATGGAGGCCGGGGTTTAGGACACGTGCTTCCCAGCGGGGATGGTCCCTGGCCGCAGACGGGAGGGCGCTTGGTGCTTTTCCCAACTCCTGGGATCCCAGCGGGTGCATTTAGGGGGACCAAAGCTAAGGCCCGTCAGCCAGCCAGTGTGCCCATGTGTACCCCCCCTTTGGCCTGCAGCGCAAGCCCTGTCCACCCCCAGGGGTGACCCTGCCCCTCGACTGTAAAACCTGGACGCTCTGGACCCAAGACCCCATGGAATAGGACACCCTGGCAGGGGTACGTGGGGTCCATCAGCAGGACCAGTTGTCATTTAGGGGCTCAAGGAGAAGTTGCAGGAGGATGGGGGTGACACTTGTGGGGTTAACGGGAGAACCCATGTAGTCACTGAAACAGTTGTCATGTCTCAGCCAACGAGGGAATGTCCGTCCTTCCAGCTCCCACTGGCTGGGCAGTGTCCAGCCCCAGGCACCCACATGTTAGTCTCAGATAACAGACTCAGGTGCTCTGTCTCCTCTGGATACCTCTGGGGGGAAGGCAGCCGGACAACGAGTGGGAGGGATGAAAATGAGCAATTTGAGGGCCTCCCTGGTGGGCACCAGGTTGAGAGCAGTGCTGTGGAGCTGTCCACAGCCTCTGCAGCACTGGTTCGAGCCCAGCTGGCCAGGGAGCTGCCCACAGGGAGGGGCAGACCTCTCTTGTCTCCTGCTGCTCCCCTCAGCAGTAGATTTTGGTCAGTCTGCCTATTCTGTTCCCCGCTCTGTCTCTGGTGGATCCTCTAACCCTCCCTCACCTCTGGCCTTACCCTGGTTCTTGCATGCATAAATTAATAAATATTTAATAATGATCAATTTGAAAAGTCAGACATCACAGGAAATGAACTGACAGAATGATTAATGATACTTAGATTCTATCTAATAATAAAATCAAAAAGAGGCAATGGGAATGCGAGAGATTTTATACAGCCCCAGCAGGCATCTGTGACCTGTCCAGGCATGTTCAAGTTGCTGCAGGTGTGAGGCAGGTGGACGCGCTCAGGAGCGGGGACAGTTTCAACCTGAATAAAAAGTGTGAGTAGGCTGCAACCTCCTGAACTCCCGGAGGAAACTGTCTCTGGGGGTCTGTCCAACGTGTTGGATGGGGTGTCTTTTTTTATTGCTGGGTTCATAGATTTTATGTACTGTGGACACTTGCCTTGTCAGGTGTGTGATGTGCACAGTTTTCTCCCAGTGCAGGGACCTATTTTGGGGATGGCTTCTTCTGAGGCACAGAAGCTCTCTAGTGCAGTGGGGCCCACTTGTTTATTTTTGCCCATTTATCTGTTCTTGGCCTTGTGTCCCAAGGTCCATCTGTGGGGTGGATGTGCAGTGGGCAGCCCCTATGTGTTCTTGCTGGTATTTTTAAGGCTCCATCTAATCCAGACTTTTGATCCATTCCAAATTGTTGTATTTAGGAAAGTAGAAATCCAAACTAATGCGTTGTCACCTGTGAGAAGGGACCACTCAAGAGCCTGGACACAGCAAAAAGGTGAGGGAGAGAAAGGTCCTTTCACCTCTGCTGGGAAAATGGTTTGAAGATGTCTTCAGACAAAGAAAACAGAGCAACCACAGGATGGAGCAACCTCTTCCTGGTATTTATCCCAGAATGTGCAGACTTGACAACTCGGAACATGAACACCTGTGTTCCCAGCAGCACCATCCACTGTTGCCAGTCCTGGCCCCAACCCAAGTGCTGTGGACAGAGGAGTGAATACATAATGTGGATCCACACTCAATGGAATACTACACGGCTCTTAAAAGTGTGAACTAGTACCCTTAGTGAACAAAGGTGGACTTTGAGGTGCGTATGCTAGTGAGATAAGTCAAAAACTGAAAGATATTGGCTGGTGTCATAATATAAAAATAAAGTAACTATGAAAATACAGTGGCAAACAGCAACAGGAAATGTTGGACTGAGTGCAAAAATTTGCTCATTACCAGAAAGAACCAGGGAGGAAAGTAGGAGTGTGGACAGAGGGGCCAGGCACTGTGGGGCATTTAGTAGATTCTGAGTGGACACTGCTGCATATGGGGGAGTGAAAAGTGACCACGGTAAAAACAGTAAAAGTCTAAATTAGTCTTGTCCTTTGATAAGAAGAAGACAAATTAACATGATTTTGCAACGAAACACTCATGGTAAAGATCCCTACTCACAGACACTCACTGCATTTGTTCAAGGAAAAATATAAAATACATCAAGAGGAATCTGACCAGGGAATGATGTCATATCTCAAGGGGGTGGGAACTGTGCTCTCATGCTATCACTGAAATGAATATTACTTTGAGTGATTTTCTAACTCAAGTTTCATTCTGAAATTTGAATGGATGAGTCATGTCTTGTGATTCACTACATTTTATTATCACAAATAGTTTCATGGACAAAATGTGCTCATTGATCAGGAGACTTTGGAGACAAAGTGACCTGCTCCCAAAGAGGAGGAACGTCACCCCCAGCTCACATTCTCAGTGTTAGGGAAACAATATGAGAACGCCCGTACATGTAGTGCAAATGTGTGGAATTATTAAAAAATAGCAAATATCACCAAGCTGCAGTTTGCATAAAGTTGTACATAATAAAAAAACAGAGTTCCCAAGTGGAAGAAAAGTGAACTTAAGTGTAATCTATATAAAGGTGGAGAAGACCTGGTAAACAATCAAGATACAATCTGGAAAAGTAAGGGAACTTAAATATCAACACAATGACAAGTTACACATTATAAACTTTTAACTAGAAATGTCGTTCTTCAAAGATAATTCATCTAACTATACTTTTGAGAACACCATATCAGGGGAATGCAGTCACATTGGCATCCAAACAGGCATCATAGAAATTAATATTCCATCCATTCCAGGTTTCACTCATAGATTCCTACTAACCAAGGCAGCGTCCATCCTTCCACCTCTGGCAGAGTCAAGTGTTGTTTCCCTTTGTCCTTTGAGCAGGAACAGGAACTTCTCCTAGAGGAAGATGCCCCGTTATGAATCAAGAGGAGTGGGGGACCCTACTCTCGGTCTCCACTCCCCTCCCCAAGTTGGGACCATCAGTGGAGCTAATCAGGCTGAGGAAACCCAGTGCCCAGGACTGGGGTCCCATAAGCATGTGCTCATGGTAAAGATCATGTGGATGATGGAAGATGGAAGGATCATAAAGATCATGAGGATGATAAAGATATGGAAGAACATGAGGATATAAATTTCTGGCAAAGAAAATTCTAATGCAAGAAGTCTGGACATTATAAATGATGACATTAAGACTTGGAGGAGACACATATTTGGAACATGGTGGCGAGGAAACACTGCCATTAAGATCTCCCATTAAAATAAAAGTTAATAGGGAGGAAAAGTGGCAGGTCCCAGTGAGAACTGGGACACGGAAGATAAACGGACGACTCCTGCAAACTACACGAATAATAAAGTTGCCATAAAAGAGGACTAGAAGGGAGGAAAGCTCAGAACCCTGCTACCCTCCCCCAACCACAAAGTCGGCACTCTCTGACCAACAGGAAGGAGGAAAAAACAAACAAACAAACAAACAAAACTAAAATAACCAACAAGAACAAACTACGCATCAAGCAGGACTGTGAGTGGAAAGGAACTATTTCAGCCACCACACCCCGTGAACCGGAGCTGTGGAGAACCATGCAGGATTCTCCGTGGAGGTGAGTGAACAGCTACAGGTGACATTAGAGAAAAACATAGACTCCCAGAGACCTACACACAGCACCAGGCCAGCCGGTAAGCTTGCGCAGAAAAGCGGTGCCCTTGAAAATCAAACGCGGATAGTGGCTGCCCAGGTCCCTGCGCCTGCGACCTAGGCTTGCGGGGCGATGCGCAGGGGCCCTCACTGAGGTGAATGTCCCTCACTGAGTAATCAAAAACCAGGCACCCGGGCACGGGAGCAGGGTGCAAAAGGCTCCATTTCTGCGGACACTGAACTGGGCTACAGCCCACGTCCTGGGCCTGAGGGCTTTGGAACTGAGACCCGGGGCATGAAAATTGGGGCATGGGTTCCCCACAACGGTGGGGCACAAGGTAGTCACAGCGTCCCAAAGCCGCTGAGGCCTTTCCCACCACTCCCACTCTATTCCCTGTCCCACGGGGTGAAAAAAACAGCTCCCCAATGACACTAGGATAGATCTCTGGTGCCACCTAGCGACCAGGAAAAAAAAACACCATAGAACAGGGACCTTTCTTCAGAAAAGACTGCTTGAAACCGGCAGAAGGCTTCCGGAGGAGCCAGTGGTTAGCTGGAAAGTTCGCCCATGCCAGGCCCCTTCTGACCAGCAATCCAAGCCCAGAGGGGGAGCAGGCACCCACGTCTGGGGCAGACCGGGCACGCTGAAGAGTGTGCCTGAGACTGGGCGTGCAAGGATTGCGTCCTGCATCACCATTTTAGACGAGGAACATTTTTTCCAGAAAAGACTGCCTGAAACCAACAGAAGGCTCCCTGAGGAGCCAGAAGTGACCTGTTAAGTTTGCCCACGCCAGGCCCCTTCTGGCCTGCAGTCCAAGCCCAGAGGAGGAGCAGGAACCCACTGCTGGTGCAGACCAGGCACGCAGGGAGTGAGTCCCACATTGCCATTTTAGAACAGGGACATTTCTTCAGTAAAGACTGCTTGAAACCAGCAGAAGGCTTCCGGAGGAGCCAGAGGTGAGCTGGGAAGTTTACCCATGCCAGACCCCTTCTGGTCTGCAGTACAAGCCCAGAGGAGGAGCAGGAACCCACTGCCGGGGCAGACCAGGCACGCCGGGAGTACGTCCTGCATTGCCAATTTAGAACAGGGACATTTCTTCAGAAAAGACTGCTTGAAACCGACAGATGGCTCTGAAAGAAGCCAGAGGGGAGGGGAGAAGTTCAACCAAGATGCCAGCCAGTCCAAGCAACACAGTGTCCCAATGCATACAGCAAATTAGAAAACAGGCAGTAGGGAGTAGAAGAACCACATGCAACCTAGCAACTCCTCAGGAACAAAACACACCACAAAAAGTAAACCACCACCCAGAATGCAACGAAAGTAACTTGGAAGAACTTCTGAGCCTTCCAGAAAGAGAATTTCAAATTTCCATGATTCAAAAAAAAAATGACAGAAGTCATAAAGGAAAACAATGATAAAGGAAAAATAATCAATGATTAGAAGAATGAAATTAAGTCCATAAAGAGGGAAATGCAGAAGATCAGAGAATGCAGGAGATGAAAAAGAAATTCAGATCAAGATGTAAAAGAAATGCAGGAGATCAAAGAATTTGATCTATGGGAGATAGATCAAATAATTTGATTTATGGGAGATGTGATGATTAATGTTAATACCTAGGATTTTAGCATCAGCACAATCAGTGTGTTTTGCATACTAAACAAAAACACAACAATTAATGGAATTAGACTGTAATGAAGAAATGCTAAAGGAAATTTAAAAAAAATACTTATTGTTAATTTCAGAATGTTAAGCATTTCTGTCCTAAACATCATGACAGACAAGAGTCAAAAGATACTCAATAACATTTACAACAACATGTTGACCACTTAATGGCTCTGACACAAACGTGAGGCTGGCAGGGACGTGTGACTATTTATGGACGTGAACTTGGGATTTTTCCCCAACTCCATTCTAAGGGATTGTTTGTAATATTTTAAATAAATTCACACTATTTAAACAGGGCCTGCAGGAGATAGATGTCAAATGTTATTTTATCATTTTAAATTTGTATATAAATCACTCAAGAGATGTCAACGTTATTAACAACTAAGTACCCTAATTTATTAACTTGTTTTTATTAAATTTCGGGATTTATTGCCACCAATGTGTTGAATTATTTTATAGTACCATATTCTCCTAAAACTCCTGCCTCCCCAGGGCCTGCCCCTCCATCACCCCACAGAGGTGGGAGAGGATGAGCATGGGGAGGGGGAGGAGAGAGGGCAAGGTTGCCCCGTGTCCAGATGTCCCCACTCACACACGGGCCTGGGGGAGGAGCAAACCTGCACCCAGGGCACCCGGGGCCCTGGGACTGGCAGGGACAGCCACACACACAGACCTTCCGGCTCAGCCCCGGAGAGGCTTCCTCCCTGCAAAGACATGCATGAGTCTGAGGGGAACAGAGATGCCGGGAGGGACCCAGGGGTGGATGAGCCCATCCTGCAGGAGGCACATGTGGGTGTGACTCAGGAGGAGACTCTGTGGGAAACGTGGTCTCTGGGTCCTCAGATGTGGGGAGTCAGGGGCAGGTTGAGGAGGAGATGCGGGGACGGACCAGGAGGCAGCAGTGAGGACACAGGGGCAGGAATCTGACAGAGAGGGCATCAGGACACACCGCACGGGGACACCGAGCCCAGATCATTCAGTTCCAGGACAGTGTCGGGTCCTGGGGAGCAGGAAAATGGGGACCCGCACACCCCATCTCCCTGCACACTCGTCCCTATGGGGCCTCCCCAGACCAGGGCTGTGCTGGAGGAGTAGGGACAGGCTCTCCAGGGTGGGGAGGGGCTGGGCATGGTCACATGTCCTCTGGGGATGTGCCCTGGACAACCTCTGGGAGGTGTGCTGGGCAGAGACCTGGGGCCTAGGGAGGAGGGGGAGCAACAAGACTGGGGCAGACGGGAGGCACAGTCATTTGGGTGTGTTGAGAGGTTTGAGACTGTAATTCTTAAAGTTCTATAGGGTCAATTGAAATCTTCAAGCCTTCACCTATTTTCAGGACATGTTTGGACAGTGATAATGTCACCTCACAGGAGATGGAAATGAAAGTTTGAACACAGCAGCACACGCAGATGAGGGTACTAGACTCCGTGGGATGTAGAAGGAGTAATTACCGGCTAAATAGATTGAATCATTATCCTATGCTGATAATGCACTTATGTTCAATATTGGAAGATTTGACAAAGTTTCTTCCTTTTTATTTTGTTATACAGAAGACAGCTACAAGGGGGATGAATCTCTCGGTCATGAAAGAATTTGTGCTCCTGGTGTTCCCCACCCAGGGGACCATGGGCTTCTTGCACCCACTGCTCGTCTCCCTGGTCTACCTGTGCTCCCTGCTGGGGAACGGACTCATTGTCCTCATCACCACCCTGGACCGGCACCTCCAAACCCCCATGTACTTCTTCCTTAGTTGTCTGTCCTTCTCGGACCTCTGCTTCATCTCAGCCACGGTCCCCAAGTCCATTGCCAACTCTCTGAGGCACAGCAGCTCCATCTCCTTCCCAGGCTGTGTCCTCCAGGTCTTCATGATGATTATTTCAGTAGGTACAGAGCTTCACCTGCTCACAGTGATGATCCTTGACGGCTATGCTGCCATCTGCCACCCCCTGCACTATGACGTCATCATGAGCAGGGACAGGTGTGTGCAGCTCACAGTTCTGTCCTGGCTGGGTGGGGGGTCTCTATGCTGTGATGCTCATAGCTGGAACCTTCTCCTTGTCGTACTGTCGGTCCAACGTGGTCCACCAGTTCTTCTGTGACATTCCCCAGTTATTGGCTATTTCCTGCTCAGAAAATTTAATGAGCGAACTTGTCCCCATTCTCATCAGTGTGGTCTGGGGTATCTGCTGGTTCATATTCATCACCATTTCCTATGTCCACATCTTCTCTGCTGTCAGGAAGATCCCATTCACAGATGGGAAGGCTAAGGCCTACTCACCTGCCTTCCCCACCTGCTGGTTGTGATGCTGTTTGTCTCCACTGGGCTCTTTGCTTAACTGAAGCTGAACTCAGGGACCCCATCCATGTCTGACCTGGTCATTTCTATGTTCTACATGGTGATGCCTGTAGGAAAATAAAGTGTTAATGTTGTTTTGGCGGGGACATTGGAAGATGTGCGACCACCTTTTGGACTCTTGATCTGGGAGCCTGGCCAGCGCCCAGACCGGGAGCCAAAAGATAGGGCTGATTATGTAACTGTTCTGTTCACGATGTCCGGGACCACCAAGAAATAATGCTGGTTATGTAACTCCGGGGTGTTGTGCACAGAAACGTGAACAGCCCACCATGAATCCCTGAGCTTGGATATTGGCCGTATCCGACCTTGAGAGATAAAAATGCAGTGGTTGCCTAGCTGCTGCTGCTAGCTGCTGCTGAACTTGGATACGTCGCCCATGCTGTTCTCTGGAGTGCTGACTTTTTGCCTCTGCAATGCTGTTTTCTGATAAAACTGTGCAGTTTGTGTGCATGCTCATGGGTTTGGTTGGGTTTGGGACACTGTTTATAATTTTGCTCACACATCGACTCTGTTGCTCACAATAAATCCTTTTTCCTTTAATACGGTGTGGTCATTGACTCCCACGGAATCGAGCCTCCCTCAAACACCTGTGCACAGGGCTAGCAATTATATTTTATTGCTAGTTACAGTGCCCCCCACCTTTAATCCCGTCATATACTTCTGAGGAACCAAGCCATGAAGTTGGCTGTGGGGAGACTGATGAAGGGCCAGTACACCAGCATGTGAGGTTTCATTGTTATCATTAACTAATTACCCAATCTACATCCATGCGCCCCTCAGTTATTTAGATTTTACCTCCATTACCAGTCAGCATGTTAAAATAAGACTTTTCATTACAGATTTCCTTTGCAAATTTTAACATTGTTCTATTCTTCAAACCTCTGTTTCCTGAAATAATGCAGCCATTTCCAAAACACCCATCCACGTGACATACATGATATGAATTCTGTTCTTTAAATGTTACGGCTGATATGTGAAATCATGTTCTAGAACTCACACATCCCCAAAATTTTCATGAAATCCAGCAGTGGTAAGGGGGTCTGTACTCGGGAGCACATGGTCACAGGACCCCCCAAGTAGTTCATCTTTCCATGAAAGACTCTGTAGGCAGGTGTCTCCCCCCTGGGCCTCCATCACTCTCTGGCCACGGCCTTTACACACTCTGTCTTGGCTTTGAGCAAAGCCTCTAGACTCTGTTGAGAAGAGGATTTGACCCCACGAGAGGGGTGACGTGGGGTCATGTTAATAATTGTCATTTGTCAAGTATTTGCTGTCTTGTTTTGGGGTTCCATTTCTGCCCTTCTGTGTGTGTTATCCCATCACACTCCACGGAACACCCGCGTGAACACCCTCCTGCCTCCACTATTCAAGGACAGGGAGACCCAAGGGTTAATAAACAAGTGGTCCCCCCACACTAGAGAGCTCCTGGGCCTCAGAATCCACTGTGAGCACAGGCCCTGCACAGGGAGAAGCCATGTGCACACCACACCTCTGACAAGAGCGAGTGTCCATCTACACAAGTGGGTCCCCACCACAACAGGGAGCAGCACCCCAGTCCAGACAACGGCAAGGCCTACGTGGACAGTCTCTAAGGAGGAATTGCCAGTGCCTGCAGAGTAGTGGGCAGGTGGATTCAGGTCCAGACCCTGCTCTGAGCTCGCTGGCGCGTCCTGACCCCCACACGGATGTGTTTGTTCCCGTCCCAGGATTTGCTCATCCTGCGGGGCCAGCGGAGTCCAGGGAGTGATCGTGTCATTATTCTGCATTAACGTCTACTAAGCTGGGCGGACTCTGTCCTGCTGCTTCCTGGGACCTCTGAGAGCTGCCGATGATGACGCTTCAGCTCCTCACACTCAGCCCACACTTTCCATCACGTCAGCGTGTGCTGGACACCGGGGTCCACACAGTGGACAGACTCAAGTCTGAGTCCGGAGATATTAATTGTGGGGATGTGCTCCTGGGCTGAGAAGCTTTTCTCAGCCGGGGTGAGCAGGAAGGACTGAACATTCTCTTCATGGGCTGAGGAGTTTCAACCAGAAGAGTTTAAGTGAGAACACGGGATACCCCACAACCAGCCTGAGCAGCACCCCAGCCCCTCCAGCGCCCCACATCCTTCTCCCTGAGGCCAAAAATGACACCCTGTATGGCACTGATACCGCCTGCCCCTACCACGCAGGCAGAGCAGGGGAAAGGCAGAGTTGTCTCCCTGGCAGTGTGGAGGTTCAGAGCATTGGGCTTCACAGTTCCCAGAGGCAGGATCCCCCAGGGGCGGTCATGTGTCGACCATGAGGACGAGGGGGGGTCATGAGGGAGCACTGGTGGGCGGATGGGGCCACAGTGTCTGTTGCCCGAAAGGCGCCCGCAGGGATCCCTGGTATTGGGAGAAGCGCCAGGCGCCATCACGTCTGCAGCCATGGCCAGACACCACTGGGCAGTGAGTGTCCCTCACCCCGGCCTCGGCCAGCCCTGGGCCCTAAGTGGAAGCCACAGGACACCCTCAGCCCCGCACTGTACTCGGGACCATGTCCGCCTCACAGAGGCCTTTGGGCACAAATATCTTCATTTCACTCAAAGACAAACATGCATCTGGGACGTTCCGGGACTTGTCATGTGTGTCCTTTCGTCCTGCGGGCGCCCCCGGGACCGCATATAAAGGGGTCACTTCCCATCAGGGGAGGAAATGGACTCGATTCACTTCGTATCCATCCTGCGACCGCCTCACGCTCCGTGCAGCTACCAGGGTGCGGCCAGTTCTGCGCTGACCACTGTCTGGTTGGCTCCCATGCCAGAGAGTGATTCCCGCCGGTCACTTTCTGGAGGAGGCTCCTTGCATGCAGGTTCCTCAGTGTCCCCTGAGCCCTGTCCTCCCCGCCACGGCTGGCCATGGATCCCCTCCACCACCCAGAGGACCCAAGCCCCATCATGTCCACCCTGCCCGCACCCGGGCCTGGATTGTCCACATGAAGGCGATGTCCAGGCGACTTCAGCAGCAAGTCAGATTCTCAGGCACTAGAGGGGCCGGCAGGAGCCACAGGACAAGGATCTTGTTGCGGTGCCAACAACTCGCACTTCGGGGTCCAGGTTCTGCCCTGTGTCGTCCAAGACCGGGGTGTCTGTAGTTGTCCTTCTCGCCCTGTCCCCCACTCTGCACCACCTGCCAATGCCTGCTCCCACCTGCCAGGACCAGGAGGGCCCACCGGGGTAGGGGCAACTTTCCTGCTCCCTGTAGATGCGGCTTGTCCTGGCTCTGATCACGGGGTCATCCTGGTCCCCGTGATGGTCAGGGGAGGGGATGGGACCTGGAGAACAGGCTAAGTTACATTCCTTCCCACAGATAATCCATCAGCAAAATTGCCCCTGACACACTCATACACCAATTATCACTGGGATGTGCCACAGGACCATGTCAATTAAGACCGTGACCTGAGAAAGGGTGCTTGTCCCTCTGGAGTAAAGTCACTTGATGGATGGATCTTGGACAGTGTCCAACTCGCGGACACCAGTTCCAGAGCTCAAATAGCCCAGCCCTGAGGACCTGCTCTGTCCATGAGGTGGCACAGGATGGGGTTCAATATCCTGTGAGTGCTCAGAGACTCCCCATGAACCCTGAACATGGAGTGAGTGGCCGGGACGCCCTCTGTCCTGCCATGGGGACATCCTCAGGAGAGAGACTCGACATGGCAGCAGGAACATTATCCCCAGAAAACAGGTATCTGCCCCCAGCCGTTTGCAGGGGAGAATCCGTTCACAATTGAGAGTTTTCAGATCAAGCTTCATTTTAGACTTCAGAATGTTCCATAGTTAAACTATTCACTTTGTAAATCATGACAACTAATGCTGAGGGGGCCCAAGTCGTCATAACCCGCTGCCCAGTCAGCCTGGATGAGACTCGGTGAGAGAAAACATATTCACTTGTAATTTACGATGCTCAAACACAATGACTTTTAACACATTGAGCGTATTAGAAGATTGTGACTTATGGGAGACGTGACAATTTCTGATGCACACTCAGGATGAGCATCAGCACACACAGTGGGTTCTGGGCACTGAATAAAATCACAGAAATCAATAGAATTGGATGGTGATGAAGACAGTCCAGAGGGAATTAAAAATTACACTTATTGTTCAATTCAGAATGGTATGCCTTTTCTCCTGAACATGATGAAAGATATGAGTCAGGAAGATATTCTGTATCTTGTCAGCGACTCTGTTGACCCCTTCATGAGTCTGGCACTAACATGATGTTGGTGCCGACATTTGTCTATTTGTGGATGTTAACTTGGGATTTTTCCCCAACTCCACATGCAGGGATTGTCAGTGTAATTGGAATATAATTCACAGTATTTAAACGGGGCCTGGAGGAGATATGTCAAGTTATTTTATCCATTTTAAACATGCATTTAAAGTCACTCAACAGATGTCAACATTTTTCACTACCACATATCCTGATTTATTTTCATGATTTTATTAAATTTTTGGAAATACTCCCATCAATGAATTGCAATTATTTTATATTATGATATGCTCCTAAAAATCCTGCCCTCCTCTTGGTCTGCCCCTCCGTAACCCCACAGAGGGAGTCGAGAATGAGATTGGGGACAGGGAGGAGGGGAGTGGGCAGGGCTGCCCACAGGGCTGCCCCGTGTCCAGATATCCCCACTCACACACGGGACTGGGGGGAGGAACAAACCCGCACCCGGGGGACCTGGGTCCCTGGAACCTGCAGGGACAGCCACACACACAGATCGTCTGGCTTATTCCCGGAGCGGCCTCCTCACTGCACAGACGTGCATGAGTCTGAGGGGGACAGAGGGCCTGGAGGCAGCCGGGGTGGACGAGCCCATCCTGCAGGTGGGACGTATGGGGGTGACCAGGAGGAAACTCTGCAGGAAACGTGATGTCTGGATCCTCAGATGTGAGGAGTCAGGGGCAGGGAGATGAGGAGACAAGGGGATGGACCAGGAGGTAGCAGTGAGGCCACAGGGGCAGGAATCTGACAGAGGAGGCATCAGAACACGCCACACAGGGACGCAGAGCCCAGATCATTCAGTTCCAGGACAGTGTCGGGTCCTGGGGAGTAGGAAAACTGGGACCCGAACACTCCATCTCCCTTCATACCTGTCCCTGTAGGGCTTCCCCAGACCAGGGCTGTGCTGGAGGAGCAGGGACAGGCTCTCCAGGGTGGGGAGGGGCTGGGCATGGTCACGTGTCCTCTGGGGCTGTGCCCTGGACAAGCTCTGGGAGGTGTGCTGGGCAGAGATGCTGGGGCCTGGGCAGGAGGGGGAGCCGTTGCCCTGGGAATGACTGGGCAAGGGTGGTCTGTCAATTAAGTTCATTGAGAGACCTGATATTCAGGTTTTATCTAGGTCATTTAAAATTTTCATTTCTTCTCAAATTTACAGACACATGTTTTACGATACATCAATAGTGCATTCACATGAGAAAAATTTGAATTTGCTTAGATAATGATAAATCATGCTTCTTATATGTTGATAACCCATTTTATGTTCAATATTAGAAGACTGACAATGTTTTCTTCCACTTTTTTTATTTATACAGATGACGGCTCCAGGAGTGACCAATCTCACGGCCATGACATAATTCGTCCTCCTTGGCTTCCCCACCCAGGGCACCATGGGCTTCCTGAACCTGCTGCTCTTCTTCCTGGTCTACCTGTGCGCCCTGCTGGGGAACGGGCTCATCGTCCTCATCACCACACTGGACCGGCACCTCCAAACCCCCATGTACTTCTTCCTGAGGAGTCTGTCCTTCACAGACCTCTGCCTCATCTCAGCCATGGTCCCCAAGTCCATTGCCAACTCTCTGAGGCACAGCAGCTCCATCTCCTTCCCAGGCTGTGTTGTCCAGGTCTTCATGATGGTTATTTCAGCAGGTGCAGAAATGACCCTGCTCACGGTGATGAGCCTTGACCGCTATGCTGCCATCTGCCACCCCCTGCACTATGAGGTCATCTTGAGCAGGGACAGGTGTGTGCAGCTGACAGCTGTGTCCTGACTGGGAGGGGATCTCTATGCTGTGATGCACACAGCTGGAACCTTCTCCTTGTCCTACTGTGGGTCCAACGTGGTCCACCAGTTTTTCTGTGACATCCCACAGTTACTGGCTATTTCCTGCTCAGGAAATTTGATAAACAAACTTGTCTCCATTCTCATTAGTGTGTTTTTGGGTATCTGTTCTTTTATTTTCATCGTCATTTCCTATGTTCACATCTTCTCTGCTGTCAGGAAGATCCCATCCACAGAAGGGAAGGCCAAAGTCTACTCCACCTGCCTTCCCCACCTGCTGGTTGTGGTGCTGTATTTCTTCACTCCATGCTGTGCTTATCTAAAGCCAACCTCAAGGACCCCTTCCATGTCTGACCTGGTCATTTCTATGTTCTACACGATGGTGCCCCCCACTTTAATCCTGTTATATACAGTCTGAGGAACCAAGCCATGAAATCGGCTGTGGGGAGACTGATGAAGGGCCAATTCTCCGAGATGTGAGATATCACAATCTATAATTACAACCCCATATTAATTCTGCTTTTCCCCTCTAAGTCTTAGATGTCATCATGTAAGACTCTATAAGTATAATCATCATGTCATCTATATAAGTCATCATGTAAATCTATATAAGTATAGGTTTCTTGTGTTAGGATTTTTTCCTTGTCACAAATTTATATTCTCATAATCCTCACTATACTCCTGTTTCCTATTGCTGTATCCTCCCCCCAACCCTTCCCTGTGTGATGTTCATAAACTGAATCCAGCTCGTGGTTAAAAACTTGTATTTGGTGTAGAAAGAATGTTCTAGAACTCACATTCACCAACATTTACATAGTGTGAGCAGTGGTAAAGGGGTCTGTCCTCAGGACCACATGGCCACGGGACCCCAGTCCTGGGGCTCAGTTCCCACAGCCTGTGTGTGTCTCCACCGAGGGCCTTGTCATCGTTGATGGCAGGGGAGACAGAGAGTGAGGCCCCCTGTCCCTCATGATTCCTCACGGGGCGTCTTCCTCTAGGAGAAGTTCCTGTTGCTGCTCAAAGGACAAAGAAATCACACTTGACTCTGCCAGAGGTGGAAGGATGGATGCTTCCTTGGTTATTAGGAATCTATGAGTGAAACCTGGAATAGATGGAATGTTAATTTCTGTGATGCCTGTTTGGAGGCCAACATGACTGCACCCCTCGATGTGGCATTTTCAAAAGTAAAGTTGTATGAATTATCTTTGAAGAACTACATTTCTACGTAAAAGTTTATAATTTGTAACTTGTCATTGTGTTGAATTTTAGGTTCCCTTACTTTTCCAGAATGTGTCTTTTTTTTAATTATTTATTTATTTGTACAAGCACTGGGTACCGTCAGAAATGCGGGAGGGAGAGAGAATTCACCAGAGCCAGAACGGGGAGCAGAGCAGGCAGAAGGACCGAAATACACTGCTGAGGGGAGCAGCGGGCGGCAGGAGAGGTCTTCACACCATGTGGGACCCTCCCCGGTGGCTGGGGAGCATCCAGGGATTGAACTGTCGCTGCAAAAGCCACAGGCAGCCTTGCAACCCAGCACTCAACCACTGCGCCACCGGGGAGGTCGCTCCAGATTGTATCTTGATCCTCTACCAGGTCTTCTCCACCTTCTTGTAGATTACACTTAAGTTCACTTTTCTTCCACTTTGGGAACAATATTATTTTTTATTATGTAAAATGTTATGCAAACTAAAGCACAGCATAGTTGCATTTTTTTTTTTTACAATCCTACATACCTGCACTGCACGTATGGTGGTGAGTTCATATTGTTCCCCTAACACAGAAAATGTGAGCTGGGGGGTGACATTGTTCCTCTCTGGAGCAGGTCACTGTGTCTCCAAACTCTCCTGACTGATGAACACATTTTGTCCATGAATCTATTTATGATAATAAAATGTAGTTAATCACCAGACATGACTCATCCATTCAAATTTCAGAATGAAACCTGTGCTAGAAAATCACTCAAAGTAATAATCATTTCAGTGATAGCATGAGAGCACATGGCCTTCCTGGTGGCACAGCGGGTTGAGCGCTGTACTCTGAAGCTGTGAGCAGCCTCTTCAGTGCGGTCTTGATTTCCGGACGGCCAGGGAGAAACCCACATGGTGGGGCAGACCTCTCCTGTCTCGCCCACTGCTCTCCTCAGCAGTGTCTTCAGTCCATCTGCCTGTTCTGCTCCCTACTCTGTCTCCGGTGAAATCTCTCACCCTCCCGCACCTCTGACTATACCCCAGTTCTTGTATAAATAAATAAATCTTAAAAAATAGACATGAGATCACAGTCCCCATCCACTTGGGATATGACGTCATTCCTTGATCAGATTCCTGTTGATGCATTTTCTATTTTTCCTTGAACAAATCCAGTAAGTGTCTGTGAGAAGGGATATTTACCATGAGTGATTCATTGCAAGTCACATTAATTTCTTATTTGTTCTTATCAAAGGAGAACTCTCCTTTAGACATTTACTGTTTTAGCTTTGACTCCCCCACGTGCACCAGTGTCCACTCAGAATCTACTAAATGCCCTGCAGTGCCCGGCCCCTCCGTCCACACTCCTACGTTCCTCCCCGGTTCTGTCTGGTAATGAGCAAATTTTTGCACTCAGTCCAACATTTTCTTTTGCTGTTTCGGATGAGGTTGCTCCATCCTGTGGTTGTCCTGTTGTCCGTGTCTGAAGACGTCTCCATGCCATTCCCAGGAGAGGTGAGAGGCCATTTCTCTCCCTCCCTCACCTTTTTGTTCTGTCCAGTCTATTGATTGGTCCCTTCTCACAGGTGACAACAATTTGGATTTCTATTTTTCTTATTATTAGAACAATTTGGAATGGGTTAAAATTTGCATTAGATAAACCCTTCAAATACCAGAAGGAACACACAGGTGCTGCCCACTGCACACTCACCCCACAGATGAACTTGGGGACACACGCCAAGGACCAGGGAAGAAGAGCACATAGGAATAAGTGCCCCCCCACACACTAGAGAGCTTCTGTGCCTCAGAAGACGCCATCCCCAAAATGGGTCCCTGCACTGGGAGAAAATTGTGCACATCACACATCTGACATGGGCGAGTGTCCAAAGTACACAAAACCTACAAACCCAGTAACAGAAAGAGACACCCCAATCCAACACGGCCTCAACCCCCAGAGACATTTTCCTGGGGGAGTTCAGGAGCCCGCAGCCTCTCACACATTTTATTAAGGTTGTAACCGTCACGGCTCCTGAGTGCGTCCACCTGCCTCACACCTGCAAGACATGAACATGCCTTGATAGTCACAGGTGCCAGCTTGTGCTGCATAAAGTCTCCTGCATTCCTGATACTTGTTTTTGATTTTAATATTGGATATACTCTGAGTCTCCTGAATTAGTTCTGTCAGGTGATTTCTTGAGGCATCTTACTGTTGCAAATTGATCCTCTTCATCCATCCCACTCGCTGTCCTGCTATCTCCCCACAGAGGCCTCCAGGAGACAGAGCACCTGAGTCTGCTTTCTGAGTCTCACTCGTGGGCGCCCGGGGCAGGACGCTGCTAGCCGGGACAGTGGGAAGGACGGACATTCCCTCCTGGGCCGAGACATGACAACAGTCCCGGTGACCACGCGGGTTCTCACAACACCCTCGAGCAGCTCCCTAGCACCCTGACCCTGTACCTTCTCCCTGAGCCCCTCAATGACACCCCGCCCGGGCGCTGACCCCGCTTGCCCTGCCGCCCAGGCCGCCTGCTGAGCAGGAGGGAAGGGGGTGTCCTCTCCCTGGGGCTTGGCTCCAGGAGGCTTCCGGGGCCACCGTCGGTCAGTGTGGACGGTCACTGGTCAAAGGTGACTTGAGAAACCACTGACAGCGTGGTGCTAAGAACCGCAATGCCCCGGGGAGACACAGGCGAGCCTTGGGTGCTGCAGGCTGCCCAGCCGCAACCTGAGCTCGGAGGCGACGCCCCTGCCGGCCTCTGGGCCCCGGCCCCGTCTGCCAGCTCGCCAGTGCACCCGTAGCCCCCCACTCCTGACCCTGGGCCCCCCACACCAAGCTCACGGCACCCACGTGTGACAAGGAAGCAAGGCCCCCCCCGCCACCCGCAGTGTGGCCTGCACAGACCTGGGTGGGCCTCGTCCCGGCCCCTATTTCCTCAGAGCAGCGGCAGATCGTTCCTCTGTCACACAAACAACACATGAGACAAAATGGAAGAAGTTTTCTTTATCGTGGATGAAGAGAGGCTGCAGGGTGTATTCACAAGACAGAGGAGATGATGTCAGAGGCAGAACATGCAGGACCCTAAACTGCATCTCCCTCACCCTCGCGTCCCTCAGGAAGAAACCTGCTCACATGCATACAGACAACGCTGACATTCTCTTCCTCCCGAGCAGCGGCCCAGCCACTTTCCCTGGACGGCTGCTGGCTCGGGCATGGCCCGGGGCCTGAGACGGCGGCTGGGCCGAGCCTGGGGCTAGGTCTCCGGCGCCTGGAGCCCAAGGCCGCTGGCCAGGGAAGGACGTGTCCTGGCCCCGCGTCAGGGTCCACGTGCTTGTCCCTGGTGGGGCCGCTGATGCCCACACCTCAGAGCGCATGGCACGTGGGAAAAGCAAAGACAGACACACCAGGGCAGGCACAGGAGCCCGGCAGGAGGGAGACGCCACAGTGACCATCCTCAGACCAAACCTCAGCTGGGACGGGGGAGGGAGCAGCAGAGGGCACCGTCCATGATGGCCAGTGTGGTCCCCATGGCACCCACTATCAGGGCCGGTTTACTATTAAAGGACCAAACAGAGGGGGTGGCAGGCGGTGTTCTCAGGAAATGGACTCAAAACAAGCAGCCTCTGTGGAGGAGGCAGGGAGAATGATGCGCCCGTGCCCATCAGGAGTCCCAGCGAGGGGACAATGCCCGTTCCACACTGAGGGGTGGGGAAGAGAAAGCGACGATGCCTCGGCGGGGGCAGGTGGACTCCCGGACATGGGCAGGAGGACAGTGACCTGCACCTCAGGTCATCCCCGTGGGCAGAAGTGGGGGGAAGCGGACCTGGTAGAGGCCAAGGGCAAAGCTCTGGGCCTCCTGCTGCAGGAGGGGGTACACCGAGGTCACACCACCAACTGACCTCAGAGCTGGGCTTGAGTGACTGGAGTCCCTCAGCCTCTGTGAGTCTTCAGTGTCCTTCTGTCCAGTCTCGGTGTTCCAGGGGCCCTGCCCACAGGTGCAGCCTGGGGTATGGCGGGTTGGCTGGGCACTAGCCCTGGGTTGACGCGCCAGGTGTACCCAGCCTGGCATGAGCAACAGGAGAGTAGGCCCAGGGCACTTCCTGTCATCATGGTGGCTCCGAGCCCAGATGCAGTGGCTGGACCCACGTCTCAGCTGGGCAGTGAGGCGCCTGCATCCCGACCCAGATACCCTGAAGTGCTTGGGGCATGCAGCTTCAGGCCCACCAGTGCCTGCTCTGGCTGCGCCTCCCCTGAGCAAACTGCTGATGAGCCTGCATTGGAACTACAAAAGACAAAAACTATACAAAGAGTCTTGATAAAAATGAGTAAGACAGGAACAAGCACACTTTCATACTCCAGTCCACACAATAAAGCTCGAATAACCAAAACAGCATGGTACTGGTGAAAAGCAGACACACAGCCCCCTGGATATAAGGAGGGCCCAGGAACCCACCCTCATCAGGATGGTCGGTGACTCTACGACAGAGGAGCCAGAGCAGGCACTGGAGCAGGAAAGTGAGGAGATGATGCTGGGAGAAGCAGACAGACACACGCAGCAGAGTGAAGCAGGTCCTGCCCCACCCCCTACA
Source organism: Talpa europaea (assembly GCF_964194135.1). NCBI lineage: Eukaryota > Metazoa > Chordata > Mammalia > Eulipotyphla > Talpidae > Talpa > Talpa europaea. The sequence goes on along the minus strand of NC_140075.1, from coordinate 7,766,117 downwards.
GAAGAGTGAACTCAAGCAGATAAACACCTGTTTCCATGTGTGACATCACCATTGTCATGCATCAAACCTAAATATATGACACCATGAGCAGAAACCCTAATATTCTACTCCATTTTGTTAAGGTTAAAAGTAAAATTATTCAAACCTAATAACAGTTCTAATGTAAGTGCTGTGATGGGCTGGGGTGGAAAAGAACTGCAGGATACACAATTTCAGAGACGAGTAAAGTTTCTCTTCCCGCAGGGCTGGTGACCCCCGTGGTCACTCACTTCTGCTGGACGTCCATTGTCATTCCAACCAACTCCCCCTACCTTGGCCCCCTCCTGCCTCTCTCCGTGTCCCTTCCCTTTGCCCCGCCGGCCTTTCCACATCCCCCTCACGCACATCCCCAGGGCCTCTCCATGAAGGGCACATGGGGGGTGACGGGCGACTGTCCAGCTGTCTAGACAGGGACTCAGGGCACTGTTATGACTGATGGTGCTCACCACGGCAGACATGGCAGGTGGGAAATGTAACCTGGACATGAGGATTTGCCTATTCACGTCCATAGAGGTGTGAGCCAGACACAACATCACATCTACACACCGAGTGTGATAATTACTCGCTGAGATGCACTGCAGGACACTCCAATTAACACAGTCAAGTAAACACACACTTTCCATATGGAGGAAGGTCCCTGAGGGCTGGAATGTGGACATTGTCCAACACGCAGACACCAGCTCCAGAGCTCAAATAGCCCAGCCCTGAGTCCCTGCTTGGCCCATGAGGCAGCGCAGGACAGGCTGGAACCGCCTGTGAGTGCACAGAGACTCCCCACGAGCCCTGACCAAGGAGCAAGAGGCCGGGACACCCTCTTTCCCGCCATGGGGACAACATCAGGAGAGAGACTCCACATGGCAGCTGGATCTTTACTCCCAAGACTACAGGTGTCTGCCCCCGGCTGCTTGCAGGCGAGAATCCACTCACAATTGAGGGTTTTCAGATCAAGCTCCATTTTAGACTGGAGAATGTGCCATAGTTAAACTATTCACTTTGTAAATCACGACAACTAATGCTGACAGGGCCCAAGTCGTCATGTCCCGCTGCCCTGTCAGCCTGGGTGAGACTCAGGGAGAGAAAATATATTCTCTTGGAATTACGATGCTCAAAGATACTGACTTTTAATACATTGCTCTTGGTTTTGATATATGGGAGATGTGACAATTATTGCTTCAAACCTGGGTTTTTAGCTTCAGGACACTCAGTGTGTCTTGGGCACTGAATAAAATCACAACGATGAATGGGATTAGACTGTAACAAAGGAATTCCAGAAGAAATTAAAAAAATAAAACTAGTTGTTAAATTCAGAACGAACGTTGTGCCTTTGTGCCCCAAACATTATAACAAAAATGAATCAAGTAGAAAATCAATAATTTTTGCAGCAACATGTTGACGGCTTCATGTCTCTGACATGAACGTGACTCTGGCAGGGACGTGTGACTATTTATGGATGTGAACTTGGGTTTTTTACCCAACTCGGAACACAGGGATTGTCCGTATAATTGCAAAATGAGTCAGAGTATTACTTTATTTATTCTAAAGGTTTATTTTATTTATTTATGCAAGCACTGAGTACAGTCAGAAGCACGGGAGGGCGAGAGAATTCACCAGAGCCAGAGCAGGGAGCAGAGCAGGCAGAAGGACCGAAGGACACTGCTGAGGGGAGCAGCGGGTGGCAGGAGAGGTCTGCGCGCCATGTGGGACCCTCCTCTGGTGGCCACGGAGCAGCCAGAGATCGAACCGTTGCTGCAGAGGCTGCAGGCAGCTTCGCAACCCAGCGCTCAACAGTTGCACCACCGGGGAGGACCTGAGTCACAGTATTTAAACAGGGCCTGGAGGAGACGTGACAAGTTATTTTATCCATTTTTATATGTACTTAAGGTCACTCAGCAGATGTCAACATTTTTTACCACCAATATCCTGATTTATTCTCCTGTGTTTATTAAATTTTGGGAATATTCAAACCCAGGTGATTCAATTATTTTACATTACTATAGTCTTCTAAAAAACCTGCCTCCCCAGGGCCTGCCCCTCCGTCACCCCACAGAGGGGGTACAGGATAAGATTAGAGGGAGGAGAGAGGGCAGGGCTCCAACGTGTCTACACCTCCTCCCTCATGCACAGGCCTGGGGGGAGGAACAAACTAGCACCCTGGGGGCTCGGGGCGCTGGGACCGGCAGGGACAAACACATGCACAGACCTTCCGGCTCAGCTCTGGAGCGGCCTCCTCCCTGCACAGATGTGCATGAGTCTGAGGGGGACAGAGGGGCTGGGAGGTACCCTGGCTGGATGAGCTCATCCTGCAGGAGGGATGTGTGGGTGTGACCGAGGAGGAGACTGCGGGAAACGTGGTCTCTGTGTCCTCAGATGTGGGGAATCAGGGGCAGGGAGATGAGGAGACGAGGAGAAAGACCAGGAGGCAGCAGGGAGGCCACGGGGGCAGGAATCTGACAGAGGAGACGTCAGGACATGCCGCACGGGTACGCTGAGCCCCGATCATTCAGTTCCACGACAGTGTCGGTTCCTGGGGATCAGGAAAACGAGGACCCGCACACCCCACCTCCCTGCACACCCGTCTCTGTGGGGCCTCCCCAGACAGGGCTTTGCTGAGGAGCAGGGACAGGCTCTCCAGGATGGGGAGGGGCTGGACATGGTCACTTGTCCCCTGAGGCTATGCCCTGGACAACCTCTGGGAGGTGTGCTGGGCGGAGACCCTGGGGCCTGTGCAGCAGGCGGGATCAGCACAACTGGGGCGAGGAGCGTAGTGTGGGAGCTCTGTTGAGATTTTTGTCAAATACGAGATTCTAATTGGTTCATGTTTTGTAGGGGAAAAGTTAAAAAATTCAGTTTTCACCAATTTTCAGGACTTATGTTTAGAGTGTAATAATGACATATACACATGAGGAGGTAATAAATGGGTTGAATGAAACAGCACACATAGATGATATTAGTGTCCATAGAACTGGAAGGAAAATCATATAGAAAATACATTTAGTAATTATCTTATATTGATAACCCATTCTATTTTCAATATTGGAAGACTTAAGATTTTTCTGCTCTTTCCTCTTCTATACAGATGATGGCTCCAGGGGTGACCAATCTCACGGTCGTGAGAGAATTCCTGCTCCTGGGGTTCCCCACCCAGGGGACCATGGGCTTCCTGCACCCGCTGCTTTTCTCCCTGGTCTATCTGTGCACCCTGCTGGGGAACGGGCTTGTCGTCCTTATCACCACCCTGGACTGGCACCTCCACACCCCCATGCACTTCTTCCTGAGGGTTCAGTCCCTCACGGACCTCTGCCTCATCTCAGCCATGGTCCCCAAGTCCATTGTCAACTCTCTGAGGAACAGCAGCTCCATCGCCTTCCCAGGCATTGTCGTTCAGGTGTTTGTGCTGATTATGTCAGCAGGTGCAGAGCTTCACCTGCTCACGGTGATGAGCCTTGACCGCTATGCTGCCATCTGCCACCCCTGCACTATGAGGTCCTCATGAGCAGGGACAGGTGTGTGCAGCTGACGGCTGTGTCCTGGCTGGGTGGGGGTCTCTATGCTGTGATGAACACAGCTGGAACCTTCTCCTTGTCCTACTGTGGGTCCAACGTGGTCCACCAGTTCTTCTGTGACATCCCCCAGTTATTGGCCATTTCCTGCTCAGGAAATTTGATGAACAAACTTGTCCCCATTCTCATTAGTGTTGTTTTGGGTATCTGCTGTTTCATTTTCGTCGTCATTTCCTGTGTCCACATCTTTTCTGCTGTCAGGAAGATCCCATCCACAGAAGGGAAGGCCACAGTTTACTCCACCTGCCTTCCCCACCTGCTGCTTGTGGTGCTGTTTCTCTCCACTGGATACTTTGCTTATCTGAAGCCGACCTCAGAGACCCCGTCCATATCTGACCTGGTCATTTCTATGTTCTACATGGTGGTGCCCCCCACCTTTCATCCCGTCATATACAGTCTGAGGAACCAAGCCATGAAGTTGGCTGTGGGGAGACTGATGAAGGGCCAGTACACCAGCATGTGAGATATCGTTCTTTTTCCTAATTTTTTTAAGAGGTATGTATTATTTATTTATTTGTTTGTTTGTTTGTTTGTTTGTTTGTTTATACATGCACTGGGTACAGTCAGAAGCTTGGGAGGGTGAGAGAATTCACCAGAGCTGGAGCGGGGAGCAGAGCAGGCAGAAGGACCGAAGTGCACTGCTGAGGGGAGCAGCGGGCAGCAGGAGAGGTCTGCACGCCATGTGGGACCCTCCTCTGGTGGCCGGCAAGCAGCCAGGGATCGAACCAGTGCCTCAGAGGCCATGGGCAGCTTCGCAATCCAGCGCTAAACCATTGCACCACCGGGAAGGCCCTCTTTTCCTAAATTAATTACACTATCTACATTCAGGAATCTAGCAGTTATTTAGATTTCCCTCTAACTATTACCATCACCATTTTAAAGTAAATAAGACTTTTCATTACAGATTACCTTTGACAAATTTTAACATATTTCTATTCTTCAAAAATATATTTCCTGGGCCTCCCAGATGGCACAACGGTTGAGCTCTGGGTTGCAAAGCTGCCGCAGTCTCTGTAGTGCTAGTTCGATCCCCGGTCCCCGGCTAGGGACCCACATGCAGTGTATTTCCTCGTCGGCCTGTTCTGCTCCCTGCTCTGGCTCTGGTGAATTCTCTGACCATCCCGCACTTCTGACTGTACCCAGTGCTTGTATAAATAAATAAATAAATCTTTAAACAAATATATTTCCTAAAATAATGCAGCCATTTCATTTCTCCAAACTTATGTCTGGGTGGCATTCAATATATGAATCCTAGTTTTTTAAAATATTATGGCTGGTATATGAAAGAATGTTCTAGAACTCACTCATCTCCAACTTGATTTACATGAAATCAAGAAGTTCTAAAGTGGGTTTGTCCTTGGGAGTACACGGTCACAGGACCCCAGTTCTGGGCACTTGGTACCCACAGCCCCTGTGTGTGTCTCCATTGAAGACCCTGCCTTGTGGAGAGGAGGGGAGGGGAGACAGAACTCGGGGTCTCCCTACCCTCACGATTCATAATGGGGCAACATCCTCCAAGAGAAATTCATTCTTCTATTCAAAAGTCAAGTAGGAATTGCACTTGAAATGAATCTCCCACAGATGGGTGGAAGTTTCTTAAACAATCTGAATAGCCTACCTATTGTAAACAGTGCTGCAATAAACTAGCGGTGCAGGCGTCCTCTTGAATTAATGTGTTTTTGTCCCTTGGGTAGATCCCTAGGAGTGGAATTGCTGCATCATATGGAAGCTCCATTTTTATCAGTGTGAGGAATCTCCACACAGCTCTCCATAGTGGTTGGACCAATTCATACTCCCACCAGCAGAACACGAGAGTTCATTTTTCTCCACATCGGATGCCCCCTCATCGATGACTGGATCAAGAAGATGTGGTCTATGCACACAATGGAATATTACTCAGCAATCAAAAAGATAAACCCATGATATTCACAGCAACATGGATGGAGCTGGAAGGGATCATGTTCAGTGAAATAAGCCAGACAGAAAAAGAAAAATACCAGATGGTCTCACTCATGGCAGGAACATAGAGGATCCAATTAAGACAACAGGAAAAAAAAAGTAATTATAATGAAGTAACAACCAACACCAACAGGCGACTATAAACCAGACTCACTACAACGGGGACAAGGGAGCAGGATCAAAACGGGTGGGAAGGGCACAGGGGACGGCAGTGATGCTCGCCAGGGAGTGGGTGCTCTGGTCTCACAGGGACTACACCTGTGATGAGAAAGCATACATTGTGCAAAAAATGAAGAACAATGTAAAAATATACAAAAATTAGTAAAAATAAAAAAGAATCGGAGTCTATGATTGAAACCTCTGTTTCATGGTCATTTATACAGCGTTCGGATTTGATCACAGTCCTTCAAAGGCTTGTTGTTTTTTTTTTAAGTGTGAACTATTTTTGAAGAACTATGTTTCATCAATTAAGTTTTATAATTTTTAAGACATTTGATGCTCTTGTGTTTATTTTTAGGAGGTTACATTTCAGGGGTTCACAAGGATGTTTGTTGATGTTGATGTCCTGTACCAGGTCTTCTTCTCCACTTTCTGGTATGTCTGGGATTATGTCACTTTCTACATCATGTAAAGTGAAGCATGGCCATATCTGTAAATTTTATTATCAGCAGCTTCTGTGCTGTCAAAGTCAGGGCCTCTCGGCTGCTCACCCACCCTGAGAACATGAGCTGGGGGGAGGCTCCTCCCTCACGCATACACTCTGCAGCAGGACATGGTGTCTCCAAACACACCTGACAGATAATAAAAGACTCAGTCAGACAATATTTCTCTTATAACATGCATGTTAATGACCAGACTGAGTCCATCGAGATTTCAGAATAAAATCTGTGTGGGGAAGTCCCCCAAGTTGCTCATCTTTCCATGAAAGACCCTGATGGCGGGTGTCTCCCCTCTGGGCCTTCATCACTCTCAGGCCACGGCCTTTATACACTTTCTGTCTTGGCTTTGAGCAAAGCCTCCAGACTCTGTTGAGGAGAAGGATTTGACCTCCCAAGTGGGGTGACGTGGGGTCATGTTAATAATTGCCATTATTCATGTCTTTGCTGTCTTGTTTTGGGGCTCCATTTCTGCCCCTATGTGTGTGGTGCCCACTTCACACTCCACGGAACACCCATGTGAACACCCTCCTGCCTCCACAATTCAAGACCAGGGAACCCCAAGGGTAATAAACAAGTGGTCCCACCACACTAGAGCACTCCTGGGCCTCAGAAACCACTGTGAGCACAGGCCCTGCGAGGGGAGAAGCCATTTGCACCCCACACTCCTGACAAGGGTGCGCGTCCATCCACACACTTGTGTCCCCACCACGACAGGCAGCAGCACCCCAGTCGATACGTGGAACAAGGCCTAGCGGACAGTCTCTAAGGAGGTTGCCGGTGCCTGCAGAATTGCGGGCAGGTGGATTCAGGCTCCAGAACTTGCTCCAAGCTCACTGGTGTGTCCTGACCCCCGCATGGATGTGGTTGTTCATGTCCCGGGATGGGCTCATCCTGCAGAGCCAGCAGAGTCCAGGGCGTGATTGTGTCATTATTCAGCGATAACGTCTAATAAGCTGTGCGGACTCTGTCCTGCTGCTTCCTGGGACCTCTGAGAGTTGCCTATGAGGACGCTTCAGCTCCTCACACTCAGCCCACACTTTCCACCATATCCCCTTCCCTCAGTGGATGTTGGACACCGGGATCCACACGGTGGACAGACTCGAGTCTGTGTCTGGAGAGACTTAAATGTGGGGATGTGCTCCTGGGCTGAGAAGCTTTTCTCAGTCGTGGTCAGCAGGAAGGACTGACCATTCACTTCATTGGCTGAGGAGTTTCAACCAGAAGAGTTTAAGTGGGAATGCAGGATCCCCAAATCCCCGTGAGCAGCACCCCAGCCCCTCCAGCCACCCACAACCTTCTCCCTGAGGCCTAAAGGACACCCCACCTGGTGCTGACTCCACCTGCCCCTACCACACAGGCAGAGCAGGAAGATGTGGGTGTCGTCTCTCGGGCGGTCTAGGGCATCCAGAGCATTGGGGGTCACAGCACCCAGAGGCAGGATCCCCCAGGGGTAGGCATGTATCGTTTGCAAGGCCAAGGCGTGGGGGACATGTGGGCACACCAGCAGGCAGACGGGGCGTGGAGTCTGTCCCCCTAAACAGCACCCACGGGGATCCCCAGAGTTGGGTGAAGTGCCAGGTGCCCTCCCGTCTGCGGCCATGATCCGTCCATGCTGGGCAGCACGTGATCCCTCACCCCGGACTCGGCCAGTCCCAGGCTCCGAGCAGATACTCCCTGACCTCACCCCATGCCCTCGGGGCTGTCTCCACCTCGCAGAGCCCTTTGGGGAGTTCTGGGACTGTCCTGTGTGTCCTCCTGTCCCACGGGCCCAGCCAGTGCCTCACATGAAGGGGTTACTTCCCGTTAGGGGAGGAAAAGGACTTCGGTCACTTTGTGTCCCTCCCCTGGCCTCAGGGTCCACACAGCTCCCCTGGCACGGACAGCTCTCCTCTGAGCACTGTCAGGTTGGCTCTCTGACACCGGAGAGGGACCTCCTGCTGGTGGCTCATGTAAAGTAGGCTCCTGGCATGCAGGTTCCTCAGCATCCCCTGAGTCCTGTCCTCCCCTCCCAGCAGCTGACTACGATCCCCCGGCTGCTGGCCATGCTCCGGCGGCCGAGGCGGCGGCCTGGGTGGCACAGGCAGACCCAGACCCCTGCCCCCCAGGGGCCACCAGCCCAGCCGTTTCCACCCCACGCTCACCCGGGCAGGACGGTCCACGTGAAGGCGATGCTCAAGCGAGGTTAGCAGCAAGTCAGAATCTCAGGCACTAGAGGGGCTGGCGGGAGCGTCAGGACAGGGAGAGTAGGTGCGGCACCAAAAACTTGGCTTCGGAGTCCAGCTTCTGCCACTCTCTTTCCCAGACTGGGGAGTCTGCTCATTGTCCGGCTCGCCCTGTCCCCCATGTTGCCACCCCCGCCCTGCCAGTGCCTCCCCCACCTGCCAGGCCCATAGTGCACCTGCGGGTATCAGCTACTTTCCTGCTCCCTGTGGCCGGGCTCATCCTGGCTCTGACAACGGGGCCACCCCGGTCCCCAAGGAGCTCAGGGGGGTGATGGGCCTGAGTGGGGACCAGGTCCTGTCCTCACAGGGGTAAAAACTAAGGAAATGGCCTCTGACACACTCAGGGCACTAATGATCAATGGGATGAGCCACAGGACAATGCCACTTAGGTCAGTGACCTGAACAGGGGCGCTTGTCCCTCTGGAGTAAAGTCACTTGATGGATGGATCTTGGACAGTGTCCAACCCGCGAACACCAGTTCCAGAGCTCAAATAGCCCAGCCCTGAGGCACTGCTCTGTCCATGAGGCGGCGCAGGACGGGATTGAACATCCTGTGAGTGGTCAGAGGCTCCCCACGAGCCCTGACCATGGAGTGAGAGACCGGGACACCCTCTGTCCTGCCATGGGGACAACCTCAGGACAGAGACTCGACACGGCAGCAGGAACTTTCCCCCAGACTGCAGGTATCTGCCCCCAGCCATTTGCAGGGGAGAATCTGTTCACAATTGAGAGTTTTCAGAACAAGCTTCATTTTAGACTTTAGAATGTGCCGTAGTTAAACTATTCACTTTGTAAATCATGACAACTAATACTGACGGGGCCCAAGTCATCATGTGCCACTGCCCTATCAGCCTGGGTGAGGCTCAAGGAGAGAAAACACATTCTCTTGTAATTTACGATGCTCAAACACATTGACTTTTAATACTTTGAACATATTAGAAGATTGTGACTTGTGGGAGATGTGACGATTTCTGCTGCACACCTGGGATGAGCATCGGCACACTCAGTGGGTTCTGGGCACTGAATAAAATCGCAGCAATCAATAAAATTGGATGGTGATGAAGACATTCCAGAGGGAATTAAAAATTACACTTATTGTTCGATTCAGAATGTTATGCCTTTTCTCCTAAACATGATGACAGATGTGAGTCAGGAAGAAATTCAGTAACTTGTCAGCGACACTTTTGACACCTTCATGGCTCTGACACTAACATATGGTGGCGCCGACATCTGCCTATTTGTGGACGTGAACTTGGGATTTTTCCTCAGCTCCACACTCAGGGATTGTCAGTGTAATTGTAAAATGAGTCACAGTATTTACACAGGGCCTGCAGGAGATATGTCAAGTTATTTCATCCATTTTAAAGATGTATTTAAGGTCACTCGACAGATGTCAACATTTTTCACCACCAAGTACCCTGATTTATTTTTGTGTTTTCATGAAATTTCTGGAATTATCCCCACGAACGTGTGGCAATAATTTTATATTACTATATTCTCCTAAAAATTTGCCTCCCCAGGGCCTGCCCCTCCGTCACGCCACAATAGGGGGAGAGGCTAAGACTGGGGAGTAGTGGTAGAGAGGACAGGGCTGCCCCATATCCAGGCATCCCCACTCACACACGGGCCTGGGGGGAGGAACAAACCCGCACAGGGTGACCCAGGGCCCTGGGACTGGCAGGGACAGCCACACACACATACCATCCATCTGAGCCACGGAGTGGCCTCCTCCCTGCACAGATGTGCATGAGACTGAGGGGAACAGAGGGGCCGGGAGGGACCCGGGGGTGGACGAGCCCATCCTGCAGGACGTACGAGTGGGTGTGACCCAGGAGGAGACTCTGCAGGAAACGTAGTCTCTGGGTCCTCAGATGTGGGGAGTCAGGGGCAGGGAGATGAGGAGATGATGGGACGGACCAGGAGGCAGCAGTGAGGCCACAGGGGCAGGAATCTGACAGAGGAGGCATCAGGACACGCCACACGGGGACGCCGAGCCCAGATCATTCAGTTCCAGGACAGTGTCGGGTCCTGGGGAGTAGGAAAACAGGGAACCGAACACCCCATCTCCC